>NC_139004.1:43056867-43656867 GCF_964374135.1 Grampus griseus | reverse complement strand
GGGCTCTAAGCCTGTTTGCAACTGATCTTGGAGCTGAGTGGACCTAGGATTTCTCTCTTCATATGTAGACTTGCACTTCTTACTCTTGTTTTTGGTGTGGTATTCTCACTCCTGGTGGGGCCTTGTGCTCACTTTAGTTCACCTTTGCTCAGAAAGTAAACAGGGGGCTTCCCTGGTGCAGCAGTTAAGAATCCTCCTGCCAATGCAGGGGACACGGGTTCGAGCCCTGCTCCATGAAGATCCCACATGCCATGGAGCAGCTAAGCCCGTGCACCACAACTACTGAGCCTGTGCTCTAGAGCCCGTGAGCCACAACTACTGAGCCCGAGTGCCACAACTACTGAAGCCTGTGTGCCTAGAGCCCGTGCTCTGCAACAAGAGAAGCCACTCAATGAGAAGCCTGCGCACTGCAACGAAGAGTAGCCCCTGCTCACCACAACTGGAGAAAAGCCCACGTGCAGCAACAAAGACCCAATGCAGCCAAAAATAAAAAGAAATAAATAAAATTTTTTTAAAAAAGAAAGTAAACAAAGTTTCCACTGTCATGGGGGAGGAGCAGTTGACCAGCTATGCATGGTGGCAGGCAAGGGGTGGGGGAACAGCAAAGGAGAACTGGAGTATCTAACTGCTTCTTATGCAAACTCCAAAAATCCTCCTGTTTTACCTTCTTTTTCAGAGATCCCTGGCATTTTAAATTTTAGGTTTTATTATTACTCAAATATATTGTGAGGCCAACATCTCAGGAGGAAACTGCCATAGGAAAGTTAGTTTGTTACTCACAGTTCCTGAGAGGAGGAGAAGGCCACACCCTACAGAGCCTCACAGGGAAGTACCAGGTTGGTCAGAAGGCAGAGGGAGTGATGGGGAAATATAGGCAGAGCCTTTATTGTGGTTTTCATGGGAGGAATGGGAGAGGCAGGGTGAGCAGGTTAAGGAGTGGGTATTTTGAATAATTTCAGCAGGCTTTGTGGCATAGTGGCTGTCCCTAGTTGCTTGGTACCTGGCCCTGGGATAATAGAAGGGGGGGGTGGGGGAGTGTGGGCTCTGGAATGGTTGGTTTGCACATGAAAAGCACACCAAAAGGGGGACTTTATTATCTCCAGGAATTGGCTGGTTCTGGGAGGTACAGCTTCCCCATGATCAATAAGGCCCCAGATATCAAAACATTGGAATAAAAAGGTATGCTTAATATTCATGATACTGCCAATCCCTGTGCCTCTGAGATGGAGGTCTGTGTGCAAGATGGCTCACTTCTAGACTTCCTCCACTTCCTGTTCATGGTTCTGCTTTCGTGGATATAATCTGATTATGACAAGTGAGGACTTATCATCCATCTACTCTCCAGCTTCCAAAATCCTTTGTTGTTGTGTTCTCCCTCATTCTGTTTGAATATGAGATATTTATGCCTTTTTAAAAATCCTTTATGGTCATTTGAGTGAGGTTTGGAGAGGTAGCAAAGGTGAGTGCTTGTGTTCAATCCACCACCTTTAACTGGTAGTCAGATACTACCTCTTGTACAAATGCTTTTTTCTTCTTACTTTGAAGGAATGGGAATATTTAACCACCCCGCTCCACCCCATCCACTCCTGCCCAATATAAGATATACACAGGGCCATATAACTTATCTTAAAATATTTGAAGGGCTCCTATATAGAAGAAGAGTGAGTTTATCCTGAGCACCTCCAGAGCATATCTAGGAACAATGAGTAAAAATTTTAGAGAGAGATTTTCCAGATAAATAAAAGAAAAAATATAACAGTCTAAAAATTTAATCTGCTGCCTCATGATATAAAGAGTTTTCCATCATGGAACTCATGGGAATGGAGTATACAGAAATGTCTGAGCCTAAAGATTCCTGATCCCCTAGGTCTTCCTGTTAGTTCTCTTTTGGAGCACTTACAATTACTGCATGTCTGTCTTCTCTTTGGTCTATGAGCATATAGGTAAGAACTGTTTTTATTAATCACCACTTTACCAGTTCGGTTTAGCATGGTGCCTGATACATTGTACGTGCTCTGAAAAAAACAGTATTTACATAGCAGATCAAGAAGTAGTATGATATAAATTTAATCATGGCACTAGAAGAGGATTCTAGAAGAAATAGAACTAAGCAAAGATACTTAATTCAGTGTGGGATGATAAGGGAGGACTTCCTGAGGGTGGTGGCATTTAAATGAATTCTTAAGGAACATAAAAGAGTTAGTAAGGCAAGGAAGGACGGGAAGAGAATTCTAGGAGAGGAAACAGCATGATCAAAGTCGCAGAGACATTAGATAACATGATGCATTCTGAGAACTTATTCAAAATAGCAGAATAACAAGGAAAACATTGAGGGATATGGAGAGAGAGGAGACTAGAGCACAAGACCAGGGCAAAGTCATAATAATGGCAGTGAAGAGTCGCTCAAGGCTCTGAAGCCGAAAGTCTTACAATTCAGTTTGGAAAGGTCATCCTGTCAGCAATGTGTAGGATGGATGAGAGGTGAAGGCTAGAGGCACAGGACCAGTTGGGAATGTGGAAACTAGAACAAAACACTAGAACGTGAACAATTCATCCAAGTTCTTTGCCACTTGATAACAAGAATTGCCCTTCCTCCAGTTTCCAAGAAATAACCTCATTTCTGTCTGAGATCTCCCCAGAATGGCCTTCACTGTCATATTTCCAACAATATTCTCAGGTATCCTCTAAGAAGATTGTGGCTTTCTCTACAGCCCTCTGAATTTCTTTCTGAGCTCTCCCAGAATCACCCTTCACCATCTGTTCATGCCAATGTACGGTTTTTCCATTAGGCACCTCAAAACTCTTCAGTCTCTACCCATCACCCAGTTCCAAAGCCACTTCCACATGTTTAGGTGTTTGTTACTGTAGCACCCCACTTCCCAGTACCAATTTTCTGTCATAGTCTGTTCAGGCTGCTATAACAAAACACCATAGAATGGATGGCTTGTAAACCACAGAAATTTATTTCCTACAGCTCTGGAGGCTGGAAGTCCAAGATCAAGGCACTGGCAGATTTGGTGTCTGGTGAGGCCCCCTTCCTGGTTCATGGATGGTCATCTTCTCATAATGTCCTCATGTGGCAGAAAGAGCAAGAGAGCTCTCTGGGGTCTTGTCTGTAATGGCACCAATCTCATTAATGAGGGCCCTGCTCTTATGACCCGATCACCCACCAAAGCCCCCACCTCCTAATGCCATCACATTGGATGTTAGGATTTCAACAGATGAATTTGGGGGAGCGTGGGGGGACACAAATATTCAGTCTATAGCACCTGGCATCTATAATTGGTCAAAGAAGAACACACCATACCTCTTGCCATGCTGTTTTCAGTTATTATGCATGGAATGATTCTTCATTACAAACCTACAGACTCCTTTGGTGTTATTGCCCTGACTTCACTTACCATTAGCTGACACTACTTATGCCTTCACCTCCCAGTACAACATGACCTAGGTCAGGATGACAGACAGTTTAGCTTCCTTACATGTGAACCAATGGCACTAATTCAGCTCGTGTGTCAATAGATGGACTCTACATATTACTTTGTCACAGTTTAAAATTTGATACTTTTAAACATCTAGACAAATAAGATATAGTTTTGATCAAAGACAATATTTTCCTCCAAGGTTTTAAGCATGACTGATTTAAAATAATGTTACTATTTACAGTGTTTGGTATATGGAAGTCACTCAATAACTATATGATAAACGAATAGACTCTTCAGGTCAGGAAATCAATGTAACTAGCCCAAGGATGGCAAACTGTGTTATGTTCTAAAAATAGTCATGGTCAAAATCTCAGATACATAGTGAGAAGGTGAGCTTTGGGGACCCTGAATGCTAGGCTGAGACATTTGGATGTTATGGAGAGATTTGTTTATAATCAGATATCTCCTTTAAGAAAGATAATTCTGAAACTTTCCATTTCAGGGCGGTTATTTTCACCCTTTCAAATGCCATTGAAATAACCAGTGTAATATAAAAATGGGAATAATTCTGTTTCAAGGACGGAAAAAGAGGAGGTATAGGACAGAGCAAGTTCTAAAACACAAAGTGCAAACAGGACCAGATCGGGGGGGGGGGGCGGAAATTGAGCAGTCTGTAATTTAATAAATGGAAAAGAAGAAACCTGCTTGGGAAATGAGTAAATGGTGTCCATTACTGAACCCAAATTCCCAAGTGATGAGCAGAAGTAGCAGAGCTCAGGGCTGGCAGAGGAGGCCCCGCCAGGAGAACAGTGCTCCTCACGCCTGCCCTTGTGAAATGAGCAGGAAGGGGATTGATGCTGTGGACCCCACCAGGGGCACTGGGGCCTGTTGCCAGGTGGGCATGGGAAGATGGGGTGGGACCAGCACCAAGGAATAAGACTTGCAGAAGCAACCAGTTGGCACATCAGTGAATTTCTCTGAGACAGCTTCCTCAATACCTCAAACAGGCTATTTATACTCGAAATCCTGCCAAATCACCACAGAAAATATAAGATTTTACCCCTTCTTTTTTGGGGACCAAAAGAATTGCCCAAGGACTCAGATAATCTCCAACACAAGTCATCTCAAATCCCAATACTGGACCAATATAGATACTCTTTGTTTGGATAAATAAACAGAAAAGTTAACAAATTTCAAAAAGTTTATTGACAAACACACACACACACACACACACACACACATGCAAAGACTTGAACACACACAAAGACTTGAACATATAAAGTGTTGCTATGACAGGAATGTGAATAGGAAGACCCAATATGACAAAGATGACAGTTTGCCCCAAATTCATCTCGAGTGTTTGTTCATGCAATCCCAACTAAAACCCGAAAGGGATTGTATGGAGCTTTTCACCAGAATTTCCTCTGCTCTGAGGAATTCATTCCTCAGAAAAGGAATTACGAGCAAGCACTACACATCTTCCTTTGATATGATTCCACATATACTGAGAGAAATTCCTCGACATTTGTGGCGTGTAGATGGTATTTTTCTTCATATTCCGGTACTAATGCAAGTTGTTTTGATTATCAATTACTATGTAACACACAACCCCAAAATTTAGTAATTTAAAACAACAATCATTTATTTGCTTGTGATTTTGCAATCTGGGCCAGCTCCATGGGCAGCTCGTCTCTGCTCCACATGGCACTGGTGGGGCTGGTGGGACTGAGGCTGGGAGTTCATTTCTAAGGAAGCTCCAGGCTGTCACGTGGGAGTTCAGCAGGGCCTGCGGAGGCCTTTACTCTTGGCCATGTGGCCTTCCCACTTGACTGATGACGTTTCTCACAGCATGGCTCCTGGGTTTCAGAGAAAAGAAGCAGAGGCTCACTAATGCCTGGGCTCAGAGATCCCAGAATGTCACTTCTCTGCATTCACCTGGACAAAGCAGCTCCAGGCCCAGGTCAAACTCAAGAGGAGACATAAGATCTCCCACCTGATGGAAGGACCCGCATACATGGACAGGGATGGGCAGAATCACATGGGGGCCATCTTTAGAGAATATTTACTACTCAGGTTGCTCCTCAATTTTATATTTCATTGGCCATTTTGATCAGTTTCCATAAAAGATATCCAAATGTCGGCACTTAAGCCACCTCCCTTCTTAGAAGTAGTGTCAAAGAATTATTAATGAAATTACAACTCATATTAACTAAAGTGGTGTTTCCCAGAAAAGAAGCACAACGTTGCTATTCTAATTTTTTATTGAGGTATGATTTACATTCAGTGAAATAAACAGTCTTAAGTGTATAATTCAGTGAGTTTTGGTGCACGCATACAGCTGTGTAACACATACCTGTATCAAGGTATAGAATATGTCCCTCACCTTAGAACATTCCCTTGTGCCTTTTCCTTGTCAAGGCATGTTCCCAGAGGGAACCAATGTTTTGATGTTTTTCATCTTAGATTAGATTCGCCTACTCCAGAACTTCATATAAATGAAATTATAAACACCTACTCTTATGTGCTAGACTTCTTTTGTTCAGCATAAAGTTTTTTAGATTCATTCATGTTGTTTCGCATATTTTGTTCTTTTAATTATGAGTAGTATTTCATTTTATGAATATACTATAGTTTAGTAACTATTCATCTGTTAGTGGTTATTTGGATTGTTTCCAGTTTTGGATTAGTACAAACAAAGCTGCTTTGAACATTCTTGTATAAGTCATAAACATAAGATTTTATTTCTCTTGGGTTAGGGTTAGGAATTCACATGGAAGTGAATTGCTGAGTCATAGAGAGGATATCTCTTTAATTGTACAAGAAATTTTCAAACACTTTTCCAAAGTGGTTGGACTAGAATTCCAGTTGCTTTGCATCTATGCAAGTATTTGGTGTTGTCAGTCATTAATTGTAGGCATTCTAGAGGTGTGAAGGTATCTCATTGTTGTATTAATTTGCATTTCCCTGATGACTAATGATGTCGAGCACATTTTCATGCACTTATTGTCCATTCATATACCTTTCCTTGTGAAGTGGCCATTAAAATATTTTGCGCATTTCTACTTGTGTTGTTTGCCTTTCTATAAATGAGTTTTATATGTTTTTAATATAAGTTCTTTTTCTGATATAAGTCCTTCATCAGATGTGATTATTACAAAACATTTTCTCCCACTCTGTGACTTGTCTATTCATTTTCTTAACCATGTCTTTTGATGAGTAGAAGTTTTAAATTTTTACTATGTCCAACTTATCAGTATTTTCTTTTACAGTAAGTTCTTTCTGGGTTCTAAGAAATATTTGCTTACCCTAAGGACATGAAGATATTCTCCTTTGTTTTCTTCTAGAAGCCTTAGAGTTTTAGCTTTTACATCTAGGTTAATAGTCCATCACAGATGACTTTTTGAGTACAGTGTGAGGTAGGGACTGAAATTTTTTTAAAAATATAGGTATCCGGTTATTCCAGTACCATTTTCTCTTTCTCTAGTGAATTGTTTTGGAGTTTAGGTTAAAAATCAATCGACCAGGGGCCTCCTTGGTTGCACAATGGTTAGGAATCCGCCTGTCAATGCAGGGGACACAGGTTCAAGCCCTGGTCAGGGAAGATCCCACATGCCGCGGAGCAACTAAGCCCATGCGTCACAACTACTGAGCCTGCACTCTAGAGCCCATAAGCCACAACTACTGAGCCCATGTGCCACAACTACTGAAGCCCATGTGCCTAGAGCCCATGCTCCACAACAGAGAAGCCACTGCAATGAGAAGCCCGTGCACCGCAACGAAGAGTAGCCCCCACTCGCCACAACCAGAGAAAGCTCACACGCAGCAACGAAGACCCAATGCAGCCAAAAATAAATAAATAAATTTTTTAAAAAGTTTTTTTTTTAAGTAGAAAAAAAATTCAATTGACCATATTCGTGTGGGTCTATTTTTGGATTCTATTCTGTTTCAATGGTCTATGTATCTTGTTTATTTACTTTTATTAAAATTCTTAACATCAGAGAGTCTCAGTTCTTAAATTTTGTTTTTTTTCAAAATTGTTTTGGCTGTCTTAGTTTCTTTGCATAACTTTTAGATCACCTTGAAATTTTCAGCCCAAAAGTCTGCTGGATTTTGCTTGGAACTGCACTGAATCTATAGATCAATTGGAGAGAATGGACAACTAAACGGTATTGAGTTCCAATCATGTACATAATATATCTCTCCAGTTATTTAAGTCTTCTTTAATTTATCTCAGCAATAAGTATCACATACTTTAATTTAAAATGTTTGTTTATAATCTGCTCTAATTACTGTAATTCGTAATCTGTGTAAAACCATAATAGGAAATTTCAAGATGGTATGACATATTTTTGCCCACAATCTAATAGAGGAGCAAAGTAGCTTCATTACTGTTTTAGAAGTAGAAAACTTTGAATAACATTTTTAATTGAAGAGATGAAATATGCACACATTTAATAATAGCACAAAGATAGAATTTGATAAGAGTTATAAAAGAGTTACACACTGTACAAGACAAAAGCCAAGGAGAAAGCAAATTTAGCCTTTGATTTCTCTTAACTAGTTAAAAATAATAAAAACATACTTACGTGAATCTGTCACTCAAATATATGAAAAATTGAACTCCGAAAGACCTAAGAATTGGGAAAATAAAAAAGTTTTTTATACAACTTCGACATCCAAGTTGGCATTCAGCATGGATAACAATCTATTTTTTTAATTTAATATTTTCCTTTATAGAGACTGCTCATCTTTACTTCATTAGACATTTCAGCATTTAATAATCAACATAACCAAGCTAAGTTCTTCAAATTTGATATTTTACTTTAATTAAAAGTAGCTGGTCAATGATCAAGTGGGATTTATCCCAGGAATGTAAGCGTTCTTCAATATACACAATTAACAAATTGAAGAATAAAAACCATATGATCATCTCAATAGATGCAGAAAAACTTTTGACAAAATTCAACACCCAGTTATGATAAAAACTCTCCAGAAAGTGGGCATAGAAGGAACATACCTCAACATAATAAAGGCCATATACAACAAACCCACAGCAAACATCATTCTCAACGGTGAAAAACTGAAAACACTTCCTCTAAGATCAGAAACAAGACAAGGATGTCCACTCTTACCACTATTATTCAACATAGTTTTGGAAGTCCTAGCCATGGCAATCAGAGAAGAAAAAGAAATAAAAGGAATACAAATTGGAAAAGCGGAAGAAAAATTGTCACTGTTTGCAGATGACATGATACTATACATAGAGACTCCTAAAGATGCCACCAGAAAACTACTAGAGCTAATCAATGAATCTGGTAAAGTTGCAGGATAAAAAATTAATGCAGAGAAATCTCTTGCATTCTTATACGCTAACAACAAAAGATCAGAAAGAGAAATGAAGGAAACACTCCCATTTACGACTACAACAAAAAGAATAAAATACCTAGGAATAAACCTACATAAGAAGGTAAAAGACCTGTACTCAGAAAACTATAAGACACTGATGAAAGAAATCAAAGATGACACAAACAGATGGAGAGATATACCATGTGCCTGGATTGGAAGAATCAATATTGTGAAAATGTCTATACTACCCAAAACAACCTACAGATTCAATGCAATCCTTATCAAATTACCAGTGGCATTTTTTACAGAGCTAGAACAAAAAACTTAAAATTTGTATGGAGACACAAAGGACCCCAAATAACCAAAGCAGTCCTGAGGGAAAAAAACAGAGCTGGAAGAATCAGACTCCCTGACTTCAGATGATACTACAAAGCTACAGTAATCAAGACAATATGGTACTGGCACAAAAACAGAAATATAGATCAATGGAACAGGATAGAAAGCCCAGAGATAAACCCATGCACCTATGGTCAACTAATCTATGACAAAGGAGGCAAGGTTATAGAATGGAGAAAAGACAGTCTCTTCAATAAGTAGTGCTGGGAAAACTGGACAGCTACATGTAAAAGAATGAATTTGGAACACTCCCTAACACTGTACACAAAAATAAACTCAAAATGGAGTGGAGACCTAAATGTAAGACTAGACACTATAAAACTCTTAGAGGAAAACATAGGAAGAACACTCTGACATAAACCACAGCAAGGTCTTTTTTTACCCACCTCCTAGAGTAATGGAAATAAAACCAAAAATAAACAAATGGGACCTAATGAAACTTAAAAGCTTTTGCACAGCAAAGTAAACCATAAACAAGATGAAAAGACAACCCTCAGAATGGGAGAAAATATTTGCAAATGAATCAATGGACAAAGGATTAATCTCCAAAATATATAAACAGCTCATGCAGCTCAATATTAAAGAAACAAACAACCCAATCCAAAAATGGGCAGGAGACCTAAATAGACATTTCTCCAAAGAAGACATACAGATGGCCAAGAAGTACATGAAAAGCTGCTCAACATCACTGATTATTAGAGAAATGCAAATCAAAACTACAATGAGGTATCACCTCACACCATTCAGAATGGGCATCATCAGAAAATCTACAAACAGTAAATGCTGGAGAGGGTGTGGAGAAAAGGGAACCCTCTTGCACTGTTGGTGGGAAAGTAAACTGATACAGCCACTATGGAGAACAGTATGGAGGTTCCTTAAAAAACTAAAAATAGAATTACCATATGACCCAGCAATCCCACTACTGGGCATATACCCAGAGAAAACCATATTTCAAAAAGACACATGCACCCCCATGTTCATTGCAACACTATTTACAATAGCCAGGTCATGGAAGCAACCTAAATGCCCATTGACAGATGATTAGATAAAGAAGATGTGGTACATATATACAATGGAATATTACTCAGCCATAAAATGGAACAAAATCGGGTCATTTGTAGAGACGTGGATGGACCTAGAGACTGTCATACAGAGTGAAGTAAGTCAGAAAGAGAAAACCAAATATTGTATATTAATGCACATACGTGGAATCTAGAAAAATGGTACAGATGA
Source organism: Grampus griseus (assembly GCF_964374135.1). NCBI lineage: Eukaryota > Metazoa > Chordata > Mammalia > Artiodactyla > Delphinidae > Grampus > Grampus griseus. The sequence continues at coordinate 43,646,467 of NC_139004.1, read as the reverse complement.
ACCAGTTTTCAAGGCAGAAATAGAGACAGTGATGTAGAGAACAAACGTATGGACACCAAGGGGGGAAAGTGGTGGGGGTGGTGGGGGTGGTGGGATGAATTGGGAGGTGGGGATTGACATATATACACTTACATGTATAAAATTGATAACTAATAAGAACGTGCTGTATAAAAAAATAAAAATAAATAAAATTCAGAAAAAGAAAATAAATTAAAAAACAAAAAACAGTATCTTTCTCTATAATAATCTATATGGGAAAAGAATCTGAAAAAAATAGATATGTGTAAAAACTAAACTAATTAAACAGCAAACTAAATCACTTTGCTAAATCACCTGAAACTAACACAACATTGTAAATCAACTATACTCCAATGTAAAATAAAAAATTAAAACAAAACAAAACAAAAAAAGTAGCTGGTCATTAAGTAGACACTTCTTGAAAGAAGACATAGAGAGGCCGACAGACTTATGAAAAGATGCTCATCATCGCTTATTATTAGAGAAATGCAAATCAAAACTACAATGAGGTACCACCTCACACCAGTCAGAATGGCCATCATTAAAAAAACAAATCTCTGCTCTTTCCTTGGGTACAGACTTGAGTCAAATAAAAGGTGGACTTAATTGCACTGAAAATGTCCAACAATCCCATGGAAGTGAAAAGCAGGGTGGGAGTGGAGGAGAAAAAGAATGATTTGGGGAGGATCCCCTTCAAGATGTTTTATTAAAAAGAAGTTTCCCTCAAATTTTAATCTGCAGATTTATTCTCTGAGACCCACTAGGATTTTTTCTTTTCCCCTTTAATAAAAATTGTGGTAAAATATACTTAACATAAAATTTACCACTTTGACCATTTTTAAGTGTACAGTTCAGGGGCATTAAGTACATTCACATTGTTGCACTACCACCACCACTATCCATCCCCAGAACTTTTTTCATCTTGCAAAACTGAAACTGTACTCATTGAACACTAAATCCCTATTCTTCCCTTCCCTCTGTCTCTGGCAACCACCATTCTACTTTGTGTCTCTATGAATTTGATTACTTTTGGTACCTTATATAAGTGGAATCATACAGCATTTGTCCTATTATGACTCAGCATAATGTCTTCAAGGTTCATCCATGGTGTAGCATGTGTAAGAATTTCCTTCCTTTTTAAGACTGAATAATAGTCCATTGTATGTCTGTATCACATTTTCTTCATCATTTCATCTATAGATGGACACTTGGGTCGCTGCCACTTTTTGGTTCTTGTGAATAATGTTGCTATGGGCATGGTTGTGCAAATATCTGTTTGAGTCCTTGCTTTCAATTCCTTTCACCAAATACCCAGAAGTGGAATTTCTGGATCATATGATAAATTCTATTTTTAATTTTGTTTTTATGAACTGCCATAATGTTTTCCATAGTGGCTACCCCATTTTACATTCCTACCATCAAGCAGTGCATAGGGTTATAATTTCTCAACATCCTTGACAACACTTGTTATTTTCTGGCTTTTGTTTGTTTTGTAATAGCCATCCTAATGAGTGTGAAGTGGTATCTCACTGTGGGTTTTTGTTTTTGTTTTTTGTGGGTTTTTTTGCAGTACACTGGCCTCTCACTGCTGTGGCCTCTCCCGTTGTGGAGCACAGGCTCTGGACACACAGGCTCAGCGGCCATGGCTCATGGGCCCAGCTGCTCTGCAGCATGTGGGATCCTCCCGGACCGGGGCACGAACCCGTGTCTCCTGCCTCGGCAGGCGGACTCTCAACCACTGCACCACCAGGGAAGCCCCTCACTGTGGTTTTGATTTGCATTTCACTAATGATTAGTGATATTGAGCCTCTTTTCATGTAATTATTAGACATTTGTGTATCTTCTTTCAAGTCTTTTGTCCATTTCTTAATCGGGTTTTTTTTTTCTTTTTTTTTAAAGGGGGTCACTACATTACTCAAGTTTAAGAGACAATACTAAACAAATCTTAGAGATAAGGTAGCTATCTGACATTAAGTTTCTTGCAAAATAATCACTATGTTTACATTTATAAAACTATATCGAAATTATAGGTAAAACAATTTCTAAATTTTTTAATTAAATTAATTTTAAAAATTACTGCAAGTGAAGTATAATTCACATACATAAAAGTGTCCATAAGGGTAGAGTTTGGTGGATTTTCATGAATGGGACACACCTGTGTAACTAGCGCCAAGATCAACAAATAGAGCCCATTGGAATTCCCCTCCCATTCACTATCCACCCTCCCCCCACAAAGGTAACCACTAACCTAACTTTTAGCAGATTATTTTTCCTGTTTTTGTGCTTTACAGAAATGGACTTACTCATATGTCCTTTTGAGACAGGTTGGGACCTGGGACCCTTTGCTGCAGTGCTGCAATGGACATGGACACACCTCTCCTCAAGCAGCAAAATACAAGAAAACTGTATGGGACTAAAAATAACTGCGTGCATGTACAGTTGGGGAAAATTCTGGACCTAAAATATACAAGGAGACCAAAAAACCCAACTGCCACTTTTGAAGAGCCTGGAGCAAAAACAGGATGTCAGGAGCAAAAGCAGGGCACTGAGCATGCCCCCTGCACACAACACCACCCAAGGAGTAGGCAAACCACCTAAGCCCCACTTCCGGCCCGACCCCTGGACACACCCCTACCGTCACCCCATATAAGGAACCTGCTCCCCTTGGGGAGTGAGCAAGGAAAGCTGTTACTTATTTTCACTCCTCCCTGCTGCAGCAGGGGTCCCAATAAAGCCTTGCCTGAATTTCTTGTATGGCCACTAGTCAATTTCTATTGACTGGGGAAGGCCAAGAACCCTGGTCGGTAACATATTTGTGGCACCAAACGTGGGGCACTTGTCCCCTTCTGGGGAGAGGATCTGGGCACCTCTGGGACCACTGAACTCAGCTTCCCCGTGGGTGACAAGCGGCCACTTGAACCTCTTGCTTCAACGTCACATTTGGTAAGTCTGCCTTCCTGGCCCCTGAGGGCCCCAGTACCCTCATTCAGGCAACACTTTCCCCCTCTCCTTTGTCCTTTTTCCTTTTTCTTTTGCTTGTCTGGCTGTTCTCTTGCTTTTTGATTTATTTGTTTCTGTTTTTGTTTCTTTTGTGGGTATGCATGTTTCCTTGTTTCTGTTTTTGTCTGTTTGATTTTACTTTTTACCATTTGTCTGGGTTCTCTTAGTCTTTTTTTTTAAATCCCCTTTATTGCTGGGACGAGCGAAATTGCAGGCTCTTGGTTCCTTGACCAGAAGTCGGGCCTGAGGCTCTGGGGTGGGAGCACTGAGTCCAGGATGCTGGACCACTAGAGACTTCCTGGCCCCAGGGAAAATTAATCGCAGAGAGCTCTCACAGAGGCCTATATCTGAATCCAAGACCTGGCTCCACCCAACTTCCAGCAGCTCCTGGCACTGGATGCCTCACACCAAACAACAAACAAGACAGGAACACAAACCCACCCATAAGCACAGAGACTACCTAAAGTCATACTAAGCTCACAGACAGCCCCAAACACACCACCTGATACGGCCCTGCTCATCAGAGGGAAAAAAACTCAGCTCCACCCACCAGAATGCAGGCACCAGTTCCTCCCATCAGGAAGCCTACACAAGCCACTGAACAAACCTCACCACCAGGGGCAGAGAACAGAAGTAAGGGGAACTATGACCCTGCAGCCTGGGGTAAGGAGACCTCAAATACTGTAAATTAGACAAAATGAGAAGAAAGAGAACTATCTTGCAGGTGAAGGACCAAGATAAAAACCCACAAGAACAAATAAATGAAAAGGAAATAGGCAAACTATCTGAAAAAGAATTCAGAGTAATGATAGTAAAGATGATCCAAAATCTCGGAAATAGAATAAATACAAGAAACATTTAACAAGGACCTAGAAGAACTAAAGAGCAAACAAACAGTAATGAACAACAGAATAACTGAAATTAAAAATACTCTAGAAGGAATCAACAGTAGAATAAATGAGGCAGAAGAACGGATAAGTGAGCTGGAAGATAGAATGATGGAAATAACTGCCACTGAGCAAAGTAAAGAAAAAAGACTGAAAAGAATGAAGGACAGTCTCAGAGACCTCTGGGACAACATTAAACGTACAAACATTCAAATTATGGGCATCCCAGAAGAAGAAGAAAAAAAGAAATGGGTGAGAAAATATTTGAAGAGATTATGTTAAAAACTTTCCCAACATGGGAAGGGAAATAGTCAATCAAGTCCAGGAAGTGCAGAGAGTCCCATACAGGGTAAAACCAAGGAGAAACACACTGAGACACATATTAATCAAACTAACAAAAATTAAACACAAGGAAAAAATATTAAAAGCAGCAAGGGAAAAAGCAAAAAATAACATACAAAGGAATCCCCATAAGGTTAACAGCTGATCTTTCAGCAGAAACTCTACAGGCCAAAAGGGAGTGGCAGGATATATTTAAAGTGATGAAAGGGGAAAACCTACAATCAAGATTCCTCTACCCAGCAAGGATCTCATTCAGATTCGACAGAGAAATCAAAAGCTTTACAGACAAGCAAAAGTTAAGAGAATTCAGCACCACAAAACCAGTTTTACAACAAATGCTAAAGGAACTTCTCTAGGTGGGAAACATAAGAGAAGGAAAAGACCTACAAAGACAAACCCCAAACAATTAAGAAAATGATAATAGGAACATAACATATCGATAATAACCTTGAATGTAAATGGATTAAATGACCCAACCAAAAGACACTGTCTTGCTGAATGGATACAAAAACAAGACCTGTATATATGCTGTCTACAAGAGACCCACTTCAGACCTAGGGACACATACAGACTGAAAGTGAGGGGACGGAAAAGATATTCCATGCAAATGGAAGTCAGAAGAAAGCTGGAGTAGCAGTACTCATATCAGACAAAATAGACTTTAAAATAAAGACTATTACAAGAGACAAGGAAGAACACTACATAATGATCAAGGGACCAATCTAAGAAGAAGATATAACAATTGTAAATATCTATGCACCCAACATAGGCACACCTCAATACATAAGGCAAAATGCTAACAACCATAAAGAGGGAAATCGACAGTAACACAATAATAGTAGGGGACTTTAACACCCCACTTACACCAATGGACAGATCATCCAAACAGAAAATAAATAAGGAAACACAAGCTTTAAATGACACATTAGAACAGATGGACCTAATTGATATTTATAGGACATTCCATCCAAAAAGAATAGAATACGTTTTCTTCTCAAGTGCACACAGAGTATTCCCCAGGATAGATCACATCTCAGGTCACAAATCAAGCCTCAGTAAATTTAAGAAAATTGAAATCACATTACCCATCTTTTCCAACCACAATTCCATGAGACTAGTATCAATTACAGGAAACAAACTGTAAAAATATAGACACATGGAGGCTAAACAATATTCTACTAAACAACCAACAGATCACTGAAGAAATCAAAGAGGAAATCAAAAAATACCTAGAAACAAATGACAACGAAAACCTGACGACCCAAAACCTATGAGATGCAGCCAAAGGAGTTCTAAGAGGGAAGTTTATAGTAATATAATTCTACCTCAAGAAACAAGAAAAATCTCAAGTAAACAACTTAACCTTACACCTAAAACAATTAGAGAAAGAAGAACAAAAAACCCCCAAAGTTAGCAGAAGGAAAGAAATCATAAAGATCAGCTTAGAAATAAATGAAAAAGACACGAAGGAAACAACAGCAAAGATCAGTAAAACTAACAGCTGGTTCTTTAAGAGGATACACAAAATTGATAAACCATTAGCCAGAGTCACCAGGCAAAACAGGGAGAAGATTCAAATCAACAGAATTAGAAATGAAAAAGGAGAAGTAACAACTGACACCACAGAAATACAAAGGATCAAGAGAGATTACTACAAGCAATTATATGCTAATAAAATGGACAACCTGGAAGAAATGGACAAATTCTTAGAAAAGTACAACCTTTCAAGACTGAACCCGGAAGAAATAGAGAATGTGAACAGACCAATCACAAGCACTGATATTGAAACTGTGATTAAAAATCTTCCAACAGGGCTTCCCTGGTGGCGCAGTGGTTGAGAGTCCACCTGCCGGTGCAGGGGACATGGGTTCATGCCCCGGTCTGGGAAGATCTCACATGCCGCAGAGCGGCTAGGCCCATGAGCCATGGCCACTGAGCCTGAGCGTCCGGAGCCTGTGCCCCGCAACGGAAGAGGCCACAACAGTGAGAGGCCCACGTACCACAAAAAAAAAAAAAAAAAATCTTCCAACAAAAAAAAGCCCAGGACCAGATGGCTTCACAGGCAAATGCTATCAGACATTTGGAGAAGAGCTAACACCTATCCTTCTCAAACTCTTCCAAAATATAGCAGAGGGAGGAACACTCCCAAACTCATTCTATGAGGCCACCATCACCCTGATACCAAAACCAGACAAAGATGTCACAAAAAAATGAAAATAACAGGCCAATATCACTGATGAACATAGATGCAAAAATCCTCAACAAAATATTAGCATACAGAATTCAACAGCAAATTAAATGGATTGTACATCATGATCAAGTGGGGCTTATCCCAGGAATGCAAGGATTCTTTAATATACACAAATCAATCAATGTGATACACCATAATAACAAATTGAAGGATAAAATCCATATGATCATCTCAATAGATGAAGAAAAACTTTTGACAAAATTCAACACCCATTTATGATAAAAACTCTCCAGAAAGTGGGCATGGAGGGAACCTACCTCAACATAATAAAAGCCATATATGACAAACCCACAGCCAACATCATTCTCAGTGGTGAAAAACTAAAAACATTTCCTCTAAGATCAGGAACAAGACAAGGGTACCCACCCTCACCACTATTATTTAACATAGATTTGGAAGTTTTAGCCATGGCAATCAGAAATGAAAAGGGAATACAAATTGGAAAAGAAGAAGTAAAACTGTCACTGTTTGCAGATGACATGATACTATACATAGAAAATCCTAAAGATGTCACCAGAAAGCTACTAGAGTTAATCAATGAATTTGGTAAAGTAGCAGGATAGAAAATTAATGCACAGAAATCTCTTGCATTCCTATACGCTAACAATGAAAAATCAGAAAGAGAAATTAAGAAAACACTCCCATTTACCATTGCAACAAAAAGAATAAAATACCTAGGAATAAACCTACCTAAGGAGGCAAAGACCTGTATGCAGAAAAGTATAAGAAACTGATGAAAGAAATCAATGACACAAACAGATGGAGAGATATGCCATGTTCTTGGATTGGAAGAATAAACGTTGTGAAAATGACTATTTCCCAAAGTAATTGACAGATTCAATGCAATCCCTATCAAATTACCAATGGCATTTTTCACAGAACTAGAACAAAAATTTTACAATTTGTATGGAAACACAAAAGACCCTGAATAGCCAAAGCAATCTTGAGAAAGAAAAACAGAGCTGGAGGAATCAGGCTCCCTGACTTCAAACTATACTACAAAGCTACAGTAATCAAGACAATATGGTACTGGCACAAAAACAGAAATATAGATCAATGGAACATGATAGAAAGCCCAGAGATAAAGTTCAGAGATGAACATATGGTCACCTTATCTTTGACAAAGGAGGCAAGAATATACAATGGAAAAAAAGACAGCCTTTTCAATAAGTGGTGCTGGGAAAACTGGACAGCTACATGTAAAGGAATTAAATTAGAACACTTCCTGACACCATACACAAAAATAAACTCAAAATGGATTAAAGACCTAAATGTAAGGCCAAACACTATCAAACTCTTAGAGGAAAACATAGGCAGAACACTATATGACATAAATCACAGCAAGATCCTTTTTTTTTTTTTTTTTTTTGCGGTATGTGGGCCTCTCACTGTTGTGGCCTCTCCCATTGCAGAGCACAGGCTCTGGATGTGCAGGCTCAGCAGGCATGGCTCACGGGCCCAGCCGCTCCGCAGCATGTGGGATCTTCCCGGACCGGGGCATGAACCCGTGTCCCCTGCCTTGGCAGGTGGACTCTCAACCACTGTGCCGCCAGAGAAGCCCGCAAGATCCTTTTTGACCTACCTCGTAGAGTGATGGAAATAAAAAAATAATAATAAACAAATAGGACCTAATGAAACTTAAATGCTTTTGCACAGCAAAGACAAAAAGACAACCCTCATAATGGGAGAAAATATTTGCAAATGAAGCAACTGACAAAGGATTAATCTCCAAAATATACAAGCAGCTCATGCAGTTTAATATTAAAAAAAAAAGCCAATCCAAAAATAGGCAGAAGACCTAAATAGACATTTCTACAAAGAAGACATACAGATTGCCAACAAACACATGAAAAGATGCTCAACATCACTAATCATTAGAGAAATGCAAATCAAAACCACAATGTGGTATCACCTCACACCAGTCAGAATGGCCATCATCAAAAAATCTACAAACAATAAATGCTGGAGAGGGTGTGGAAAAAAGGGAACCTCCTGCACTTTGGTGGGAATGTAAATTGATACAGCCACTATGGAGAACAGTATGGAGGTTCCTTAAAAAACTAAAAATAGGGACTTCCCTGGTGGCGAAGTGGTTAGGAATCTGCTTGCCAATGCAGGGGACACGGGTTCGAGCCCTGGTCCAGGAATATCCCACATGCCTCAGAGCAACTAAGCCCATGTGCCACAACTACTTAGCCTGCCCTCTAGGGCCCAAGAGCCACAGCTACTGAGCCCACATGCTGCAACTACTGAAGCCTACACGTCTAGAGCCTGTGCTCCACAACAAGAGAAGCCACTGCAATGAGAAACCTGCACACCACAACAAAGAGTAGCCCCTGCTCACCGCAACTAGAGAAAGCCCACGCACAGCAACAAAGACCCAACACAACCAAAACTAACTAAATAAATAAATAAATTTATATTTTAAAAAAACTTAAAAATAGAACTACCATATGACCCAGCAATCCCACTACTGGGCATATATATACCCTGAGAAAACCATAATTAAAAAAGATACATGTACCACAATGTTCATTGCAGTACTATTTACAATAGCCAGGATATGGAAACAATCTAAATGTCCACTGACAGATGAATGGATAAAGACAACATGGCACATATACACAATGGAATATTACTCAGCCATAAAAAGGAATGGAATTGAGTTATTTGTAATGAGGTGGATGGACCTAGAGTCTGTCATACAGGGTGAAGTAAGTCAGAAAGAGAAAAACAAATACTATATGCTAACGCACATATATGGAATCTAAAAGAACGGTACTGATGAACATAGTGGCAAGGCAGGAATAAAGACATGGACGTAGAGAACGGCCTTGAGGACACAGGGGTGGAAGGGGAAGCTAGGAAGAAGTGAGAGAGTAGCGCTGACGTATATACGCTACCAAATGTAAAATAGATAGCTAGTGGGAAGCTGCTGCATAGTACAAGGAGATCAGCTCGATGCTTTGTGATGACCTAGAGGGGTGGGATAGGGAGGGTGGGAGGGAGGCTCAAGAGGGAGGGGATATGGGGATATATGTATACATATAGCCGATTCACTTTGTTATACAGCAGAAATTAACACAACATCATAATGCAATTATACTCCAATAAAGATATTTTTAAAAAAGAAAAATGACCATCATGTAGGCCAGACTAGGATGAGACGTTATATTACTTGTCTATCAGGAGAAATGAAAAGGTGTATGGTGAAGCCTGTAAATTATGATAAGGTCTGAGAGGTTACAAAGGAAAAAGATGAAAACCCGGCAGTCTTCCTGAGCCAGGTGACAGAGGCATTCAGGAAGTACACCAATACGGACCCTGAGTCTGCAGAAGGGAGGACACTATTAGCCATGCATTTTATCACCCAGGCTACTCCTGATATCCGAAGAAAATTACAAAAGCTTGAGGCTGGGCCCAAAACCCCATTATAAACCTTGGTAGAGGAGGCCCTCAAGGTCTATAACAACAGAGACTTAACGGCGGAGTCCAATAAGAATCAGAGGCTAATAAAGAAAATGCAGCTTTTGGCTGCTTTGATTCACCCACCACTTCACGTGGACCCTGGAGGGCCGAGGAGGCTGGACAAACCAACAAGAAGCTGCCTGGGCTGGAACCAGTGTGCCTTTTGTTGGTAAGGGGGGCACTGGAAGGGAGAATGTCCTGAGTGCCCTCCTGTGGGATGCCCAAAGGGCAAACCCGACCCACCCCAGTTCCTTGAGAATCTCTCGGATGAGAGATTCCCACACACCGACTGATGGGCCTGAGCACCTGCCCAGCTCCAGATCCCACTTGATCCATCCTCATTACTCCAGCAGAGCCTCGGGTCACCCTCAATGTGGCAGGTAGGAGAACTGAATTTCTTGTAGACACTGGAGCTGCCTGCTCTGTTCTGACTTGGGCAGCCATCACCTTCTCCAACCGTGACTGTGCTGTGACAGAAGTTGATAGACATCCAAAGGTAAGGCGATTTACATCTCCCCTTCCCTGCAGAATCGGGTCCATTATTATTACTCACTCCTTTTTGTATATGTCAGAATGCCCTGTCCCCCTCCTCAGAAGAGATTTGCTAAATAAGTTAGAAGCTAGTATATTCTTAGGACAGGGTGAAGTCTAAGAAGGTAAAGAATCGGAACAGAGAATGTATCTATGAGTAGCTCCAGATGACCCACCTGTTGGGCATCAAAATATTCCCCAAGACATCCCCCAAGAAATTAGAGAACAGGTAGATCCTGCAGTTTGGGATACCTTGGTACCAGGAAGGGCAAAATGTGTTCTCCCAATAAAAAGAAGGTTAAGGCCTGGGGATGAATACCCCTGGAAGAGACAATATCCTTTAAAGCCTGAAGGTGAATCCAACCACTGCTGAGGCGAATCCAACCGCTGCTCAGCAAATTCCTAAAACATGGACTCATTAGGCCCTGCCAATCCCCTTGCAACACCCTGATCCTCCCTGTTCAGAAGCCTAACAGGGAGTATTGGTTTGTGTAAGACTTACGAGCAGTGAATGAGGCCATCATGCCTATTCACCCACTAGTGCCAAACCCATCTACACTCCTCACCCACATGCCAGGAAGCACTCAGTATTTCTGTGTTTTGGACCTCAAAGATGCATTTTTCTGTATTCCTCTATATCTAGACTCTCAATACCTTTTTCCCTTTGCATGGAGGGACGCTGACACCCTGGAAGCTACCCGATATACATGGACGGTGCTGCCCCAGGGTTTTGGGACAGCCCCCATCTTTTTGGAAATGCATTAGCAAGGGAACTGAGGGAACTAAGCCTTGAGAAGGGAACTTTGCTACAATATGTTGATGATTTATTGACAAGTAGTGAGACCAAACAAGATTCAGATCAAAATACCGTTAAGGTCCTAAATCTTCTGGCAAAAAGGGGATATAAAGTCTCTCCAACCAAGGCTCAGATCTCACAGCAATGGGTTCAATATTTAGGATTTGTTTTGACCCCAGGGGCACGAGCCCTGGCCATAGATCAAAAAATAGCAACTAGTGCATTACCATCTCCAACCACAAAGAGACAACTCCGAGGCTTTCTAGGTATGGATGGGTTCTGTCGTATCTGGATTCCAAATTATGGCCTTATTGCCAAACCCCTGTATGAGGCTCCAGAGGGAGAAAAAAGGGAACCCCTTTAATGGAATAGGGACCACAGCGGGCCTTTGAGACTCTAAAGACAGAGTTGAGTAGAGCACCAGCACTGAGGCTTCCAAATTTGGACAAGCCCTTTACCCTATACATTCATGAGAGGTCAGGGATAGCTCCAGGAGTCCTGACCCAAAAGCTGGGACCAGATCAGAGATCAGTGGCTTACTTTTCAAAACAACTGGACTCAGTGGCTCTGTGATGGTCAAGCTGCCTTTGGGCAGTAGCAGCCACAGCCCTGTTGGTAAATGAGACTTCCAAGCTCACCCTGGGACACCTCTTAGAGGTGTCAACCCCTCATCAGGTACAATCTGTGCTGGAAGTCAAAGGACATCATTGGTCGACCGGAGGAAGGTTAACAAGTTATCAGGCCCTTCTAATGGACACCCCCGACATCCCCTTAAAGGTGTGCCAAACCCTGAACCCAGCAACTCTGCTTCCAAGTGGTTGATAGTGGAGACCTACTGCATCAGTGTATGGAGACCATAGAACAAACTTACTCCTGCAGGCCTGATCTTCTAGATGAGCCTCTAGACAGCCCTGAGGTCAAATGGTTTACTGATGGGAGCAGTTTTGTAGAAATGGGGACCCAAAAGGCGGGGTATGCCATAGTTAGTCTAGATCAGGGGTGCCCAACCCCCGGGCCACAGACAAGTACCAGTCCGTGGCCTGCTAGGTACTGGGTTGCACAGGAGGTGAGCGGCGGGCGAGCGAGCGAAGCTTCATCTGTATTTACAGCTGCTCCCCATCGTCACATTACCACCTGAGCTTTGCCTCCTATCAGATCAGCGGCGGCATTAGACTCTCATAGGAGTGCAGACCCTGCTGTGAACCGCGCACGCAAGGGATCTAGGTTGCGCGCTCCTTATGAGAATCTAATGCCTGATGATCTGAGATGGAGCTGAGACAGTGATGCTAGCGCTGGGGAGCAGCTGCAAATACAGATTATCATTAGCAGAGAGGTTTGACTGCACAGAGACCATAATAAATCAATTGCTTGCAGACCCATATCAAAACCCTACCAGTGAGTGGCAAGTGAAAACAAGCTCAGGGCTCCGACTGATTCTGCATTATGGTGAGATGTATAATTATTTCATTATATATTACAATGTAATAATAATAGAAATAAAGTGCACAATAAATGTAATGCACTTGAATCATCCCAATCCCACCCCCAGCCCCTGCCCCAGTCTATGGAAAAATTGTGTTCCACGAAACTGGCCCCTGGTGCCAAAAAGGTTGAGGACCGCTGGTCTAGATGAAGTCATAGAAGCCAAGGCTCTGCCACCCCAGACATCAGCCCAGAAGGCTGAACTAACTGCATTAATGAGTGCTTTGCAATTAGGGAAGGATAAGAAATTAAATATTTTTACTAACTCTAAATATGGGTTCCACGTGCTACATGCTCATGTTGCCATTTGGAAAGAAAGAGGAATGTTAACTGCTAAAAATTCCCCCATAAAACATAAAGATTTGATTCTGGCTCTTTTCGAAGCAGTGCAGCTTCCAACACAGGTCGCAGTAATCCACTGCAAGGGCCATCAGAGGGATGGCTCTTTTGTGAGATAAGGGAACAGCAAAGCTGATCAAATTGCAAAACAGGGAGCTTGGCTGCAGGAACCCAAACAAGTTATGGCTCTAGTGATTGGCACCCCTGAACTCTCTAGCCTTCCCCAGTATTCCCCACAGGTACATGAAAATGCTGAGAAGTAGAGCTATGAGAAGGGAAGCACAGGCTGGTATAAAAAGGAGGATAAGGTTCTAAGCCCTGAGGCCCAACGATGGAAACTCACTATGAGATTACATGATGTCACCCACTATGGGAGGGATGCACTAAGGGACTTGGTGCAAAAGGCTTTTTCAGGGAAGGGGCTTAAAAGAACAGCAAAACAAATAACACTTGCCTGTGATTTATGAGCCCATAATAACCCACAGACCCATCCAATCCCTCCTTCGTTACTCAGGCCAATCCAATGCCAAGGGACATATCCAGGGGAAGTCTGGCAGTTAGGTTTCACTCAAATGCCCCCATGATCAGGATATACATATCTTCTGGTGTTTGTTGATATTTTCACAGGATGGGTTGAAGCCTTCCCCACCTGATCTGAAAAGGGGTTGGACGTCTGTAAGTCCCTTTTAAAAGAAGTAGTTCCTCGGTTTGAACTTCCAAAGTCCCTCCAGAGTGATAATGGGCCCTCTTTTATAGCCAAAATCACACAGAGACTCACAACGGCCCTAGGGATAGACTACAAGCTACACACCTCTTGGCACCCCCGGTCCTCAGGGAAGGTAGAGAAAATGAACCATACTTTAAAGAAAACCTAGCAAAGCTCTGCCAAGAAACTCATGCACTCTGGACCAACTTGCTTCCTTGCACTCCTCAGGGTCCATGTAGCCCCCAGGAGTGGTCTGAGGCTTAGCCCATTTGAAATGACCTATGGGAGGCCTTTTCTTACTACTGACATTCTACTAGATGAGGAAGTGAGCCAGGCCCTGAGATATATTATTAATGTAGGACAAGTTCAGAGGGCAATCCAGGACTATGCCCACAAGGCACTGCCGACTCCCACTAAAATTACAGAGGAAGGAGCAGTTCCTTTACAAATAAACCCCGGGGACCAAGTTCTTCTTAAAACCTGGAAAGAGGGGTCCCCCCCAACACCAACTAATGCCAAAATGGAAGGGCCTCTATAAAGTAATTTTAGCCACCTCTACTGCTGTCAAACTTCAAGGGACATCTAGTTAGGTACATTTGTCCAGACTAAAGCTTTTACCTCCAGAAACCCCGCAGGTCACAACAGAAGAACAATACACCTGTGAGCCAGTGGACAATCTGAGATACCCATTCAAAAGACAGGCACCATCAACAGATAAGTAAAATGATGTAGTGGGTTGGCTCCTATTTGAACCCTTAACAGGACTTGGGACCTCTCTTCTTACCTTAGCTGATGTGGTTCTTGACAATTTTCTGGCCCTTGATTACCTTCTGGCCGAACAAGGCAAGAGTGGCTTCATAATTTTGGCAGGGACCATACTGCCTCCCTTGTCTGGTCAACAGTTAAGGAAGCCCAAAGTTAACCCTGGTTCCTTCCCTTACTAAGCCCTTTAATGGCTATCATTGTTCTTCTCCTTTTTAGCCCTTGTTTGTTTAACCTTTTGGTTAAGTTTGTGTCTTTCAGGCTCCAACGGTTTGAAGTAAGGCTCATGATGGCTCAAGGAATTCAGCCCATTCCAGCGGAAGGTGGCCCAAGTCCCTACAGGTCCTTGAAACAGTCAGCGAGGGACATCTAGGGCAGGCTAGGGTCTGCGGCCCCTGTCCAGCAGGAAGAAGTTTCAGAAGAAGAGACCTTCAGCCCCTTACCCTTAAGAATAAGGGTGTAGAGTCTCTCGGGGGGAATGAGACAGGCTGGGACCAGGGACCCTTTGCTGCAGTGCTTGCACATGGACACACCTCTCCTCGAGCAACAAAATACAAATAAACTGTATGGGACTAAAAATAACTGCGTGCATGCGCCGTTGGGGCAAATTCTGGACCCCCAAAATACAAAGAGACCAAAAAAGCTAACTGCCACTCCTGAAGAGTCTGGAGCAAAAGCAGGGTACTGCACATGCCCCCTGTACTCAACACCACCTAAAGGGGTGGGCAGACCACCTAGGCCACACCTCTGGCCCAACCCTTGGATACACCCCTACCCTCACGCTATATAAGGAAAAAGCTTGCTCCCCGCCCCCCCGCTCCCCCCCCCCCACCTCCCAGCGAGCAAGCCAGCAAGCAAGGAAATATGTTGCTTGTTCTCTCTCCCCCATGCTACAGCAGGGGTCCCAATAAAGCCTTGCCTGAATTTCTTATCTGGCCTCTAGTCAATTTCTATTGATTAGGGAAGGCCAAGAACCCTGGTCAGTAACACTTTCGTGTCTGACTTTTTATGCTCAACTTTATGTTTCTGCAGTTCATCCATGTTGTTGCCTGTAGTTGCAGGTCACTCTTCTCATTGCTGAGTAGTATTCCAGTATATGAACACTGTGAATGTATTAATTTATTCTATTGTTGATGGTCTTTTGCGATATTTCCATTTGGGTGTATTAAAACAAATGCGTCTGCGAACATTCTGATAATTGTTGGTGCCCCCGTAAGCACACGCTTCTCTTGGCTGAACACACAGACATGG
Organism: Grampus griseus; assembly: GCF_964374135.1. Lineage (NCBI taxonomy): Eukaryota > Metazoa > Chordata > Mammalia > Artiodactyla > Delphinidae > Grampus > Grampus griseus. The sequence continues at coordinate 43,630,634 of NC_139004.1, read as the reverse complement.
AACTACTAGGTCATAGGGTATGCTTCTTTACTAGCACGCCAAATTGTTTTTTAAAGTTATTCTAGCTTACATTCCAGCAGCAGGACAGAAGGATTCAGCTACTCCACAACCTCGCCAACACTTGGTATTTTCCTTTTTTTTTTTTTTTTCTATTCTATTTCACAGTATTAAAACAACTGAAGCAAAGTTTAGGTTGCTTTGGGAGCCAACTTTTGGATTTCTTTTGGTTCTCTTTATTATTAAGCATCGCAGACTTGCACTTGGTCCAGTCACAGAGTACGGACCAAGTGCGTTTTCGACTTTGCTCCAGTTTTGCTCACTCCGCCACTTGGATGTCCTCCGGTCAAGAGTATAAGATGTGCATCCAGGGAGGGCACGTCCTGTGAGGACTCTGAAAGCTGACCACTGGGTAAACGAAGAGTTTGCGGCCCTTCCTCGGCAGCGTCCTCTCCCGCCAGCCTCCTGGAACCCCACCAGCCACAGCTGCCTCACAGGGAACGCAGCGCCCCTCAGCCTCGGCCGACTCGGGGGCGGGGCAGCGGGGCGAGGCCGGCGGCGCGCGCGTGCGCACTGAAAGTCCGGCGCATGCTCCGAGTGGGGGGCGTCCGCGGCAGAGGGTAGGCGAGTCTCCCGCGCCCTACCTTCCGCGGCGGGGCCGCAGCGATCTGCTGGTTCCGAGTTCTGCCAATAAAGTTCCTGAAAAAAGTCACAGTCATTCTTAAAAGAGCAAAAGAGGGCGCGAGCCGGCTGGAGGCCCTGTCGGAGGGCTGGCGCACCGGGCGGCGGAGACAGCGGTTACACCGCGACCTGGAGGAGCGGTCGCGCCGGGCGGCGGGCGGCGCGGGGACGGTGAGTAGCGGCTCGCGCCCGGGGCGGCTGGCCGCACTCATCGCCCTCGACCGCGGCTGGCTGCGGAGGACCCGCCCGTCCCCGCGGCCCGGGATGTGCCCACCGGGGGCCGGACAGGGGCTCGGCGGGAGCCTCCAGGCCGGGCGCCCCTCCCCGGCTCGGCCGCCGCGCGCGCACTTCGAGTGCGGGGCCCGGGTCCCCGCGGCAGGCGGTGGGCGCAACCCCCGGCGCCTCCTCCCCTCCCCGCGCCCCCGCCTCCCTGGGGTGGCCCTCGGGCGGGGAGGTGCAGCGGGGCGGTGGGGACTGGGCATTAGGTGTGGGTTGGGGCTGCGGGGAAAGGGCCCAAGCCCCACCCTGGCTTCCAGACCCCGTCCTGGGCGGCGGGCCCCTTCCCTGCCTGCGGCCCCACCCAGCCCGGGTGTTGCTCGGGTTCCGCTCGAATATGAATGAGCCTGACTACGCGGTCTCCTTGACACTGGCTACCGCAGAGTCACTTCACTCGGGGATCCCACTGGCAGTACAGTCTGAAAAGGGCTGTCTACTTCTCCAGGTTTTATGTAACTCCTGACATCTTCTAGGTAACTTCATTGAACTTGAGAAGTTTTTCAGTGCTTTTATAAATATAATCATACCTGTGCTGAAGTACAGGCTGTGATGAAAAAGCCACCATTTCGATCAGTGATTTAACTCATCCTTTACTTTTCTAATGTATTGGACGGCTGTTGGTTGGCAAAATCTTTAAAATTAAACTTGGAAGAAGAACACATGTAAAGTGTTACTGTCAAGCTTTTAAAGTATTGTACTCAGAATTATGCTAATTTTCTAAGAATTTAATTGTTTTGGTATAGTTCTTTAAGTTTGTAGAGTATTGGCTGATAATCACAGGAGTCAGACTGCCTGTGTTAAAATCTGATTCCACTTACTTTTCTTTACATTTTATTATTTTAAAAATTATTATATGGTAAAATTGACTTTGTTGGGGGGTGTGCAGTTCTGTGAATTTTAGATATATGTAACTACCATAACAGTCAGAATTTAGAACAGTTCAATCACCTCCAAAACACTCATGCTATCCTTTTATATCCTCCCCCTTACCCCAAGCCCTGGCAATTACTGATCTTTTCCAGAATGTCATAGAAATGGAATCATGCAACATGTAACCTTCTTTCACTCAGCATAATGCCTTTGAGATTCCTTCGAGTTGTTGGATGTATCAACAATTTATTCTTTTTTTATTGCTGACTAGTATTCTATTAGATGGATGTGCTCCCAATGAAAGACATTTGGATCGTTTCCAGTTTTTGGTGATTATGACTATAGCTGCTATAAACATTGCTATACAGGTTTTTGTGTGAACATAAGTTTTCATTTCTCTAGGGTACTGCTAAGATTGGGATTACATGATCATATAAAGTATGTTTAACTTTGTAATACACTGTCACACTGATTTCCAGAGTGGCTGTATCATTTTGCATTCTCACCAGCAACATGTGAGAGTTCCAGTTGCTTCATCTCCTCTCTAGCACTTTGTATTGTCGGATTTTTTAGTTTAGCCATTCTAATAGGCATGTAGTGGTATCTCGTGGTCTTAATGTGTCTTTAAATAATGGCTAAAGATGTTGAATATCTTTTCATGTACTTAATTGGCATATATAATCTCGGGTGAGTATCTGGCCAAGACTTTTGCCTATTTTTAAATTCAGTAGTTTCTTTCTTATGTTGAGTTTTAAGGGTTCTTTATATTTCCTGGATACAAGTTGTTAGATATGTTTTGCAAAAGTTTCTTGCAGTCTGTAGCTTCTTTTCATTGTTTTAACAGTGTCTTTCACAGAGCTAATGTTTTTAATTTTGATGAAGTCTAATTTATCCATATTTCCTTTTGTACATCTTTTGGTAGCATGTCTAAGAACTTTGCCTAATCCCAGGTCAAGAAGATTTTCATCTTCTAGATATTATAGTTTTATATTTAGATCTATAATCTTTTTTTTTTTTTTTTTTTTTTTGCGGTACGCGGGCCTATCACTGCTGTGGCCTCTCCCGCCGCGGAGCACAGGCTCCAGACACGCAGGCCCAGCGGCCATGGCCCACAGGTCCAGCCGCCCCGCGGCACGCGGGACCCTCCCGGACCGGGGCATGAACCCGCGCCCCCCGCATCGGCAGGCGGACCCCCAACCACTGCGCCACCAGGGAAGCCCTAGTTTAAATTCTATAAGGTGTGAGATTTAGGGGAAGGTTTACTTTTTTTTTGCATATGAATGTCCAGTTGTTCCATCACCATTTGTTGAAAAGACTGTCTTCTCCATTTAATAGTTTTGCACCTTTGTCAAAAATCAATTGGCTGTATTTGTGTGGGTCTATATTGGCCCTCTGTTCTGTTCCATTGACTTTTGTATCTTTCTCTTTGCCAGTATCAAACTTTCTTGATGGATGTAGTTTTATAGTGTCTTAAAGTTGGGTAGCATAATCTTCTCCAGCTTTATTCTTTTTCAAAATTGTTTTAGCTATGCTAGTTCATTTGCCTTTCCATATAAAGTTTAGAATCAGCTTGTCTCTAACTACAAAATATTCTGCTGGTACTTTGGAATTATATCAAACCGTAGATCAGTTTGGGGAGAATTGCTGTTTTTACTTTGTTGAATCTTTCAATCTATGAACATGATGTATCTTTCCATTTATTTCTTTGTTTCATTAGTGTTTTGTAGTTTTCAGTATACAGATGCTGTACATGTTTTGTTAGATTTATGCCAAAGTATTTCATTTTGGGAGGAAACTATTGTAAATATCATTTAAAAAATTTTTGGCTTCAAATTGTACATTAAGATATTAGAAATTCAGTTGAGTGTTGTGTGTTGCTCTTGTATCCTATGTCCTTGCTAAACTCACTTATTAGTTCCAGGATTGTTTGTTTGAATCCTTGGAGTTTTCTAGATAGACAATCATGTCATCTGTGAATAGAAATAGTTTTTTTCCCTAATCTATAAGCATTTTAAGTATTTTAGTTGCCTGTTGCTCTGGCTAGGCCTAATGATAAACAGGAGTAGTGAGAGTGGACATCCTTACCTTGTTCTCAGTCTAAGGGGGAATTCAATCTGTCTTTCAGAATGAAGTGTGATGTTAGCTGTAGATTTTTTTTTTTTAATAGATGCCCTTTATCAGGTTGAAGAAGTCCTCTTCTGTTTCTAGTTTGCTGAGAGTTTTTTTCACAAATGGATGTTGATGTGGTTTTTCTTCTTTACTCTGTTAATATGGTGGATTACACTGATTGATTTTTGAGTATTGAACCAGCCTTGCATTCCTGAATAAAGCCCATTTGGTCCTGGTTATTCTTTTTATATATTGCTGGATGCGATTTACTAATATTTTGTTGAGGATTTTTGCATTTGTGTTCATGAGGGGTTATTTGTTTAGTTTTCTTTTTTGTACTGTCTTTGTGTGGTGCTGGTATCAAGATAATGCTGGCTTTATAAAATAAGTTAGGGAGTGTTTTCTCCTCTTTTGTATTCCAGGGGAGAGTATGTATCATTCTTGAAAAGTTTGGTAGAATTCTCCAATGAAATCACCTGAGCCTGGAGATTTCTTTTTGAGTTTTTAAAGTTATAAATTCAATTTTCCTAATGTTTATATCAATTTCACTGATTTCTGCTCTTTATTATTCCCATCCTTTTGCTTGCTTTGGGTTTATTTTGCGATTCTTTTTCTAGTTTTTTGAGGTGGGGGCTTAGATTATTGATTGAGACTTTTCTTCTTTTCTAAGGTAAGCATTTAGTGCTGTAAATTTTCCCTCTCAGCAGTATGTTAGCTGTGTCCCATAAATTTTGACATATTTTCATTTTAATTCAATTCAGTTATTTTTTAAATTTCTCTTGAGCTTCTTCTTTGGCCCATGGGTTGTTGGGAAATCTGTGTTTTTAATTTCCAAATGTTTGGAGATTTTCCTGTTATCTTTCCATTACTGATTTCTAGTTTGATTTCATTGTGGTCCCTTTATTTGGCTTTTGTTGAGGGTTGTTTGATGGCCTAGAATATGTTCTATTTTGGTATATGTTCAGTGGGTGCTTGAAGTATATTCTGCTGTTGTTGTGTGGACAGCTCTATAAATGTTGATTGGATTCTGACAGTTTTCTGTTTTTAGAATTTCATTTTGTTTTATTGTGTTTTATAGTGTTTTTGAGTATCTCTTTGTGTAACTTGTTTAGCTGCATAGGTAATTTATCACAGTCTGTTGGTGTCAACATTTTACCAGTTCAAGTGAAGTTAAGAAACCTTACCTCCCTTTTGTCCTCTTCCATGTATAATTTTTTTTTTTAATTTGGCTGCGCAAGGTCTAGTTGCAGCATGTGGGATCTTTGTTGCAGCACGCGGCATCTTTTTTTTAGTTGCAGCACGCAGGCTCTTTTAGTTGTGGTATGCGAGATCTTTATTTGTGGCATGTGGGATCTTTAGTTGCGGCACGCAGGATCTTTTTTTATTTTTTCTTTTTTTTTGCGGTACGCGGGCCTCTCACGTTGCGGAGCACAGGCTCCAGATGCGCAGGCTCAGCGGCCATGGCTCACGGGCCTAGCTGCTCCATGGCATGTGGGATCTTCCCGGACCGGAGCACGAACCCGTGTCCCCTGCATCGGCAGGCGGACTCTCAACCACTGTGTCACCAGGGAAGCCCAGGATCTTTTTTTAGTTGCAGCATGTGGGCTCACGGCATGCAGGATCTAATTCCCTGACCAGGGATCGAACCCGGGCCCCCTGCATTGGGAGCACAGAGTCTTAACCACTGGACCACCAGGGAAGTCCCCTCTTCCACGTATAATTACTTGTTTTAAATGTTTTCTCTACATATATTGAAAACCATATTGAACAGTATTATAATTTTTCTTTCAACTGTCAAATGTAACAGAACATTTAAGAGAAGTCTGCTATATTTACCTATATTTTTGCTTCTGTCATCTTCTTTCTCTTGTTCCAATACTTTAAGTTGTTGTTTTAATCATTTAATTATGTCTGAAGTGGAGACCTAGAACCTGTACTTTAACAAATGCTCCTAGATGCTGCTTACAATCGTGCAAGTTTGTGAAGCATTAGGGACAATTACTGAGACTCCATTAGGGGCAAAGAAAGGAATGTTCTTCACATTTCAGACATGTTTTGTGTAGTGGTTGTATAAATGGATTTTTGCTTAAGGTAGCTGGAATATAATAGCTAAGTAGGCAGGAACTTAACTAGTAATTTTAAGAAGAAATATGAAGAAATTGGCTTTCTGTTCTTTTCAGTCTAAAATGCGAACAGTACACATTCTATTACTTTCATTATATGAGTAACTGTAACTAGTCTGAAACTGATGAAAAAAATGCATGGTATAAGATGATGTGTAGAGGATCCATTGTAATCTAAACACTAAAGCACAGTAACTAAGAGCCCGATGCTATCACGTGGTTGCATAGCATTATACAAAACCCTTCCTTAGGGTGCTGTTCTAGGGACATTAATTATTACCTGTGAGGATGAAGAGCAGTTTCCTTAGATTTTGTATTTGTTGCCCATTTGGTGGTAACTATCCACCAAATGGGATAAAAGGAGGATTTATTATGGTATATGAAACTACCATTTTTTTGAATGCCTAACTTTCACTGTGCTAAGTGCTTTGTATCTATCATTGATCAACAATCCTGTGAGGTAAATATCCTCAGGAAACTGAAGCTTCAAGAGGTTAAGCAATAACTTCACTAAGAGCACAGAACCAGTAAATAGCAACTAGTAAGTCAGGCCTCGACTCTTAACACTCATACTCTAGTCTCAGTGAAAGGCAGAACTGTGTAATCTAGGCATTTATTGGTACCTGGAAGTCATACATTCTGCTGTTGTTAAGGGTGCAAAAGTGAATGGTATTATTGTCTCTTTTTTCAAAGAATTTACATTATCTGAACAGGGTGGGGAGAGGGCCTTCAACACGGAAAAAAATTCTTGCAATTCATTATGATTATTTCTTGATAAAACAATTATAGCTTATTTTATTTTATATAGGTTTTATGTCATGAAAAAATAACTTCATTTTAAACCACAGATTTGAGAGAGAAGATCGGATCACCTGGAATTAAATTTGGCACAGAAACCTTTTCAACTCCAAAAATGTTGGAGGAAGATATGGAAGTGGCCATAAAGATGGTGGTTGTAGGGAATGGCGCAGTTGGAAAATCAAGTATGATTCAGCGGTATTGCAAAGGCATTTTTACAAAAGACTACAAGAAAACCATTGGAGTTGATTTTTTGGAGCGACAGATACAGTATGTACTTGGCTGTTTTATCCTCTCGCTTTTGATATGTGAGCTGTGTCCAAGAGTTTGCTCAGAATAATAGTAACTGAGTACAATACAATCCAAGGCTAGGTGTCTAGTGGCAGCGGGTTTTCAGTTATTCACTCCTTTGTGTGTCTTCGCCTTCTTTTTTCCCCCTCCCCCTTCTCTTCCCTTTCTCTCTCATTTTTTTCTTCTTTTTTACCTACACTTCTCCCTTCTCTCTTTTTCAATCTTACATCTGTTTTATATTTATTGGTGGCACCCTGAGCACTTCTTAAACACAAACTGACGCTTGGTTCTACCGAGATTTCTGTCGACTATTTTATTTGGAAAGGAAGTTACCTGTCTATCAGAATAATTTTCATCTCTTATATTATGGGATCTGTTTGTGTAAAATGTCTCTTCTCTTTTTAAAACTGGGCTTATAGAAGTTAGAGAATTAATAATTTGTTTTTACTTTAAAGAAGTAAGAGAAAGATTTGAGAGGATTAAATACTCCTGTGAAAAGGAAATCCAATTGGATTCTAAAACACATCAAAGTAACACTTTTTGTCATTAGTCCTGAGAACTTTTAAGGATATTTTAAATTGTAGGAGAAACATTAAACAAATCTGATTTAACTATCCCAGACACTAGCATCAAAGATAATTGTGTTCACTGTTTTAAAGATGTTGAATTTATAATCTGTATTCTGTTACCCTCTTTTTAAAAATACTTCTCTATTTGCTTCCTTTCTTAGATATTTTAAGGGGATTCATTTTAAATCTTGATGATGTTTATTTTTTGCACTTGCTATCTGGACCAAATTAATATTTTAAGTATATAGTTGACCCTTATTATTCAGACTCCATATTTATATTTTAAGTATGCAGTTACTTCTCATTATTTGTGGATTTCATATTTGCAAATTCACTGCTTGCTAAAATTTATTTGTAACCCCAGACTCAGTACTCCCAGTACTCTGATGGTCATTTGTGGACATGCACAGAGCAGCAAAAAATTTGAGTCACTTATACACACACGTTCGGCTGAGGTTGAACAAGGCGACCCACTGCGTTTTTGTTTCATCTCTCATACTGTACATGAGTGGCCTTTTCATGTTCTGTTTTTGTGCCACATTTTTGTGCTTTCTGTTGGTAGTTTCGCTGTTTAAAATGGCCCCAAGCCTAGAGCTGAAGTGCCGTCTGGTGAGCTGTGACGTGCCTTATGGAGAAAACACATGTATTAGATAAGCTTCGTTCAGGCACCAGTTATAGTACTGTTGGCCATGGGTTCAATGTTAATGAATCAACAGTGTATATTAAATAAGGTGTGTTTAAACAGAACAATGCAAAAAACAAGGTTATATATTCATCAGTTGATGAAATTGTAACCAGGGGCTCACAGGCACCTCACCCGCCTGGTATTTTCCCTCAGAGGAATGGTTCAGGATTTGCTAATTCAGTGTTGGCAGTGACTCTGTAGAACAGAACTACTGCCTGCGAATAAGACAACAGGTGTGACAGAACAGAGTTAATTTGGGGGTTAAAGGGCAACCAAGCAGTAAGCTGCTTCTTTCCTTTCTTACTATTCTCCCCGATTAGAATAGGGTAGCAGGAGGAGGGCAAACACTGACCTAAGGGAACCCTTTCCCAGGACAGCTGACCCTGGGTGTCCAGGATCCCATGGACACCAACATCCATGGGCACTCAGTCCCTTGTATAAAATGGCATAGTATTTGCATTTAACCTACACACGTGCTCTCATAGACTTTCAATCATCTCCAGATTACTTATAATATCTAATATAATGTAAATGCTGTGTAAATAGTTGCCAGGCACACAGTAAATTCAAGTTCTGCTTTTTGGAACTTTCTAGAATTTTTTTTCCAAATATTTTCTATCTGCAGTTGGTTGAATCCTCAGGCATGGACCCCTCGGATGCTAGTCTTAGAGCCACCACTATCTGTGACTGTGGTTGAAGGAAAAAACATGACAGATAAATCCAAATCGTGTAAAATTACAGCTTTAGGGGAGTGTCTTTCACCCTTTACTTGCACTGTTGGTAATGGTATCAGCATTTAAAAGCGCTCAGACTTTTTCAGAGTGAAACCAGCAATGTAGTTTTTTTAAAATAAATAAATAAATAAATAAATTTGTTTATTTATTTTTGGCTGCGTTGGGTCTTCATCGCTGTATGTGGGTTTTCTCTCGTTGTGGCGAGCAGGGGCTACTCTTTGTTGCGATGCACGGGCTTCTCATTGCGGTCACTTCTCTTGTTGCGGAGCACGGACTCTAGGCACATGGGCTTCAGTAGTTGTGGCACACGGGCTTAGTTGCTCTGCGACATGTGGGATCTTCCTGGATCAGGACTCGAACCCGTGTCCCCTGCATCAGCAGGTGGATTCTTAATCACTGCACCACCAGGGAAGCCCAACAATGTAGTTTTAATACCACCAGATTTGAAAAATACATTTCCTTTGCATATGAAATTCATTCATCTCTTGTTTCAGAGTTAATGATGAAGACGTCAGGCTCATGTTATGGGATACCGCAGGTCAAGAGGAGTTTGATGCAATAACAAAGGCCTACTATCGAGGTAAATCATGGGTGTCTTTAGTTTGTTTTGACATGTTCTTTTAGCTGAACAAAGAACTTTGCTTTTCTTGTTTCCCATAGAAGGATTTCTCTTTAAGAATATTTAAATCAATTCCAAAGTATTTTTTAAAACCCCAGGCTATTATTCTTCTAAAGATCTTGTTGGGTGGTAAATAATACTCTGTGCTATAGACTGTTTATCTCTGCCTTAGAATTACATGACTCATATAGTCATTCCCAGACCTAATAAGTCAGAAGTTGTGAAATGTCTTCTCTGACTCCAGGGAAATGACTACGTAGAGTGGAAACTAACATAAGAAAAAGTAAAGCCCTGGCAGACAAGATGGCATTTTGTTACGATATTTAATGTGGGTAAAGCCTTCTCTAGGCTATACGAGTTCAGGGAAGTATGAGATACATGTGAAAAGGAAGAGCTACAATGATAGGATCTAAGACTAAATAAACTGGGGGGGGAATTCCTCTTTTTACCTACCTAGCTTTCTTCTCTAAATTCTCAGCCTAAAATATATGTTCTTTTTGTGTGGAAAATAGGTTGGGCTATTTCTTTTTAAGCTTTTGACAATGTGATGTGGCAGTATTACTTTTTAACTAGTATGGTTATTTTTGGAGAAAGTATTATCATTATGTCTCTCTAATTTAAAAGGGCAAAACTGTGAGTCTACAATTATCTCAAAATAAAGTTTAACTTAAAAAAAGACAAAACTGGTCAAATGTCAAAATGATTTGATTCGTATATGAATAAAAAGGAGAAAATGTTGGAACTGTACAGTTAAGTAGCTCATTTGGGTCCCTAATTTAAAGAAAAAGACCAGGTAGCTAAACATATTTTAATATCCACTGCCATAAGACTTTGTTCAACATTATTATCTTCTAATTTTTTTAACTTGACTCATCCAGTTTGTTGCAAACTTCTTGTTTTAACTTGTTAGATGTCCATGAATCATACCATTTCTCTTTCATATGTTTACAAACAACATTCTTTGCCAGAAACTAAAAAGAGAGCCCATAATTATTAATATTTACATCTTAATTTATATGGGTGATGTTCAAATTTCTTTTCACTTTGTTTCATTTGGACTAAAAGGCTTTAAACAGCATTGATTTCCCTGTGTTTAACGTTTTAACTTAAAGCAATCTTAAGTGTATAAATAGATCTGTTAAAAGGTTTTTTTTAAATGTAACGTTTTTTAGCCAACTATGTTAAAATGGCAAAGAGGGTAGATACTGAGACAGGTCTTAAGCTTCAGCTTTTTCCCTCACATCCCTATTTGAATTAAGGAACAAACAGTGGCAATGTTACATGAATTTGAGAAATGGCATATTGGACTTACATGCTTTTTTTTTTTTTTGAGGTTCTATCAGAGTGCTTTTGGTTGCTGACAGCAGAAAAGCAATTTCAAACTGACTTATTTAGCGTCTGTTGACTTGTTACTGGGAGTAGCTTTCATTTGTGGTTTGTTGGGACTATAACTTGCTGATTGTTCTGGCTGGCCGTCTCCTTGTGTGGGGTTCCTCTTCATGCTGATTTTCCTCTTGTCTGCAAGTTTGCTACCATCGACAGTGCTTTTTGTTCACATTCTTGGGGACCGAGGGTTACTTCCTACAACAGTGGACCAAAAGTCCAGAGCTTTTATCTGATTTGACCACCTTTGACGAGATTACAGTGAGTAGTCAGAGGAAGGTGATTGCCCTAATGGGCTTGGTGCACTTGGGGCTCCCCCAAGGCAGAGGGAAGTTTAGCTGCCTAAACCATAGGCTACCGTACAGAGGGGGAGAGGTGTTCTTGGGGACAGGGCACTGGATGGCGGCTAGGCACCAGGTAATATCTGCTACTAGTATAGATTCAGATGACGATATAATTAAATAAAGAGTAGGAAGAAAAGGTAAGGTGGGCAGAATGAGTTAAGATAGAGATTTAGTGATAGAAACACTATGCCTTATAAAATTATGACCTACTGACTTATGTCCTAAAAATGTGTTATTCAAGATGCATAAAAATTGTATTTAAAAAAGAAAAAATGTATTGTAATTCATTTAAAAGACCTATTATAGCAAGACCATTGCTCCAACGCATCATTATGTTCTTAGAATGCTGGCTTAATTGTACAGTGAGACATGTGGAAACATGATCTCCTTATCAGTAGGTTAGAACAGAGCACAGATCATATTAGGAAGCCTTTGGGAGCCCAGATGACTCCTGTTAAACCCTTAAGAAAGTCCACCCTAGGCAGTAGAAACCGTACTTAGTACAGAAAGTTACATACAACATGAAGTAGATTTTTATTACAGTTTTTTACTGTGACTTGGTTCTCAGAAAAAAAATGCTTCTAAGTATATGTAAATTAGGTTATAGACTTGAGACCTATTATTTGAGATCATGCACATAAGTAGAAGGAAACCCTTATTTTCTTAAAAAATAATTTTTTTCACAAATATAAATGAACATAAATTGTTGGAAATGAAATAGCTCTGGACAAGAAGCTAGTTATAAGTTATAAATGCAAGAATTAAAGAACAGCAGAATTAGACTATGCAAGTCTGAGGTTTGTTTTGAAATTATGTGAGCATGGAATCTGTGACAGATTGGTTCAGTGAATAATTTATGTGCTTTAGATTGTATAGAATGTCAAAAAGAATAAGGGACAGCATTTTAAATCCTGAGTAGTATCTATAATAGTATTTTTAAAGCCTTTGCTGGTGTTCGCTAGAGCAGTGTTTCTTAAACTTGACTGTGCACAGGAATCCCCTGGGGAGTTCATTAAAATGCAAACTGAATTCTGGGTAGCTCTGAGAGTCTGCATTTCTACAGCCTTCCAGGTGACACTGATGCTGCTGTCAGCCACACTCAGGACCTGCCTACAGACCATCTTGTAGGATCTGTCAGTGATTTGAGGATAGAATTACTCTCTGCACATTATGTGTCTTGGAGAGTATTTTCTGAATTGCATTAAAATATAGTGGCTTTTTTGGAATGATCTTATTAAGGAGGAATAAATACTTGCTATTGGTGATCTTATCATTGACACCAAAAATTTATTCAGAGCTCTGTATTTCTGATGCATGGACAAGTGAGGTAGTTTATTAACTGTTAGAAGTGATCTACTTATGGGTGACTTACTGTTATCTATGATAATGAAGAAACTTTTCCAACGGTGCAATTTTTAGGGTAGGTAGTATTGAAGGAAGATTGAATAGTAGGAAAATAAAGGTCTTTGTAAAATATATGGGTAGAAAACACTAGCTGCCTTTCAATATTAACAACAGAGAAATTAAAACAACTTTCCCAAAGATGGCTGGTACAAAAACAGAGCTAGGGGTCCAAGAAAGAAAAAGAAGGTAGAGCAGCGTGGGGTCATTTTAATTTACTTTATTATTTTTTTAGGGTCATTTTACACCTCCCCCCACACGCACACACACACAGCGGGGTGGGTGTGGGATGTAGAAGAGAGAGGCCAGGGAAAGAAGGGAGAACCGTGCATAAAGGGTGCAGTAATGAGCCAGTTACTACTGCAGACGGGGAGAGCAGGCGGGGAGACGCGCCTCGGGGTGACCCCACCCCAGGGAAGCTGAGGTTTTTATCCCCCCCCACCCCTCCCCAGGCATCCAGTCTCCTTAGGGGGTGTGCTAGACCACCCCTGGCAGAAGAGCAGAGCGCCCCCTGCAGCCCTTGCTGGAGGGTCGGGGCGGGGAACACACAGGGCACCTGTGGGGGGAGGGGGCACCGTGCTCACGTCCCTGGTGGCTTCTGAATCCAGGTCCCTCCTCCTCCTCCTCAGAGGGCACTGCGGCCCATCCCGCCCAGTGTGGTCTCTCTACCCAGTCCCCCACTAAATAATTTTCGGTTTTATGGGCAGACTTTTTCTTTTATCCTTTGATCCTTGATTTTTCAAACAAAATTGTGCTTTTCTTAGTTAATTATTCTTACTGCCCATATCTCTGGCACCATCTGCTTAGTTTTTTTTTGTTGTTTGTTAGTTGTTTTTGTTTCGTTTTGTTTTTTTGCGGTACGCGGGCCTCTCACTGTTGTGGCCTCTCCCGTTGCGGAGCACAGGCTCCGGACGCGCAGGCTCAGCGGCCATGGCTCACGGGCCCAGCCGCTCCGCGGCATGTGGGATCTTCCCGGACCGGGGCACGAACCCATGTCCCCTACATCGGCAGGCGGACTGTCAACCACTGCGCCACCAGGGAAGCCGTGTTTTGTTTTTTTTAACATTTTCTCTAGTAAGTGTTTTTTTGTGTGTCTGGGACCTTGTATACTTGGAAATACCTTATTGGACCCTCAAATTTAAACGACACTTGACTGATATAAAATTCTAGGTTTAAAGCTAACAGAGTTTTGTAACTTTTTTTTTTTTTTAAGATTTTTTTTGTTTTGTTTTGATGTGGACCGTTTTTTAAAGCCTTTATTGAATTTGTTACAATAGTGCTTCTGTTTTATGTTTTTGGTTTTTTGGCCCCGAGGTATGTGGGATCTTAGCTCCCCTACCAGTGGTCGAACCCGCACCCCCTGCATTGGAAGGCGGAGTCTTAACCACTGGACCACCAGGGAGGTCCCCAAAAAAGTTTCTTAAAGTATGATTAAATAATGTTTTATTTGTAGTTTAAGTAAATGTTAAGAGTTCAAGTAAATATAAATTTGTTGTCCAATATGGTAGTGTGATCTCTTCAGTTTTACTTCTCCTTCAATTCTGAGCAAGTCTCACGCTGTGTCTATCAATCTGCCTGTCCCCCACCCCTCAGTTTTGCATAATTAATTTATTCTTTGGTTCAAAGCCTGTTCTAGAGGAGAGAAGCCTCTGCTTTTACAGTCATAGTGAACTGCTGGTTTTTTCCTTCATTAGTTGTTCTTTGGGTTCCTACCATATTCCCTCAGGTGATAAACAAACCTTTTTTGGCCCTAGAGTGTCTTAGGTAGCCCAGGTATGTGTGTCTTGAGTCTTAGTAGGAAACTCTTACACCTGGGATATCTGGAAGGAAGGAGTAGCAGTGAGGAACCCTCTTGACTCCAGGACGATTTTCTCTTCTCACCTGTTTTTGTCACTATGCTGTCTGATTCAACAGCAAATCATTGGTAAAAACCCTCTTCCAGAAGGTTGATGCTTATTTTTAAAATGAGATATTATCAACTAATGTGATAGTTGATAGTTAAAATATTGTCAACCTAATGTGATAGTTGATAGTTAAAATATTGTGAGTATGGTATGGGAATTATGCAGTTAAAGAGGATGAAAAACTAAATTAAACTCTTTTCCTCTCTACTATATATTAATATTTTACTCTTGGCACTGGTTCCTAAATTACATTCTTTAGCATTGATGGTATTCGGCTACTAAAACAAAATAATATAGATTTTTTTAAAAAAGTAAATAGAATGAGAAAATTATGATATTTTTCTCTCATAGACTTCTTAAATCTGTGCCAAAAGAAATTAAGAAGCAGGTGACAGATATTAACGAGAAGAACTCAGCAACTCTGTCATTCATGCCTAGTTTACTGTTCTCTGTGGCTTTTACAGTGTTATTAAATATATCAGTATTTTGTGGTGTTCCACAAGGAATGTGTATAATTTTGAGGGTACTTTGGCACTTGCACAAATTTGAGAACCGCTGTTCTTGGTAAAAATTGGTTCTTTGAATTAGAAAATAGAGTTTATATGTTAAAAAATAGGGCTTCCCTGGTGGCACAGCGGTTAAGAATCCACCTGCCAATGCAGGAGACACGGGTTCGAGTCCTGGTCAGGGAAGATCCCACATGCCACGGAGCAACTAAGCCCGTGTGCCACAACTACTGAGCCAGCGCTCTAGAGCCCGTGAGCCACAACTACTGAAGCCCGCGCGCCTAGAGCCTGTGCTCCGCAACAAGAGAAGCCACTGCAATGAGAAGCCTGCGCACCACGATGAAGGATAGCCCCCGCACACCGCAACTAGAGAAAAGCCCACGCAGCAACGAAGACCCGACACATCCAAAAATAAAATAAATTAAATTAAAAAAAAAAAAGCAGTGCTACAAAGATGAATTCAACATTTATTTACATAAAAATTGTTTTGAATACGTAAAAGTTTCCCTCACCCTGCATAGGATTGTTTCATTAATGTAAATAACATTTTTATTTTGTGAACTTACAGGAGCCCAGGCTTGTGTGCTTGTATTTTCCACCACAGACAGGGAATCTTTTGAAGCGATTTCCAGTTGGAGAGAGAAGGTGGTGGCTGAAGTTGGAGATATACCAACTGTACTTGTACAAAACAAGATCGATCTCCTTGATGACTCTTGTATAAAGAAGTAAGGTGGCTACTGTTGAGGGGGTGGCTGTAATTCTGTAAAGCTAAAACCTATTTTAGTTTTTGCATACACTTACAAAATTTAGGAAAGTTTTTAAAAAGACTGCCTTATACTTAAAAATTTCTGTGAGCTATTGTGTGATTGGTTTGGGTTTAAAAAGTTCACACTGAATCAGTAGTAAAGAAAATTAAAGGAGTACGTTTTGAAAGCCCTTTTAGAATTCCAGGTCCTTGCAGCTCAAATCCAACTCCTCATGTGAAGTCAAATCTAGACAGAGTAAGAATGTTAAGAGAAACATTCCAGAACTTCCCTGGTGGCGCAGTGGTTAGGAATCTTCCTGCCAGTGCAGGGGACATGGGTTCGATCCCTGGTCCGGGAAGATCCCACATGCCACGGAGCAACTAAGCCCATGCGCCACAACTACTGAGCCTGCGCTCTAGGGCCCGCGAGCCACAACTACTGAAGCCTGCATGTCTAGAGCCCATGCTCTGCAACAAAGAGGAGCCACCACAATGAGAAGCCCGCACACTGCAACAAAGCGTAGCCCCCACTCACCGCAACTAGGGAAAGGCTGCCTGCAGCAACGAAGACCCAACGCAGCCAAAAATAAATAAATAAATTTAAAAAGGAAAACATCCCTAGATGTTTTAATGTCTAGCATAAGTATGTTGATGAGTTTAAATAGGTAAGCAGTTCAGATTCGTATTGTTTTGTATACCCAGAACCATTATGCTCACATTTGTGAACAGAGTTTGGCATCCAGATAATTTCTCTATATAAGTATTTGTTTACTGCATTATTAATGTTTTGCTGGCTTTGAAAATACTTACTTGGTTTTTACCTTATTTTTTTATAAGTTCTTGTATTAGTTGTCTGATGCTGTATAACAGATTAGCCCAAAACTTAGTAGTTTAAAACAACAAACATTTATTATGTCACAGTTTTTGTGGGTCAGGAATTTGGGAGTGGCTTAGTTGGGTGGCTTGGTTCTGGGTTTTCATGAGGTTGCTGTCAATATGTTGCCGGGGCCTGTGGTCACAGGAGGGCTTTTGACTGGGGCTAGGGGGGTCTGCTTCCGGGATGGCACCCTCACTTGGCCATGGGCAGGTGGCCTCTCCTTCAGGCTGCAAGTGTCCTCAGCGTGTGACAGCTGCTTCCCCAGGCATGTGATCCCAGTGGGGGCAAGGCGGAAACCGCAGTGCCTCTTATGAGGAGTCTCAAAGTCATACGCCATCACTTATGTATGTCATTGATGACACAGACCAACTTGATTACAGTGAGGGAGGGGAGGCGTGTGGTAGAATCATTGGGAAATATTTTAGAAAATTGGGGAGTCATAATGAAACTAAAATTAGGAGTCCACTGTTCTAGACACATCAATATACTGACTTAGGCTTTGGCAGCAAAGTAGTTTTGTAGCCAATAAGAGTAAAATAGGTAATGCAGTATAAGACTTTCAGAGTGTAATTAAATTCAAGTGTTTTTAATAACTGAAGAGAGAAAATTAAAGTAGTATATAAAGAAAAGTGACATTTAGTCATTTTAAGGCTAGAGTAAGTGACTTTATAGAAAAGTGTCTTGCCGTTACAGTGAGATGGCTGGTGTTTACCCCCCCAAGAGCAGTGACAACTGAAAATCCTGCTCAAGCACTGAGTGTAGCTCTCACCTGTTCTGGAAGGGCTGACCGCTGTCCTCAGGCTGTATGCAGTAAATGTAATAAAACAAGCTCTCAGAAAGTACCTTTACATACGCTTTTTTCAAATTGATGTGTAGTGAGGAAGCTGAGGCACTGGCAAAAAAGTTGAAGCTGAGATTCTACAGGACTTCAGTGAAGGAGGATCTGAACGTGACGGAAGGTAAAGTGCCTTCTTAACAGTTAACAGCAGGAAGTTTGTTTATTCTTCTTATGCCTTTTCTTTTTGTTGTTTAGAAATCATATTTGTAACGAGAATAGAATTTTCTGTTTGTCATGTATCATTAAGTAAAGTTTAAAGGCTGATGCTGCTCTGAGTTTGAGTCCTTGATTATTTACTAATGTCTTTGAATAGTTGTTACTCTACAGCAAAACTCCAGTGGGCTTTATTGTATTTAAAAATACAACTGGCTATGTATATGCGTGTGTGTTTTTCAAGCGTACCTTCTAAAATTGCTGCATTAGAACCCCACAGTGGTGGACACCCCACTAGGTAGTTACGGTGACCTTAACTTGTTTAATAGTGTTTCCTAGTTTAAGAAAGTGAGATTAGAGAAAGATGGTGGTTATTTTTCTCATTCCGGAATTGCTGCTCATTTTATTAGATTGCAGCTCAGCTGTTGCTTCAGTGTCCCCTGAATAGTGGTTTTCAGTTAAAGAAAGAGTCTTTTTAAGACTGAGTCAGTTTAGTGTTGCTGAATATTAGTCACTATTCAGGTACTTAAAACTAAAGAGCCAATGACTACAAGTAATATTTCATTTCTTTACTAATAAAATGCTACTATATATTTATTAGTATTACCATTGTAATTAGGTATTACTCAGATAATTTTTAGAAGTTGAATTTTTTTTCAACTAGACTGTATACTTCTATACAATCTAACTATAATTTTAAATTTGTTTTTTAAGTATAAATATTATAAATATTATAGTAAGTGATGTGAAAGAACAGGTTTTACATGCATAATTATACTGACCTGGCAAGGTTTTTGGTTTTGTTTTCATTCCAGTTTTTAAATATTTGGCTGAAAAATATCTTCAAAAGCTTAAACAACAAATAGCTGAGGATCCTGAATCAATGCATTCAAGTAGTAACAAAATTGGTAAGTACCCAGGAAGTTTTAGCCCCATGTTTACCTGGTAAATTTATTTTCCATTCATTATTATCATATTTACTGGTTTTTTTTTTAAATACAGTATGCTCCTTTCTTTAAGAAATGTGACTGGAAAGCGTGAGATGAGTGATTATTAAATTTAGTAGTATCAGCTCTCATTAAAAGGTATATTGAGGGGGCTTCCCTGGTGGCGCAGTGGTTGGGAGTCCGCCTGCTGATGCAGGGGACACGGGTTCGTGCCCCAGTCTGGGAGGATCCCACATGCCTCAGAGCGGCTGGGCCCGTGGGCCATGGCCACTGAGCCCGCGTGTCCGGAGCCTGTGCTCCGCAACGGGAGAGGCCACAGCAGTGAGAGTCCTGCGTACCGCAAAAAAAAAAAAAAAAAAAAAAAAGTATATTGAGTTAAAAGATCTTTTAACTGATGAATTTTCTAAAGGTCTGTCCTTTTTGAACACTTGTTTCTCTGACTTGACACTTGCACCATCTCCACACCTTTTCCCTTTCCTGCCACCTTGCTGAGCACCCATCCTGATTTTTAACATGAGATGCCAGCAGAGTTTAGTATTTCCTGGAGAACAGGAAGCACCTGTCCGCATCTTACTTTGGGCCATGGCTTCTGGGAGGATGGGTGCCGGTCCTCTTTCCTAAGGACCTCCTGCCTGCACCCCACTCCTCACTACACACACACACACACACACACACACACACACACACACACACACACACACACACACACACACACACACACACACACACACACACACACACACACACACACACACACACACACACACAGCATTTTCTTGGCCTGTTTTAACTTTTCTTACTTTGCCCTTTTTATTGTGTATGTTCCTACTGTCAGGAACCTCACTCACATGCTCTGAGAAACGACAGGGCAGTTGTGATAAGCCGCTGTCTGGTCTGGTCTCCTGGGCCCACCCTGTCTCCTTCCAGTCTGCTGATTAAAGCCCTTTGATAGATTCTGGTTGTGGAACACATTCAGTGCAGGCTCTCTTCATCCCAGCATTTAAAGACAGTTTGGTCCATCCTTCCTGTGCAGCCTCGTGCCCCACTTTTGTAATGTACCCTGTTTACGGTTCCACCACAGGGCCCGCTGTTTCTTGAGCCTGCCTAGGGCTGTCTTACTTATCCCTTTGCTCATTTTGGCTCTTCCATTAAGAATGGCCTCCCATTCCCACCTTCTGTTGAGAACTGTGCATCCCTCAAGATCTATGGAGAAAGCTCTCGGCTATCTGTCTGGCTGAAGCACAGCCTTCACTTCTCTTAAATGAACAGAGACCTGAGTGCAGGGCATTGCCAGGGGTCCAGTCCCTCCATGTAGTTTGTCCTTTGTTATGAATTAGATGTGGTTGACTCTTCCTTTGAACCATCTGTGGGATCTTGTCTCTTTTATGACACTTAACATAGAGTGTCCTGTAGCATCACTGCCTGTTTGTAGTGCCTCACCTCACTCATCAGATTGTAAGCTTCTTGGGGGCAGGAATCAGTCTTAGTAGTCTTTGTGTCGCTCATAGTGTCTCTGGCCCAGAGTCTTGTGTATCGTGGATGATAAATAGCCCATAAACTGGAGATTACATTTTAGAACGAACAGTGTTCAAAATGAAAACTCTAACAGTTGAAAGTGTTTCTTTAGTTCATCCCTTTTGTCCGCTCAGGTGACCCTGAGATCCGTTAGTGTTAACCTTTGTGTTTTCCCTCAACGTGTCCAGGTGTCTTTAGCACGTCTGCTGGGAGTCACTTGGGTCAGAATTCAAGTACCCTTAATGGTGGAGATGTCATCAACCTCAGGCCCAACAGACAGAGGACCAAGAAAAACCGAAATCCTTTTAGCAGCTGTAGCATACCCTAAAATGCTTCAGGGAGGAAGAAATGAATTGTATTGTGCAGTAAGATACATCCAGCTGTCACGGTATGTTAACACAATTTTTTCGCAGACTTTGCACCTAATGGCTCTCTGAAAGCTGGCAGACTTAAACAGATAGCACTGCTCTGCAGTGCTTTTCAGAATGGAGCAAGATCTCTGGTGGAAAAATTACCGCCCTCTGGACTTATTTTAATTTTTTTACATTAGACGAAGCTTCTCCTGTTTTTGAAGGAATGCTATAAGAAACATCAAAAACAGGTTTTGCTGAATTTGAAATGCTGGAAAACATAAATGAAATGCCTAAATATACTGGTACAGATTTTAATATTATGGATCAAGGAAAGATAGCAACCGTTCTTTCTCTGAAATTGGTCATCTAGCTTTTCTAGGAAGTAGTATTGAATCTGAATACTGAAAAGAATAATATTGAAAGGCGAACCCTAATCTTGCCAGACTGCATTAGTGTGTACTTTGGCAATGTTACTTGTGCAATATCTGTAGATGTGGAATGTGGAGGTACGTGCACACGCAGATCCCTGGTTCTGGAGTAAACAGAAGGTGTGTGCAGTGTTTAAGGAAACATAGACTCTAACTCATTCATTCATGAAACCATTTACACATTTATGTGTATGTTATAAGTTTCTATTTTCAAATGAGAAATTCTAGACAGATATTTTGCAAAATGAGCTCAGATTTTAAAAGTGCTTTTGTGCCAAAAATACCATACCTAATTTTCAGTGCTTTACCAGAATTTATACTGTTGATAATCTCTTTTAAAAGCAGTTTTCCTCTCTGACAGAGTAGATGAAAGAGTGTCTTAGTGCTAGAGCCCCTCCCAGGTGGCACTGGTTGCGTGCGGAATCTTTTCATGTCCCTGCACATGCATGGCGGGCTTGAGCTGGCGGCTGCAGGACCCCCGCCCTGTGCAGCGTGGCCACCCTGTACCCAGTGCCTTTTGCTGTTGACAACGCAATTCTGAACTTTTAGGATTATGCTAACAGTTTTTTTAAATACACAAGAGGTGATCTTTTGTCTTAAACCACATTATGGATTTTATAATGCCCTGCAACTCTAAAGCATCTTTTTGTTTACATATTTTTTGTATGGTATTTTGAGATTATCATTTAAAAATTTCTATAAACTTCAGTTTGTATAGCACTTTCTCAAGAGCTCTGTCAGCACCAAATGCAAAATAATTTCTTTTAATAAGTGATTTTAACATGTAATCATGTGGCAGAGCATACATTTTGTGACTTGGGACAGTAGCTTTCCAACTCAGATAATTAATTGCATGAACTCTGGTAAAACTGATCATCATTCATCAATGACTTGTTTTTAACCCTTGCAATATACCTGGTTTTTACAGGATTTAAATATATGTAAAAATAACTTTTCTTGGAAAATGTGTCACAACGTCATTTTTCATTATTTCTACTAAATGCATAATGTTTTATATATTCCTTTTGTATGTTTTCTCTCTCTCATTCTTTTTTTTTTTTAAGTCTTCCGTCTGCACCACCCTCATCCCCTGTCCAGATTAATGTTGAAAACATAATAGAATTTTGTAGGGAATGTCTTTAAGTGGTCAGGAGTGAAGGTTTGCTTTTCATAATATTGAAATAATCTGGCATTATCTATTTCAAAGTAATATGTTTATTTTTATGTCACCAGTTGTCACCACTCCCATTGCTGGCAGTGGGATAGGTGTTGGGGAAAAACTCTCTTCCTAACAATGGGTACCCGCTAGTGATTCCCTTTTCTACTCTCTGGCAATACAGTCCCTTTAATTTTTGCACAAAATATATTTTGCGTCAAATAGTCTTTAGTAGCAGAAAAACCACGTTATATAAAATGTTGTAGTTCTATTTCACATTAATTAAATGTGTGTGGGTAAAAGTTTGTTATTTTTCTACATTAAAAAAATCTGATGATGGTTGCAGTTCCCCTGATATTTGTAATATAATTTTATGTATTTAGTTTTGTCCTTTTTTTTAAACAAGAACTGAAGAGAAATCTTTGTTACACATTTGAATTTTTAATTTGCAATTCTGTATTTTACCTAACCATAATTAGTCATTTTAAATAATTAAGTAGGCCTGAAAATCAGCCACAAGTGATATGTTACTTCCTCAGTTCTAAAAACCTTCAAAATTGACATTATATTCTTTCACCTTGAGGCCTTTAATTCTTTTAAATAACTTAACTACTAATTTCTAATGAACCATGGATGCTGAAGAAATACTAAGACCCCAGGACGTTGTGCATTTGTGCAGTAATAGCTTTCGTATGTCGTGGCTCATTTTTGGCTGTGGCGTGGCTGCTGTGTCTCCGAGTCCTCAGGATTCCTTTTCCTCTTTCAGTCTGCCTCTCGAATTAATAGTGTACAGAATAGGCCACATAAGGCGATATAATTAAATAAAACCAGGCTAAATGGTTTCCTTTTTATCTGCCCAAAGTTGACAGCACTCATGTACTTCTTCAAAATATAGTAAAACTAACACTATCAGAAGAGCCCCTCCCCATTGTGGCGACAGTCCTGTGCTGTCTGGGTGCCTCAGACGCTGGCAGCGCAGTGCTTAGGAAGAACTCACTGATGGGCTCCACTGTGCCCAGGGCTCCAGGGCTTGGGTCTCCTCTGGAGATCCTGGGATGGGGAAGTGGCCTCAGGACATGACATCTCAACTTAAAGGGAACTACTTTAATGTAAAATATTATTAATTTTTCCCCTCTTAAAAACCTTTGAAATAGTTACTGGTAACTTGCTAAAGTGCTCTCGTTACTGTTACGGTATCTGTTTCTCTGAAAACAAAATGAACTGACAGGTGAAAATCTGTCCCACACTGCAGTCATCTAATGAACAGAGAAAGTCTGGGCTGATGGTGAACAGGAAGGGGAGGATTTCCAGATGCTGATGGTCTTTGGGAACGTGAGAAAAACTTGGTTGTCTGCTGAATTTTCAAAAAGCTGATAAAGAAAAAGATGGCACAAAAAGAAAATCTTCTATCTCACAGTGAACCTAATGATAGCAAATTAGTCTGATAAATCAAGAGGCTTTTACCAGTTATCAGTGAGAATTAATGTTTCCCACGAAAGAATAGATTTAAATAAGGTGAACTTGGGCTGGCATCAAAACTATCATGAATGTCCTCAGATTGTAATTGCTTTTTATGAAGAGACATATAAATATATAAAACCAATCATCTGCAGCTTGACTGTTCTTTTTCTTGCAGTGTGAAAGAATACCTATCCTTTAATGAAAATTGAATCTGATATATTCAATCTGAAGTAGTATTTGGGGAAGCTAAAGTTTTTGTGTATCAATAGCACTAGTTATTTTGAACAAATGAAAGTGTTCTATAGTTGCTGCATTTATCACAGATAAAAGAATAATCAATACACTGGTCAACCTTGTTAGTGAACAAAATGCAATCTAAATTAAGGTATTTCATATTTAATATTAGAAAAAAATACTCAATGCTGAAAAGCTCTCAGTGAAACAGCAACTTTTTAATTATTGAAGACAGTATAAATTGATATAACTCTTATACAAAAAAACTTTGGAAACATATCAGGCCATGGAAATGTATATACCCTTTGACCAAGTAAAACCGATTGCTGGGGATTTATACAAAGAAAAACAAACGAAAGAAGGAAAAAGCTCTACGTACACAAATATGTTGCAGTAATAAGCAACAAACTGGAAACAACCTAAATGTCCAGTAAGGGGAATGGGTAAATTGTACAACTACATGGAATAGAGGTTCTTAAGTTGAGAATTAAAAGCAGACTTTAAAAGAGTATTTAATTTTTAAAGGCAAGTTACAACATTATATTTCTGTAATGATTAAAAATTTAAAGAAATGATGCATTTGGAAAAAGATGAAGTGGATATACCATATACAGTTCAGAGTGGTAAAATTAGAGGTGAAGTTTCTCACATTTTATGTCATATTTTCACGTATTATCAAGAAGTACATTCATATTATGAGATGCATAAATGTTTAAGTTCAAAATAATTTGATATAGATGTCTAAAAAACCTGCTGAATGAAAGAGAAGACACAGGGAAGGTTCCCTTCCATAATTCAAAGCTCACTGCTTGGCTCACAGCAGATGCGTGGTCAGTGTGTGCCCGTGTGTCTTTGCAGACAAAGCCCAGGAGAGAACCATGATGCTTTTACCCCTAGCTGAGCTCTTATTTCCCCCACATACTAAGTGTTCATCCACAGAATAGTAAAATATATATATATATATAGGAGGTGCTAGATCCTAGTACAAGACAAAAATTCAATCTAAAAACTTTTAGAAAGGTAATCAAAATATTTCTAGTTTTAATTGTTATTCACAAACTAACAACACTGAACTAGTTATCTGTCTAACAAACAGAACTAGTTATCACTTAAGATAGTACGTTATCATTTTTATGTGATTATTTATAAGGGCTCTTAGGTTGGAACACTAGTTGAATCTGCTTTCAGTGTTTTGTAGCAGGGTTTTGGAAGCAGCCCCTTTAGAATGCTCCAGCAGCTTGATGGCCTTGTCAGAGTTTTCAATGTTCCTAAGCAGGGTCTCTAGTCTTCTCTTAATTTTCTTCTGATCCTCGAGAGCACAGCCAATCACGATGGACTGGAACTTCTGATCCACCGGCCCCGCAGGCACCTCAGAGGAACATGCGCTGTACAGCGACATCAGGTGACTCTTGGCGTTTCCCAGATCATCCAGAAACTTACTGACCACCTCGTCAATGACCCTGGTGGCGTGCTTGAGGGACTCCTGCTGCTGGGGGTTCCTAATTGTTTCTACTGAAACTTCCACAGTCAGGGTTCGTCCCATCAGACGGTTTGCAGTCAGATTTAATTCTTCTCTTTCTCCTAATCATGAAAAGTTTGAAATATCAATCAATATGAGACATACACACATCTATGTCAAGAACACTAAGGTATTTTTGTGTGGCTGAATCTATCCTGTAAGCACCTATGAATTTCTTAAAGATACACGTTAAAACTACAGCAATAAGATTAATTTATAAAGAGTATCAGATTGGACGCCAGATGATTCTGCGGTTGTCACGTCTGCAGAAGCTGGGGCAGGTGTGCGTCTGTAACTGGGGCTTTGTGCTGGTTAGAGCAGGAGACTGGGTGCCCTGGATCTACGTGAGGATGTGCATTAGAGGAGGGAGATAACTTTCCCTTTACCTTTCTGAGCTTTTGGCTGAGACCCTCCTGTAATAAGACAGATTAACAAGAAAAAAACCCAGAAGCTTATTGACATGTATACCTCATGTATATACATGGGAGATCCCCAGGGAAACGAGTAACCCCCTGAGATGGCCCAGCCTCCACCCAAAATACCCTCAGCTAGAGAAGGTGAGGACGGAGGAAGGCAAGTTCTGGAGGTTCCCAGAAAAGGCACGATAGACAAAGGTAAGGTTCTTATGTAGATTCAGTAGGTGCCTTCTCCACTGGTGAAGGTTTCTTGTAGTTTTGTCATCCTCCTCTTCCTGGTAGAAAGGGAGACACCCTTACAAATGATTTCCTTTACAAAATGTAAATATAAATTTCCCTTACAAAACAGTGACTTCTACTGTTTTCAGAGCTCCTCCTCCTGTGTCTGCAGTTTCTCAAAAATATCCAGTTCGGAATAATCCTTAGGCCAGAGAGGCATATTTTGGGGCCTCACATTCTGTGTGTGTATCAATACAATGCCCCGATTCTGGCGGAAAAAAGCCATGACACGGGAGGAAAAGCTGCCCTGAAAATGAGGCACTGACTTCATCCCCTCCAGACTAATTTAGGCCAGTAGTCTGAGTCTTGGCCAGTATGAAGAGGGTGCTGGGTTATCACTTCACTATTTAGATGGAAATCAGCAACCTGTCCTGCTCTGTAACCTCCTTCCCAATTCACTGCTCTATGGCCAGGACAGTGAAGAGACACACTAGATCTTGACCCCTCTGAGGATGTGTGACAGTGTGGGTCTGGGCCGGGATGCACACTTAACCGCACCAGCTGCTCGGCCCAGAGGCCGGTCCTGTGCGGCCCCAGGGGAGCCCGGTTAGGAGGAGCACCGCCCGCTGGTGCAGAGCATCACAGGCCACCCGGCCCTCCTGTGGAACGGGGTTCAGTGGGTCCATAATCTGTTTTCTCTGCCTTTCTCCTCTTCCCCTCTATACGTTACACCTCCATTCATCTCCTTTTGTCTTCTCTGCTGCCGACCTTGTGCCCGTTTCCTCTGCTGTCACATCCTGCCCGGCTGTCTCTGCTGGGCTGGAGGAGCGGCTCTGCGGCACCCCCGCCGCCCCCCCGGCCCCGGGAGGGGCCCTCACCGTCGCTGATCTGCCGCATGTCCTGGCTGTTCTGGATGCTGTGGATCATCTCCAGGAGGACCTCCTTCTCCTGCTCCACAGCCGTGGCCGCTTCCCGAAGAGCCTCCACCCTGTGGAGTGCGGGGGACAGGACAGTTACTGGAGGGAAGCCGCGTCTTCCTCATCTCTCCACTGCTCAGTCCAGCTCAGGTGTAACGACGATTAGGAACACTTCCCAAAAACTCCTTACTCCTTTCTATTTTTTATTCTGTAATTGTTTTCTTTTTAATCCACTTGCCCTGTGGCTCCCAGTTTCCTCTCCGCTCACAGGGCACTCATTCTATTTAGTGTTTATCGATTTGTATTCGTTTTTACCAAAAAAATCTGCACTCATGTACTTGTCTATTTTCAATTTATTTATATCTCACTGTTTCTTTCTTCACTCAGCAGCATACTTAGAATCACCAGGTTCCCGTGTCCCTCACCTGATCTGCCCTCCCTGGCCCAGCGGAGACACGCCCTGTCCCCCAGCTTCTGCTCACAACCCGTCCACAATTACCCTTCCCCTTATGGCCCTGATAAGAGGATCCATCCCAGCGTGGAACTGCTGAGACACAGGGTGTGTGGACTGTCATCTGACTCCACCCTGGATTGTTCTCCATAATGGCCGGACCTCGAGTCCCTGTGTCCCGACAGCCCTACCAGCACTCAGCATCTCCCAACTTTCTAACCATCTGTTGCCAGGCTAACAAGTGATATGTCAGTACTTAATCTGCATTTCTTTCATTGCTAATAATTTTGGACATCTCTTTGTATCCTTGTGAGCTTGTTCACAACCTTTGCCTACTTTTTCTTTTTTAAACTGGGGTTACTCTCCTCTTGGTGATTTGGTGACAGACACTGTGACCATCTTCTCCCATCCCACCCTATATGATCTGTGTCTGGGAGGTCCTTCACTGAACAGAGAGCCTTATTTTGAAGTGAAAAGTAAAAAGATCCATCTTTTCTTGGTTTTGTTTTGCCTTAGCTCATGCTGTGAAGTTTTGTTTCAGGGTCCTCCCATCCCTAGGTCAGGACATACTTTCCTACATCTCCTTCTATTAACTTGTTTCACTTTTCTCATACTTATGTCTTAATTCATCTAGAATCCACCTCTGTATATGGTTAGGTAAGGATTTAATCATTTTCCCCAACATTATGCACCCCAAATCCATCTTTCCCTCAATGATTTGTAGATTGTCTGCCTCTGAAATCTCTATTCCATCCAGTAGTATTTTGACTGTTCTTACACCAACACCCATTTCTTAAAAATAGCACCAGCTTTGTTTGTGATATGCCTTAGTATCTGGTAGACCAGTCCTCTAATCTTTTTTTTTTTTTAATTTTTGACTGCGTTGGGTCTTCATTGCTGAGCGTGGGCTTTCCCTAGTTGTGGTGAGCGGGGGCTACTCTTCCTTGTGGTGTGCAGACTTCTCATTGCGGTGGCTTCTCGTTGCGGGGCACAGGCTGCAGGCGCGTGGGCTTCAGTAGTTGTGGCACATGGGCTCAGTAGTTGTGGCTCATGGGTTCTAGAGCGCAGGCTCAGTAGTTGTGGTGCACGGGCTTAGTTGCTCCGCGGCACATGGGATCTTCCCGTGCTAGGGCTCAAACCCGTGTTCCCTGCATTGGCAGGCAGATTCTTAACCACTGCACCACTAGGGAAGTCCCCAGTCCTCTAATCTTTAAAAATAACATAGCTATTTCGACTTTTATTCCTCCATACACTCTAAAGTAAGTTTATTGGGTTTCTCAAAAAACTGGAATAAATTAGACACCTTTAGAACACTGTTAGTTCCTCTAAGGGTGTCTCCTTCATCCAGACCCTCCTCTCCGTTCTTTATTAGAGTTTTGAAGTATTCTTGATGGTAGTCTTACAGACTCTTTTAAGTGTTTTGAATATTTTGGATATTGTTACTGTTGTGAATAATATATTTACATATATACTACATTTTATAGTTGGCTATTGTTGATTAGAGAAATGCTGTTTTTGGTAGGTTCACGTCATAACTGGCAACCTTCATTTACACTTATTCATTTTTAATGGTTTTTTAATTTCTGTTAGTTCTTCTGGATTGATGATCATTTCATCTACAAAAAACGAAAATTCTCATCTCTTCCTTTTCAATCCTATCAGCTCCAATTTTTCTTTCTTAAATAGCACTGACTAAACTCCTCCTGTGCGATATTAAACAGTGGCGCTAAGAGACGGCATCTTTGTCTTTTCCCGAATTTAAAGAGAATGCTTCTGTAGGTTTTTGGTGTAAAGCCCTGATAACCCCGCAACTATACACACATGCACTTACTACACAGACACACGAACACAACCAGTGACTAAAGAACGAGGCTGTGAAATTATGAGAGCGAAAGAAAACAAAACAAAGTCCTGTGTGTTTAAAGTGCTGTTTCCAGGGCACTTTCTCGTTTTTTTTTATTACACCACAACTAAATAAGTTGCCAAGTGTTGCAAAATAAATAGTGACAGGCCTACCTCCAGTACTCAGATGCTCTTGGAAACACGGATCACAAGGAGATCTAATCCCTTCTGTCTTCCTGGGCACGTGTTCTAGCATGTGTTCTTGCCACATGAAGAGGCCCTCACCCCAACCACACACACGCCTTTTCCCCTACAGGCACCCACCTGTTATCCCCCAAAATAGCACCGACACACTGTACAGTCACAGGGTCTCGATTCTCAAGATACTAAATACATTGTTGGATTCTGTGTTTATAAGAGCCAGTAGAAGCAAAGAGCTCGTAAGAATCTTATGTGACAAATTTGGCTGGAAAACAATCAAAACCAATATTCTATAAAACAGTAAACACACAGCATCAGGCTGCCTTCCAGCCCCATTCATTATGTGCTTACACATTTCACATGAGCAGACTCTCAGGGCCCGGGACACATGAAAATGGGTCAGGTTGTCACTAACATGAAACATTTGTGCAAAAACACAAATGTGACTCTAGTATTTAAATGGCACAGATGAGTCATTTGATTGGTAAATGAGATGCTGCTGAAAGAAGAGATTAATTTTCCAGCACTCCTGAGTTTATATTCAAATGTAAGATGATAAAGAGAATTGTTACTCTAAAGAAGAATGCTCCATTTATGATAAGTTATACTAGTAAGTTCATGAAGTTGTTAACAAGAAAATCGTTTGAAAGGAGACACTCTAGAAAAAATATAATAAATCTGTCATATAAAGAAGATATTTTGTCATTAAATGAGACCAAATATAGAGGCAATTAGATGGAACTTTTTTTTTTTTCCCCACAAGGCTAGAAATTGCCAGGGCATTTTCCCTGTGAAAAACAGATTTCATCTTTTATAGAACTTCTTATATATGATTTTATGTAAACCTTTTTCATTTCATAGCAAAGGTAAAATTTCATTCTTCAGGATGTAAAGATTCCCAGGGGTTTTTTGGCATCTTGGCCCTTTCATCTTCTGTCCCCCGCTTCCTGAACATTCTTTATCCCTGGCCCACGTCTACTGAGTGATCCTTTTTCAAAACCCAGTCCTTCTGGCAGGAACTGTTTCCTTAGCAGCTTCCTCCTTCCCCTCCCTTGAGGCCGTCAATACTATATCTGTCTAGTGTATGGACATCACATGCTTAGTTTTTTCTTTTAAAAAGCTGAACCTGCATCTCTACTTAGTTTGCTTAAGTCATATTTATCAGCTATTGGTCTCCTTAAATTCAATTCATATACACATCTTTTTGTCTACATTAGTTCTAGAAAACTGTTAGCCATTAAACCTTCAAATATTTCCCACCTGCCCTTCTATGATTTCTCCTGGAACTCTGTTCAGAGGCGTGTTGGACCAACTCACTTTATCCTTCACGTTAACACATCACTTGACAACACTCCTTGGCAGAGGGGGGCAGCTCTGGTTTTACCAGCAGATCCTGTAAGAGCTACATGTCCAAATTGGGAAAGAACTGATCCTCATGGCAAGGCTGGCCTGGGCTGCGCTCCTGGAAAACTCTCTGCATGAAATCACAACTAAGCTTTAACAGAGAGAACCTGTGCTCAGAATGTTCCCGCGAGGACAAATGTGGAGCGCACGCATCCTCGGCTGGTCCCCGGGGCCCAGAAATCGAAGCCTGGGGACCAAGAGACAAGGTGCTGGGAGGTGGTCTCCCAGCCAGCCACCCCGGCATGTGCTCTGTGCCACGTGCGGGGACTGCAAGGGCCTCAGTCCTGCCGCTCAAGCTAGAGCTGCTGCCACTTACCAGCTGAGTGACCTCGAGTAGTTACTTACATTCTCTTTGCCTCAATTTCCTCATTTACAAAACGGGGATCATGAAATGGTGTGACTGAATGAAGTAAAGCAGGTAAAGAGTTTAACACAGTGACTGACAGCACTGACTAAACAAGCTATGAGTTAATAGAGATGCAGTACCCGTGGATACGGATGGCCAACTCCGACACCATTTTATAGAAAAGATTTGAGCATCTGTGGCTTCTGGTACCCCACGGGCCCTGGAACCAATCCCTGCAGACACTGAGGGACCACTGCATGCAGTCCATGCCCAGAACTGGTGCCTTGAACGCTAGCTTCCTGGTCGTTATTACATGCTTCCATTATGAACTCAGGCTTGAAAATAACAAGAATTGTGCTTTCATCAAAAGGGGAAATGGCAAATGGACTTATTTCAAAGAAATTACTTCTAAAACAGGTTCTTAAAATCATAGTCCTGTTTCTTATTCAAAATTCTTGTATCAAAAGAATACTACAGAGGGCTTCCCTGGTGGCGCAGTGGTTGAGAGTCCGCCTGCCGATGCAGGGGACACGGGTTCGAGCCCTGGTCCGGGAAGATCCCACATGCCGTGGAGCGGCTGGGCCCGTGAGCCATGGCTGCTGAGGCTGCGCGTCCGGAGCCTGTGCTCCGCAACGGGAGAGGCCACAACAGTGAGAGGCCCGCGTACCGCAAAAAAAAAAAAAAAGAATACTACAGGTACTCCCCTGGTGGCGCAGTGGTCTCCAATGCAGGAGACACGGGTTCGAGCCCTGGTTCGGGAAGATCCCACATGCCGCGGAACAATTAAGCCCGCGAGCCACAACTGTTGAGCCCGCGTGCCTAGAGCCTGTGCTCCGCAACTAGAGAAGCCACCGCAACAAGAAGCCCGCGCACAGCAACGAGACCCAACATGGAGAGGAGAGGGGAGGGGACGGGAGGAGAGGGGAGGGGAAGAAGAAAATACTACAAAGATCACTTATATTTTAGGCAAGGTTAAGATTTTGAAGGGCTCTCTAATCATCACCAAAATGATAAATTACATTCACTACTGAGACACTCTGGTGTAAAAAAGGGTCTATGCTTTAGTGTCAGGAGCTACTCATGAGCAGGATGGCCTCAGACTGGCCACTCAGTCCCTCTGGACTGGATTCGCTCGCTTCTAAAGGAGGGAACATATGTCCTCCTCCTGCCTCAGAGGGTTTTGGAAGGTTCACATGACAATGTCTACAAGAAGTGATCTTTTAAATTACAGGCTTTTATACAATATTAACTATGGTGCCATCTTGTCTTGTGGCTCCTGGGACGTTGGTGCAGTGAAACTGTCAGCTAAATGACCACATCCGCCCTTGCCCCATCCTTCATTCCTTGGCTGCCATGGAAGCCATGGTGACTGGCTGATGGCGGGGGAGGGAGCCACAATAGGACGAGTTTGGGGACATCTGTGAACAGCTAGTCTCCCAGTCCTGTCGTTCCCCTTGGCTGTTCTCCACACCCCACGTCCCAAGCATCTTCACCACCATCCAGAGCCTTCAGGGGCCGCTCAACACCCTGCACACAGCAGGTGTTCAATAGTCCCTGAGATCAGGGACTCAGGGACACCAATCTAAGTGGAATTTTCACCTTTCAGTAAAATCATATACTATTCCTACATTTTTGAAATATGACATACTTAACTCTAAGAAAATTCAGGCACAAAGTATTAAGCTCTACAGCCAGTCTTCCTGGGTTCCAGCTGTGTGACCTTGGATGAGTCATTTAACTTCTCAAGCCTCAATTTCCTGCCTGAAGAACAGAGGTGACGGTAATTTCCACAAAGGCACGGGGCCTGCAGAGTCAGCGCCCATTAACTAAATAACTGTTAATGGGTATCATTTATGAATTATGATCACTGTTAAATTAGTAACAATCATAAGCAAAGTGTTTAGAGCCACTGATGAATGGAAAAATCAGACACCATTTGGTAATGAAAACCGGGAGAGAAAGGCATCACCTTTTTAGGAGGAAGCAAAAAAGGAGGTGAGCCGGCGTCAAAAAAGAAAGGCTAATGTCATGCTAACATATTAGAAACAAATGGAGTTTCTTTAATGATTTGTCAGATGCTGCCAAACACCTGAAAGCACTTTAAACACCATGGACATCAGTTCACAAGGCAGGTCATTAAGCAGTGAGCATAATTCTATTTTCAGTTTCATATGGAAAAAGTTCTGCCACAATTGAAAAAACTAGTACAGTGGGGAACAGTAAACACCAGCTTCTAGGTACAGCCTGTAATTTTCACCCTACTTAGTACCCTGCCATCCTCAATATGAAATTAAACTATTAGATAAGAACACATGAATGTTACATTTTCTTTTTAAACTTGATCTTATAGGCATGATTCTATCAACAGTTTCTTTTTTTTTAATTTTATTTATTTATTTATTTTTTTGGTTGTGTTGGGTCTTTGTTGCTGTGCACAGGCTTTCTCTAGTTGTGGCAAGTGGGGGCTACTCTTCATTACGGTGCACGGGCTTCTCATTGCGGTGGCTTCTCCTGTTGCAGAGCATGGGCTCTACGTGCACAGGCTTCAGTAGTTGTGGCATACAGGATTAGCTGCTCCACGGCATGTGGGATCTTCCTGGACCAGGGCTCGAACCCATGTCCCCTGCATTGGCAGGCAGATTCTTAACCACTGCGCCACCAGGGAAGCCCGGCATCATTTTTTTTAAAAGGAAGAAACAAAGCTCACAAAAGTCTAAAATTACTAGAAAAGGCCCTAAAATGAATAATTAGACACATATTAATCTTTTTTAGCTCAAGGGTTAATTCAGCAAGTTATTATTTAATCACTTGCACACGGTAATCAGAATTCACTTTACATTAATGAAGCATTGGAATAATATTCAAAACCAGAGGCTTCCTTTTAAAGATGAGTACTTGACTGCTTCTGTACCTACCCTATGTGAGGCACCAAGTTTGAGGAAAGTGAATCAGCTTGAAGAAAGGAGGGGGCAGCATCCACCTGTTCCTTTAAGAAAACATCCTTTCCCTCTAACTAGGGGAGAGAGACCCCTGAAATGGTTGAGAACATGCCCTCAAAGTTCTAAAGACCGGAGGAGACGCTGAGGCACTTGTTTCGCTGCTACATAAAAAGAAATCATAATCTTCCCAGGGACACTCAGGGGCTCTAGTTTTGTTCCATCTGGTTCAGCTAGTTCCATCTGCCTCATTCCAAGCAGGACCCCTCTATTACTCTCCATGAAATCATGGTGGTGGAGAACTTATTTTCTGAGAAGACATCGTTTCTTCCCATGATGATAATAATAATAAAGATGTATATAATAAATGACAATTTAAACATATATATTAATAAATCATTCACTTGGTTATTAATGTACTTTATTGGCAAACAGACCCCTTGTTTTGGTATATTAATCCAGGGAGATAAAGACATATATGCAGTGCTTCTTAAAATTTTTGTCTTACGTACTCCCTTGCTCACCCAGAACCTGGCGAAAACTATGCGAAAAAAATTCCTTGTGGTTTCAGGGAGTTGTGGGCGCCTCAATATGATTTTCCTGTAACTACACTTGCACACAACTTACACAGTAACTTTAGTGACATAAACAGTTACAGGAAGTACATACAAGTTTTCATTCACTGTTAAAGGAAAAAAAGTATTTCCCAAATTTCTTATAAATTATTTAGGAATTCCATACAAGCCAGCCACTACATTTGCCACTAAGGAGTGCCCGTGGTGCCCGGCTCTACAGGAATTGACAGCACAGCCTGGAAAGAATTCAGGAGAAGAGCAGGAATGAGGCACTCAGAGCTCGGGGAAAACCAGCAGAACAGGCACTCAGAGATTTTCAGGAAAAATCTTAGGAACACATTCCTGCATCTTCCCAAACTCAGAAAAACACTCAAACCATTAAGGGAGACATCTGCTCCTGGTCAGCAGTAACCTGCCACCCAAATGTGCGCCTGAGTGCGCGGGCCCTTCTCTAAAGTCACATTCCTGGGACCTCAGCGCCGGAACCGCCCCCCCCAACTTCCCCCAATAGAACAACTCAGGCTCTCATCTTGCACGTGTTTATCGCAATGGGCACACTGATTACTTAGTAACACCGTCATTAGTTAAGAAGGGAAAACTGACTCGTGTTCTCAGGCCAGTGACCAGCATTTGGAAGGTGTGACCGGCGACCTGGAGAAGGAGCCCCCCCCACCCCCACACACACACCCGGGCTGAAAGTAGCAGGGGATCAGATGGATTTTTATATTTTGCAAAGAGATCAATCATTCACAACGGTGACCACTAAACTGCCGCCTGTCCTAGAAATAC
This sequence comes from Grampus griseus, assembly GCF_964374135.1. NCBI lineage: Eukaryota > Metazoa > Chordata > Mammalia > Artiodactyla > Delphinidae > Grampus > Grampus griseus. The sequence goes on along the minus strand of NC_139004.1, from coordinate 43,595,022 downwards.
ACTATGGGAAAAGACTGGGCCGGAAACACCTGGCCCCCACACGGAACGTTCCAGAAGCTCTGCGGACGGGCAGTGTCACAGCTCCCATGTCGAGTAACGTACCCGTAACGTTCCCTTCTCGGTTCTCACGCTTCCGGGGCTCGGGTCTGGAGCCGCGAAGGAGCGTGGCCGCCGGAGCGTGCGGGGCCGCTGACCCAGAACACGGCCGCTCCCGTGAGGGGACCCGCCGACCCAGCGCGGCCCTCCGCGGGGCCCGGGTCAGCCCAGCTCCCCTGCCAGCCGCTCCCCGCTGCCCGCGCGCTCCCTGCTCTCGGTCCCCGCGCGCCCTCCGCAGGCTCGGAGGGCCGGCCCGCGCACCTGAGCTCCAGCTGGTCCAGGCTCTCCAGCAGGCGGCTGGAGCGGTCGGCCATGGACGAGGAGCGGCAGAAGCGGCCCTCGTTGGCCTTGGCGCTGATCCTCGCCTGAGCCATCGGCGTCCGGCGGGCGGCCCGAGATCACTGCCTTCCCCGCGCTCCACCCGCCTCCTCTGACACGCCGCCCGCGAACCGGGGAACCGGGAAACGGGCGCGGGTGCACGAGAGCCGGCGGCTGCTCTGTCCGGCGCCGGCGGCCTCGAGGGCGGCGCGGCGGGGAGGCCTTTCTGGGCGCGGGGACGCGTCTCCGCCCCGAACACCGCCCGAGGCGGAGCCCGCGCCCCCGGCCCCGCCCCGCAGGGGCTCCAAGGGGAGCGGGCTTGGGCTGTGCTGGGGTGGAAAGGGCCCTTCATGCAACCGCGGCCGCGGCTCTGGGCACTTTCCCGAGATGAGAACAAGGAGCCTGGAGGCCACAACTGAAGCTGATAGATGTACGGAGCAAGCTGAACCTCTTTTTTTTACACCCGCTCTCATGAAGTCATTTTTAATGACTTTCTTTTGTATTAAAAAGTTACTGGTTGGGACTTCCCTGGTGGTCCAGTGGGTAAGACCGTGATCCCAGTGCAGGGGGCCCGGGTTTGACGCCTGGTGGGGTAACTAGATCCCCATGCATGCCGCAACTAAGAGTCTGCATGCTGCAAGAAAGATTCCCACCTGCCACAACTAAGACCGGGGGCGGCCAAAATAAATAAAATTAAGTACCAAAAGAAGATTAAGAAAGGAATTTTGGTAAAGCACCCACACATGTTTAAAAAAAGTTATTGGTTGGAATTTGAGTGAAATAATTATTATTTAAGGCCGTTTCACACCCCACTTATTTAAATCTCCAGTTATGAAAAGACGCAGTAGACCACTTGGTCAGACATTATAAAGGTCAGTGAGTGGAATGGGGCTGGGAATACAAAGATGTATCGACTTAAATACTTGCGCTTTGCTCCCATCTCATTATAGCTCTCTGCCTCTAAGGATGAGAATGTACAGGACACCTGAAATGGAGATAGTAACAGTTTAAAGCTGCATCACAACCTTTAATCTGAGATCAAAGCCATTGAAATAATTGAACAGAGATGAGGCCTTTAAGGCTTGATCCCAATTCCTCTGAACTCTAAATACTAATAAACTGTTGCTGTAGATTATCTGACCTCATTAAATGTTTTGTCCGATCATGACACCTGGAATCTTTAGACATTTTGTGAATGGTCTGAAAGTCTATCACGTAGCTTTGGAAACGTGCTGGACTCTCTTTCTCTCACACCCTAGACCCAGTGGGCTCCACCTTCAGAGAACACCCAGGCCTACTCCCACTTGCCTGTCCCCACTCCGCTACTCAGGTCTCGGCCAGCATCACTTCTCTCCTGCATCACCGTGATACCCTCCTACCTGGTCTTCCTGCTTCTGCTCTCATGTCTATGCTTAGCACAGCAGCTACAGTCATCCTTCTAAATAAGGCGCACCACACCACTTCTCAGAAACCTTCAGCGGCCCCTCGTTTGTGAAATGGGTAAAAGCCAAGGTCTTCAGAAGAGGCCTCAGAGGACTCCATCTCCTGTTTCTCTCTGAGCTCATCCCGCTCACTCGCCTATGCTAGCCTTCTTGCTTTTCCATGGATGTATCAAGCTCACTTCCAGACTTTTCACCTCCACCTACAGCTCCTCCCCATACACATTTGCTTGGCTCACTCCCTGGCCTTCAGGTCTTTGTTCAAGTTTACCAGAAGGACCTTGACCTCCCTATTACAAATAGCAAGCACTCCTGCCCCGCCCCACCCCCATACTATCTTCCCCTTCCCTGTTTTCCTTCCCCTCTTGTCACCTCTCCCCCAGCTGTGCTCCAGAGAGGAGTGTAGGCTTTGTTTCGCTCACTGGTGTATCTCAAGTGCTTAGAACAGCCACGCTGACATACAGTAAGTACTCAATAAATACTTCGTGAGTGAATGAATAAATGAATTGTTTCAAAGAAATTTAAAAGAAAAAAATGATGGAAAAAAAAGTCTTTAAATTGAGGCCCAGCCGATTGAGTCTCCCAGCTGCACTTGCCCAAGGGTGTCCAGAGCAGTCCCTGTACCTTGTTCTTGGGAGAGGCCAGAGTGGAGGGCCAGGTCGTCAGGGGGACAAGGAGTAGGAGAAAGGGCTGGTCTGGTAGGATACCAAGCATCCAGAAAGAAAAAAAAAAAGCTTCTTAACCGAGATATTTTTATTTAAGACAATCAATGATACCACCAACCAGATACTATCAGTACATTATCTACATATCCTTTTTAAAATAAACATATGTTATCCATCATTGCTTTGACAAAAGTTGTTATTCAGGTATAAAAATAAGGAATCACAATAAAAACTTTTTACAAGAAAAAAATCACAATAAAATAAAAAATGAAAACAAACAGGTAAGCATCACTGTCAATGTTAGAAACATTTACTCTTGATAATATTCCCCATAACTTTCTGTAACATCCAGACTACCTCTCCTCCTTGTGTCTAACTTAACTTCAACTTATGAAGTAATTTAAAAGTGATTTTTAATTGCTTATTAAGTAGAAATAGAATCAGTGACAATTATTAATTAAAACATTAAACAACCCAGTTACCTTATTTAAAGGATCATGATGAATTATCCCTTTCCTGTCATATGAAAAGCCTCAGTTACTCTTGACCATAGACACCACACAAGCGTCCTAGTAGAACACAGGCTGCATCCCACCTGTGTGTGGCACCTCCCCTACATCTACTGGACCACTCTTCTTTCTGGAACACTCTTTCTGCTCCTCACTACTGAGCAAGCTCCTGCAGATGTCTTTAAGGTCCGGCTCCATGACTACCACCCAAAGCCTTAACTACTCTAACAAGTAAATTAAAAATACAATGTGGTCACTTTGGAAAAATGACTAGTACATTCTCAAGCTATGATGTGTACTTAAAAAAAAATGCAAGCAGGTAGGACAGAATTGACAGCTTAAGAAATAAAAACACAAATTGGTTTCCAATGTGGATTGAAAAGACTTTATAATAATAATAAAAAAAACCCAGTAATACTATTTCACACTAAACTATCTAGTTACAGAGAAAGATCAAAGTTCTAGCCATGATATATTTTTTTTCTGTCTTAAAGAAAAATTTATATTTACAGAAAATTTTAAGTTTGGTAAGTAATTACTACTCGAAATTTTTAGGGATGACATTTCTGGGTCAAATAACTTGAAGCATATACACAAAGACTGTACGACAAACCCCTTCTTAGTCTCCTAATTAGGTAACGTTTTTTATTATTCACAATGTGGCCTCAACATTTAAAAATTAAATATTTAATACCAACAGTAGGAAACTAACATTTTAATGAATAACTAAAATGAAGATACCTCCATATGAAATAAAAATTTTAAAGGGTTAAGGAAGATTACTCCTGAGTAGAACTTTCAACGTTATTTTCTGAAGAATACTATGTTTACACAAATATATATAAAAGAATTAATATTATTAAAAATATGCCTAATTCTATGCAAATATTTTTTACATCATTCCCTTTAAACAGTAGATAATACAAGTCACATAAAAGTCTAAGCAGGGGTTTCCCTGGTGGCGCAGTGGTTGAGAGTCCACCTGCCGATGCAGGGGACACGGGTTTGTGCCCCGGTTCGGGAAGATCCCACATGCCGCAGAGTGGCTGGGCCCGTGAGCCATGGCCGCTGAGCCTGCGCGTCCGGAGCCTGTGCTCCGCAACGGGAGAGGCCACAACAGTGAGGGGCCCGTGTACCGCAAAAAAAAAAAAAAAGTCTAAGCAGGTAAAAGGAATGGCAAAAGTTTCTTTTCACTATTTTCAAAGAAAAATTTTTTTTATTCCAGCAATATGCAGCTCTAATTAAAGCAGGGATATACATATGAGTGAAACCCACAAAGAACATTGCTGATAAAATTTTTCATCTCTTTCCATGATCAGTTTCCATTACTCTCTCCCAATAATCAAAGATCTCAAAGGTATTATATATTAGTGCCACATGAGCAGAATTTACAGAAAAAGTGAGCTATGACAGCTTTATTTATATTCATTTTCACTCCTAAAAAAATAAACTAGAATCATCTGTACTGTACAAATAAAATTAAAGAACCAATTCTATTTGGGAAACATATAAACAATAGTCAAGGGCTTTTCTAATTTTTAATTCTTGTAACCTAAATATATGAATTCAAAGTTAACTGGGAAACATGATACCTATATTAGAATTCATGATTTGTATTTGCATTACCATGTATTCTATTCCTCTATACATTTTTGCAAAATAGCACAAAAATACAAAGCAATATCAGATTTTGAACATATGAAAGCAAAAAAAAGTTTTCAAGTACATTTGTACTAGCAGATTTCTGATCTCCTTTAGAAAACAAACTCAAGAATTTATTATCCTGAGTCTCTTCAAGGCCACTTGATGCTGTGTGGTAATATCTTTAATTACATTTCCTCAAGACTTCTTCTAATCGCTTCTTCTAATTCCACATCTGCATTAAAAAACATAGAAGTTTGATATTTAGAGCAGAAAACTAATAAAGATGTGCTTTATGTAGGTCTCATCAACTACATCTGTATTTTCAGGAAGGAAAGGAAATACAAATTGGAGAAACTGAGGGTAACTTGGCAGTTTCTTCATCATAAAATATGACTATTTTGAAATATAAGAATCTGGATATAATCTCAAACTGAATTATAATATATCTGAGCTTAATTATGCTAAGAAACTTGTAAGTAATTTCCATTTAGGGACGTAGAAACTCAACAAACTTCTGGAATCACTAACAGGTAATCACCAGACTCAACGTGGAAAATGAGTATGTATTTCCAAAAAGATTTGAGGTAATGCATATAAGACTTAAAGCAGAAATAGAAAGCCAAAACCATGAAATGGCAAAATCTCAAAGGCTATTAAAATTTTAGTTTTAAGCTTTCTAGTATCTAAGCAAAGAGTCAAACTCATGGCTATATAATGTCCTCTGAGAAGCATATACACATATGCACTCATTGAACAAATATTTACTGAATGCCCACTGTATACCAGGCACAGAATACAACAGTGAACAAGACTGACATTCTTGTGTTCACAGGTCTTTTTTTCCATTTCCCAAGAATGATGCTACTAAGGTCCAAGAGGGTGGAACTAGGTGTCCGTTTCTTGGCCTTCAGTAGCTTCTCACACCAGATTTATCTCATCCTGTCCAGTCCACGGTCTCCCAGAGCCTACTTGGTTCACAGACACTGGTAATTCTTCTAAGATACAGCCGCACCTTCCTCTGAGCTGGGGCACTAGTGTTATGTAGTTGGCAATTTAAAACACTACAAGCTACTCTACACTGCATTAAGTTAAAGCTAGATTCTGGGTCAGTGAGTTGCCCTAAGATGAATTCAAAGGGATGAAGAAATGCACAGAAAAGCCAAGATGCTCTTAGCAAAGCAGAAAAGGGTGACAAGATTTATTTTTATTAAAACTTATTACAAAGTTACAGTAATTAAGAGTGTGGGGGCTTCCCTAGTGGCGCAGTGGTTGAGAGTCCGCCGGCAGATGCAGGGGACACGGGTTCGTGCCCCGGTCTGGGAAGATCCCACATGCCGTGGAGCGGCTAGGCCTGTGAGCCATGGCCGCTGAGCCTGCGTGTCCGGAGCCTGTGCTCCGCAACGGAAGAGGCCACAACAGTGAGAGGCCCGCGTACCGCAAAAAAAAAAAAAAAAAAAGTGTGGTACCAGTGTAAGAACAGATGAACACACCAAAGGAACAGCATAGACAACTCAGAAACAGACTCATGCATATATGGAAACTAGATTGATAACAAAGGTGGTGATGCAGAAAGGTGGGGAAAGATGATATTCTTAACAAATGGTCAACTAGTAGGCCATATGGAAAAAACCTTAAAATTTACCTCTACCTTATGGAATATACAAAAACACATTTCAGATTTACTGTATATTTAACTATATAATTGTGAAAGGCAAAACAACAAAGCTTCTAGAAGATAATACATGGGAATACCTTCATGACCTTAGTGTAGGTCATTAAATAGGATTAATAATCCTTATTAAATAGGATTCAAAAAACATTATGAAAAAGAATCGTACTTTGGAATGTATTAAAATTACTTTTCTCCACCAAAAGCACCATTAAGTGAGTAAAAAGACAAGACATTGAGTGAGAGAAAATATTTGCAATACATAGATCTTGCTTGTATCCAGAGAGAACTAAAAGATTTTCAACCCAGAAAAATCAATAAAAAGATCATCCAGGGCTTCCCTGGTGGCGTAGTGGTTAAGAATCCGCCTGCCAATGCAGGGGACATGAATTCGAGCCTTGATCCGGGAAGATTCCACATGCCGCGGAATAACTAAGCCCATGCGCCACAACTACTGAGCCTGCGCTCTAGAGCCTGTGCTCAGCAACAAGAGAAGCCACCGCAATGAGAAGCCTGTGCACTGCAACAAAGACTAGCCCCCGCTCGCCACAACTAGAGAAAGCCTGCACACAGCAACGAAGACACAACACAGCCAATAAATAAATAAATAAATAAATAAATAAATTTTTTTTTAAAAAAAAGATCATCCAAAAGAAAACTGTCAAGAAATCTGGAAAGGCACTGGCAAAAGATGTGAGGATGGTCAATAAACATTACTCATCAGAAAAATGTAAACTCAAACCACAAAGAAATGACCATCACTAGCTAAAATTAAAAAGACCAATAATTCAATGATTAGTGAAGATGTATCAGTAGATCAACGGGAACTCACATTCAGTACTGGAAGGAAATTGGAACAACCACTTTGGACAAAAACTTGGCATAACCTACTAAAGCTGAATGTCAGCAAGTCCCCGCCGCAGTATACATTCCCAGAAGTGTGGGAATTACTTGTAACAGCCAACCAAATGTCTATAAATAATACATGAGTTGTGATATATGTGTAAAATTATTATAGAGGTATTGAAAATGAACAAACCAAAGCTACATGCTAACAATCAGGTGAATCTGTAAAACAATGTTGACTGAAGGCATCCAGACCCAAAAGAATATAGACTATGCCTGTGCTGTCCAATATGATGGCCACTAAACTATATGTGGCTATTTGTATTTTAATTAATTAAAATTAAATGAGGGGGATGCTTCTAGGGTACTAGTTGTTATGAGTTGAATTGTGCCCCCCCCCGGCAAAAAAGGTATGTCCTTACCCCTGGTACCTATGAATGTGATCTAATTTGGAAATAGGGTCTTTGTGGGTGTAAACAAGTTAAGACGAGGTCACTAGGGTGAGCCCTAATTCAATACGACTGGTGTCCTTATTGGAAGAAAATGCTATGTGAAGATAGACTCATAGGTAGAAGATGGCTCCATGATGATGGACGCAGAGATTAGAGGGATGGATGCATCTAAAAGCCAAGGAATGCCTACAACTGCCATTAACAACCAGAAGCTGTGTGTGGGACAACGATCCTACCAACAGCTTGACCTTAGATGTCTAAACTTTAGAACTGTCAGACAATTTCTTTTGTTTTAAGCCACCTAGTTTGTAGTACTTAGTTGAGGAGCCCTAGGAAATCAATACACTGGCAATATTCTGTTTTTCTTAACCTGAAAGATGGTCACCTGCTTTGTGAGATGTTTGTACAATTTTTGTGTGCATTACATACACATATACACACACAGAGAACTAAAATTCTGGAGAATACCAGCATATAAGTTGGGGGAAAGGATCAGAGTTGAAGTGTTCCAGAGTCCTTTTACATTGCATAGAGGTAGACAACATGTACCTGTACTTTAGTCTTTAAGTTATATATAAAAAATGTGGTAAAATGCCAAGGTGACCACAAAAAGAACAGAAACACGAATTTTGGGGCCAACCCATACATAGCTTATAAAACAATTTGAAGAAGCAAAAAGAGGAAGCTAAGAATGAAATAGCAAGAGTAAATACAAAAATATTAATATCTGCAATGAACTTATATGGATTAAACTTGCCAGTTAAAAGACTGGATAAAAACAAAACCAATTTCTAAATGGTTCCACTTCTAATAATAGTGAAGTAGCTTATATTGGATTAACTCTTCCATAGATAACAATTATAAAGTATTTTAAGGCACTGAAGAGCAACAAAAATCAGGTACAAACAGGACAAAAGTTGATCACTGAAAGAAGTGAATTTCATGGAGTTAAATTTGCAGCTTTATGGTTTTGTTTTGGTTTATTTTTTGCCTTAGAGCATGCCTCAATCCTTGTGAAACAAAATGGCAGAACTTCACCCAGAAAGTCAACCTCTTTGTGGCCTTGAGGAGTCAAAGACAGAGTCTGAGTCTGACAGAGAAGCTGGAAAGTGGAGTTGGCGGCAGGAGGTGGGGGGGACGGGGGGGGGGACGGGGGAAGGGTGGGTAGGACGAGAGAAAGAAGAGCTCCCAGCAGAAGTGAGAAAGTAACAGAAGAGGATCCTACAAATACTTGGTTGACTTCTGTGTGCTTACCCGGGAGAGGAGCCAAGATTCTCCGTGAAAAGCAACAGTTGGAAAGCTATAAGAAGCAGGCAATTGTAGCGTCGCCTACTGTGGAGGAGGCAGAGTTTGGAGTTTGAGTCTAGAACGTTAACTACCCACAAGGGGAAAAAAACAACTAATGTTCCTCAGGTAAAGTTAACAGAATTCAGAAAATCTATAACTTACATCCACAAACATCCAGTATACATCAAAAATCACTTGACTTGTGGGACTTCCCTGGTGGTGCAGTGGTTAAGACTCCGTGTTCCCAATGCAGGGCGCCCAGGTTTGAGCCCTGGTCCGGGAACTAGATCCCAAATGCATGCCGCAACTAAGGAGCCCGCCTGTGCAACTAAGACCTGACACGACCAATTAAATAAATAAATATATATTAAAAAAAAGAGAGAGAGCTTTCCCATGTATTACCTTATTCAAAAAAAAAAATCACTTGACTTGCAAAGCAACAAGAAATGTGACCCACAGTTCATGAGGAAGAGCAGTCAAAAGAAACTAACCCCCAAGATAATCAAGCCATTGGAATTAGCAGAAAAGGGATTTTAGAAAAGTTATAAATACTTTCAAGGATTTAAGGTTGAGTGGATAGGAAATCTCAACAGAGAACTGAAAACTGTTACAAAAAAAAAAAAACTAAGTGGAAATTCTAGAACTGAGAAATACAATATTTGAAATGGAAAATTTACTAGGGCAGCTTAATACTGGAGGTGTTATAAGGTTGAACAATAAACTTGAAGTCTGAACAATAGAAATGATCAAATATGAAGAACAGAGAGAAAAAAAACTAGAAGAAAATGAACAAACCTGTGGATAAATTTAAGCTAACATATGTATAACTGGAGTTCCAAAAGAAAAGAAGAGAGACAGAGAGTGGGGCAAAAAATTATGAAGAAATAATTGAGAGAACCTATAAACTTACAGATACAAGAAGCTAAGAAAACTCCAAGTAGGCTACAAAGACAACCACATCTAGGGGCATTATCAAAAACTGCTAAAATCAAGGACAAAGAGGAAATACTAAGGGCAACAAGAGAAAAAAAAATGATACTTTACATATTAGGGAACAATAATACAAATTATAGTCACTTGTCATGACAAACAATGGAGGCCACACGATAAGACAATGGAGTAACATCTTTAAAGTGCTGAAGGGAAAAAACACTGGTCAACCAGAATTCTGAAGCCAGAGAAAATATCCTTCAAAATTAAAGGGAAAATAAAGATATTTTTATATAGATGAAAACAGAATATTCAACACTAGCAAAACTGCATTGTATAAAATAGGAAGTTATTTAGGCTGAAGAAAAATGACATCAGATGGAAACTGTAATCTACTGGAAAGAATGAAGGTCATTTGAAATGATGACTACGTGGGTAAATATAAAAGAATATATATTTCTTCTTCTCTTTCTTTAAAACTCACAGCCCTGTTTAAAGCAAAAAATAACATTTTCTTGTAGAATTTATAACAAAAGCAAATATATACATATATTTTTTAGAGCAACCATAAAAATTAAAGAAAAGAGCTAAAACATCAAGTAGGTATATTAAAATAGTAAACATTAAATAAATATAATGGAGTAAAATATAGATATTATAATAATCCAAAAGAAGGCAAGAAAGGGGGAACTAAGAGGTAAAAGAGGGAACAAAAAGAAAATAAAATGGCAGAGAGGAATCCAACCATGTGAGAAATTACATTAGATGTTAAGGGACTAAACAACTATTAAAAAGTAGAGGCTGTTAGAGTAAATCAAAAAGTAAGATTGAACTTTACGGTGTCTATAAGAGATGTAGTTTCAAAATAAAGACATAAATAGATTGAAAGTAAAAGGATGGAAAAATATATACTGTGAAAAATTAAGCATAAGAAAGCTTGAGTAGCTATATTAATATCAGAAAAGAAGATTTCATGATAAAAGGTATTACCAGAGATAAAGAACATTTCATAATATCATAATGAAAAACAGGTCATTTCATTACGAAGACACATCAGAAATGTATATGCAACTAAAAACAGAACTTGAAAATACAAAAATATAAAATGAGGGAACTAAAGAGAAAAAATAAATCTACAATCATTGATGAAGAAGTTCACTGTTCCTACTGTAGTAACTGAGAGATCAACTAGATTAAAAAAAATCACAGTAGATCTGATATTATCAACCACCTTGACCTAATTGACATGTATAAAATACTTTACTTAGTAAACACAGAAAATACATTCTTTTCAAGTGCGTATGGAATGTTCATCAAGACAACCCACATGTTGGGCCATAAAAGTCTCAATAAATTTCAAAAGATTTAAATTTCACAGGGTATACTCTCTTACCACAACAAAATTAGATTAGGAATGAATAATAAGACATTCAAATATTTGGAAATTAAACAATATACTTCTAAAGAGCCAAGAGATCAAAGGAGAAAATATAAGGAAAATCAGAAAATATTTTAAACTGATAGCAAAAATACAATATGAAAAGGTGTGGAACACGGCAATAAGTAGAGAATTGACAAACTACAGTCTGTGGGCCAAATCCAGTCCACCAGCAATTTTTGTAAATAAAGTTTTATTGGATACATCCACACTCATTTATGTATTGTTTAGGGCTGTTTTCATGCTATAATAGCAGAGCTGAGTAATTGTAACAGACACCACAAAGCCTAAAATGTTTACTATCTGGTATTTTACAGGAAAAGCTTGTTCACCCTGGCTTAGAGGGAAATAAACACCTTTAAATGTTTACATTAGAAAACAAGAAAAAATTTAGGTCAACAATCTAAGTGTCACATTAAAAAGCTATAAAAGATGAGAAAATTAAACCCAAAGTAGAAGAAAGGAAATAATAAAGAGCAGAAATCAGTGAAATGGAAAGCAGACCAAAAAGAGAGAAATTACCAACTAAAAACAGTTCATTCCTTGAAAAGACTAAATAAACTGATAAACTTTTAGTTAGTGATCAAGAAAGAGAGAAAACAAAAATTACCAATATCAGGAAAAAATGAGAAGATATCACCAGAGATCCTACAGAAATAAAAAAATATGTAATAAAGGAATATTATTATGAACAACTTTACATTGGTACATTTGACAATCTAGGTAAAATGGACAAATTTCTTGAAAAACACTATTCTCGAACACTAACACAAGATTAAACAAAATCTACCTATAAATATATTAAAGAAAGTAATTATTTTAAAAATTATTTATTTATTTATTTAATATCTTTATTTGGAGTATAATTGCTTTACAATGTTGTGTTAGTTTCTGCTGTACAACAAAGTGAATCAGCTATACATATACATATATCCCCATATCCCCTCCCTCTTGAGCCTCCCTCCCACCCTCCCTATCCCACCTCTCTAGGTTGTCACAAAGCATCGAGCTGATCTCCCTGTGCTATGCAGCAGCTTCCCACTAGCCATCCATTTTACATTTGGTACTGTATATACGTCAATGCTACTCTCTCACTTCGTCCCAGCTTCCCCTTCCCACCCTGTGTCCTCAAGTCCATTCTTTATGTCTGTGTCTTTATTTCTGCCCCGCCACTAGGTTCATCAGTACTGTTTTTTTAGATTCCATATATGTGTCTTAGCATATGGTATTTGTTTTTCTCTTCCTGACTTACTTCACTCTGTATGACAGACTCTAGGTCCATCTACCTCATTACAAATAACTCAACTTTGTTCCTTTTAAGCGCTGAGTAATAGTCCATTGTGTATATGTGCCACATCTTCTTTATCCATTCATCTGTCAATGGACACTTAGGTTGCTTCCATGTCCTGGATACTGTAAATAGTACTGCAATGAACACTGTGGTACATGTATCTTTTTGAATTATGGTTTTCTCAGGGTATATGCCCAGTAGTGGGATTGCTGGGTCATATGGTAGTTCTACTTTTAGTTTTTTAAGGAAGCTCCATACTGTTCTCCATAGTGGCTGTATCCATTCACATTCCCACCAACAGTGCAGGAGGGTTCCCTTTTCTCCACACCTTCTCCAGCATTTGTTGTTTGTAGATTTTTTGAAGATGGCCATTCTGACCAGGGTGAGGTGACACCTCATTGCATTTTTAAAAAATAAATTTATTTATTTTATTTTGGCTGCATTGGGTCTTTGTTGCTGCATGCAGGCTTTCTCTAGTTGCAGCGAGCGGGGGTTACTCTTCGTAGCGGTGCACAGGCTTCTAATCGCGGTGGCTTCTCTTTTGTGGAGCACGGGCTCTAGGCGCACGGGCTTCAGTAGTTGTGGCTTGCAGGCTCTAGAGCGCAGGCTCAGTAGTTGTGGCACACAGGCTTAGTTGCTCTGCAGCATATGGGATCTTCCCAGACCAGGGCTCAAACCCATGTCCCCTGCATTGGGAGGCAGATTCTTAACCATTGCACCACCAGGGAAGTCCCTCATTGTGGTTTTAATTAGCATTTCTCTAATGATTAGTGGTGCTGAGCATCTTTTCATGTGTTTGTGGGCAATCTGTATGTCTTCTTTGAAGAAATGTCTGTTTAGGTCTTCTGCCCATTTCTGGATTGGGATGTTTGATTTTTTGATATTGAGCTTCATGAGTTACTTGTATATTTTGGAGATTAATCCTTTGTTGGTTGCTTCGTTTGCAAATATTTTCTCCCATTCTGAGGGTTGTCTTTTCGTCTTGTTTATGGTTTCCTTTGCTGTGCAAAAGCTGTTAAGTTTCATTAGGTCTCATTTGTTTATTTTTTATTTTACTTCCATTACTCTAGGAGTTGGGTCAAAAAAGATCTTGCTGTGATTTATGTCATAGAGTGTTCTGCCTATGTCTTCCTCTAAGAGTTTTAAAAATATGGAATGCTTCACGAATTTGCATGTTACCCTTGCACAGGGGCCATGGTAATCTTCTCTGTATTGTTCCAATTTTAGTATATGTGCTGCCGAAGTGAGCACAGTAAATTTATTATTAAAAGACTCCCCAGAAAGAAAACTCCAGACCCAAATAGTTTTACCAGTGAAATCTCTGAAACATTTAAACATTTAAAGAAGAAATAAAATTGGTCTTAGAGTGAATATACAACAAAATGGCAGAGTAGGCAGCTCTAAACACAGAAATACTGAAACACAAGCAGAAACTGTCAGAAACGACTTTGTCAGAAGTCTGGAAAACATTCACAGCAACCAAGCAAACACTGAATCAAGAAAAAGGCAAATAAAAGCAGTAGGAAAGCCTAATGGTATTTTCACTTGCCCTCTCCTCACCACCTCCCCGTGCCTCCGCAGCAGCCTCGAAGATGGCAGCCCATACTCCTAGTGTGGGACCCTGGTCCCTGGTTCCAGACAGAGCAGAGCAGAACTCACAAATTATTGTGTTTGTTCTAATCTGTCTGGGGGCTACCTGAAGGACTGAAACAAGGCATTCATCTCTATTTTACGAAGCTCAGAACCCACTCAGGGCAGAAAAGCAGGCTGCATTGCTCAGAAACACTGTAAGACAAATAAAAAGCCCACAGCCTGGGGTAAAAGATTATGGTTGAGACATACAATAGAACACTTAATATCTGAGAGGAAAAGCCATGAAGAGAATTTCCTTGGGAAATCAGGGCATTCAAAAGCACCTATGTGTACTGGGGAATTTAGGACCCAGGACACGATGCATGCTCAGAAAATACCTCAGAAGACACCAAGCCTTCACCACTGGCTGATCTGTAGGTTCAGTGCAAGCCTGGCTAAATGCTGAAGGGCCCTAGCACACAGCCAATCTGCAAAACCAGAGAGAGGTTGTTTTTTGTTTTGTTTTGTTTTGTTTTAGCTCCTGGTATTCAAGGAAATCTCTGTTAAAACACTAATTGAACAAAAGCTTAAAGGAACAGAGACTTCAATGACCAGATGTGACAAGGAATACAGTTATTGCAAAAATGGTTTGGAAAAGTAACTAAACAAACGGACAACCGCAGCCTTTGACAATCACGAACAGCAAACTCTGGGGAAGAGGTAGAATCTGATTTCCAGAGGTACTACATTATAATATTTGCACATCCAATTTTCAACAACAACAAAAACACAGATAATACAAAGAAACAGGAAAGTATGGCCCATTCAAAGTGAAAAAAATTGAGTTAAATTATCCCTGAGGACACCAAGACATTGAATTTACTAAACAAAGACTTTAAACCAACTGTCTTACATACGTTCTAGGAGCTAGAGTAAACTATGGACAAGGAAGTAAAGGAAACCAGTAAAACAATGTATGAATAAAATGAGAATATCATAAAGAGATTGGAATTATGAAAGGCCACCAAATAGAAATTCTGGAGCTGAAAAGTACAACTAAAATGAAAAATTCATTACAGGAGTTTAACAAAATTAAGCAGACAGAAAAAAGAATCAGCAAATTAAATGTCCCAGATTTGATGAAAGATATAAATCTACACATCCAAGAAGCCCAACAAACTCCAAACAGGAGAAACTCAAAGAGATCCACACTGAGACAAATTATAGTCAAATTGTCAAAAGCCAAAATCAACAGAAACAGCAAGAGAGAAGCAACTCATCACATGTAAAATTTTTAATAACACTAATAGCTTATTTCTCATCAGAAATCATGGAGACCAGAAGGCAGTGAGATATATTTAAAGTGCTGAAAGGGAAAACAAAACCAAAACTGTCAAGCAAGAATTCTATATCCAGAAAGAATGGAGAAGAAATCAAGACAAAGCTAAAGGAGTTTGTTACTAGCAGATCTGCCCTGCAAGAAATGCTAAGGGAATCCTTCAAGTTGAACTGAAAGGACATTAGACAGTGACTCAAATCTATATGAAGAAATAAAGAACATTTATGGCAAATATGTCCTTGTTTTTCTTTTATATGTCTAAGTCTATGTTTCTCTTATTCTCTTTTCTCTCTGCCTTAATTTCACTCTCTTTGAAAGAGAGGTAATATGACAAAATAAAAAAGAACCCAGTAATGGGAGTTAGAAGACCTATATCGAACCATGCTCCAATCATTTTGAGGCTGTGAATCTTAAGACAAATTACTTAATGTTTGGAAGACTAAGTTTTTATGTAAAATAAGGAGAATATTCTGACTCTCATAAGTTGTTAAGATTAAGAGCAGTTTTCAAAGTATTAGATTTTTCATAAGCATTAATTGAAGTTAAAACTGAACACACTAGTCTCTTATCCTTTCTTTGTGGCCACAGTATAGAGTTTTACTGTTTATGTTACATTATAATATTAATAATTATATTGATGACTGCTATTAATTGAAGGAACTCTAAGGCAAATTGCTGACATTTACAGAAAGACTGTTTTGCATTGGCAATCATCCACATAATGCTGTCTTCTTTCTTTTCCAAGGATTTGAGTCAGAATACCTCTGTTAAGTGTGCATGCTTCCAGAGCACACCTTACATGCAGGTAACAGTGACTAATGATAATGATCAAAATCATAGGGAATTCTCTTGTTAGTGGTTAGGACTCTGCACTTTCACTGCCAAAGGCACAGGTTCAATCCCTGGTCGGGGAACTAAGATCCTGCAAGCTGTGTGGCCAAAAATAAATAAATAAATAAGTCACAATAACAGCAGCAGCAACCAATACATACACTGCTTACCATGTGCCAGGCTACTCTAGTAAGGTAGGTATACTAGTATTCCTGAGGAAACTGACACACAGTGAAATTAAGGGACTTGCACAATATTATATAACTTGTAAGCAGCAGAGCTGAGATAAAATAGGACCTTTATGATTGACTTGGGTAGTTACAATCTGATACAGGTCTACAGAGAACAACAAAGAATGAGACAGAAGACTGGAGATAAATCATGGTGGGCGGAGATGCGGCGACAAGAGAAACTGCCTTTCCTCAAGGCAAAAAGATCATAAGCAAATTGATCCTGCTTTTTGCCACTCATTTGTCAGGCTTTTAAAGTGTTGTGTTGGGAAGGGAAGGAATGAGAAGAGATTTGAGAAGTTACTTATACTTTTTTGAGTTTTGCTATTAGGTCTAGACTAGAACATCACTTTGCTCCCATGGTGCAGGGTCAACAAAATCACCCAATATTCTCCCAGCCAAATGGCCTCTGTCTTAATTTCCTTTATTCAGTTATAGGGAGATGGGTCCTCGTAGCTCTAATGTGTTATAAGTTTATTCATTCAACAATCATTTAGTGCTAAACACTGTGCTAGGTGTTGTTGAAATAAAGATAAATGAAACATGATCCTACTCCTTGAGGAGCTCATGGTCTGGTGGGGATGAGAGATGCAAACAAAAAAAATGTTTAAATTGGAGGGATTCTAGGAGTGGTAGTGGGTAGCTGTCTCTAAAAATGGAAGATCTAAGAGGCACTGATCAAACAAAATTGTCTACAAAATTGGTAATTCTATATGGTTCAACCTAAGAGATGATATTTGAGCTAGTTCTTGTTGGGGGAAAAGAAGGGGCAAAGGAAGGTATTAGAGGCAAGTACAGAGGAGGCCACACTCCCTAACTTACAAGTGTAACACTATGTGCTTCTCACACTCATTTTACATAAAGCATCAGGAAATGAAAGAAAACACACACGTAACACCACTTTGATTTTTCTTGAAATTAGAGCATTATATCCTTTCTTCATAGAACAACTAGTTAAAAGTTTGAAGTATCTTTTCTTGAATCCATTAATGGTAATCCTTCTTCCAAACTAAGACATGATAAAGATGTAAAAACTCTCAAAATCTCCCAACCATAAAATGTATTACATAGATAACAAAACACTAGAAATTCTGGTACATATTCATTTATACACATCTCAGATTTCCTGGGTTAGCTAGGAGCCCACAGAACTGTGGAGGTTTCTCAAGTGTGTTTATTTAAAAGTTATAATTTTGTTTGGCATTTTCCATGGGATTAGTCATGGGTAGTACATGAAGGTTGCAAAGTCTGAGCTACTTAGATGCTCAACGGTGTTTATCTTTTCATGGCCTTGATAAACAACTTAGCTGGCAGTTTTTGTTTAAAACTCACAAAATGTTCTTTCACCTGTTTAACTCATCATTATGTGGCTGCTAAGCACTGAGCCAGACCTTGCAAGACCATGTTGGGAAAACAAGTTGGTCAGAAAACTTGCTTCCAATTAGGCTGCAGATTTACTGCCAACTTTGTTTAACCAGTGAATTTTGACTATAAGAGGGAAAGATCAGTCTTCTACTTCACTGAATGGATGAATCAGTTCCACTGCCACACTCAAATTTCCAACCCCAGATAGCACAAAGATCCAGTGTGCTCCTAGTCAGACTAATTGTACTCTAGGAGAGCGCAAGGAGACGTGCAGAAACAAACCAGGTGGCCATTCTGTGTGTGCTTGTTTTGCTACGTTTCCCTCTCTAATTACACATTTCCACTCTCAAATCTCCACCAACAAATACTACACTGGAACTATACTATGACTCCTACTGTCGTCCTTGAATGTCAAAGATGCCAAAAGAAAAGTTTCAACTACTTTAGTGAAGGTTCAAGTATTTTCCAAAATCTGTTGTTTCACTTCCCCCCAGGGTTATTAAAAAGCACAGTCTGTTATGGAAAAACCATAGTAAAAACTGGACTTATGTCACAACCAAATAGTGGTACAGCAAGTAAATTATTTGATGTGAAGTAATATAAAAAGTTCTCTTTAACCTATGGAAGGAAATACCTTTTCCTTTAAGAGGAGGGAAACATAATTAATTTATTTAAAAAGTCCACTAATATTCAGATGTAAGTGCTTGCTTTTATAGTTCTACTGCAAAACTTTAATATTCTTAATTTAATACTACTCAAAATAAATAAAAATTAGGACACCAAAATCTTCTCCTATCCCTGGAACAGCAACTTTTTCTGCAAAGGGTCAGAAAATATTTACTTTAGGCTTGGCTGCGGGGTGGGGGAGGATCTATTATTTGTATCACAACTACTCACCCTTGCTCTTGCGACATCAAAGCAACAGCGCAGACAATACTTACACAACAGAGTGTGGCTGAGCTCCAATAAAACCTTATTTACAAAACCAGGCAGTCGACTGGCTGATTTCTCTTTTAGCCCCTAAATCATCTTACACGAGGAAATGCAAACTATCCTTTAAATGAGAGAACAATTTTTTTTTTTTTTATACTCAGTGGTAGGAGGGATGAAGTGAAAGAGGGAGAAATTTTAAAAAAACATACAGATACAGTCAGGAAGGGATTAGGTTACCTTCTGTGGATCTGAATTCTTCTCCCATTGAAGTACTCTTCATACCCAGGTTATCATCACTGTCACATTCTGTAAAGAAGAATAAATTCAAATGTACTTCTGAAAAAGTTTTGTGCCATAATTTATGTATTCTAAGACAATGTGACTTTCAATGACTTCTCCCATACCCAAGCTTACTAATTACAATCCATTAGTATTACACAACTTTCCTTAGAGATTTGTGTGTTTTTTAATGCTTACCAAATAATATTACTTAAATTGAGAAAAAGATAAAAATGAATGAAATAGGCAATTTGATTTTGGCTCCATATTCAAAAAATTATTTGAAAAAGTTCTTTTTGCATGTTGAGGAAATATAAAATCCTAGTATATTTTTAAAAACTGTGTATTTTAAAAAGCTAGTATGTTTATTTGGATCTAGCAAATAAACTCCGAAGTTTCATTTGCATGAAATCATCTTTAAAAGATTTTTAATGATGACAGATAAAATTCTCCTGTATTTTGAAAATCATATGCATTCATCTCTATAGAGACCATAGGTTTATATTAACAGTGTCTCTGCATGGCACAAACTCACTTGATGCCTTATATGCTTACTGAGAGACCTAAGGCTTTAAAATAATGACATGACTGACCAGGTATTACAAAAGTCACTTAAAATATGAACGTGGTACCATCAGGGACCCAGTATTTGGCTTTCCACCTTAACTACATTTAAATCAATTTCTATCAGAGTGACTGAATCAGGGTTTAAATAACCCTGATTGTGTATTCAACACAAATCACATGGACGTATTTGCTTCTGTGAAAATATATAAAAACTAACAATATACATTTAAAAATTTATCAATATATCACTGTTTATAAATAAAAACCACTATATTTCTCTTATATTCCTTTGCTGCAAAAATTTATTACGAGTCACCTTTTGCTATTCCAGCAAAAAAAACTATTGCTTTTTCTATAATATGTTATGTACACCTACTACTTCAAATATTTCAAGCTGTGTTTTAGTGAAATAAAACATTACATTTACAATTTGAAGAACAAAAAATTTAGTCTTAAAACATTAGGAACAAAGACAAAATACCCAACGTTTCTTTTATTACAATTCAAAGTCAAGGCCAGTCAAAAGCAGCATGTGGTAACTGGCCTAAACAATTCATCATGGCAACCAAGACCTAAGGCAAAACTGCAGGTTTGAATCATAAGGTTTAGCTTGACACTAGGTTGTAAAAATTTTTAAAGGTTTCGTTTGCCTCAATCAGCCCCCCATCTGTAGAACAGAGAAAATCATGAATTTTTCCCCTATTTTTCAGTACCTTGCACAGAATTAACTGTATCATATAGATTTTTAGGATGGTGCCCAAAGCAACAACCTATATAGTCTCATCAACAGGCTGAGCAAGCAGGCAGATAGATGCTTAGAATTAGGTTCAACAACTATTTCATATAGGGCATGCCACTGCTTCAATCACCTACACTTTCACAGCATGGGTGAATTAGTATGTTCAACTTTTAAGATGGCTTTAAAAACCTGTATAATTGGTACCAACCATACTTAATGCCTTCATCCCATTCATTCCAAAATGAAGACACAAACCAAACAGACATAACAAAGTCCCAGGGCCATAAACCAGACAGCCCAAGGACAGTGTTCAGATTCAACAAAAATCATGTCAAAGCACAGTAAAGTCTGTTTTCAATTTAAATTCACTAATTCATAACAGCCTATGCTCAAGTCCCTCCTTGCATTACCTAAGAAAAAATATTCTAGGAAAGTTCAAACTTTACATAAAACTGGAAGGAAGATGTTTAATTACTGAAGAACTATAAACAACTGAATACACAAAACTGTGTTTTTAAAAACTGTTTACATAAAGCAAACAATGTTCTTGAACTAACCTACAAGATACTGGCAAGTTCTATTACATAAACAGATCTTTAAGAGCCCAGAGAATTTTTTTATATAAGCAATGGCGGTGACTAATGAAATAGTAGAAAATGGCAACTCAGAAATTCAGTCATCAAGAATGTGGTTGAAGTAGGTCCAATAACACAACACTCTGGAAAGTAAAAGCAAACAAACAAACAAAACCTTAAAATGTATGGTCAAAACAGTAAAAACAAGTACCATAGTTATTTTATTTTACAAAGAGCATACTACAAGCCAGGAGCAGCGTCACGGGGTAAATAAAAATGGTGCTAGTGTGGTCCCTTTAACTCAGCCTGCCCTCACACTGAGACTGCATTTCTACAGTCTGAAGAAAAGAAAATGGGGCTTCTTGGTTTACTTACAAGACAAAAGATCCCAGAGAACTTACAATGATAAGTTGGCTATGCTTGACACATAATCAGCTTACTTTTTAAAGTACCAGAACCCACAATCAAATCTTTTTACCTTCTAGGGAAAAAAAAAAAAAAAAAAAAAGCACCTTCCTAAATGTTATTTTCATCTATACACACTCTGCACTGCCGTTAGACTGCAATAGAGCGTCTCATCTTCATTCCTCAAGGACATGGTAAGAGCGAACAATGCACAATGGATTCTCTACATAATAAAATCAGGGCTTTGTGTCAGTGAAAGCCTCAGCCTTCACAGGTGATGGCTGTGTGGCCTCAGGCAGCTATTTTAACCTTCCTGGGCCTCTGCTCCCTCATCTATGAAAGGGGGCGATCTAATATATCCTAACTCACAGCGTTGAAAAGAGGATTAAACAACACGCAGAAGTTCTTTGAACATGTTTAAACATCTTCAAACACTACAAATACAAAAGGCAGCTAGCATGGTGGCTGGCACACAGTAGGTCCTTAATAAAGGTTAGTTCCTTTTACTTCTTTAAAACAACAATTGAAATGACAAGTGATATCTGCATCTTTGAAACATGAGGCTTGAGTTAGAATGAACACATATTTGTGAATAAAGTGTGAAAAGCATAAAAGAAGAAAAAGTCTACCTGGCTCCTCTGACTAGGATCACTAGAAAGGATCCATGTATCTTGGTAAATTTTTAAAAAGTGAAAATGAGTACAATATAAAATAGAACTGATGAAGGATAAGGGGCCCAAAGGTGTCAATTCAGGACAGATTAGTATTTTTACACATCTCTACAGGGATTTACACATATATCATAGCTGTAATCAAAACGTTGGTGCTGGAACCCTGATGCATAGAAGGAGAGTGAGTTTAAAGGGCAAAAACCATGACACATTCAAATCTCAAACTTAGTATAAAGGCTCACCTTGCTAGAGAGGGTAACTGATTTAACCCAAGTCAGAGATCTAACGAAGTAGCAGCAGTAGCACTACTTACCTGTCCTCTCCCTACCAAGCAAAGATATAATAAGACCTTATGACCAAATGACTGACATTCATACATGGAGCCAGCAACTTCCCAATACCTCTATTTCTACTGAAATAAGTATCTCCTGAAAAAACTTTCAATTAACTGAAAAACTGGCAAAAAAGAAAGTATAAGATACCATATGATCACTGATTCTGACAACACTATTCAATAGATTCTTCCTGTTTACACAGGAGTAATAAAACCACTTTATGGTCCTAATAATGGAAAATTTCTGAAAAGTTATAAAAAAATAAGAGGTTCAAGCTTGTATCATTTGTCTATGCTATGGCAGAGATTTTAAAAACGTGAAAAATCATCACAATGCTTATAAAACATGAGAGAACTTCTCACTGTGTGTTACTTGTAAGAGAATTTGTGGGGTGGCTGGTTGGTAACTAGGAGCCTTGAAACGACAGATGCCCGAAGCTGTACGTGATATTGTATGTACAGTAAGTCCCCTACATACAAACAAGTTCCGTTCCGAGAGCGCGTTCATAAGTCCAACAAAATTAGCCTAGGTACCCAACTAACACAATCAGCTATATAATACTGTACTGTAATAGGTTTATAATACTTTTCACACAAATAATACATAAACACAAAAAATAAAGAAAGCATTTTTAATCTTACAATACAGTACCTTGAAAAGTACAGTAGTACCAGCTACATCACCGCTGCTTTTACGCTTGCTCCTGGACATCCTGGGCTTGAAATAAAGATACTGTACTACTGTACTCTATATAGTAATGTACAGTACACAAAAACACAACCACTTGTAGAGGACGCACCCATGTGACAAGGTATGCCAGACACGTGAAGTAACTTACGTGATTGGACATGCGAATGCACGTTTGTAAAGTTTGCAACTTGAAGGTTCATATGTAGGGGACTTACTGTACATGTCCATTTGGGGGAAAGAGGTTTGGAAAGCTTTTTTCAGATTCCCAAAAAGGTCCATCGACGCCTACCCGCAAACCACACTGCCTTAAAATAACTGGTTGTCAGATCTGAAGATAGCACACGGGGTTAAGCTAGATGAAAGGAGTTACCCTGGCATTCTTGTGGTAACCAAAACTACACTACAGGCCCAACACGAACTGCAGTATTTGTGGACACTGAGAGATGTTTCTCAGTCACAATACATATTAAATATCATTTCTTAACAAAGACTGTTACTCTACTATTCAGAAAGCCATTTATTAGGAAAGGTGAAGGAATAAAGTTACCCAAGAAAGTCACTGTTCTTTGATTTTTCTTATTATAAAGTTTATTAGCAGGCAGTTTGATGCCTTTCAATCTTCCATGAAAAAAAAATTTGTCTTAAACTGAATCTGAACATACTGTGATTCAGCATAATATTTTTTTAAATTTTAGAGTTATAAAAGCATCTTTAAATCCAGACCTAAATAAAATATGTGACTTAAAGACTACACTTCTTTGGCCACTTAATTTTAATAATTTTCATTACTTTTAAAATGTAGTGGCTATAGCACATGAAAAGATGCTCTACATCACTAACCATTAGGGAAATGGAAATCAAAAACAAAATGAGATGCCACTTCGCACCCATTAGGATGGCTACTATAAAAACAAACAAAAGTCAGAAAATAACAATTGTTGGCAAGGATGCAGAGAAAATGGAACCCTTATGCACTACTGGTGAGAATGTAAGATGGTACAATCCATGTGGAAAATTAGTATGGAGATTTCTCAAAAAATTAGAAAAAGGACTTCCCTGGTGGTGCAGTGGTTAAGAATACACCTGCCAATGCAGGGAACATGGGTTCGAGCCCTGGTCTGGGAAGATACCACATGCCGCGGAGCAACTAAGCCCGTGCGCCACAACTACTGAGCCTGCGCTCTAGAGCCCACAAGCCACAACTACTGAGCCTGCGTGCCACAACTACTGAAGCCTGCGCGCCTAGAGCCCGTGCGCCGCAGCAAGAAAAGCCACCACAATGAGAAGCCCATGCACCGCAACAAAGAGTAGCCCCCACTCACCGCAATTAGAAAAAGCCCTTGAGCAGCAACGAAGACCGACATAGCAATAAATGAATGAATGAATTAGAAATAGAATTACCATATGATCCAGCAATTCCACTTCTGGGTATATACTCATAAGAACAGAAAGGAGGATCTCGAAGAGATGTCTGTATCCCCATGTTCACAACAGCATGATTCATAATAGCTGAAGCATGGACGCAACCCAAGTGTCCATCAGTGGATAAATGGATAAGCAAAAGGGGGTATATACATACAATGGAGTATTATTCACCCTTAAAAAGGAAGGACATTTTGACATAGGCTACAACATGGGTGAAACCTGAGGACATTTTGCTCAGTGAAATAAGCCAGTCACAAAAATACAAAGGCTGCATGATTTAACTTACACGACATACTTAGAGTAGTCAAATTCATAGACAGGAAACAGAATGGTGGCTGCCAGGAGCTGGGGAAAGGGGAGTGTGGGGTTGTTTAATGGGTATGGAGTTTCAGTTTTGCAAGATGAAAAGAGTTCTGGGGATGGATGGCGGTGATGGCTGCACAACAATGTAAATGCAGTTAATACCACTCAACTGGAGACTTCAAAATGGTTAAGATGGTAAATCTTATGTATATTTTACTACAATGAAAAAAATGGAAAGAAAAAGTAAAAAAATATATAGTGGCTAGTAACCATATTTCCTTTTTACAGTAGTAATAATTAATAATAGCTGCTATTTACTGAGCACCTATGCTCTTTCCTATGCTATGCTAGACACTATACGTATCACTAATTCTTACAACCTTATAGATATGAAAAGTGAGACTCAGAAAAAGTTGAGTAACTTGCCTGAAATCGCACAGCTAAGAAGCAGAAGTCAGTATTCGAATCAAAGACCATGCCCTTCTTTATGCACCGCATGGTCTCTGTATTTCACAAAAATTCAGAATAAAGTATACATGTGTCCCCAAAGAGCAGTAAGTTCAAACAAGCACTGATTACAAATGAATGATTAAAAAAAAAATACCTAGAGAATTCTATATTCTGACATAGAGAGTGGTTTATGACACTGATGAATGAAAAAGGAAATTAAAGTATATGTCAAAAAAAAAAAAAGGCTAGAGCATAAGAGACATTAAGAAAAGAACATTGGTATATAACAATAACCTATACTTTACCTCCAACCCTAATATACCCATGCAGACCTACTCATATGTAGCTCTCATTCCAAATAAAGTTGAAAGAAAGGCAAATCCATTACAGGTCTCATGTTCTAAATTACAAAAGAAATGCTCCCCAGAGCAGCAGCATAGGAGGAAGAAAAGGGGGTGGGCCTAGGTAGCAAAGGTAAAAATTTTAATATTTTTCAAGATATTAAGTAGATGTTGTTAAGGATCGGGAAAGGGATGGTAAAAGAATGGGAGAAAAAGAGGTTAAAAAAAGCCACAGACACATAGGGCACTCCATTCAATACTCTGTAATGATCTATATGGGAACAGAATTTTAAAAAGAGTGAATAGGGACTTCCCTGGTGGTCCAATGGTAAAGAATCTGCCTTCCAATGTGGGGGACGCAGGTTCAATCCCCGGTCAGGGAACTAAGATCCTACACGTCATGGGGCAACTAAGCCCACGCACCACAACTACTGAGCTTGTGCACCTCAACGAGACAGCCCACGTGCCACAAACTACAGAGCCCACGCACCCTGGAGCCCATGGGCCACAACTAGAGAGAGAAAACCCGCACGCCACAACTAGAGAGAAGCCCACACACCGCAACTAGAGAACTAGAGAGAAGGCTGTATGCTGCAATGAAGATCCCACATGTCGCAACTAAGACCCCACACGGCCAAATAAATAAATATTTTAAAAATAATAAATAAATAAATAAGAGTGGATATATGTATATGTATAACTGACTTACTTTGTTGTACAGCAGAAACTAACACAACATTGTAAATCAACTATACTCCAATAAAAAAAATTAATTAAAAATTTTAAGAAAAGAAAGAAAAGAAAAAAACACGCCAGACAGAAAAAGCAAGTGAATGAAAACAGAAACTACAGAATAGGAAGACAAAATTCAGTACTGAATTTCAGTACTGAATCATGACATAAATATGCAAAACAGAGCTGATTTTTCTTTAAAGAGCACAATTGTGCCAGTAGCTTAATGGTTCCTAACTTTGCAAAGTGAATTGATCCAACGCAGTGAGTGGTTAGAGCAAAGTTCTTCAGAATAGATCTTCAATCAAAATGTGGCTCTATATATGCAGAAAGAAGAAAATAGCTAGGAGGAGAGCACACTTGGACAATTTAAAGGCATATAATAAAAATTCCAAAAAGTAGTCAGTTTTTCATTGAGGTCATTCATCAATACCTTCAAACCATATTCATGGCTGCAAATTATTAGGATATTTAAAAATTACTCTTTTATTCTCTCCTACCCACATTTCAGAAATTACAAAAACCAAAACCAAAACCCATCTGGATCCCTAGAATTACATCCTTTCTTAAATACTGGTTAGTGAAATTGGACATCAGCATGCCCTTTCATTGAACAATCTCAAAAAGGCAGAGAAGAGTGTAGGACAGCGGATGCCTAGCCCTTCAAGGCAATAAAGATCTTTCAGGGCATCATTTTGTCACTGTCAACCTCTTAAATTTTTATTTTTTTATTTTTTGGTATTGCCATATTAGCATTTATTGCTTTCTGATTTCTCCTATAAGCACTTTGCTTTCTGAAAAACTGAAGATAAATTTAGAATTTTAGAAATGAAATGAAGATGTGGATTCTGAGCTTTGCAAAACTATACTAGCATATTTCAAACCATAAGTATATATTTTAAATATATGAATATAAATTTTATTCATTAGATTAAAAATGGGCTCTAAAATATTACGAATTCATTCTCCTTCTAATACACTCAAAGTTAAAGTGAGATAAGAGAAAAAATACGATAGAAGCATGAGCGCGTGGCGGTTTAGTGAGCAGGCAGCAGGGCACTAGTGGAGAGCAGTTTATTGGTTTCTCATCAATAAGTGAAGTGAAGTCTCTTCCTCTTGGGCAGTTGGCACTGTGGCTACAGCTGCATACCTTTGGTCGTATCAGATATGCTATTTAACAAGGCACACATCATATCTCCCTCTAAGTGGTGAGGGTTGAGTATATGTGCTGGCCTCTGAGTCTTCTTAAATTGATTCTCTAGCTCCAGAAAACCTTGATCTCCTGAGAGGATGGTGAAAGGAATCTGCTTGGGCAGTTGTTCATCCAGACGGCCAGCCTAAGTTGGAAAAAATGGCACAAGTTGATAAAGATCAGCATCTGAGCTTCCAGTCAAGTTACAGCTATTTCAGAATGAACACATACCTAGAAACGTGTATTTAGCTTGTTCCCTTGCTCCCACCAAAGTATGATATAAAGATCTCGTTCATAAATGAAATATACCATGTTTAATCAAATATAAAATGCTGTCAATTATAAGATAAGCTCTTTTATATGCCACTAAGAAAGAAAAAAAAAGCCAAAAAGAATATAACAGGAGGCCCCCACATAAAGGTGGAACACTAACAGGGCTACGCGCTCAACCTCCCACCAAAGTATGATATAAAGATCTCGTTCATAAATGAAATATACCATATTTAATCAAATATAAAATGCTGTCAATTATAAGATAAGCTCTTTTATATGCCACTAAGAAAGAAAGAAAGAGAAAGCCAAAAAGAATATAACAGGAGGCCCCCACATAAAGGTGGAACACTAACAGGGCTACGCGCTCAACCTGAGGGTAAATAAAAAATGAATCTGCCATAGAGAAAAGGTAAGCAAAGTAATTTGCATAACTCAATCTTAGAACTGGCTAGATGGAAAAAGAAACTATCTGTGGTTTAAAACATAAGCAGCAGTCAACAAGTTTGCAGAGTATCAGTGTGACACAGAAACCCTTAAGCAGAGAATTTAATTTAAACTGGGTCTCAGGTGGGTTGTTTCTCCAGGTGACTAGCAGAGACAGAAGCAAATGCAAATTCCATCTGGGTCAACAGTGACTGCTATGGTGCCCCCCCATTTCAGAGATGTTAAAATGTGAAAGTGCCTCACGCATCAAGGAGTGTCATCTCCTGATAATTTATTCTAGAAATAGCTGAGGGTGCACTATGAGTAGCTGAGAGTCTGCTGGAACTGGGGATGAAGCAGTAAACACATGCTATGGACTCCTGCCCTCAACAGTCATAAGTAGAACCTGATGCAAAAGGTTTTATACAAAAAGCACAACACTGAAAAGGAATCTACAGTGTCATTATGATTCAAGAGGGGAAAAAATCCAAATGCACGTTTGATTTTGAATAAAACAATGACTCACATGCATACATATGGCAAAATCAGCAGCATCTTTTCTTTTACTACAGCGAGGATGAAGGAAGAAGCACCCAATCTTGTTTAGGTAATTATAGATCTTACAGTTGACGGGAGGCTTCCAGTTGGTGTTTCCTCCTATTATGTTTAGAAAAGGCATAAATGATGAGTCAAACAAGAGAAAAAGAACAGAACACTGGATACAACTGAAAACTCTGTAAGGAAAAACAAATACTAGAAAAAAATGTTTCTAGAGGAAAAGTACCAGATTAGAAGGCAGAACAAGGCAGTTCTCATGCAGGTAACACCAGGTTGTTGCTTAAATCTTGGGGAAGTAGACCGACTTCCCCAAATCTGCCTATTAATCTGAAAACTCACAGGGATGTTAAGCAGAATCAAAAGTAAAGTGCATGAAAATTCTTTGACTGCTGTTGTTCTATATGAATGTACGCATTAGTGGTTTTTTACAAATATGTCAAGGCTGCTCAGTGAATAAAAATGATGTGCAATCAGGAAAGCTGGACTTACTAAGAGGTTGTACTGACTACCTTATCCAGGTCAGCATGTTTCTATCTTAAATCCTAATCGTCTTCTTTATATGCTGCTTGCTGTCAAACATGGCATGCACACCTTGTTTCACTGCACTTTGCTTTACTGTGCTTTGCAGATACTGTGTTTTTTACAAACTGAAGGTTGGTGGCAACCTTGCATTGAGGGAGATCATCGATGTCATTTTTCCAACAGCATTTGTTAACTTTGTGTCACATTTCGTTAATATTCGCAATATTTCAAACTTTTCCATCATTATTTTATTTGTTATGGTGATCTTTGATGTTACTGTTGTAATTGTTTGGGGGTGCCATGAACCATGCCCATACAAGAAGGCAAACTTAACTGATAAATGTTGTGTGTGTTCTGACTGCCACACCGACTGGCCCTTCCCCCGTCTTCTCCCCTCCCTTCCTGCCTCCCTTTTCCCCGAGACACAATATTGAAATTAGGTCAATTAATAACCCTACAATGGCCTCTAAATGTCCAAGTGAGAGGAAGAGTCTCACATTTTTTAAAATCAAAAGCTAGCAATGATTAAGCTTAGTGAGGAAGGCATGTCAAAAGCCAAGACAGGCTGAAAGCTAGGCCTCTTGCACCACAAAGTTACCCAAGCTGTGAATGCAAAGGAAAAGTTCTTGAACGAAATTAAAAGTGCTACTGCAGTGAACAAATGAATGACAAGAAAGTGAAACAACATTATTGCTGATATGGAGAAAGTCTGAGTCTCTGCATAGAAAATCAAATGACCACAATATTCCCTTAAGCCAAAGCCCAATCCAGAGCCTGGCCCTAACTGCCTTCAATTCTATGAAGACTGAGAGAGGTGACGAAGCTGCAGAAGCAAAGTCTGAAGCTAGCAGAGGTTGGTTCATGAGGTTTAAGGAAAGAAGCCGTCCCCATAACATTAAAGTGTAAGGTGAACCAGCAAGTGCTGATGTAGAAGCTGCAGCAAGTCATCCAGAAGATAAGTCCTAAGATAATTCATGAAGGTGGCTGCACTAAACAAAAGATTTTCAGTGTAGGCAAAACAGCCTTCTATTGCAAGAAGATGCCATCTAGCAGTTTCACAGATAGAGAGAAGTCAATGCCTGGCTTCAATGTTTCAAAGGACAGGCTGACTCTCTTGTTAGGGGCTAATGCAGCTGGTGACTTTAACTTGAATACAACGCTCGTTTACCATTCTGAAAATCCTAGGGCCCTTAAGAATTAAGCTAGGACTTCCCTGGTGGTGCAGTGGTTAAGAATCCGCCTACCAACGCAGGGGACACGGGTTCAATCCCTGGTCCGGAAGATCCCACATGCTGCAGAGCAACTAAGCCCGTGAGCCACAACTACTGAGCCTGTGCTCTAGAGCCCGCGAGCCACAACTACTGAGCCCTCATGCCACAACTACTGAAGCCCGTGCGCCTAGAGCCCGTGCTCTGCAACAAGAGAAGTCACTGTAATGAAAAGCCCATGCACTGCAACGAAGAGTACCCCTGCTCACCACAACTAGAGAAAGCCCGCACGCAGCAACAAAGACCCAATGCAGCCAAAAATAAATAAATAAATTTATTTTTAAAAAAAGAAAGAAAAAGAATTAAGCTAAATTGACCCTGCTTATGCTCTACAAATGTAAGAACAAAGCCTGGATGACAGCAATATGGTTTCTTGAATATTTTAAGCCCACTTTTGAGACCTACTGCTCAGAAGAATCCTTTCAAAATATTACTGCTCATTGACAATGCACCTGGTCACCCAAGAGCTCTGATGCAGATGTACAATGAGATTCATTTTGTTTTTATGTCTCCTAATGTAATATTCATTCTGTAGCCCATGGATCAAGGAGCAATTTTGACTTTCAAGTCTTATTATTTAAGAAATAAATTTCGTAAGGCTACAGCTGCCATAGGTAGTGATTCCTCTGATGGATCTGGGCAAACTAAATTGAAAACCTTCTAGAAAGGATTCACCATTCTAGATATCATGAAGGACATTCATGACTGGGAAGATGTGAAGAAAGCAAAATATCAACATCCACAGGAGTCTGGAAGAAGTTGATTCCAACCCTCATGGATGACTTTGAGGGGTCAAGAATTCAGTAGACAAAGGAACTGCAAATGTGGTGGAAACAGCAAGAGAACTAGAATTAGAACTGGAGTCTGAAGATGTGACTGAATTGCTGCAATCTCAGGATAAAACTTGAATGGGTGAGGAGTTGCTTCTTATGGATGAGCCAAAAGAAAGTGGTTTCTTGAGAAGGAACGCACTCCTGGTGAAGATGCTGTGAAGATTGTTGAAATGACAACAAAGGATTTCGAATATTACATAAGCTTAGCTGATAACACAGGAGCAGGGTTTCAGAAGACTGACTCCAATTCTGAAAGAAGTTCTACTGTGGGTAAAATGCTATCAAACACCATTGCATGCTACAGAGAAATCGTTCATGAAAGGAAGAGTCAACCAATGCTACAAACTTCATTGTTGCCTTATTTTAAGAAACTGCCGCAGCCACCCCAGCCTTCAACAACCCCCAGGCTGATCAGTCAGCAGCCATCAGCATGGAGGCAAGACCCTCCCCTAGCAGAAAAATTACGACTCACTGAAGGCTCAGGTGGTTAGCATTTTTTTAGCAATAGGGTTTTTTTTTTTTTGGCTGCATTGGGTTTTCGTTGCTGCCTGCGGGCTTTCTCCGGCTGTGGTGAGCGGGGGCCACTCTTTGTTGCAGTGTGTGGGCTTCTCATTGCAGTGGATTCTCTTGTTGCAGAGCATGAGCTCTAGGCGCAGGCTTCAGTAGCTGTGGCACTCGGGCTCAATAGTTGTGGCTCGCGGGCTCTAGAGCGTAGGCTCAGTAGTTGTGGCACATGGGCTTAATTGCTCCACGGCATATAGGATCTTCCTGGACCAGGGCTCAAACCCATGTTCCCTGCATTGGCAGGCGGATTCTTAACCACTGTGCCACTAGGCAAGTCCCAAGGTATGTTTTAATTAAGACTTCTTTTAGACATAATGTTGTTGCTCACTTAATAGACCACAGTATAGTATAAACATAACTTTTATATGCACTGGGAAACCAAAAAATTCATGTGACTTGCAGTGGTCTAGAACTGAACCAGCAGTATCTCCTAGGGATGCCCGTACATCAGAGGCTCACTGTACTAAGCCTCAGTTAATCAAAGAGGAGTCTCTCTCCCAGGTTTGGTCAATGGTTTGTAAAGAGATTTAGACTACGGCCATACCACCCTGAATGCACCCGATCTCATCTGATCTCGGAAGCTAAGCAGGGCTGGGCCTGGTTAGTACCTGGAAGGGAGATTTATGTGAAGATGCACATTTATGAACGGTAAGGATGAAGTGAAGAGGCAGTTATGTTGAAAACACACTAGTCCTGTAGTCATGAGGCCCCAGTTTGAAAGCTAACTCTACTATTTATTATTTTTGTACTTTGTGAAAAATAAACTTCTCAGCCTTCTTCCTTATATTTTAAAGGGTGAAAATTATAACAATCAGTAAGCATGCATTAGTACCAAGTACAGTATCTGGCGCATTGTAGATATTGAATAAAGGCTCTTTCAATCTGTATCTAAAGATCCACAAACTGTGGGTCACCAGGTAGAGCGAATATTTACCTCAGAGAAATGTAAAGAGAAAAATATTCTAGCAGAGTAACTATAATGCAAAGTGACAAAATTCCAATTATGTTCCTATCTTCTATTCAGGAAGGTTCAAAAGGAGTCCTTTTAAAGCAAATCACATTCTAAGGGGGGAAAAAAAGGGAGGTTGTCTCAAATGTGTTCCTTATTAACCATACCTTGAAAGCCCCAAATAAATGTTCCTTGGTTAAGATTCCCTGGTAGATGACCAAAAAAGTTGGACCAGTTATCAAAGTCTACAAAGACTATGTGAGTCATGGTTCGCAGGTAATCCAAATCTGGGAGCTCAACAACCTCTTCATCTGAGAAGAGAGAAACATCAACATGAATTTGATAAGAATTAGCTAAAAACTTTTTAATTTGTCAACTTAATATTAATCTTGCATGTTATTTACTTCTATCTAAACCATGTCATGAAATCCAAACCTGTATGTGACATAATATATTTATATCAGATAAGAAATATTTTGAATATTTCAGAAATGATTATCCTTTCAACAAATATGTACCATTGATCCTGGCTTTCTTTAAAAGTCACTTACAAAAGAAAGTTTTTAAAAAATTAGTATACTGGAAGATATGGAAGACCAAGTTTTAAGGCTAAATAACTAAAAACTCGCACCATCCATCAAAATAAACTTTCAGGGTTACTTGCTAAGAACTTTCTCGCCGCCAGGAGTTTGTTCTTTTCCTAATGTAGACTGATTCATCAGCAGCCCTCTGGCTCTGTGCTCACACACCTGAAAGCAGACACGAGACAGCCCACAAGAGGCTCCTGTGGCTCGTGCAGAACAGGGCCCGGTGCTCCTCGCGCCAAGGACACCTCTTCCTCAGTCAACTCAGGGCCTCTCACCTCCCACCATCTGCAACTCTTGTCCTCCCTCCTCTTCCCCTCCCTCCTCTTCTCTTCTTTCATACCTTTCACTTTGACAGGGCCTTACAGTTTCGAGTGGTAGCAATGCAAGTCTTAAATGTTTATATTATTTTTAAAATGGATAGCTTCTACTCCACCTACTAGAGACTCCCTCAGAAAAAGACTGCCATCTTCCCATTTCCAAACCACCCATCTTCTTATCTGTCTTCTTAAAATACTAATAGATACAACAATGACCTCCTATCAGACACAGACCAACACAAATCCCCCAAAAGCAATCACAAGAGCAAAAGGAAAACAACAGAACATAAAATAGTGTGACCACGGTTTCACTGTTTGACATCGAGTTGAATGGATCAATAGTATGTTATTTAATCATTTCTCACATAAAACATACCGTGGCTAAAGGCAATGTTGAGATCTACATGTGCTACAAACTCAGTAATTCATAAACATATTTTATGAACCAAAATACTCACATATTTCATTTTTTCCACTCGACATTGTATAACTTATGAAGAGTTAATCTTTAAAAGAATATACACTTAAAATTATACTCTAAAGAAAACAATTTACTTCTAAACAAAATGAAAACACTGCACTCTTCTAGACTTCCTTAATCTTATCAAAGAAGAAGGGAAGCCTAGAGTAAGCACAGACAAGGGGATCCATACCTCAGTTTTCTGCCTGGTTTCTTGCTACCACTTAACAACTCGACTTCTAATTGCTATTTTAACTCTAAGTAAAAGCTTTGCTTCCGAAGACGGTAACAAAAATATACAAATTCTCAAGTGACCTTTAAAACTTCTCATACTTATAGAATAAGGTCAAAATAGAAATAAAAAGAATTCACCTGATTTATCTTTTTATTGAACTTAAATCTAAATGACAGTAACGTGCAGGATAACTTTCAAATCTGACTTTCAGAAGGACCATCTATTTCCCTCATCTTTCAAAATTCCCATGTCTTTTGGAAAAGAAAAGAAAATGTTACCTAAAGTACCTATTATTTAGCGTTAACAGATATTCCTTGTGCCCTTAGGTTGAGAGAGTGGCTGCCTGAAGCAGCGGGAATACAGATTCCTCCCGGTAAAGTGCACGCCACGTATCAGCCCATCAAGTCCTGGCTTCAACACTGGCTCCCTAGGAGCAAAGAGGGTGGCTACACATGCACGTGTTTCTAAGCGGAAATGGGAAACGTGTACGGACGTCAGGGTTGTGGAGCCGTACCTGTACTCTGACAGCTCACGTCAGTCTCGGCTCCTCTCTCCAGGTCTGAAGTCTGTGGACAGCTTGCTGCCTGTCTCAGCTTTCTCTCTGCGCCGGAGGAACTGGCAGCAAACGTGTACGGGCTCGTCTGCTCAGGCCCAAAGCAGGCCACGCTGGGCTCCCGCAGGAAGCAGTGTTTCCTGTGGAAGTGCTGCTGCGCGCTCTCGGGATCCTGGAAGGCTCTGGTGCAGGTGCCGCACTTGATCAGGCACCGCGGCGTGCCCTCTGCGCCCTCCGGCTCCGCGTGCACCTGGCGCACGTGTGCCAGCATGTCATCCGTGGCCTGCGCCGTGGCCGAGCACACGCCACAGCGGAACCACAGGCGGCCCTGGCCCAGGAGAGTCTGCAGACAGCGAGCGTGGTCCTCCCTTCTGTTGACTTTGCAGAGGTAGCTCTCCCGGCAGCCGCACGTGAGTAGGTTACCGGTCTCCATAACTGGAAAATCACTCTCAGTTTTAATGGAAGTTTCCGTTTTTTCTGACACAAATACATAGTCTATGCTGTGGTGCTCCTTATAATGACTCAGAAACGCTTCTTCCACATTAAAGATCAGATCACAAAGGCCACAGAAATACTTCATCTTTATTTCGTTGTCATGCTCATCTTGGCAATGTCGATACAGTGTTTCCATCTTGTGAAAAGTCTTTTTGCAATGGGCGCAGCTATACCTATGAAACTGGTGACTTGCTAAAGACATGCAGTGTTGTTTCACACATTCTTGGGAGTCAAACATATCTTCACAAATTCGGCATTGCCATTTACCGCTTGGAGGACTGGTTGCTGGGGAATGATCAAGAATAGTAATAGTCGAAAAAGGATTATCAGCAGTCAGATCATTCACCAACGTTGTAGAGGATGACGGCAAAGTGTCACCTTCTACCTCATCTGTCTCATAAAAATACCTGTGTCCATTATGAAACTCAGTCACATGGGCCATTATAGCCTCTTTCCTTGCCAACTCCTTTTTGCATGTCCGACACCAGAAAAGAAAGTTATTTAAATGTGCCCCTCCATGAACGCGGCTCATATGTAAACGGATGACTCCTGAATCTTCACACACCTTCCCACAGACCACACACTTATAACACATCGTGTTTGCTGAGAAAACGTGCTTTTCTACTGCATCTTCACTTGGGAAGCGTTGCTGGCATTCACAAAACCAGGTTTTAACAAGTGACTTTTCCTTCTGAACACAAACCATACCCCCATGGCTTTTATCTCCTAAATTAATCTTCTTTTTTGGAACAGTGCTGCAATCTTCTGAGCTAGATTCTCGAACGGACATATTTCTTTTAAGTGATGAAAATTTTGACTTATCTTGCAACAGGTGCAAGTCAGAAGGGAGTTTGTTCCCTTCACTGCTGTGGCAATAAAGTAAGACTGATTCTTCCATTGAGTTAATGACTCGGACTTTGTGTCCTGAGTTCCGCTTGTGATTCCGGGTACTGGTTTCATCCACAAAGACACGGTTGCAATGTGGACAATAACCTCTCAGTAGGAATTTCTCTGCCACCTGAGCAATGCTCTTCTCAGCTAGAGCTACAGGACCAGCGTTTCGACAACGAACTCTAAATTGGACAAAAAAATAAACTCGTAAGTATTTTCTAAATATGGTATCTCTGCTTTTTATTGTAGGAATTATAAAGTAATCAATGTATACACAAGCACTAAAAATTGTTTTTCAATAATGTTGCAGGGCTTCCCTGGTGGCACAGTGGTTAAGAATCCACCTGCCAATGCAGGGGACACGGGTTCAAGCCCTGGTCCAGGAAGATCCCACATGCCGCGGAGAACTAAGCCCTTGCACCACAACTATTGAGCCTGCGCTCTAGAGCCCGCGTGCCACAACTACTGAAGCCTGCGTGCCTAGAGCCCATGCTCTGCAACAGGAGAAGCCATGACAATGAGAAGCCTGTGCACCTCAATGAAGAGTAGCCCCCGCTTGCGGCAACTAGAGAAAGCCTGCGTGCAGCAACGAAGACCCAACAGAGCCAAAAATAAATAAAATAAATTTTAAAAAATAAAGTTGCAGATGATATAATAATATTCTATCTACCTGACCATTACCTACACTTATCTGTTTCTAATCCATATACCAAAGGGTAAAACTAGAATCAAAAATTTTTTTAAAAATTCAGACAAATTTTAGACAAGTACAAACTATATCAAATGCACTGATAGGAACGTCATGAGACAAGCAAGTAATTAACTTCTCTGTGGTAATTAAACAATACAGAGGAGCACTACAGTGAGACTCTCAACAACCCTGTACCTATTCTTTAAGAATGAACTGATTTTACGTTAGGAAAATGCCATGCCCATGGTTGCTTTTATACTAAAGAAAGTGTCCAACATCATTGTTCATTAGGGAAATCCAGATTAAAACCACAGTGAGACTCTCAAAAGGACAACTAAAATGAAATAGACTGGCAACAGCAAACCTTGGCAAGGATGTGGAGGAAATGGAACTCTCACACCTGGCTGGTAGGAATGTGTACCAGTGCAAACACTTTGGGAAAATGTCTAGTAGTGTCTTATAAAATTAAATACACATACTCTTCGATCCCGCAATTCCACTCCTAGATATTCATCCAAGAGAAATGAAACCTATGTCTATAAAAGGCTTGTATAAAATGTACATAGCAGCTTTATTCACACTAGCTAAAAACTGTCCATCAACATAAGAATGAATAAACAAATTGTGCTGTATTCATACAAGAGAATACTTCTCACAAATAAAAAGGAACAATGTACTAAACAATATGGATGAATCTTACAGATATTATGACAAACACAAAAGAGTGCATACTCTATATGATTCCATTTACATAAAGTCCTAGAGGAGATAAAACCAACGTAAGGTGGAAAAAGTATCAGAATAGACTGCCTGAGGGTGAGAGGGTGGGAAGTGACCAGGAAGGGAACAATGGAACTTTCCATGGAGAGGTAACATAGGATGGTAAAAGTGTGGGTTAACAGATGTATCCAGTAGTCAAAATCATAAAGGTTAAGATTTGTATACTTCAATAAATCGAAATTGTATCTCAGAAACAAAGAACTGTAAAAAATAATTAAGGGTAGTAAGGAGCATACAGATATATAAATAAAAGAAGAATGGCAGTGTTGATAATTATTAAAACTGGGTGACAGGTAAATGGAGGTTCATTATACTATTCAGCTGACTTTCATACAGTTGAAATTTTCCATTAAAAAAATTAGGAATAAAAATAAAGGGCAGAACCAGGATTTGAACTCATAAAATATAAGTCAGAACCAGGACTGTTAACATCAATAATTATACTGAGTGTATACAGAGTGATTATACTCCACTGCCTCTGTTTTTTGAGAACATATTTTACTTGAAGGTTTGTGAAAACAACTGTTCTACTTAAACAAATGCAATTGTATCATTTAGTAGTGTGATACAATTTTAATGCATTTTAAAGAAATAATGGGGGAAAAAAGACCTAAGAGACACAGCATCTAAATGTAAAGTACAGACTTTGAATTATGATTCCAACAAACCAAATGTAAAAAACATCATGAAGTAATCGGAGAAATTTGATAACTGACTAGGTGTTTGATGATATTTAAAAAAATAGTTTTTTAAAGTGTGATAATGGTATTAGTTATTTTTCTTTAAAAAAAAGAGTGCTTATCATTCAGAGATATATATTGAAGTATTTACAGATAAAATGACAAGATTTGCTTCAAAATAAGAACTTCTGGGGATGAGAGTATAAATAAAACACGACTGTCATGCGTTGATAACTACTGAAGCCTCGTGAAAGGTACACTGGGGTTCATTATACGATTCTCCTTACTTTTGTATAGTGCTTGATAATTTCCATTGTAAAGACAAAAAAAGCATACTTGATTGTTTGACAAATTTGGCCTTTCACTGACATGTAATTTTTCACTTGTTTGTGATACTTTCCATGCTGGTTGACTCAAAGCCAAGGTTCTATCATAACCCTCTCCTCCTCCAGGCACAACCCTCAACAGCACATGCAGAACTTAGAACTGTTAGCTTGTTTTATGTTCACAGCAACATCAATATATCCACTTTTCTCACACCTCTCACTTCTTTCATTATGCTAAGTTTGGGTAATGTCCAGGCAAATATACACTCTCATTTTAGAAGGAGAGAAACATGGAATAGAAAAGTATTTGTTGAGTCCTCTGGCTGTTGTGGAGCTTATTGGGCGGGAATCTTACAGCCCAAGACTAGCCCCTTACAAACCTGAAATGGGCAGTGAGCTCCATGTGGGAACGCAGTGTCTGGTGGCAGGCCACACACTTAACTTGAAATGGAACATCTTTGCACAGAGAGATCAAAAGTTTCTTTGCAAAAGATGGAAATGATATTGGCTGTGCCATTCCCTTGTCATCTGAAAGACAAAATGAACTATGACTTGCAAAGATCTGAGTAGAGTGACCCGGCCTTCCTCCCCTTTGCCTTTCTCAACATCAGGTGACGTAAGTAAAAGAAGATGGTTATTTATGTGATAAAAATCTAAGAGAAGTCGTTTTCTAGCCTCAATTAAGTGCAGTGGATGCTGAACTCATGCTCAAGTTAAAATCTGAATCTTAAATGCAGAGAAATACCCAACTTCCCAATGGATATATACAAAAACATTATCCTGCATAAATGTTTTCTTCCCAAGTTTCTTTTCATTCCTCAAAGTAAACCTTACTCTTAGGTGCAAATAAATAATGAGAATCTTTTTTGAAAAATAAAAAATGAGATAAAAACCTTTTGCTTTCATGGTTCTCAAAACTAATGTGAAGATAAGTTACCTCAAGAATTATCTGAGAAGTATGGTAAATCAGCAAAGGTTAAAGTAGTTTAATAATTTTCAGCGGAAGAGAGTATTAACATACCACCCAGTTTAAAACTCTGATGGAAATGATTCTTTCCAGACATATGCTTCAAACACTCATCCTTGCTGCTAAAAAGAAGGAAGCAATTTGGACACGCAAAACACTGAATAATCTGAGGAAGAAGGTTGTTTTTATGTCCATCATCTGCAGCTTCCTAAAATATAAGGCAAAGCTTTATTATAGACAACTAAAATCAATATTCAATTTCTTAAATCAACTTTCAAAATTTCCTATTTATTTGGAATATTTTGTATCAGTTTTTAACATGAAAACTTTTCTTCCCTGAGTGTGAACTGTGGATTTTTTTGTCATAAATGAGGTCCCATATATGAAATTTTAAATTATTTCCTTAAAAACAAATTATTACCATCTTTCTATGACAATAAACATACATTTGCTTTCTATACATTTTTCTTTTTATATATACATCTATATGCAATATTATATAAATGCATAAATGTTTTCATATCACATATACTTTTTCTTATGTTTTGCTTTGTTCACTCTACTCTGCAATATAACCTATGTTTACAAATACGTATTCTTCTATAAATTTCTCCATACAAAAATAAATACACAGAGGGAATTGCCATTGTTTTATCAAATATTGTCATCTTACAGATTCTTCTGCCTCTTAGTTTTCTTATTCCACAATAACTAATGGAAATCCCTAAAAATCAACTGGTGTCGCTCTA
This sequence comes from Grampus griseus, assembly GCF_964374135.1. NCBI lineage: Eukaryota > Metazoa > Chordata > Mammalia > Artiodactyla > Delphinidae > Grampus > Grampus griseus. The sequence continues at coordinate 43,554,343 of NC_139004.1, read as the reverse complement.
ATTTATTCTTCTTAATGGCTACAAACTACTCCATGGTGTGATGTGGATCTACTGAGATTTAGTCAACTATTCATTTCCAGGCTTTTTTTTTTTTTTGCCACTGTAAACAATGGTTTTGTAAATATTGTTGACTATATATCCTCATTAAATAGTGCTTTTCTCTCATTACCAAGATTGGCCGCATTGGGTTAAAAGGTTCATTATTTGAATATTAAAAGATATTGTGTAACTGCTCCTCAAAAAGGCTCTACAAATTCCGATTCCCTAGCACTGAGTGAGCCTGGCACAATAGCTATTACAGATCTTATTGTCATGTCTGCAGTCTTACAGATGTGTGTTATGTTAATTTGCCTTTCCTGTCTACTAGTGAGTGTGAGCATTTATTCATACAATTCTGTGCATTGCTTATTCCATTCCAGCCTCATGTTTTGATTGTTTTTGCTTTTTCCCCTCTGGTCAACTTGTATCCATTCTCTGTTATCAAAACTAACTCTGTCTCATCCTCTATTTTTCAAATATTCTTCATCAAACATCTATTAATTTAGTATATGGTCACCTTAAAATTCTGATACAAACAGGTATGTCTTTTCTAGGGTCCAGGTTTCCAAACTTGGCTAAGAGTCTCCTCTATCCCCAAATTGGAAATATTTTTAAGTGTATATTTATATGTATATGTATAACTGTATGTGTGCTGTGTATAAATATAATGTAACTTCTTGTTAATGGTCTTTAGAATAATAGCCTTAAAAGTTGCATTGTGTCTTCTTAAATTTACTATCATTAACATTAGGGATATCAAAATAGTTTGTGTAGTTGCTTATGAAATGCAACAGGAGGAGTGATAGGAAATTTACATTTATACTGAGTATATGTCAAGCACCACCTTACGGTTCAAATGTGCTTTTCCACTTAATCCTTACAATAACCCCGTGAAGTACTATTTTCATTATTTACAAATAAGAAAACTTAAGTTTACATAAGTCAACAAAATTATCACTCCCCTCCAAGTTGTACCCTCAGAAGAGACAAAGCTACCATTCACACCCAGCTTTATAGCTGTGGTGGTAAATTCTGTGCTCTTTCCACTACTCCTCACCCTATTTTATTTTGGTGACAGCCATGCAAAAGATAACACCCAGTATGACACTTTGCATTCCAATTAGAAGGTTCCAAATAAGAGCACTAAAAGCATTTACTACCAACCAATTTGTACAAATGACCCCTACCTGAAGAACTCTAATAAGCTTTAGTTCAACTGTGAGTTATAAGTGGATTCAAAATAAGCTTGTTTAAACTGTTTGCTCAATAGAACAAAAACTGTGATTCTACATAAAATTTTATTGGAATATACCTATTGCAAAAGTATAGCATATTTGCAAATAACTTCTACAAACCAGGGGAAGGAATGGGAAATAGGGTATCTGGGAAGTACTCAATTCCTTTTTACCATTATATTTCCAGTTATATTAAATCAAAACACACCATACAAATATGTATACATTAAAAAAAGTATAACCATAATAAGATACCACTTCATAGGTACCCACTAGGATGGCTATTTTAAAAGACAGATAATAAGTGTTGGCAAGGATGTGAAGAAACTGGAACATTGTTGGTGGGAAAGTAAGCTGGTACACTGTGATGGGTAACAATTTGGCAGTTCTTCAAAAACTTAAAGATGATAACCATGTGGCCCAACAATTAACTCATTAGAGAAGTGAAAAAGTATGACCACACGAAGACTTGTACATTTGTTTATATCAGCATTATTCACAACAGTCAAAAAGTGAAAACAACCCAAGTGTCCACCAACTGAACTGATAAACAGAAAGTGGCATATGTCCATACAATGGAATATTACTTGGCAATAAAAAGGATGAAGTACTGACATATGTCACAACATGGATAAGCCTTGAAAACATCATGGTAAGTGAAAGAATCTTGTCACAGAAGGCCACATATTGTAGGATTCCATTTAATGAAATGTCTGGAAAAGGCAAAAACCACAGAGACAGAAAGTAGTGTACTAGTTGCCTCAGGCTGGGGAGGGGGAAGAGTCACCTTCAATGACAGAATGGCCCTAGGAACAGAATGAGAGAGAGTTGTAATGCCCACCGAGACCGACAAGTGACAATGAGGCACCCTGGGGCTTACGATACATCCTCCACCATCCCCACCGGCACCAAAAGGGAGAAAAGCAGGAAGTTACGCAGTGACAGACCCACTGGACAGTCTTTTTTTTTTTTGGTCATCCTGCGAGGCATGTGTGATCTGACTAGGGATTGAACCCATGCCCCCTGCAGTGGAAGCACGGAGTCTTAACCGCTGGACCACAAGGGAAGTCCCTGGATAGCTTGAATGTCAGAAAACACTAGACACTTGCTACTCAAAGTATGACTCAAAGACCAGCAGCACTGCCATCACCTAGAAGCTTGTTAGAAATCTTGAATCTAAGGCCCCACATCAGATCTACTGAGTCAGAACCTGCATTTTAACAAGATTCCCAAGTGATTTGTGTGCACTTTGAAGTTTGAGAGGCATGAGTCTAGACAGAAGAAACTGGAGATAAAAAGAAAACGGAAGGGCAGCAAGGCAAACAATGCAAATTGTGGACAGTTTCACAATTTCATTGAAGAACGTCATCTTTATGAAACAGAATTCACAGGCATGCAATCTTCTAGCGACCTCTTCTGGCTCATTTAAGATACGTAATGACTGGTTCCTTCCGAGTCCTTGTGACAGACACGCCAAAGAATAAGCAATAGGAGCTTTTATTAAAAACTATATGTCAGGCCATAAGTGCTTTATATTGTATTATGTTTTCTCTCAACAATCTTGTATGTAAGTATAACAATTCCACTTTAGAGATGAAGAACCAAGCTCACAGATGTGCTGTAACTTGGTGAGAACACATAGCTAATAAAAGTAACTGGAATCCAGGTCTGTCTGACACCAAAGCCTTTGCTCTGTTTTACCAGATTGCTTCCCAGAAGGCTGAATATCATAAATTTACTTCCCAGAGAGACGGCAAAAGGGAGGGCAAAACAGCATAGGATGAGTGATTCCCAGAAAAAAAAGGAAACAAATTAATGAAATTTGGGAAAACACAAATGAGAGTATTAATTAATTTTAAGGTTAAAATATCTATTCAGATTTACTGAAGAAAAAAGATGAATATGCTTACAGCATGGAATAGAAAAACATGCCCTGAAAGAACTCCAGTTCTGAAAAAGGTGGAATACTAGTGACCCACTGCAAACACTAAAAAACCATGGAATGTAGTTGCACCCTTTTCCTTTCTCTCCCCAAACCTGTGTCAGGGCACTAGACAGCCCTATCATTTCTTTCTTTAATGTGTCTTTTGGATCCACTTTAAGGTCTTTATTTTAAATGTCATTACCTAAGTAAACTCTTTTCTCATCTCAAAGCTAAGTTACTGCTGAAGTCACCTAAACTGGTCTCCTTGTCCACATCTTTGAATCCACCCTGAACACTGGTGCCATTCTAATACCACCCATCTCTTTGGTGTCCCTAAAAAAGGAGAAGGAATTTGGTTCTAGAATTTAAAGTCCCTCTAGCTCTGAAGATATAACAATTATTTTCATCATGTCACGTCCTGTGATAGTGCCAGTATCTTGCCAATATCAAGTTTAAATTTTGTGCCTTTATAGTCAAGTTACTATTGTACTTGTGTTGGGAGTCCCCAGGTCCATCCCCAGGCTTGGTGGTTGGCTAGGACTCACAGGACTTGGTGTACAGTTGTACTCATGACTATGATTTATTACAGCAAAAGGATACAAAGGGGGAAAAGCACACTGGGCAAGGTCCAGAGGAAACCAGGTGTAAGATTCCAAGGGTCCTCTCCCAGCGGAGACACACAGACACACCTAATTTCCACAAGGAAATTAGGTGTTCGGCATAAACCACACTGTCTGCACCAACAGTTCACACACAAAGGGCCACTCATCAGAGATTCATAGGGACCCGCCAAATCTAAGTTCCTAGACAACAGCCCAGTGCCAACCTTGCAAGCAAGTCCGTCTAAGGACAGAAGTCTCAGGCCTGCTATGTCACCTGCTCTCTGCACTCTACCTATTCCCATATTTGCTACTCTGTGTAGGCTCTTGTTCAAACCTTCCTGTGATTACACCACTTGTCCTTTCCATCTATCCAAACCCAAGCCTGGAGGACCACTTCTCCTCTGCAGTGCTCTGTCAGCTTCTTCTGCTACTCCTCTCCCCTTCCCCTGAACTCCTATTTCACCTAATGATGTACCATTGCAGCTTATTCATTCTAGAGCACATGGATTCCTCTCGTACTACGGTGACTCATCAGGGTTGAACAAGACACAGGCTCCCCAAAACTAATGACTAAGTATACAACGAACTCAGCGTTAATAGGCGCATCTATCCTGGGAACACTCTCCAGCACCAGAACAGGGGTCAGTCAACCACAGAACTCAACCAGAGACACCTGGGAGTGCAAGTCTTCATTTTCTGTGTGAACCTCTACAGAATCCAAGTTACTACCCACATGAATTTTCAAGTATAGGGCTAGAGATTAGCAAATTCTGAAAACATGGTTTAAAGAAAAACCCTAGTTCTCTCTGGACATTAGCATTTTACTACTTCAAAACCTAATATTTACTCAGCAAATACATCATGTATGGATCTCACAGGTTTCTAGCTACAAGGATATTTAATGTGTTATTGTTTTTAATAACAGAAAAATGTAAACAATTAATACATCTAATAGGAAATTAAATGAACTATAATATATTCATACAGAATGCCATTCATTGATTTTAAATGTACATACTGATTCAACATATATTTAAACATTTATGTTTACAACACACTGCTTTTCTTAATTACGAAAAAATTTACATACTTTATCCTATGTAAAAATATTTACATAGGAAGAAAAAGCAGAAATATATACATAAAAATGTTAACAATGCTTATCTCTATAAGTGAAATTAAGAGCGATTTCTTAAAAGAAAGAAAAATACCATATGATATCACTTATATGTGGAATCCAAAATACAACAGAAATTAACACATCTACAAAACAGAAACAGAATCACAGACACAGACAGTAGACTTGTGGTTGCCAAGGGGGAGGGGAAATGGAGGAGGAAAGGACTGGGAGTTTGGGGTTAGCAGAGGCAAACTATTATATATAGAATGGATAAACAACAAGGTCCTATTGTATAGCACAGGGAACTATATTCAGTATCCTATGATAAACCACAATGGAAAAGAATATAAAAAAGAATGTATATTTATGTATAACTAAATCACTTTGCTGTACAGCAGAAATTAACACAACATTGTAAATCAACTATACTTCAATAAATTTTTTTAAAAAGTGATTTCTTATTTTCCTTTTGTTAGTATTTTAAAATTTTTCCACAGTGAACATATTGCACAATTAACATTTTGTAATTTTAACTAGTGAGATATCTAATATCAAGTGTGGGAAACACTTATTACAGAGTTCTTCATTACATTGAATTTGCTAATATCATGAATCAATCTTATATCCCTTGAGATTTAACACTTAATGTGGGTGTTAAATACCAGCCTTTTAAATACCAGATCTATTTCTTAATACCAGCATTAATAAAGGAATCATTATTTACTACGTGGCTCCAACAATTCAACCAGCAGTGAACGGCAGCACACTTAAGAATAATGTTCTGGTTATCATGTGACTAACTCACAGAACATCTTGAACAAAGTAAGTTATTTTCATAGAGCAACTCCATAAAAATGATATTCTTTAAGACTGCTGGCTTTCAGCTATCAGGGTTACCTGCCCATGATAACTTAATGTTCCAAGTAATTTTATTCCCCATAGACAATCATAATTTTGATCTTTATGTGCATCACTGTTGAATGCAACCTTAAGAACAGCAAGAAAACACCTATATCCCATTCCACGGTTCTCCAGAAAAAGAATACCTACTCTTAGCTTAGGATATGCTCTTACCTTAGCAAAAAGGTGATCCCTATATTGTTGTTGAGTAACAAAATTTTTATAACATACTACACAAGCAAAAGAACTGATGAAAGGTCCATGCAGTGTAATTGTTGGATCACATGGAGAGTGATCAAACCTACTCAGCAAAAGAGAGGTAACATTAGAAAATCTGACATTCCAGGGGCAGAACTATGTTGCTTCATTTGTTAAGCTAGACACACACACACATTCAGGACTTTACACTTTTTCTACTGAAATATTAAGGTTCTTTATATTCAAGAAATATCAAGTGGTTCCCATATGCCATGCAATCTCTTCAAACAGTGACCAACAGCTTTATGTTTCATAAAAGTACTCAAGATCCAATAAAATGGATTTAAGCATGTCTTGCCAAACTGGTAAACTTCCAGTTTGAAAACTGTACAGCCATCATCTGTTCCTTCCTGCTTTATTTACCATAAAACTCACAAATAATTGTAAATGAACCACTGGAATAATAATCTCATGTCAAGATTTCTGGCTCACACCTATTTCCTAAAAATGGCTTTTAATCCTTTTAAAATGTCATTTTAACCATTTAACAAATTTGTGTCATTTAAAACTGCCTCAGAGACTTTTTAAAAATACTTAGAATACAGTTATCTGTAGAATGCTGAAGCCCCTCCAGAAGGCTCTAAGAGTAAGGTAAGGCGTAAGTAGGGTGAGACATCTGGAAAAGAGAAGGCTTAGAGCTCCAAACTCTCAATTCCCATCTTTAAACTATGAGAAGGGGAGACTGAAGATAAGACTATTTAATGCTTTTAATATTGCCTTCCCTTGATATTTACTTTCTCAAGCTCTACTATTCAAAAATTCAGTAAATTAATAAGATGGATTTCATAAATAGAATATTTATTGTTAACTTTGGTACATTTGGTTTGCCTTTAGCATTTATTTTGTAATGCCATACTAGCTTTCTTTAGGCTAGCCCAAATATCTGTTAAGTGCTTTGTGTCTCTTCAAATTTACTAAATGCTGGATTTTCTAATGGACTGCATTTCTCTAAAACTGATCCAAATGCATATCAATGCAAAAAGTCTGGTCAGAATTTTATGAGACATATTAGGATTGAATATCACTAAAATAATCTGATTTCAAGCATTCTAGGAAGGCTAAGAAATGTACATTAGAAAAAATTATATCATAATAGCACAGAACAATGAGTTTGGAATATAAAGCTATAATCACAATGGCAGAGGTGCATCACGCTTTCATTTCATCTTCAGCATCCACTATTCTGAATATCACACTTACCTTTTCAAATGTCCTAAGAGAAGGTGCCCATTATCGAACTGCTTGTTACAGTGCATTACGGGACATGAAATTGGCTTCCCAGACACTCGTATTTGGCCTCCTCTTCGGAACGAACCTTTTGTTCCAGAATTAATTTTGCCTGTTTTGAGTCCTGCATCATTGGAATATAAATTCTTAAGTTTCTATTTCAGATACTTGTCCTTTGGACTGGTAATCAGAATCATGAAAAAACAATGAAAAACATGTGCAGCATCAACTGGGTGATCCTATTTGTAATTAGGTGTTTACAAACTTTCTTATAAAAGGTACAACAACCTACAAGTAAATAGCTATTTGGGACAAGGGAAGCCGTTAACATCCCCAAGTAACATTATCTGAGGAAAAAAACAGTTCCCTTAAGTTCAACAGCCAGGAAACATCAAAGATGGAATATATTAGAAAACCAGTTGCTCTACAGAACCCCTATTCCTGCCTCCCTTCTTTTCATTTATGCAAGTTGGCAAAGATTTTTTCTTCTAATTCTTATTTTCTCTTTTAACTATCTTAAACACATCGTAAGGTTTAGTTATATTATAGAGGATCTGGGTTCTATGAACATTATGTCAAACAATGCAACTGGGAGGGTGGGAAGGAGTGAAGAGGACAGAGAGACAAGGAGAATGCCTTAATTATCCCTTTATCCTGGTCCATTCTTCATCCCTTTTCTTTCTTTATAATCTTGGTCTTAACAGTCACATAACTTTCTAGACTTAGCCAAATTTTCTTCCCAGGCAAACTCCCAATACATGTTACACAATGAAAAATTTAGAGTTATGCTGTATAAACAAAGAATTGTAAAAACTGCCAGGAGGATTCTAATATATACTCTAGATAGTTTGGTTATTATCTTTTACTATTATTTCTTATAAATTGTTTCACTCAAATACCTTAAATATTTCATACAACAAAAAGCTGCGTATTTATCTTTATGGCAATTTCTACGAAGCCCCTAAGCATTTAACTAGAATAAATGTTATTCCTTTAACATCATCTAGTTAAGATCCCCAAATGGTTATATATGTTGAAAGTTTCCATGCTTTTCTGCTGTTAATGGGGGAAATGCCTCTATTAAATGCTGCCAAAATGCTTATAAATGTGTTCTACCAATAAACAACGACTAACATAGCATTAATCATATTAAAAGAGGCATTAACAACAATATACTTTTTTATCTTTAATTTTTTAATGCAGTCAGAATTATAATAATTTTTATTTCCTGTCCATCCACATTCCAGGTGTTGCCTATTAAAACCTTTATTTAGCCAAACAGAGGTTCTGGATAAAAATCAAAGTGGAGAAAACAAGCCAGAAAGAAAATAAGCTTTATCTATGGAAAGGCAAAATACAGAGAGATTTAAACAGCTCTTTCCCTTAAATAGTACAGTGTTGTTTTTAAATTACTAAGTAATCAAATGTGTGGAAACTGGCCTAACTATAAAAGTCTATAAAAGATGGATTTCCAGTTTGAGTAATTATAAAGTATGCAAACTACTTCTAATCAAAGAACTGAATTATAATGGTTGGATACTTTGGAACAGATTGAACAAGTCCCTTAATGCTATTGAGAAGCAGAATCTCACTTTTTATAATTGACGAGAACAATGCCATCTCTATGCTCCCCAGCTCTCCTCTCCTCAAAGATCTCAGCATTCTCTGAAGCCCATGTATGGAACTGCACCACACCAAGTATAGCCCAATGCTAAGGCAGCTGTGCTAGCAAAAGACCCCAGACTTCAGTGTTACGGAGTGGCAGGGACCAAGTAAAAAGATAAAACCATCACATAAAAAGAGCATAAATAAAGACCTTAACTCAAGGCACAAGCTTATCAGCCACCAATGAACCAGATGTCACCTGAAGTGATATACTGATACAATATCACATCTTGCAAAGAATCCTAAAGACACAGCTAAGTGACTCATTAGTTCCCAGAAATATATAAACAGATGCTCATGAATTCAATTTACAATGAATTAAAATATTCTGACAATCTGGAGGCCAGGGATTAGGCCTAAAGGGACATATTACTGGCCCAGCAATCATTCTAGACAAGACTTGTAAGTGTTAGATTCACATGAGATGAACGATTTTTACAAGAGATCTTGTAGATTGAGCCTTGTAGTTCTAGCCCATTTTCCTACCAAAATCACATAGGAATCTTCCCAAATCTACAGATGCCCTAGAATTATCTCTAGTGGTGAGGCCCAGATACGTGTATTTAAGACTCCCAGGTGATTCTGATGCAGCTAAGGACCATAATTTCTAAGTATTTTTTCTAAAGTAGGTCTGGAATGCCAAACAATTCTTTTCTTTAGTTGAATGACAGTCACATTTGGTACCCGAGTTCTAGGCTTCTTTTCTGTGTTCATATGCAAATCCTACAGCCCACTCTTGTATAATATTCAACCAACACTTACTGGACATCTCTATGCTGAGCCTTCTTTTTAGGCACTGACACTAAAACGGATTAATAAGCCTTAGTCTCTGTCCCCACGGAGCATATAAATCTGGTAAAATTATCAATGCAACATAACAGGGTAGAAACTATTTGAGAGAAATGAATAAAGCACTGTGGGATCAAAGACAGCTGAACAACCAAACTTATGCCGACTAAATAAACCTAGCAACCTCTAGTATTGAATGTTATCTGTAGGGCTAACCCCACAGGCAATTAAGAAGAAAAAAAGAGGAAAGGGTATTTAAAAAGGAGGATGGGGCAAGGTGGGAGTTTGCCAGGCACAAACACATTGGGAGATAAGAAGAAAATACAGTTTCAGGGAGTGGCCAGGTGTTAAAATATCTACAAATTATTGGAATTATTTTAAAAGTTGCAATTTGATTCTATTCAAAGAAAAGCCCTCTGAAAACTACAGAATAAGATACCTAGGTTCAAAGTTGAGCACTGCATACATAGATATTTCTAAGACTTTTTGTAATTAAACTTTCTGCTGGATTGAATCCACAGCTAAGGTTTCTGTGGATATCCCAAGCCTTTAAGGGCTCAGTGGGTCTTCTACAAGACAAGCTAGAAAAGTTGCCATGGTGGCTCTTAAAAATTCTACCAAATTATCTGGTAGGAGGAAAACACTGCACAGTGACTCTTCCAAGAATTTCAGGTCTGCAAAGAGTTAGCAATGAAGAAGCTACCCACTGCTTTTGATAAGCCTCCCACATGGACATTTCCTTAACAAAATATCTACACAGGCTGCACTGACAAATAAAAAAGTAAATGCTAATCCTTTCCATCTCAGCTTAAATTCCACTTCCTTAGAGAAGCCTGACCTCAAGTAACCTGTTACACGCCCTCCCATAGAGGGTAATAACTAGAAGACATATGAATGAATAAATGATCAGCTCAAGGATTACTTATACTCAAAATATACTTTTGCCAAAGTAGGAAGACAATTGGTAAAGTAGGTCTTCTGTTAAGTATTACTGAACTAAATTTCAATACTTTATGTACTTATTAGCAACTGAATAAAACAGACACAATGTTTTAAGGCTTTAGGGAAGCTTGGTAATCTTATGTTCCACTCTGATCTCTAAAGAATACCTACCTGGCATTTTTAACCATTGGTCCACACACAGTCTCGCTGCTTCTGTATCAGAATGTCCTCGAATAAATTCCAATTCTTGTAACCCATGAGCATGTTGAAAATCTACTTTTTCCTAAAGATATTAAGAAAAAACTCAATTAACCTATGGTTACTAATCCGGTTTCCTTAAGAAAATGATTTTGTCACAACAGCGATCAGAAAATATTGATTATCCTTTATTCCTGTAACTCCACACCTAGAACTCTATCTTAAAGAGGTAAGTCAAACCAAAGGTTCATGCTCTAAGATGTTGATCCCAATGTCATCTACATTTGCACAAAGTTTGCAACAAATTAATCTCCAACAATAGGGTACATTTAAGTAAATTATGGTGTGTACATTTCATGAAAGTCATTAGAAACACTAACAAAACTTTTTCATTGAAGCAGAAATATACTTTTGATATCAAGTGGGTCACCAAATAGTATTAAACAAATAAGGCCAAATATAAACAAAGATTATTTCAAGCTATATGTAACTCTATCTGCAGAGAGGGAAAAGGCAGAAAATAAATATGATGAACGTCAATGGCTATCTCTGGAATGGAAATATGAATGATTATTTTCATCTTTAACCTTTTATACATTTTCCTTCAAATTTTCCATATATAGTCTTAAGTATACAGAAGCCTATTAAATATTTGTTCAGTGAATAGTATAAGAGCAGACACACATTAGTACTTAAAATGTGCCAGCATAAAGCATCTATTGCATCTAGATCAAAAGCTGGCAAACTTTTTCCATAAAAGACCACAGTGTAAATATTTTAGGCTTTGCAGCCCATACAGTCTCTTTTGCAACTACTCAACTCTGCTGCTGCAGCATGAAAGCAGCCATAGATAATATGTAAACAAATGGGCATGGCTATGTTCCAATAAAATTTTATTTATAAAAACAGGCAGTGGGCCAGTGCCAACCACTAAACTAGATGCTTTAGACTGTTACAGTCTCTAAATCTTTCTAGTTACGTTATTAATAAAGCTATTTGCATACTCTAATCATGCTGTATTTAACAAGTAACACTTATTAACCACTTACCACGTGCCAGGCATTGTCTAAAAGCATCTTAGATCTAATTCTCACAATAACTCTATGAGATTGGTACTATTATTGTTCCCATTTTATGATGGGAAAACTGAGGCACATGAAGGTCAAATAAATTGCACAAGGATAAATAACAATGCCAGGATTTAAACTCTCGTTCTCCAACCTGATTCTAGAATCCATTCACTTAACCAGTACAGTAAGTCCCCTACACACGAACCTTCAAGATGAGAGCTTTCAAAGATACGAACGTGTGTTTGCATGTCCAGTCAAGTAAGTTAGTTCACATGTCTGGCGTACATTGTCACATGTGTGCATACTCTACAACTGGTTGTGATTTTGTGTACTTTACTGTACAGTATTGTATAGAGTACGGTAGTACAGTATCTATATTTCAAGCCCAGGATCTCCTCCAGTCAGTAACTCTTCTTGCCTGTTCACTCGATGCCAGCCCCTGTATGCCAGCTGTTGTACTTTTCAAGGTGCTGTACTGTAAGATTTTAAATGTTTTCTTTATATTTTGTGTGTGTTTGTTTCTTACATATTATTTGTGTGAAAAGTATTATAAACCTATTACAGTACAGTACTATATAGCCGATTGTGTTAGTTGGGTATGTAGGCTAACTTTGTTGGACTTACAAACAAATTGGACTTATGAACACGCTCTCAGAATGGAACTCATTAATAAGTAGGGGACTTACTGTACAACATACTGTGTCTCAAAAAGGTTGTTAAAAAGAAATCACAAATCCACAAATGCTGGATTTGCAAGAAATAGACCAGAATATTGAATGACCTACTTATCACTATAACAGGATATTCTATCAGCAAGGGTAAGTAGGGGGACAGGGAGATTCAAGATTTTACTCTGAAAAAAATCTTCTACACAACTTTGTTCTAAGTATGGCCATAGAATACTAATTTTCCAAAGATGTTAATATGCATTATATACATTTTTTAAAATTCTCTGTAATCAAATTTAGAACCATTGGTTTCAAAACAGAGTTCAAAAGGTCCCTTCTGTGTAGGACTTCCAAAACTTTGAAGTGCTAACACACGTGTGATTTTCCTTTCAGTGAATACACAGTATCCCAACTTGATAAGTCACCAAATTACTTTTTTGTTTCTCAAAGTGTATCCTATAGGATCAGTGCTCTGGATAACATGCCATGGGAAACAAAATTAGTTTATCCAAAGAAAGTAATATGGCAAGCCTCTGGTAGACTATAAAGACATTTTCTTACATACAAAATTAAACCATCTATCAGAAGAGTTCCCTACAAAAATCTTTTAAAAAAAAACACCTTAAATTAAGTAAATATTTAATTAAGTAAATTTAACACCTTAAATTAAGTAAATTTAATTGAGATTAAATATTACTATATGCCAGCCAATAGCCTACTTATTTTAAACTACTGTCAGTAATTAAAAATAAGCAGGCTTTTTAAAAAGAAAGTTCTCTGGCATTTCTTACAATAGAATTTGAACTCTGTGGCCATACATAGTCAATGCTCAAAAAACATTTGCTGGCTAAAATCACCCCCAAATTAGTCACCCTTTTCCTGTCACCCAGCTATTTCCACACACCTTAGGGGTACATCCCTTCAGGCAAGTCATCTTAACTCCTGGAATATCAACAAGCAAAGCTGGTAACTGATCAACTAGTCAAGCACAACACATTATCTCTGAAAGTGATTTATCCAGTGAAGATTTTAACAAATTTTCTTTAAAACCTTTCCATCACAAAAGATGGACAATCCACTTTAACAGTGAGACACCAACAATTCACAAAGGCCTAGAAGAGCTGGAAAACATTTTCTACCATATTTTTAGTCACAGTTAACACCTACTAAAATTCTGCAAGAATGAGTTTTACTTTAGTTTCATTATCTTCCTTTCGGGTAGTTTTGTTTTCTTATTGTTTTCTGTCATCTAGTTTTAAAAAACAAGTTATACATAAGGAGAATCAAATAAGAAAAAAAAAGTCATGAATGAATAGCAAAAAATGAGCTAAAGTATCTGTGTGAGTCAGTTTCTTTCTTAGGAAAGAATGAAATCTAGATAAATTTATTCTTTACAATTGATAAACAAGAATTTCAAAGTTTAAAAAAACTTTCTCAAATGCTAAAGTCTTTAATACAATGAATGAAATTTACATGGGTAAAAGCTGAAACTACCCTTGAGAAAAACCCTACTTGTCATAGTGACTAACAGATTCTGAACTCATCTCAAATGCTTTATTACCTATGTGGTGTTAACACATCTGTAACATCTGATTTGGGAAAAGAAGTGAGCATACTGAGGAAATGGGCAGAAAGGGGGGACAACTTGCAAACCACTCCTCTCTCAAAGAGACTTTGCCCATGACCCATAAATAACACACTTAACATAGTCTGGGGAAAGGATCTTCCTTAAAATTGAATAGTGTTTTTGTTGTCATCTGTTTCTATGTATTTTTTTTAATTTCTTCTTTGATTTCTTCAGTGATCTCTTGGTTATTTAGTAGTGCACTGTTTGGCCTCTATGTATTTGTGTTTTTTTACAGCTTATTTTTCTGTAATTAATTTCCAATCTCATAGCGTTGTGGTCAGAAAAGATGCTTGATACAATTTCAACTTTCTTAAATTTTCCAAGGCTTGATTTGTGACCTAAGATGTGATCTATCCTGGAGAATGTTCTGTGTGCACTTGAGAAGCAAGTGTATTCCACCACTTTCAGGTGGAATGTCCTATAAATAACAATTGAATCTATCTTGTCTACTGCGTCATTTAAAGCTTGTGTTTCCTTATTTATTTCCTGTTTGGATGATCTGTCCATTGGTGTAAGTGGAGTGTTAAAGTCCCCTACTATTATTGTGTTACTGTTGACTTCCCCTTTTATGGCTGTTAGCATTTGCCTTATGTATTGAGGTGCTCCTATGTTGGGTGCATAAATATTGGTAATTGTTATATCTTCTTCTTGGACTGATCCCTTGATCATTATGTAGTGTCCTTCCTTATCTCTTGTAACATTCTTTATTTTAAAGTCTACTTTATCTGATACGAGTATTGCTACTCCAGCTTTCTTTTAATTTCCATTTGTGTGGAATATCTTTTTCCACTCCTTCACTTTCAGTCTGTATATGTTCCTAGGTCTGAAGTGGGTCTCTTGTAGACAGCATATATATGGGTCTTGTTTTTGTATACATTCAGCCAGTCTGTGTCTTTTGGTGGGAGCATTTAATCCATTTACATTCAAGGTTATTATCGATATGTATGTTCCTATTACCATTTTCTTAATTGTTTTGGGTTGGTTTTGTGGGTCTTTTTCTTCTCTTGTGCTTCCCGCCTACAGAAGTTCCTTTGGCACTTGTAAAGCTGGTTTGGTGGTGAATTCTCTTCCTTTTGCTTGTCTGTAAAGCTTTTGATTTCTCTATTGGATCTGAATGCTATCCTTGCTGGTAAAGTAATCTTGGTTGTAGGTCTTTTTCTTTCATCACTTTAAGTACATCCTGCCACTCCCTTCTGGCCTGCAGAGTTTCTGCTGAAAAATCAGCTGATATTCTTATGGGGATTCCTTTGTATGTTATTCTTTGCTTTTCCCTTGCTGCTTTTAATATTTCTTCTTTGAATTTAATTTTTGTTAGTTTGATTAATATGTGTCTTGGTGTGTTTCTCCTAGGGTTTACCCTGTATGGGACTCTGCACTTCCTGGACTTGGGTGACTATTTCCTTTCCCATGTTTAGGGAATTTTTTCACTATAATCTCTTTGAATATTTTCTCAAACCTTTCTTTTTCTCTTCTTCTTCTGGGACCCCTATAATCTGAATGTTGGTGTGTTTAGTGTTGTCCCAGAGGTCTCTGAGATTGTCTTCAATTCTTTTCATTCTTTTTGTTTTCTTCTGCTCCTTGGCAGTTATTTGCACCATTCTACCTTCCAGCTCACTTATTCGTTCTTCTGCCTCAGTTATTCTGTTATTGATTCCTTCTACGTATTTTTCATTTCAGTTATTGTGTTGTTCATCTCTGTTTGTTTGTTCTTTAGTTCTTCTAGATCTTTGTTAAACATTTCTTGCATTTTCTCAATCCGTGCCTCCATTCTATTTCCAAGATTCTGGATAATCTTTACTATCATTACACTGAGTTCTTTTTCAGGTAGGTTGCCTATTTCCTCTTCGGTTATTTGGTCTTGTAGGTTTTTACTTGCTCTTTAATGTGTGACACATGTTTTTTGTCATCTCTTTTTTTTTTTTTTTTTGATGGTGGGAGTGTGTTCCTGTCTTACTAGTTGTTTGGCCTGAGGCTTCCAGCACTGGAGTTTGCAGGCTGTTGGGTAGAGCTGGGTCTTCGTGCTGAGATGAGGAGCTCTGGGAGACCTCACTCTGATGAATATTCCCTGGGGTCTGAGGTCCTCTGTTAGCCCAGTAGTTCAGATTCAGAGGCCCAAAACCTATGGGATGCAGCAAAAGCAGTTCTACAAGGGAAACTATAGCAATTCAAGCTCACCTCAAGAAAGAAGAAAAATCTCAAACGATCTAACCCTACACCTAAAGCAACTAAAGAAAGAATGAAGAAAACCCAAAATCAGTAGAAGGAAAGAAATCATGAAGATCAGAGCAGAAATAAATGAAATAGAAATGAAGAAAACAGTAGCAAAGAATAGCAAAACTAAAAGTTGGTTCTTTGAGAAGATAAACAAAATTGATAAAACTTTACCCAGACTCATCAAAAAAAAAGGGGGGGGGGGAGAACACAAATCAATAAAATTAGAAACAAAAGAGGAGAAATCACAACTGACACCGCAGAAATACAAAGGATTATAAGAGGCTAGTACAAACAACTATATGCCAATAAAATGGACAACCATGAAAAATGGACAAATTCTTGGAAAGGTACAATTTTCCAAGATTGAACCAGGAAGAATTAGAAAATATAAACAGACCTATCACAAGGAATGAAATTGAAACTGTAATTAAAAATCTTCCAACAGGGCTTCCCTGGTGGCGCAGTGGTTGGGAGTCCGCCTGCCGATGCAGGGGACACGGGTTTGTGCCCCGGTCCGGGAAGATCCCACATGCCGCGGAGCCGCTGGGCTCGTGAGCCATGGCCGCTGAGCCTGTGCGTCCGGAGCCTGTGCTCCGCAACGGGAGAGGCCACAGCAGTGAGAGGCCCGCGTACCGCAAAAAAAAAATCTTCCAACAAACAAAGGTCCAGGACCAGATGGCTTCACAGGCAAATTCTATCAAATATTTAGCGAAGAGCTAACACCGATCCTTCTCAAACTCTTCCAAAAAACCGCAGAGGAACAAACACTCCCAAATTCGTTCTACGAGGCCACCATCACCCTGATACCAAAACCAAAGATGTCACAAAAAAAGAAAATTACAGACCAATATCACTGATGAACATAGATGCAAAAATCCCCAACAAAATACTACAAACAGAATCCAACAGCACATTAAAAGGATCATACACCATGATCAAGTAGGATTTATCCCAGGAATGCAAGGATTCGTCGATATATGCAAATCAATCAATGTGATACACCATATTAACAAATTAAGGAATAAAAACCATATGATCATCTCAACAGATGCAGAAAAAGCTTTTGACAAAATTCAACACCCATTTATGATAAAAACTCTCCAGAAAATGGGCATAGAGGGAACCTACCCCAACATAATTAAGGCCATATATGACAAACCCACAGCAAACATCATTCTCAATGGTGAAAAACTGAAAGCATTTCCACAAAGATCAGGAACAAGACAAGGATGTCCACTCTTGCCACTCTATTCAACATAGTTTTGGAATTCCTAGCCATGGCAATAAGAGAAGGAAAAGAAATACAAATTGGAAAAAAAGAAGTAAAACTGTCACTGTTTACAAATGACATGATACTATACATAGAAAATCCTAAAGATACCACCAGAAAATTACTAGAACTAATCAGTGAATTTGGTAAGGTTGCAGGATACAAAATTAATGCACAGAAATCTCTTGCATTACTATACGCTAACAAAAAATCAGAAAGAGAAATTAAGGAAACAATTCCATTTACCATAGCAACAAAAAGAATAAAATACCTAAGAATAAACTTACCTACGGAGGCAAAAGACCTATACTCAGAAAACTATAAAACACTGATGAAAGAAATCAAAGATGACATAAACAGATGAAGAAATATACCATGTTCTTGGATTGGAAGAATCAATATTGTGAAAATGACTATACTACCCTTAGCAATCTACAGATTCAGTGCAATCCCAACTGGATTCAGTGCAAACTACCAATGGCATTCTTCACAGAATTAGAACAAAATATTTTACAATTCGTATGGAAACACAAAAGACCCCAAATAGCCAAAGCAATCTTGAGAAAGAAAAACAGGGCTAGAGGAATCAGGCTCCCTGACTTCAAACTATACTACAAAGCTACAGTAATCAAGACATTATGGTACTGGCAAAAAAATAGAAATACAGATCAATGGAACAGGATAGAAAGCCCAGAGATAAACCCATGCACAATATGGTCACCTAATTTATGACAAAGGAGGCAAGAACAATACAATGGCGAAAAGACAGCCTCTTCAATAACTGGGGCTGGGAAAACTGGACAGCTACATGTAAAAGAATGAAATTAGAACAATACCAAACACCATATACAAAAATAAACTCAAAATGGATTAAATACCTAAATGTAAGACCAGACACTATAAAACTCTTAGAGAAAAACATAGGAAAAACACTCTTT
The DNA here is from genome assembly GCF_964374135.1 of Grampus griseus. Taxonomy (NCBI): domain Eukaryota; kingdom Metazoa; phylum Chordata; class Mammalia; order Artiodactyla; family Delphinidae; genus Grampus; species Grampus griseus. Next base: position 43,535,657 of record NC_139004.1, on the reverse strand, counting down.
GACATAAACCACAGCAAGATCTTTTTTGACCCACCTCCTAGAGTAATGAAAATAAAAACAAAAATAAACAAATGGGACCTAATTAAACTTAAAAGCTTCTGCACAGCAAAGGAAACCAAAAACAAGATGAAAAGATAACCCTCAGAATGGGAGAAAATATTTGCAAATGAAGCAACGGACAAAGGATTAATCTCCAAAGTATATAAACAGCTCATGCAGCTCAATATTAAAAAAGCAAACAACCCAATCAAAAAATGGGCAGAATACCTAAGTACACATTTCACCAAAGACATACAGATGGCAAAGAGGCACATGAATAGATACTCAACATCACTAATTATTAGAGAAATGCAAATCAAAACTACAATGAGGTATCACCTCGTAAGGGTCAGAACGGCCATCATCAAAAAATCTACAAACAATAAATGTTGGAGAGGGTGTGTAGAAAAGTGAACCCTTTTGCACTGTTGGTGGGAATGTAAATTTATACAGCCACTATGGAGAACAGCATGGAGGTTCTGTAAAAAAACTAAAAATAGAATTACCATATGACCCAGCAATCCCACTACTGGGCATATACCCTGAGAAAACCATAATTCAAAAAGACACAGGTACTCCAATGTTCATTGCAGCACTATTTACAATCGTCAGAACATGGAAACAACCTAAATGTCCAATGATAGATGAATGGATAAAGAAGCTGTGGTATGCATATATGATGGAATATTACTCAGCCATAAAAAGGAACAAAATTGGGTCATCTTTAGAGATGTGGATGGACCTAGAGTCTGTCATACAGAGTGAAGTAAGCCAGAAAGAGAAAAACAAATACCATATATTAACGCATATTACGTGGAATCTAAAAATGGTACAGAGGAACCTATTTTTAGGGCAGGAATAGAGATGTAGAGAACGGACTTGTGGACACAGTGAGGGGAACAGGAGGGTGGGACGAATTGAGAGATTAGGTTTGACATAAATATACTACCATGTGTAAAATACATAGCTAGTGGGAACCTGCTGTATAGCACAGGGAGCTCCCCTTGGTGCTCTGTGATGACCGAAATGGGTGGGTGGGAGGGAGGTCCGAGAGGGAGGGGAAACAGGTATACACATAGCTGATTCACTTCATCGTACAGCAGAAATTAACACATTGTAAAGCAATTTTGCTCAAAAAAAAAAAAAAAAAGATTTGATCATAATGAAACTAACACTGTAAATCAACTACACTCCAGTAAAAATTAAAAAAAAAAAAAAAAATTGAATAGTGTCTCTACCAGGAAAGAAAGAATCCTTTTTTTTAAAAAAGTATCACTAATTTAGGCTTCCCTGGTGGTGCAGTGGTTAAGAATCCACCTGCCAATGCAGGGGACACAGGTTCAAGCCCTGGTCCAGGAGGATCACACATGCCACGGAGCAACTAAGCCCATGCTCCACAACTACTGAGCCTGCGCTCTAGAGCCCGCAAGGCACAACTACTGAGCCCGTGTGCCACAACTACTGAAGCCTGTGCGCCTAGAACCTGTGTTCCGCAACAAGAGAAGCCACTGCAATGAGAAGCTCACGCACCGCAACGAAAGAGTAGACCCCACTCGCCACAACTAGAGAAAGCCCGTGTGCAGCAACGAAGACCCAAAGCAACCAAAAATAAAATAAATTTATAGAAAAAAAAAGTATCACTAATGTATTAAGCATTTTAAACATACAATTAGAATACTAAGCTCTAATTTAACTGGTATTACATTATAAAGTTAAAGTCCCCAAACAAAGCTACTTCTAAATTTAAAGAAGACTAATGTATTCTACATTAGATTAGGAGATACTAAAATAGAGGCAACAGAAATATATAAATTCCTTTATAATAAGCAATGGAACAAGGAATCAAAAACATACAAGGTAAAATTATGCCATGATTTCTACTTCCATTTTTAAACTCCCAGTAGGATTTTTTTTTACCCAACTTGCCAACATTCTACTCCTAACAGACATTTGGCAACATTGGGGAAGTTCTTTAAGGTAATTTCATTTGGTGCCTTCTAAAGCAAGTCAAGGGACTTCCCTGGCAGTCCAGTGGTTTAAGACTTCGCCTTCCAATGCAAGGGGTGCGGGTTCAATCCCTGATTGAGGAGCTAAGATCCTACATGCCTCGCGGCCAAAAAACCAAAACATGAAACGGAAGAAATATTATAACAAATTCAGTAAAGACTTTAAAAATGGTCCACATCAAAAAAAAATCTTAAAAAAAATAAATAAAGCAAGTCAAGGTTTTAAAACGTTTATATCATGCAAGAGTCTAAATTAGGTTTCATTTTCCACGTAGTAGCTCTTCTACCACACTAATTCAATAATCTGAACGGAGAGGCTGAAGTGAAACTGGTCTGGCTGTACTTAGTAGAAAATAACCTTTCAACAGCTTCTATCTACAGAAGCCCTGATAAACTGTGATAAAGTAACTAGAAACCCTTAACTGCTCACCAGCTTAAGGAATCCCATGATTTTTAATTCCCAAAAATAAAGTCCACTTAATTCTATTTTTTCTTTTTTTGTCTGTATACATATATGAGCAGAATCCAACAAACAAAAACAAATGTAAAAGGCCGTCATGAATTACTACTAACTCAGTGAGCTATGCAGACTTCATGCTGAACTTGGATCCAATTATACATTTTTTGATTATACAAGAACCTCTTTAACTTTCTTATAAACAACTCTATAATCTGGTAAAATATCAGTTAAAACAGCCACATACCCTGAATGCTCTATTCTTCTCTTCTTTCTGCTGTTTCTCCACTTCAACATGGCGGGCTAGACGAGCCAGAGTCAAGGCGACTTTATCCTTCTGATGGTCAATATGGTCTTTATGCTTAACGTTATCCTATAATTGAAAAAACAAGTTTCATTCCTTCTAGTTAACAAAATTAGCTTTGGAATAACACAGATCCACTTATCAAAGAGTTACTGTACTAAAGAAGTATGGACACCAATGGGGGAAAGAGGCTGGGGGGGTGTGATGAATTGGGAGATTGGGACTGACATATATACACTAATATGTATAAAATGGATAACTAATAAGAACCTGCTGTATAAAAAAATAAATAAAATAAAATTCAAAAAAAGAACTATTTACTTTTTTAATTTAATTTTTATTTTATATTGGAGTATAGTTGATTTACAATGTTGTGTTAGTTTCAGGTGTACAACAAAGTGGTTCATTTATATTGATACATATATCCATTCTTTTTCAGATTATTTTCCCCCACAGGTTATTACAGTATACTGAGTACAGTTCCCTGTGCTATACAGTGGGTCCTTGTTGATTAAGGAACTAATTACTTTTATCATTATCAAATTTCTAAGAACCTGTTTTGTTTATGTTTTAAAATTGTGGTATTTTGTAGGACAGCCAGTCACCCACCAGCATCTTTGTTTTTCAAAAAGTTACATAACCTATTAATCATCCTTATTTACTTTATGATCATCTGGATATTGAAAAGTTTGGCATTGCTTTGCTCTGAGCCCATAAGGTAATGCCAAGCCATTGGTCCACCCCCTAAAAGTCTAATAGCACCAACCCCCTTGGTTCTGGCTTTTCAGCAATTCCTAGACAGTATTTATGTAAGAAAAATTATTGATTAAAAAGAATACCTCTAACTTCTGTTTTCTGGCTCAACATGTAAAGAATGAACTTAGAAGTCACCACTCCATCCTAACAAGTTAAAAGCTTGAAACAAACTGTAAAATTAACAGCCTCTCTTAGATCCACCATAGAAGTGAGGTCACAGTGTAAGTGACTGATGCAAAAATGGGAGAGACAGAGGGGCAGATACAGAGAATCACAACTGAGTGGAGCAGAAACCCAGGGTGGAAACCTCAGCAGGACCAGTGCTGGGGAGGAAAACCTGAACTGTAACTGACCAAGTGCTGGAAGCTCAGTGTTGTCAAGTATTAACAAGACTTAAACTCCAGGGGGACCCAGTCAAGGAAGGGGACCTTACTCTTTTTGTGAGTTTACCTTCAAAAGCTCTACCAGGTTCTCACAGTGACGACTGGAGAAAAATCCCACCTTGTTTCCAGCAGGGGGAGAAGAAAAGTAAGCATTTCAAAATATGTCAGAGTGTTCTGTCCTTAACGATGCCTGGTCTCAAGAGAAACTACTTCAAGAGAGCCTGACCGACCTGGGAGACGGGAATTAGGCCATTTCAGGCCACTGCAGCCACCCTCCCAGGTGAGGGGAAGGCCTGAGAAGCACCACCGGGTTCCCAGTCCAGGCGCACAGGCTCTCCAAGGCTGAGACCAGGCACACAGAGCACCACCACTCCCCCAGCCTTACCACTCATCACTAAAGGCCTGTTTACCAAAGTTCCCTCGACCCACGACAGCATGCCCAACTTTCAACAAGAAAATTACAAGGATACCAAAGGGCAAAAAACACAGTTTGAAGAGTCAGAGTGAGCAAAGAATGGTGGACCTGGCAAAGATGTTGGAATTATCAGACCAGGAATTTAAAACCACCATGATCACTATGCTGAGGGCACTGATGGAAAAAATAGACAACCTGTAAGAACAGATGTGTAATGTAAGAGAGATGGAAATCCTGAGAACCAGAAAGAAATCAGAGATCAAAAACACCACAACAGAAATGAACAGTGCCTTTCATGGCTCACCAGCAGACTGCACACCACCAAGGAAAGAATCTGCGTGCCTGAGAATATGTCAACAGAAACTTCCAAAACTGGAAGACAAAGAGAAAAAAGACTGAAAAAAAAAAAAAACCCAGAATATCCAAAAACTGTTACAAAAGATGTATGCATAATGGGAATACCAGGGGAAGAAAGAGAGAAAGGAACAGAGGAACTATTTGACGCAATAACGACCAATAATTTCCCCAAATTAATGTCAGACACCAAACCACAAATCAAGGAAGAAATAAAACCCTCTTTCTTTGCAGAAGAAATGCTCTTCCTAAGAAAAACAACATGCAAATAAACCACACAGTAGTTAGGAGTGAAGTAACCTGTGTTATGAGATATTTATAACAGCTTTATCCATAAACTTTATTTGTAACAGCTTTATTCATAAGCAACAAAGCACCCTTAGTAGGTTAATGGATAAACTGTATACATCCAGATGATGGAATATTATTCAGTGCTAAAAAGAAATGAGCTACCAAGCCATGAAAAGACATGGAGGAATACCTAAATACATATTACTAGATGAAAGTAGCCAATCTGAAAAGGCTATTTACTGTATGGTTCCAACTATATGGCATCCTGGAAAAGGCAAAACTATGGTGACAGTAAAAAAAGATCAGTGGTTGCCAGGGGTTAGGGGAGAGGGAGGGATGAATTGGCAGGGTACAGAGGATTTTTAGGGTAGGAAATCTATTCTATATGACACTATAAAGGTAGATACCTTATTACATTTGTCCAAACCCATAGAATGTACAGCACCAAGAGTGAACCCGAATGCAAACTACAGACTTTGGGTAATAACGTGTCACCATAGGCTCACGGATTATTCCAAATGTACTACTATGTTGGGGGAAGTTGATAATGGGGGAAGCTTTATTGAGGGGTGGGGAGGTATATGGGAGATCTCTTCCTCTTTTTTTTTTTTTTTTTTTGCTGTGAACCTAAAACTTTTCTAAAACATAAACTCTATTAAAAATGTTTTTCTAGGGCTTCCCTGGTGGCACAGTGGTTGAGAATCTGCCTGCCAATGCAGGGGACACGGGTTCAAGCCCTGGTCTGGGAAGATCCCACATGCCACGGAGCAACTGGGCCCGTGAGGCACAATTACTGAGCCTGCGCGTCTGGAGCCTGTGCTCCGCAACAAGAGAGGCCGCGATAGTGAGAGGCCTGCGCACCGCAATGAAGAGTAGCCCCCGCTTGCCACAACTAGAGAAAGCCCTCGCACAGAAACTAAGACCCAACACAGCCATAAATAAATAAATAAATTTAAATCATATGGGCTTCTATTAAAAAAAAAATGTTTTTCTAGGGACTTCCCTGGTGGTCTAGTGGGTAAGACTCCACGCTTTCAATGCAGGGGCCCAGGGTTTGATCCCTGGTCGGGGAACTAGATCCCGCGTGCGGCAACTAAGAGTCTGCATGCTCTAACGAAGATCCCGCATGTCACAACTAAGACCTGGCACAGCATGCATGCATAAATAAATAAATAAATATTAAATAAATATAAATAAATTTTTTTAATGTTATTCTACCAGAAAGATTGTGTTACTAACGAAAATATCCCTTTTTAGGCAAATCAATCATATATGTACAACCCAAATTTTATCTAAATTGGGACATAGTTGCATCAACCAAATCAAACAGCAGGTGTGATTTTCCAAGTACACAGAAGTTCCACTGAAGTGAGCATATGTAACAAGGCCGAGGTGGTATTTTTAGTACAAGGCTACATCATTGCAGTAAAGAATGTTCACAGGATCACTTTGGGTAGAAGTAGTCCCAAACTAACTTTCTGACCACTTGGCCAGCCTATACCACTGCATCAGGTAGCAGGTGGCATCTTACCAACTTCAAAATGTCCTTTTACAAGTCATAGGACAATGCAGCTTACTAAAAATGATAGTCATAAAAATTTATTTATCTGAGCTCTGATCCTGAGATAAGTTTATCTCTGTCTTAAAAGCAAATGAAATTTACTCTTTGGGAAGATAAAAAATTGATCTCTTTAAAATGTGGGTACTACCTTGAGAAGAAAATGTAGCGGAGCACAGGCTCCGGATGCGCAGGCTCAGCGGCCATGGCTCACGGGCCTAGCCGCTCCGCGGCATGTGGGATCTTCCCAGACCGGGGCACGAACCCATGTCCCCTGCATCGGCAGGTGGACTCTCAACCACTGCGCCACCAGGGAAGCCCTAAAAGAATTTTTAATTTAAGGAAGTTAACAGTATTTAAACATGGACCTATAGTGTGTTAGTTTTCCTGACAGAGATGACATTTTATTTAAGTTTTAAACGCTAGCAAAAGTCATGCTTGGAAGGTCAGGTAAACCAAGGTCATGTTAACACATGAGGTAGACAAGGTGCAAATTAGGATTTACTGACAAAATATGTTGTTGTGTCACAACAATGTGAATATTCTGGAGACAGGAAGAAGGCCATGTTTTGGGTTGATTAAGGTTAATTAACGTAATTAAGGTAATCCTAATCCAGGAAGAGTTACCTTGAATTGATGGTTCCACTATCATTTTACGTTTTCCCAAACCACGACAAAATAACCATTCTGAATTACTTCCCAAGTTATAGTCATTCAGGAAAACTTTACATAATATTTATTCTTCTTAAGGTTTACATTAAAGCACAAGTAATGATCCTCTGATTTACACTGTAAATTATAAACTCTGGATGCAAAGCTAAATGAAAACTAATGCCAGAAATACAGCAATTATATATCCTACAGGAAAAATTTTTAGTAATCCACTAGTCAAAATGTAAGTATGCTCCTAAAACTTTACCCCCTTCAAGCTATATACATATGCTAGGAAGATAAATTATTTAGCCCTTTAATCAACATTTAAACTTTTGTTTGGATCTCTTCAACTTCATTCTAAAATTAATCTCTAGCCCTAGAACTTTACCTTTTAAAGGTCAAGTAAGTATAACCTGTTGGTATTATTGTTAAAATTATTTTTCTTATATTTAGCTATCAGTAGCCTGTTGTCTTTTATTTAACTATATGGTTATGTCAAAACAGGATTACTTATGTTATTTCTAATTAATTCTGCTGATCTGTTTGTTAACTTTCATGACTTTGAAGGGCTCAAAAGACCTTATGGCCCTGATGCTTTCTGAAAACAAAAGGCATTCAGAATTGTGTTTGGTCTCCTTCTCCTTCCCCTCTAAGGTGGGTTAGTTTCCAGGAAAAAAAAGAAAAAAAAGAACTCTGGCTACCTACACTGAAAGCAGAAAAGCAGATCTGAGAGACAATCTGTTGTGAGTAGATGAAAAGAAATGGTAGCTAGAGAAAGGAAGAACTTCAGCTTTGAAATCTTTGCCATTTAAAAATGACAAAATGGAAGTACTTTAAACAAGAATGTGTTAAAGAGGAAAGAAATTAAGCATGTGCAGCAGGGTGATATTCATTTGATATTTTTCCATCACAGACTTGGGTTTGGGAATCAAGGTTGCTGGTTAAAGCCAGGCATGAGTAATAGGTTATCTATGAACACTCACTCTCTCCAGAAAGCCAAGTCCCTGGGATTTCCATTGTTAGTGATCCAAAATGAGGGCTGGCCTCAGATCTCACTGAATTATATTCTTCTGTGGTTCTGGAAGAACATATCGGCATTGGAAAAACAGAGGGATCATTGATATTAAAATGCATGTTAGCGATTTAACCCATTAGGTCACAGAAGGCCTTATTTTGCACAGAAGTTTAACTGGTAATTCAAAGAATCAATATGTTCAGAAATAGGTTTTAACTGATCAGAACATGGGGGAAAAACTTACTGCAGGCCACCTTGTTACTCACCCAACTGCAGAACCAAAGCTACAGTACTGTCAGAATATGGGCAGAAAGTGAACTGATTTCAGGCTACATGAAAATGTCTTAAATGTTTCCTGTAGAACTAAGATGAAAAGGGGCCAATGTATCTTTCAGTTTGCGAATTTCCACCATTCCCTTAGTGCCACAATGCTGAATTGTAATTTAATGTGAAATCACAAAATTCCAGGACTCTTCTTAGGCTATATTTGCCAATCTCCCCCAAAGCCTATAGTCTAAAGAAGCTTTTAGGCCCTTGGAGTTTTTCTAAGGGAGGTCAGGCTTTCAGATATGTAACTTCTCAAACTAGAAATGGAATTGGCTCCCAATGGTAAGAATAATGGGCTCTCAGTTTCATTTAGAATGTTAGCAGCTACAGATCTTCAGTCATCCTTCTTGAAGCACTTGTTGTGATTACCCTGGATTAACTTCTATATTAAATACTACTAAAGAGTAATATTAAAGAGTCCACAATGATAGCAAATGACCAGCAAGAAAGTGTATCCGTCGCTCAGTTATCTGGGGGGAGAAGCATAGGAAAGGAAAGTCCTAAGAAATATATTGGGGAGGGGAGAGTCTCTATTTGCCTCTCTCTCTCTCTCTCTCTCTCTCCCCCCCTCCCCCCCCCCATATATATAAATTATTTTGGCCGTGCCACATGGCATGCAGGATCTTAGTTCCCTGACCAGAGATCAAACCCGCACCCCCTGCAGTGGTAGCGTGGAGTCTTAACCACTGGACTACCAGGGAAGTCCCTATTTGCCAATATTTTAGATCACTTCTCTGAGTTAGTTTTTCTTCCATACCCACCCGCTCCCATTGGGGAAGTTTGTGGGGTCCTAACAATTAAGGAGAAAGCTGTAAAGCCAGAAAAGGTTAAAGAGCAGATTCTAGTTCAGTCCCTATGAAATTTTTTTTAACTAAAATGATGGTTTTAAAAAATGGGAAGCAGAGGTATGATTCCAATGACATAGTCCAACATACCAAAATCCGTGGGTGATCAGGAGTTGGAAGGTTACAAAATGAGGGCCACACTGGGTACAGGAAGGAAAGCTGTTCCAGAACCTCAGAAGCCAGGTTAATATGGCCTTTCCCTGCAACCCTGTCTATGCTCACCCCTGGACACTACGAAATTCTTATATACAAAGCAAATTTGGGTTGTGTCCTAGAAATGACAGCAGATTAAGGATACTGGTTATATCTGAGTGTACATATCCATGAAAGCTAAGCATATTTAGCAGAAAATAAGCAAGAATTCTTCTGTTTTAGAGGACAATGTTTATCTTTTAATGGAGCTTGCCAGTCACAGCAAAAATTCCAAGTCCAGAAATAGATAACCTGGGCGGGAAGGGAAGAGGGCTTTCTTCTGATATCTAATCTGTAATAGTGGGATTCAGTGGGTCTCTATAATTGGGGAGGGGACAGGGGAGGAAGGAAAGCCTGATATAGAATTCCCTTATTTTGTCAAGTAAGGGTATTTTTAAAAAAGGAACTAATATCAATGGTCAGCATTGTGACTTTTCATTTCATAAGAATGAAGACACAAACTTGAGCTAATACTTCAAAATTTCCCTCAGTAGTCTCATTATTGAATAAACTTAACCTTGTGAAAACTAGTTGCACTGTCCTGATTTTTCTCTTTTTGCTACAAATAACCACTTCAAACTTGAAATCAGTTCAAGTGAACGTGAAAACGGTTCTGGCCATGGACTCACAATCTTGCTCATAAAAGATCATCAGGAATAATGTCCAATGAAAATTCTACTATTTAGGCAAAAATTTTACCAAAGCAATTAATACTTTCATATACTAATCAAGTTTAATGAGGTAACAAAGATTTCCTGGAAACTATTAAAATTTCTAACATTGCTATGGAACTGTGACCTGCTATGTGAACCATAAAATAAATGCATACCAAATCTTTAAATAAGCAAATTAATGACACAGCACAAAATCCCACTTGTCAATGAAGCTATAACGTATATATTTCAATGTCTTTTTTCCACATCATTTGTATTTGTTTTTAAGTGAAAATGATCCCATTTTTTGTAAAAATATTTAGAAGAAACCAAATCTAGAAGGCTATAAATCAAAATGTTAACAGTAGTTATTTCTGTCTAGAGGGTTTCTTTTTCCTTTTTAAATCTCTATTTTCTAATATTTCTGCATTAGAATATGCTATAAAATTGTTAAGAAAATTTTAATTACTAATGAACAAGACTGTATAAAGACAAAAAGTCTCGAGGATCTCAATCTTTTGTTTGGAAATGTAATGAATTTGGCTTAAATCACTACTTTTTGCCTTTTAAAAATATAAGTTTAACATGTATCCTTCATAAACGCAAATGGAAATTTTGTCTCTAAAAGGAACATAATGTTGTATATAACTTTTTCCCTCCAGGTTTCTTTCTGTATCTAGAAGTGCAATGACTGGATTACATTATTGCCTAAACATAACAGAAACAGGTATTAATCAAGAATTAGGGCAAGCCATTTTCAGTTCAACAGGCTGAACAGAATTCCTGAAACAACTGCTTTACTTCATACAAACTCCAGTTTCAAAGCCTATTTCTCATTGCCCATCCCTTCAAAGCTTGGGTCTCTAGTTTGGTCTTAGAGGTTTACACTCCCAGAATAAGTTCTGTTTACCGGAATCTCCTTGTACCCAACCACACCCCAAATAACATTTTGAAAAACAACAATTTTTCTCAAGAATTTTATATTCAAATACAGATAGAACATAAGAGATAAACCCAGCAAAGCTGTACAATATTTATTTACCATCTCCAGCAGCAAAGCTTTAAAACCAGGAAACAACCCTTTTGTACAAAGCAATCTCCTTCCCACCCCCAAACTGGTTAGTCTTTACAAATACAAAGTACATGGAACATATGCCTCATAGGAACAAATTTTAAAACATACATATAGATATACACCATTCTGTAAAGTACTACTCAGTGAAGAAGGTTTGTACCACCAAACCTCTTCAATAAGATTCTTCCTACAATGTCTTTTGGGTTAATTACCAATATCTATATTTGTAAAATTCTCCTCCTAGGCAGAATGATTTTGATTCTCTTTAGACACAGGACCCCCCCCCAACCCCCCAAAAAACAATCTTGGAACTTAGGAGAATTTTTTAGTATCTCCTACAATGAAGCTGTGACAAAACAAAAGGGAGTTACAATGTTTCAACCCTTAGTGCCACTGCTCTACCTCTGGCACAGTAAGAAAAGAAAGAATTGTGGAGAGAGATAAGAAAAGGTGAAAGTAGCAACCAGAGCAAGGAAAGAAACTCAAAGCAGAGAAAAAACAAAAAGGAAGTTGACAAAACGTGCTCTAGGTGCTGCGGGAGATGCCACTGGCACAAGGTTCACAGGCCCTGTGCAACACATCTCCAATCTCCTAAAAAGCAACATTTTTTGAAGAAATACCTTCATTTTCTCCAAGTCCACGCTCAAATTATCTGTAAGCCAATGCACAGGGAAACAAGCCACACTGAGCTGCAGTGAGGAACATGGCCCACAGGTGGTCCTGCAGTGTGCACCTGCCCACCATGATGGAATGCCCCTCCCTCTTCAGCAGCAGCATCCTGTTCATCACCAAATCTGTTCTCCCACAGGGCCCCAGTTTGTTGTCACTGCTGGAGCCGTCCCTGGGGCTAGAGGTGTACTGATGGAGAGCTTTCCTTTGGCTCAGTTCAAGGAAAAAAAGGAACTGCCTAGATGTCCATAGTGGACAAAGAAACTTCTAGACAGACTACTTCTACGACCTTACAAGTAATGGCTACGTATCTTAGTACACTTGGAATAGGTAGGAACCAATACATTCTCATGTACATTTATCCTTTCTTCAACCTCATCTCCTCCAATTGCGCCCATAGCGGCTGTTCCTTACAATTCTGAAAAACCAGATACACGATGTTCCCCACACTCATGCACACACTGATTCCTTCACCTGAATGTCTGGCTCCTGTTTCTCCACTAGCCCAATCCCGTTCCAATCCCGTTCCAAACCACAGCTCAAGCATCTGGTAAGAAAAGTTTTCCTGGACCACTTCAGATGGCCCTCTCTTTTGTTCCAACCTCATCATAGGCATTCCTCTAAATAGAACAATTACACTGTGTTGGTATTTCTTTCTCAAGAGAATATACCATCTCTTATTAACTCCCAGTATCCACAGACCTTCCTCAGGGCCTGCTTGCACATAGCAGGTACTGATTGTTTCCATCAGAGACACAAAATGACAAAATACCATCCATCAAAAATTGTATACACATACCTATACATTCTAGCTCTTCATTCTACATTATTTTTAATTTTTTTCTTATTGTTTATTATGAGCATTTCTTAGCTTGCACTTAAGAGACTATTTTATTTTAAATACATCTTTCAATGACTTAATCCATTGTTGGGCTTGTATTATATGTAGCTTAATGGTTCAGCCTTAAAAAAAACTGTAAACAAGGGGAACATGACATGATGACATGAAATGAACTATTATATACTATTAAATACATCTTAAGGTATATTTGTATTTATATCCAATACCATCCCACAGTTATGAGAAATCTACAAATGTGGGTAGAAACAGCATAACCACTATAGAAAGGAAATTTGTATCAGGCTTTCAAGTTCCAGGCATTATTACCTCATTTGAGAGTAGGAAAACTTAGTCTCAGAGAATAAGTGACTTGTTAATACTCAGATTAAGATCTCTGGAATTCAAATACCATGTGCTTAGCATTCCACCTTCCTTTCATTAAGCCAGTATCCTCAAGACATCAGTTAAAAAAAAATTTAAGTGTATATCTGAAACAAAAAGCGTATAACGAACAAAAGAGGTACAACAAAGAAAAACACAAGCATCAAGAACTATGACTGAAATGATCAGTGCTGAAAATGAATGGGACACAAATAAGAAATCCATGAAACAGAAGCCAACGACAACATATCCAGAAATCATCTCAGTCCAGCACAGTGAAAACTCAATGTGAGAATGAAGGTTAGGGTTTCTGACTGGACAAGTGAAATAACCAGGAATTAGTTAATAAAGACATCAAGTAATAAGGGATAAGAGTACGGCCATAAACACAAAATCCAGGGAAGGGTAGTTATTTGACAAATTACCTTCTCAGAGAGGTTAAGATTTGAGTGGCGTCTTGAAAGACAAAAGAAGGCCACTGAGTACACATTGAATTGAAACTTGGAGGAACAGTGTATATTCAAAGCTCACCACTTGAGCAAATTGTTTAATATAAGTTCCATTTCCTTATCTGCAAAATAAGAGTGCATTTCTGCCTCAAGAGTCCCTTGCAACCAACAGACAGCCTGGTACGTATACGTTCTATCAATAGAGGCTCTCTCCTCTAATCCTTCCCAGGTAGGAAGATGCCAATTAGACCCAATACTATCAAAGAGCTTCCAACATCTGTCAAAATATATTTCTGTCAAAAGCAAAAGAAAACAGGAGCTGTTATAAACCATTAGGCAAAGACCAACACGCATTCGAACCTGTGTTAAGAATCTAAATGAAACTAATTACAATTGTTCTCCCTAAGGCAGAAAGGAATGGGCTGCACACCTAAAAGCAGAAAGCTTAATGTAATTAAATGTTTTTTAAAATGGAACTGAAAATTTTAAACTATGTTTAATGACTTGGAAAATATCTTTTTCCCCTATCATCCACATCACTGTTGCCTCACTAAATAAAAGCAGTATAGAAAGAAGGACCACAAACATAATTATTTTAGCACATCACTACACTGTAAGTCAAGGCAATGTGAAACACAGCCATAACATAAAACCAGGAGTTAACAAGAGGTCTAACTGTAGCCCTTAAAATTGAATGCTGTGATAGAGCCACTTTTATGGGTAATGAAAGAAAACAGAAAGCACAGGATAGCTCATGGGGAAAAAAAAGCATATGAAAGTTAGTCTTACAAAGGGACTACTAACAGAACCCACAAGATAACATTTGAACCATTTAAGGTCAAAGAATTTCTTTTAATATTACCAGATATAAAGGATCTGCTTTCACTTCTACCAAGGAATACACTACTCAGGAATATTAGAAAACGCAATACAACTTGAGAGATCTCCGAAGTCCTAAAAGAAACTACAGACAACCTGAGAAGTCTTATTGAATTGACAAGGCATCAGAAAATCCAACAGACCATTTGAAATAGACAGTTACCTCAACAAAACCAGTAAAGTTTTTATGCCCTAGAAAAAAACCTGATTAATGTTAAAGATACAGTGTATGTCAGGGCTGTACTATAAATTCATGATGATGAACTTAAAATTTTTATTAGAGAGAAAAAATGCAATTGACCACAAACTACATGTAATAATACATTTGCACAAAGACTATACAGAAATGAGAAAATACTACCACCAGTAAACAAGAAGGCATTAAAAACTGATGAAAGTTCAATAGCCAAATACTGTGAGACCGGACTGGCTATTTTTTTTTAAAAAAGGAAATTTTTAAGAGAAAACTAGAAAATCTCTTACAATAATGCTGAAGGCATTGTATTTAAACATAAAAAGCCACATCAAAATCCTGGCTAGTATAGACTGGTAGAATAAAAAATATAATCTCCATCAAAGAGATTAAGGAAGATCAGACATCCTTTTAGAAAGGGGTTTTACATAAAGGGGAAGAAAAGACCCAATACAAAGAATGAAATAACTGAGATGCTAACAACAAAAGGACATGGTTGGCCTGTGATCACTTCCAGATATATCCACGGGAAGCAAACCTAATTTTGAGTAGTATCTCAATGGTACCAAACACTACTATAAAAAAGGTTTCATTCTTATAAAGTCAAGCAAATGAAAAGACAAAGTAGTACAAAGATATCATCCCACTAATCAATACAAGAAAAAAAGATTTAATAAAACAATATTCTCATCATTCATCCAGGAAAAGACATTCCATAACATATTTTAATGGCTTACAAAACTTGTTATATCTGGATAAATAACTGAAAGATTTGCATTCAATACAGTGATCATCATCAGCTTACTGACGACTTCCACCTGTTTATTTTCTTAAGTGAAAAATGAAGACCTGATTGGGGTAAACACTAATGAAAAACTATATAGAATAGGTCCAGCCAACTAAATGACAAGAAGGAGATGCATACAGATCTGACAGTCAATTACTGGACTAGCCACTAAGTAAGAATGGTAAATTTCAAAAGACAATGGAACCTGAACAGTGCAAGTCTGGGCAAAACATGCCTCACATTAAAAAAAAATAAAAAAAAGTTTTCAGTTATTGCAGTCTTTATTTCTACAAAGATCTAATCCATAATTTCTAACCTTTACCAGAATCCCAATAAAGTATGTCCTCAAGAATACTGAATGTGGCATTTAACTCTGTTCATCCATGTCATTTAACTCTGTATCCAAGTTTACAGCTAGAAGGGATTCTGGATTGCGTCGATTCCAACCTCCTTGTTCACGGTACCTGAGAGGTTATCCTGGATGGAGCAGGCCTTAAGGACATTATCAATCAGGTCACTTAGGTATCATTCAGTAAATTATTAGTATAATAGTAATGTAATATACTAAACAGTACCCAAGGAGCCTGAGTTTATGCTCCCCTCAAAATGACATTTTGAGGGCTAGGTAAATAAATGGAATTATACTGATAAAGAAGCTGCCACACAGTAAATAATAATAATAATAACAATAATGTTTAAATGCAATTACACTGATAAGCTGTCACACAGTCTTAAAAAAAAAGATAAAGTGTCAACAAATGTACTCATTTTCCTAATGTCCTTGTTACGTATTACTGAGTAAACACACCCACTTACCAAATTGAAGTTGTGTTACCATGGCTAAGAACAAGGTTAGACATGAGACAAATGGTTCAATCAGAAACCTAGAACCTAGATATAGAAAACAAAGCTGCCTCAATGCCCAGAAAACTGAGCCAATCACTAAAAACTAAAATAACTACTGTGAAGTTATTTAAATAAAGGGGGAGGGACATACTCTATAACCTTCTGAAATGGATCAATAGTGCTGTAATGAAAACAAAGTAACATTCAGAAGGAGAGTACATTTAGATAGTGCAATTGTACAGAAGACGAATAAACTACAAGATAAAAAAATCACTGTACAGAATTTACATATCACCAGCAACATATGCAACACATTAAAATGTTAAGTTTTAAACAATAGTGTGAAATTTAAAAAGGCACTTCATATAACAATGAATAGAAACAGCATTTCTGTGTACACACAGTAACCATGAGAAATCATATCATTTCCACATACATTTTATGTCTCGTCAAACTATAACATTTTAAAGAAAAAGGATCATTAGACGCATCCCTTTCAAGAACACCAAATCACTCAACTTGCGATGATTGCTAGGCCTCCTAGAAGACCTAGAGCTGTTCAAACATCAGAGGCTGGCCTGATGGAGAATCTTGTTGAAGGCTCTGCAAATGGCAGACATGATGTGAAAACTTGTTATCTAATTATGAATTCCATACACTACTATGGTTGTCTATTAGGGCTGTTTCCCTACACCAAATCCCTGTTTTTAGTTTTATAACACCATCATCATTCAAGTATGCCAGAGAAAGACTTTAAACTAATCTTAAAAAACAGGTTAAGAATATTGTTTCTTCTGCAGTCAAGCACCCAATCTACAGCTAAACCTGCTCCCACACTTCGGTGTTCTGCCCCATCCCCACGCAACTGCCGAACCCCTTCAGAAGCTAGCCACCTGACCACCAGTTCCATGATATCTCAATACCTTTTTATTTTCAGGAAAGATCTCTGGAGATGCTTGGGCATATCAATCAGAGAGTGGCAAAGCAATGCTACTTGTTGCTACGGAGCAACATAACACAAAATGAAGATAGCAGCAATGCTGCTCTACAAACATTGAGAACAGTTAACACTACTCCACTATACACTTAAAAATGGTTATGATGGTAAATTTTATGTTTTGTCTTTTTTTAAGCACAATTAAATATAAAAAAATTAAAAAGAGCAGGTTAGGTGGAAATGCCAGAGCAGTTTCAGAGAACCAGGTCTTCAAGCAACATAATTTTGGTTTGAATTTTGGAAAATAAGAGTATCTCAAAAATCATCAAGTTGGTGACACAGTATGCAATTCAGGGAAGGGACGGGGAGAAATGGAAAAGTGGGAGCAGTGCGAAGTAGCCTCAGACAACTGGGAACATCTATGTGCAGCCGTACAGAAAAGTGTCAAGATCTCTCTCTCCAGCAAGTTTCCCACGACTAGTCCTTTCACAGAAGAAAACTACGGTGCTACAGCAAGGGCACATGAGACTGCTGAACTGGTAGAGTACACGTCGTGAACTATAAAAATCTTCGTATGACTTCTTAGGCCCTTGTTTCTTTTTAGACAGTATCAGTGCTCTTCTAGTGTTCAATTTGAAAGAATTTTTAGAGCACTGGCATGGACCTAAAACAGAAGTAAAACTTTGTGAAAAGTATAGAAAAATTAAAGGTAAATGTTAACTCTAGATATGACTTGACCAAATGTGCCAAGAGGAGACTCTATCAAGACTGCAGCTTAAGCTTCATCTACAAATAGGACAAACAGAATCAATACAGTACCCTGAAACTATCTGACAAAATAAAATAACTTCTTCCAAGTAGGGATATTTGCATCTTCAACCTCTACAGCACAAACAGGGAGAGGAAGAAAAGTAAACAAAAAGGGTGCTGAATATGGTTATGATGAGGAGGGGGAATGGGCTTCCAATAAACTATCAAAAAGTGGGGCACCAGGGAAAGCATCAGTCACCAGTCTGCAGGAACCATGGCAAGAAACAGAAACCATATAAACCTGAAAACAGTGTCATGGTCCACTAACAGTAGACCCAAAATACTACGGTCAAGCAGATGAAAAAATAATAATAATGCAGATGTTCGACAAACCAAGAAATTACAAAATTATGAGTCTACTGATAATATTTTTTTCTATTTGGCCAAGCAAATAATTCTAGATGATGTATTCAGACCCCTCCAATTTGGCAGTTTCTCCAACACTGAAGTCATGATGTGAAGACAAGGGTCTAAGGGCTGGGCACTGCACAGCCACTGCCTCGAGACAGATACTGTAGGACATGTAACTGAGGTATCTGCTGCCAGTTCCAGTCTGACGGAGAAATCATAATGCGAAGAACTGAGAACGAAAAGATAAGTCGTCTCTCATGGTAAGAGTCTGACTAGATTAAGGGACCAGTAAACCAAGAACACACCACTGAAGTCTTGAGAAACCGTTAATGGACATCCAGAAAGAGAAGTGCATGAGATGTTCTCTCTACTACATCCACAGTTACACTCTGAATCTGAAGGATTTCTCAGTAAAATCTAGACTGATGGCATCCCTCTTTATTATAATCAGAGGACCAGATTGTCAGGCATGTTTGGAATTCTTGCTCTTTCAAGAGTTCAGATTTGCATGCCTGGATGGTGTAACATCCTTGATTTCCAGGGCACTAATGTGCATTATCTTTTTTGTATTTAGAGCGTGATGAATTACGGAGCTCAAGAGTTTAGAAGGGAGTCAAGGTCATCTTGGTGAAAGGCCCAGATTATCCTGTGAGAACACCATGACCAGGTCTCACAGCTTGTGATATATGAGAGCTTGACAGACTTAGGAGTGACAACTGCAGAGAATTCTCTGTGTAGCTTTGGGTGGTGAAGACAGTTACTGTGAAAGTTTCTACAGAGATGTCACAGGTAGGAAAGTCTTCTTCCAGCTGGTGTCCACAGTAGACCTGGGACATCTAGCCACCCCACTGGAAGCAAACTGGATTTTGCAAATTTTGATTTGAATTTTAGTTCTTGATATACAGCTTCAAGGCTGATTCTGAAGTCTCACAGAGCTTGACAGTAGTATGGACACTTGGTGAGCTGATCACCCTGACATAAAGAGATTATAACAGATTTGTCGTTTTGTGAAGATCTGACAAACGGAAGCCTAAACAAGGAAGCACTGATGACCTAAAAACGAAGGATCTGCCTCTGGTGTTAGAGATCTAGTAGTAGGTTATTTCCAGATCCAAAATCTCCTAGTCCTCAGTTTACCAGTGAGATTTTCCTGAGGGGAAAGAAATATTTATGTTTTTCCTTAATCATAAGAGGATTCAGATTCCTGAGTACCCTCCTCTAGACTTATTTTGGACTAGAAATAACAGGTAAACCTTTGTTCAACCCTACTGAACGTCTCTACCACTCACTTGGCCAAGAAAGCATGAGTCTCTTTATTATTTACTTCATTCTAAAAGTCTAGAATTCAAATGTCAGCTGTGATCATTCCAGCCATGCGTTCAGATTCTGAGGTGCCCTCCTACCTGTAGATCCTGTGTGGATGGGAGGAGCAAGTAGCACAGTCAGCATCTTGGACAGGTGCACTGCTGAACGTGAATGGGTTACTAATTCTTGTACCCATGGCGTTCTGGAGATTCTCCCTTTTTCCTGTATCTATAGGGGTGGTTTCGGGGTTTGTACCAATCCCCTCTGGAGTATCCTCTACTGTGATAATGTGCTTTCTGGTCATGACTATAGAAGTATCGATGTTGGTTATAGTATTTGCTGTGGTCTTTATAGTCATTTTCCTTTATACTGTTTTCTTCGGCAACTACAGCATTCACATCTTGTCCAAAGAGGGAAGTACCGTCAAAGGGCAAGTGTGAGATCTTCTCTTGGGTTTTCTTAGTGAGAGATGTGAGTCGAAGCCAAGCCTGCCTTCTGTAGTCTATTGCCATTGCCATAACTCTGACCACAGAGTCCATTATATCCCTAGTAGTACAAAGCTGCCAAAGGCCCGCATCCATACCATCAGATATTATACATCTTGCTTTTCCACGATCAAACTCTGGGTCATGGACCAGATCCTCCATGTCTTCCCAGAGTTTACGCTGATACTGAGTCATATAGGCCATGTAGCTAGCAGCTCGGGCTGCAATGGAAGCAGCATGGTAGAATCTACAACCCATGACCTCCATTTCTTTCGAGGTAGAATCCAGAGGTGATGTTGTGCTTCCTCTCTTGCTGTGCTCTAATGCTTCTACGATGGGGCCCCCGGCCGGTGGATTTGGTTGGAAAGGAGAGGTATCCTTGGCCACAGGATATACCCTGTGTCCCATGAAGGAGGAAGGATGGCAATCAGCAGGGTCTTTAAAAACCTCAGTGGTGGCGATTCTCAGAAGAGGATGCAGTGGAGGGACCAAACGTTTCTTAGAAGACACACAATCAGGTTTCCCTTCACATGGTTCTGCTTCGGACTGTAACGTGACTCTCTTGATAATACCTCTTTGTTCCATTCTTTTCAAAAGCCCTGTGAAACTAGACTGACTAGGGTCACCTGGCTGCCCTTTGTCATCAGCTGAGGGGGATTTGCAGTCAGCTTCTTCTTCCACTGTGGATAAATGTTCTTCCTTGGAGGTAGAGATGTCCCAAGGAACCGAGGAATTCTTACTTGGCCTAGAATGATGAAATCGAAAACAGCTCCTGGACTGCAGATCACGTATCACTCGGGACATCTCAGCCACTTGTGTCTGGAGATAGAGGATGGCATCCTGTCCGTGCTGTGAAGCAGAAGACTCTACAGGTAAATCCTCCTTGACCTCTGAAGAGGCCAAAGATTCTTGGGGGACCAGAAGTGGAGATGAAGGCAGAATCTGGCAATTTTGTGATGGCTTAAGCGTCTCTGTCTCAGAGATCTTAATAACTGAATTACTTTGATCACTTTTCTGGTTCTCCAATGGGTTCTCAACAGAAGAAGGTTGAGAAACTATCCTGTGTGGACTGCTGGTACAGCTCCCAGAGGAGGAGCTGCTGTCTCCACTGGGAAGAGGAACACTGCAGCTAGAGCACATTTCTGGGCGATGACTCTCAGAGGATGGCACCTTAGACTCAGGCATTCTCTGGGTTATCCACATGAACAAGAAAACCAAGGAAGAAAAAAAATATGCTTTTAATATGTTAACTTTCAAGTGCAGAGATGCATGTCCAGTAAGTAGAACTCAATTTTTTAAATTATTATAATTAACAATATACAATCCACTTCAGGTCAGCAAGGGGACCACAGAAGTCAAATCCACAAATTTCACTACCCCAAAGGCCCCAAACCAACTACTGGCATTAACCTGGCACTGTGTCTATGAAAAAGAGTAAAAACAAGCCCAGGTCAAGGGGTGCCATCCTAGCCTGCTGCTTGTTCCCATGCTAGAATAAGAAGAGGCAGCAAGACTATTGGTGAAAACAATTAAAAAAAAAATCCCATTCAACATATGTAAGGCAACAAGTAGAAGTTAATAATGGCAAAGAGAACTTGGGAAAAGTTCCACTGAGAAGAAAAAACATTTCTAGAAGTCCTGCACTGCAGAGTCACTTTTAAATCCCTTTAAAAATTCTCATTCACTCTCCATGAACAAAATTTTCCAGTTGCACAGTTCTACTCTACGGTTTGTAGTTTTCAAGGAGCTTTGTTACCTCATTTCATCCTCACAACAACCCTGTGAGGTAGGTATTATTCTTATGTGGTAAAGAAACTAAGGTTAAAAAGCTACTTATCCAAATTCACAGACTTAATAAGAAGTAAAGCTGACACTAAAACCTAGGTATTTTGATTGCAAGTTCAAGTCCCAATACTTTATATCATACAGCAAGTAGCTTTCTGGCCGCCTTGAACACACAGCCAGTTCTCTAATGAATCAAGAAAAGAGCCCATTAACAGAAATTCGGGCTAAGACAAATGAAAGACAAGATTTCTACAAAGTGCTCAGCTACTTTGGTTCTCAGAGTAGGGGAAGCATAAGTTTAAAGGTCAAACCCACAACCAATAAATCACAGGTCAGAGAGAAAACCCCAAATATGAGGGGGAAAGAGGAGGTTAAAAGGATGACGCCTGAATAATCCACAACCCTTCCCCATATTCCATTTCTAAAGGATCTTCACATATCCTTTCTTCCAAGATACAACAAATTTTCTGTGGCCACATGGTTCTGGAAGAAAAGGATCCAGTTCTACAGGGCACCTGAGGAGAGACAGGAAAGGAGAAGGGAGCCAAAAATCTTGCAGTTTTATTCCATTTCCCTTTTATCAGATATGGCCTCCAAGGCTTAGAACTTTCCTGTGTCACATAATCCTTTCAAATCCTCGCTGAAAGTAGAAGAACAAAGCTGGAAGCAGATCTTCTGGGCAGAGGACTCCCTGGACTACCTTTCAGGGCCATTCTAACAGAAACAGGCCGTTCTCTAAAGCACAATAGCACCTAAACACAGCCATCGCTGATTTGATGACTCTCTTTAGAGAATGCTTCTTAAATGCCAAAAGTGAAGAAATGCAAGTCAAATGTAATATACTTACCTCACTCTGAGAGGTGCTAGGCTCTTCATCATCACTGCTGACCAGATCAATGTATTCCAGAACAGGTCTCAATGGTCCTTCCTAGGAAAAAATGAACAAATTAACAAGTCATGGAGAGTTATTCAAACTAAATTAGCATTTAAAACAATCCTTTTTGTCGATGCTGGGATTTATTGGCAAGAACTCTTCTGAAGAGGAAGCCTTATGGGTGGTAGAAAATAATCAAAACAAATGCAGATGAAAATATTCATAGCACAAGACTAAGAAATGATGACAAGACCTAAAAGAGACTCGGCCAAGGTAGGGTATTAGGACTGTGTTGATTCCTTGGGGAGAGGATTATTAACACAGGAATAGTGCTACAAGGTCAGATACTGTAAGCCAATGCTTTTCAGATGGGATGGGTATCTCTGACTAGGAACTAGGCTGTACTTCCGACTCCTACAGTCACACATCAAACCTGGTTCTCCTTCATCTTTTCTTTCCATCCATACTGACTCCACGGCAGACCAAGCCTTGAATGCTAAGCTTAAAAGCCTAGATTTTATTCTGTAGGCAAAAGGGAATCAATAAATACTAAGATGGGAATAAGATCATGAGAGCTTACCTTAAGAAGATTAATCACATAGAGAAGTATAGAAAGCAGGATAATTAATCAGTCCACACACATAATAATGCAAAACTAAAATAGTGGTGATGGCAAAAATAACAGTGATGCTGTGGTGCATATACAAAAGGATATACAGGTAAGATGAAAACAAAAAACAAAAAATGATTGACTATAAAAACAAAACCCCAACAACCACAAGGAGTCAAAGTGGTCACTAAGGTTTCAAGCTTAGGAGACTAAAGGATAAACATAAATTTGGAATACAAAGACAGAGCTGGCATTCCTTTGGCCATAATGGGATGATGTACGAGGGGTACACAGAGGCACCTGGCAGACAGCTGGAAATGCAAGCCTGTAATCTGGGTATAGGAACGTAACTGGAAGTGGAGACTGGAAAGATGCTCCCCTACAAGACTAGTAACTCTAGAACTAAACTGAAACTATGATATTGCCAAGGAAGAAAGCAAAGAGGAGAAAGAAGGGATTCAAGGAGGCTCTTGAGGAAATGATGGAATTTTAGGATTTAGGAAGAAGAGCTAAGTAGGTAATCAGAGATCTGAGAAGAATCAGAAATGCACAAATTCAAAGAACCTAAAGACAGAGAAAACCTCAATGAAAAGGTGTCAATGCTAAATGTGGCCAAAAACACTGAGCACCGAAAAAAAAAAAATGCCACTGAATTTAACAACAAACAGAGCAACTTTCAAGATAGCAGTGAGCATACCAGTCAGGCTCTAAAAAATTAAGCTGAAAATGAGGCAGTAAAGGCCAAGAGTAAAGATTATTCTTTGAAAAATTCTACTATGTTTAAAACAAGAGAAAGGGACATGGGGGAGAACATGGCTGAGGGAAAGATTTCTCAGGATTGGGAAAGACGGCTGTTGGGAAGCCAAAGTGATATATTCAGTGGAAAAATTAAGAGAAAAAGACCTCAGGTCAAGAGACAGAAGCTAAGATCTAGTTAAAGATCCTCTTCCTGAGAGGAGGCATCCAGTCTCAAAGACAGTGTATTTCTCCCCTAGGCTGCAACTTCTCTCCAAGCAGGAAACTGCTTTCCCTGCAGGTGGTGATTTAGCCACTAAGATAAAACCAGAGAGCAAAACTTCTGGGCAGGGCTCATGTAATAAAGTAATTAGGATTTCTGCCTGAGCTGTAAAAATGGACATTTAAAAAGAGGATTAGAGAGACAGATATTCTGCAATGTGTGGTCAACAGAGATGAATCACCTACTTTAAGACCCAAACCTACCATTTGTAATAAGGTTATCAAAATCATACATTCAATCCAAGAAGGTAGTAGAGGAGATAAAAATATAATAGCTTGCTCTCCTCAAGAAATGTACGTTAGGAACTTTTATTACACGCCCAGTGAAGCAGCACACCAAGAAAGTCCCTGAGGTACCAGAAACACACAGAGGCTGGGGCAGAGCTTCCATGAAGGGTTGGCAGGTAGAGAAAAAAGGGAGATGAAAGGATAACTGGGCACAAAGCACAAAGTAGAATGGGCAGGAAAATGGTCACAAACAAGATGAAAAAGTAGCTGCAGAAACAGGAGAAAGGGCAGGAGTAAGGACAGATGAGAAAAAGTAGCATAAATATCCTGCTGGGGTCAACCACTAAACTGATACCCAGCCACCTCTGAACTACTGAACAATGACAACTTATGATTCACACTAATTAAGAGAGCAGAATAAAAAGAATCAGGATAGGAAGTCCATACATGAGAAAAAGCAGGGGTCATTGAGAGTATTCATTCACTCAACGAATATTATGGAGTTATAACTGACAGAATGGTAGGAGAAGACAGCATGTGTTTGAGACCTAAAAAGGCAAAGAGGCTGAGTGGAAAAACAACGGAAGATAGATATTCCAAAGGAAAATATTACTTATAAACAAACACTCTAACTGTAGCTAATTTTCACAGTGGATATGGCCAAACTTCCACCATAACGAACCTAAGGAATCAAAACCCTTTGGTACTCCGTTGATTTTACTCTAATCGGGAACATGTGTCACTGAGCCCTGTACAGGCAAAGGTACTAAACTTTTCACGTATGTTATTTCATTCAATCCCCACATTACTTCACTATTGTACCATTTAACAAAGGAGAAAACTAACTGAGGCCCATCTGGTTCTCTAATCACATCATTGGCTGTGTGGTCTCTAATCACATAATTCTGAGGCAGTTCCAAGTATACACACTATGTTTAAATCAATGCTTATTTCCTAAGTTTCAGAGATAAGATACTTTCTCTTCCTTTAATTTGAGGAAAAAGTCTACCTGCTACTGTCCCCAACTCTGAATAACTCACAACACTAGCCAAAAAATAAGTTATTAATTCTCCTCAAACAGTAATAATTATAATACAAATATCAAGAAAAGGCAATTTCTTACTACATTTATAATGGCTGCTTATATTCTTAAAAAGTATAAATGCATGTGGTCCTCCAATTACAAGGTATTTTATTTAAATTTGCTTCATCCATCAACTAGTGAACCATCATTCTCATCCCCTCTGTACCAGTAACAAAATCAAAGGATTCTACTCCAAAGCCACACAATTTAGGGGCAGGAGCACAGGCAGAAGCAAAACACGGGTTTTTTCCCCCACATAGAGAAGTTAGGGACATAGTTTACTTCTGCAGTCCCACCCGATTCAAACATTTCAAATGATTCCCAAATGCCTGCTCTAAGTTCAAATTTAGTCCACAATTCAAAATCTATGCTATCCGGCCCATCCTTCCTTCTCCCACTTAAAAAAAAGTACCCTTCAGAACTAAGCATAATCCTCTCTGCTCTCCCATTTTGATGACTTTCCTTGTTTCTTCTTAAAATACTCTTTTAAACACATACAAACACTAAATGCTTCCTATGAAAAATAAACTGAAAATCGTATGTCTTTTTTTTTTTTTTTTTTACAGCACCTTGTACTTTTTATAAAAGAACTTTCTACTAGAACTATTTACAAAGTCCTCATCCCTATCTCATCTCTCACACTGAAATACTGACACTTACGGGTAGGATGTACTTCCAACTAATCTCTGTAGTTCTAAGGTACTTAATTCAGGACTTTGCTCCAACATTATTTTTATTTATTGAGCTAATACAACCCCAAGACACGCAGCCAAAAGACACCCTCATTATTTGTCCATGACCCCCCGAAGTAATTTATGAAAATATGCAAATATTCCACATGTTCAATGATTCCACATTATACCAATCATCTTGGTTGAAGCCTAAATCTCATGTGCTGTTATCAAGATTATGACAGGCTGTCTCAGCAGTTTTTATACCTTTGTATCTAGAGTAGCACTGTGAAAGATCACGTCATTAGCCCTGAGTTAAAACAGTTTTCTGGGAGTAAATTAACTAACATATCTGCAGTTTCAAAGAATGCAGAGAATAAATATGGTGGCTGAATAAGGGATCATATTACTAAATTAAACAGAAAATTAGAGCAAAAGACCTAAATGAAAAGTTTGTATAGTAATATTCTGTCTCTTGAGTTAAAGCACTGTTTACACATGTGTATTGGCTTCGCAAAAATCAGACGGTACACTTATGAACTGTGCAATTCTCTGTATGTGTATTTCAATAAAATTTAAATGAAAGGGCTCATTTTTGCACCTCCACATCTATATCCTTCCGTTCCTTCAATATGCTTAGTTTCAAACTCTGTATTTTCTAAACCACACAAAAATTACTGTGCCACCATGCGGATTAAAGATGGGAAAGTTAGGCTAAGAATGAACTAAGAAATCCAAACCAGTGTAAATCAAGAAGTAATATCACAATGTTCTTTTTGTATCTGAAGAAATCTTAAGCACAGACTATTTATTATTTTTATTGAACAAGCACTACCTGAGGAGTCAAGTATAAGATTGGGTTAGAGAGAGAAGATTCTGTCTCTAATGTATTTTAAAATAGAATTAAGGTATCATTAATACATTGAAGTGTTATCACCATAAAGGCATAAGGAATGTTTTTAATAGGTTTCTTCTAGTACTGTAATTGCATTTAATACATATAATTCACTTCTCCATTGTGAACTATCAAACCTTTGAATTTATATTTGGAAACAGATAAATATAAGATGTATCAAGATGGACACATATTCACTGACTGTGTATTTTTACTCTGGATGCAAAGATATAACAGATTCTCTACATTTAAAATAATATTTAACTTAAAAGACTATTCTTAAACTTCAGTCTAATACATGCTTACATTAAGTACTGACAAGCTACACCACCATTCTTCACTCCACACAGTACCTATATATATATATTTTTTAATCTTATTTTTGTAGATTCCATCTATGATTCTCAAAGTAAGCCCCATAGTTCATAAAGAAGTGTGTCCCTCTTACTTTAATTTCCACAAAATACCAAGGTAAATATTCTCCATTCACAAATATACCCATATTCAGGGAGAACCTGAAATATCTGTCCTGAAGAGCCAAACATACTTCAACTCACAGTGAAGGAACAGGCAGGATACAATTTCTTCTACCACCCCCGCCAAACCTTTAAAGTTTAAAATGAAAAGGATACAGCACCATATGCATGGGCAAAGACAAAAAAACCCAAGAAATGATCTTGTGAAAGACTCCTAAACAAACCCACTGAAACACAATACAACAATGCATCACAATGGCCTAATGTTGGGGTACACAGAAGACACTGTTTAATAACCAGTTTTTCAAAACTGTCCAAGAACCAACAAACACAAATACACATCAGACAGGGAATTAAAGAAAGATTATACACCTTTAATAGCAAACCTCAACTACAGTATTCAAAAAGAATCATTTACAGTAGAAGGATTCTCTAGCTAAGTGAGATACTACTTTTAGCAGAGCCTTTATAAAACTTTAACAGTGTGGGGTGGAAATTATCCTCAAATGTATCATAGCACCCCCTTCAGTTTTTGCAACCAATGTTTTACAAAGTGTGTTCACAGCTTCATACACCCCCGCATTTGCACCAACATGAAGATTCCTGGGCCCCACCTCCCATTTCTGATTCCATAGGTCTGGAGTGAGGCCCGGGAATCCACACACTTCTACTTACTAATGCTTGAAAACTACTGTCCGAAGGGAATAAAAACAGAAAGATACAGGATGCTCCTGGTGATACGGGCCCTTCATTGTGAACCTCGCCTGCTGGACTGTGCTGTAAACAGGATGAGCTCGGAGCTTAGTGAAGTCTTCAAGCCACCCGCCTTCACGTTATGGAGACACACAGGCTCAGAAGTTGAGTTCCTGCAGCCCTTCTGGTTTTCTACCTCATTCCTCATCACTAGCCGCCCCTTCTCCCTAACATGTGTGCTATCTTTTAGAAGTTACTCTTGTCTCATTTCAAAACACTCTTAGGAGACCACAACCCTGCGTACATGAAAGGCTCTAAGTGCAGGGGGAGAGGCGAGATTCAGGGTACAACACGCACCGCAGGCCACAGGCTTTGTGATGCCTACTGGGGCTGCTCAGACACCTCTTCAGGCAAATTCCCTACTCCTATGCCCTACTCCACAGTGTACAGTCTCTATCAGACATTCACACACGTTTGCTGCATGATGAACAAACAGGTGAGAGGTAATCACATCACGGCTTATCACGCATAGTCTCTGACTCGGAAAAACCCGAATATCGTCGCTACTTACACTAACAAACTGAATGTCATCTTCATTTTCCTCGGGTGTTGACTCGGACGCCTCAGGCCCAGCTGGAGGGACACATTCTATTATCTATAAAATAAGCCAAAACACGGTTATCTAGACAACCCCGCACTTACAGAAGATTTTTCCTAAGGGAACGAAGAACGAAAGCTCTCGCGGAGACCTAACGGAGCCCCAGCCTCCGCGAGCCCGAGCTCGCGTCCGTGGACCGCAGGGGCCCCTGCGCGTCCCTTCTCCCGAGGAGCAGGGAGCACGCTCCCCCAAGAGGCAGTCGGCCTCGGAACCCACGCCGCGCCCGCGCCGAGCAGAGGTTCCCGAGCCGGGCCGGGCGGCCATTGTTGCTGAGGCACCCTCGTCCCCCAGGCCCCAAGGCCCGGCCCAGCACCCCCCGGACCCCGCACCACACCGTGCCCAGCCCGCTACTCACCTCCGACCCTGGGTCTCCCATCTCCCCGACAGCCCGCCTGCCGGCACCCACGCTGCCGCCGTCCCCGCCGCCGCCTCAGCCTCCCCGCCGAACCCGCCGGCCAGCCAGCCACACGCCGCCGTGACCCGCCCCCGCGTGCGTGCCGAGCCGAGGACGCCGCCGAGCCGCCGACACCGCGGGCGGAAAAGGCTGCAAAACCGCTTCCCGAGGAGGAGTGGCCCGCTAGGCCCGCTGTGCCTGGCCTCCCTGGCGCAGTCCCGGCCTCCCTCCTCCGCCGCGCCGGCCGCTGGGAACTATAGTTTCAACAGCACCGAGACCACCCTAAGCGTTACTGGAAAAGAACGGAAGAGGACCCCGAGGCATGGCGCATGCGCTCCTCGAGGCTGACGTCACTGCCGCTCGCCGGGCGGTGGGCTGGCGGGGTTCTGTTTTACAGTAAAGGGCGGGGACGAGGATGGGGAGGAGTGCGTAGGCATGCGTTTCGTGTGGTTGTGGAAGTGACAGGCGGGTGATGGAGACTAATTTATCAGTTCTCCTTTTTTCTCCGAAGGGTCGGAGATATGGATGCTTAGCCGAATTCTAAGATCAGTGCAGAAATCTGAGGCAGCCTTACACTGCTCACCTGTTCTCCATCCTCAGTCTCCACTCAGAGCCTGTATTAATACACCTGAGGAGGAAAACTGAGGCCCTGAGCTCCCATCTCCAGGTTGACCTGAAGAAAGCTGGCGAGGCTAGAGAATCCTGGGCCCAGTAGGACAGTAATGTTACAACGTACTTTTTAAAGACGTTCTCAGATAGTATCTTAGTAAAATAGAATAGTTGACTGTTTTCCAGTGTTCACACTCAAAAACCCTGTAAAATAGTTCACTCATGTTCAAATATGTGTTCTCATATTTTTCACTTAACTGCCTTACCAAAAAGCCCCATTTTTTTTTTTACACATCCACAATTGTTAGTAAAGGTTTTGAAAAGATTTTAAGTTGGAAAATTCTTGTAAATCTTAGATGCCTTTTTTGCCTGTCTGCATACATGCCCAACATGTGATTACCTATATTGGTAGTAATTATTGCTTAATAGTCCATATTTCCTTCCAGGGCTTTATGACTTAAGTTGCTTTTCTACTTCGTAAGTTTGAGAATTGTAGAGGCAAACTGAGAATGAGAGACCTGCCTGTTGTGTTCCTTAAAAGCTGTATGTAAATATTTCTAAAACTTTTAAATGTCTAGGCAAAACTTGTATTTAGGATTCTCCTAATGTGCTGGTGAGAGTTCAGTGGAACATTTACATTAACCATTTGCAGGTAGGAGTTAATGTGTAAAACTTGGAAAACAAGAGCCCAAATATGCTCATAACTCTTCATTCCTTGTGCGCTCCCAATACAGGGGGCCAGGGTTCAATCCCAGCCAGGGAATTAGATTCTGCATGCATGCCACAACTAAGAAGTCCCGTATGCCACAACGAAGACCTGACACAGCCAAGGTAGACTGATAGATAGATAGATAGATAGATAGATAGATAGATAGATAGATAGATAGATAGATACTGGTGTTAAGATTGAACCTGTACCATGATTCTCTGAGGAAGGTATTAAAAAAAATTTCTAAAAGCATATTTTTTTAAATGCAAGGTATATATAATATGATCAGAACCACATCAAACCACCAAGCAAACCATGCCTGAAATAGGAACCCGACTTAAGTACTAATAGTAATTTTCTCTGGGGAGCTGGACTATGTGTTAATAAGAAAATCTTTTGAAACCCATTAATATTTAAGCGACATGCCTGTAGTTCCTGTAAGGCCAGTTTTATTTAGCTTGGTGTAGCAGAGGAGAACAAACTATAGGCAAAGCTTGGGAGTCCCTTAATCTTAGGAAATTAAGAAGAGATTGGGTGGGGTGCTTTAAAGGCCAGTCGGTGTGGTAGGGAACTGGTTAGAATTGGAAAAAGCAGAGTTCTTTGCTGATTGGTTCAGGGTTCAAAATGGAAACTTTTAACCATGGGAAAATGTTTTTTATGTTTCACTGTGGATCCATTATTTTGCTTTATGAGTTAAGATCCTGAAGGGAACCCATCAATGGGTTTGGTAACCCCTCAAATTCAGTTCTCTTAGACTTTGTTGGACACAACATTATAATAATTTCCAAATCTACATGTTGATATCCTTCCTTCAACTCATTGAAACAAATAAGTGCAGGCTTCAACTTTAGTTTTGATTTCAGCAGTTTTCTATTGACTTTCTAGCTGGTTTTGTTGAGTGATTATTTATAGAACCATCTGTTTGAACATTGGCTGCATCCAGGATTTAAGATTCCAAGTCCTGGTTCTTTACTAAGGGAATGACACCAAGAGGAAATTAAATGCATCAGTAAGTCTCAAACCCTCTTTAAGAATCACTGTTCAGGGAATTCCCTGGTGGTCCAGTGGTTAGGACTCAGCACTTTCAATGCCGGGGCCCCAGGTTCAATCCCTGGTCGGAGAACTAAGATTCCACAAGCCACCTGGCCAAAACAAACAAAAAAGAATCATTGTCCAATATTCATAAATCTCAAAAAAGGGAAAGTATAGCTACCATGAGCCTGTCATTTATTTAAGGAGCATTCAACTTGGGGAAAAGAGTTAATATATACACAGCACCAAATATTATGCTTTAGAAAAGGAACAAATATTTCCAATGCATTTGTATTATTAAGAACCATATTTGGTTTGGAGTAAATGCTCTAAGACCTGGCAACTGGAATGGTCTCTTTAATAAGTTCTGATAAAGTAAGAAATAGATTTATAGGCATTTATTCCAAAATAGAATATTCTTTAGGGACGAAAAATGGCTCTTAAGATACTTTGGAACCAGTTGTCACAGTCATTTTCTGGGAGTTGTGAGAGCAGAACAAAGAGCATTTAGATCTGAAAGAGTACAAAAGACTATCCACTAGGTCTGTAGTACAATTTCTTTGTTCCTCTCAGGTCTGGAATTCTGTACAAGTGTTGCACACAGGGAAAAGAAGCGCAGGAAAAAAGGGGTGGTTCATTTCTATGGTTGGGTCATATGTACAAGCCACTTTTCTCATCAGAGGAAGCTGTGATAATTACTTCTTCGGGAAAGGAATCCTCCCCTTCAAGCAATCAGGTATTTGTCCTTATGAGTAAACTGGGAACAGTAGTTTGGGGTAACATTACTACATATTGTGAGTAGTATTTGCAAAACTTCCCACCCTCTTTCTAGAAATGTTTGGAGGATCATCTTTCAGTATTTGCTTCATAGCAGTACTACTCCTCCATATAAGGCCACTGAACAAAACTTCTGATGGTTCAACTTGTAGTGGGTCACAAGGGTTTTGGAAACACCATGGACAACCAAAATATTAGAAATGGTTTGTATCTGATAAAGTAATTGGTCTGTGGCACAGTTTAACCGTAGGTATATTTGTTACTATCTTGCTGGCTGGTATTAAGATGTCATAAGTATTAAGATCTATTTAACCTCTTTTATGATAATCTACATGTTAGAATAGTTGTTAAAATCTATTTACTAAAGAGTGACTATGGAGGAATTTAAGGCAAGTATAATATTCTTTCTTCCCACAAACTGAAGGGTGAAAAATCCTAAGCACGAGCAAAACTTCTGTATGATTTCACACTTACAGAAAAATTGCAAGAATAGTATCTGTTTTATCATATTCTGTATTTCTATCTACATAGAAATATACACATACTTTTTTCTTTCTGAATCACTGGAGAGTAGGTTGCATATATCATGCCTCCTTATCCCTTAATAGTTCAGTGTGTACTTCCTAAGAATCAGGATTTTCTTTGACATGTGTACTTGTTTTAGTCCTCTTGGGCTGCTTTACTAATTTAGCATAGAGAGGGTGGCTTAAACAACAATTTATTTCTCACAGCCTGGAGGCTGGGAAGTCCCTGATCAAGGTGCCAGCACAATCAGTTCTTGGTTAGAGCCCTCTTCCTGGTTTGCAGACAGTCTTCTTTCACTTTCACAGGGTGGAAAGCAGAGAGAAGCAAGCTCTCTTGTGTCTTTCTTGTAAGGACACTAATCCCATCGTGAGAGCTCCACCCTCATGACCTCATTATCTCCCCCAAACTCCATCTCCAAATACCATCCTAATGGGGATGAATTTTGAAGGGACATAAACATGTAGGCCATGACAGTATTATTATCAAAATTTGGAAATTTAACATGGAATGATCCTTTTTTTCCTAATCTGCAGTCCTTTATCACATTTTATCAATTGTCTACTCCAGGATCACATAGTGCATTGAGTTATGTCTCTTTATTCTTCTTTAATTCGGAGCAGTTTTTCAACTTTGTCTTTCATGATATTGATGTTTTTGAATTCCCAAGGCCAAATATTTTATAAAATGCTCCCCAATTTTGGTTCGTCAGATGTTTCCTCATGATTTGATTCATGTTATGCATTACCAGACAAAATAAATCGAAGTGATGCTGAAGTGTTTTAGGTGATCACATCCAGAGACCCATGATGGCTATTTGACCCTCATTGAGGATATTAATTTTAATCACCTGGTCAAGGTATCGCCCCATATCAACAATATGTAATTTCCCCCTTATAAATAATAGGCCATCTGGGGGGATATACTTTTAGACCATTCAAACACTATGCCTCATGAAATGTATTGCCTATATATAGCATATTCTGATGATTTTTGCTTTTCCCAAACTTTACTATGACGTCCACAAAATGATATATACCAACTCTACTGTTCTCTCAAATTTTTTTTATTAAGAAAGATTTTAATTAAAAATTTTATTGGAGTATAGTTGATTTACAATGTTCTGTTAGTTTCTGCTATACAGCAAAGTGAATCAGTTTTACATATACATATATCCACTCTTTTTTTAGATTCTTTTCTCATATAGGTCATTACAGAGTATTGAGAAAACTTCCCTGTGCTATACATAGGTCCTTATTAGTTATCTATTTTCTATATAGTAGTGTGTATATGTTAATCCCAAACTCCTAACTTATCTCCCCCACCCTGCTTTCCTCCCAGTAACCATTAGTTTGTTTTCTGTATCTGTTTTGACTCTTTTTCTGACTCTATTTTCTGACTCTATTTCTGTTTTGTAAGTTCATTTGTACCATTTTTTTAGATTCCACATATATTTGTCCTTCTCTTTCCGACTTCTGTCCTTTTCTTACTTCACTTAGTATGAAGTAAGGTCACCTCTAGGTCCATCCATGTTGCTGCAAACGGCATTATTTGGTTTTATGGAATATTACTCAGCCATAAAAAAAGAACGAAATAATGCCACCTCTCAACTTTTTTCAGCTGGCATTCTTCTGTAAGAGTCTTGCCTTTTCTTTTAAAATAACGTTTTATAAATTTATTTTTGGCTGTGTTGGGTCTTCGTTGCTGTGCACGGGCTTTCTCTAGTTGCAGTGTGCAGGCTTCTCATTGTTACGGCTTCTCGTTGCAGAGTGTGGGCTCTAGGCGCGCAGGCTTCAGTACTTGTGGCACATGGGCTCAGTAGTTGTGGCTTGTGGGCTCTAGAGCTCAGGCTCAGTAGTTGTGGCACACAGGCTTAGATGCTCCACATGGCATGTGGGATCTTTCTGGGCCAGGGCTCAAACTCGTGTCCCTTGCACTGGCAGGTGGATTCTTAACCACTGTGCCACCAGGGAAGCCCTGAAATAATTTTTCATGTATTAATTCATTTCTAACCTTTCATTGAATGATTTTTTGATGTTTGTACAGAGTGCAGATACAGTCACATCAAGAGCCTTCCTAGCATGTTACCTGGTAATCACTGTGGATATTAGGGGTTCAGAATATCAGAGGTCATTGATTCACAACTTCCTGTGCATCTACTTTTTCTACCTTGTGACCTGTAACACTTGTTTTAGATGTAGCTTGGCCATGCCATATATCTATGTTCTGATTAGTATTTTTTTCTTTAGAGACAATTTTACATTCACATGCAGTTTTAAGAATACAGAGTACTTGTGACATGATGATGTGCAGAGCTATGCTGATGTGGACAAATGATGTCACCTGTCATTCCAGTAAACACATGTTACTGGATTCCATCCCTCAGCCACTGCAGTGCACACTGAGGGGAATTCAAGGTGGAGAAAAAAAGGGTACTGGCCCTAGATCGGTAAGATGTATATTGAAGGAATAATTTCAATGACCCAAGATTCTTGCATCTTCCCATACATAAAAGAGCACTGAAATCATTAACTTGAGATGTCTTTTTTTGTGTGATTAGCAGTTACCTTGTGATGTTTGCTACATTTTTTTTTTTTTTTCAGCAAAAACTCCTACATATCCTGGCTCTCCTCTCGCCTCTTTGGAACAGTTCCTCAGAGCTATCTGAGTGGCTGTTTCCCCAGGCTACAGTCCTCAGTAAGGTCCCCAAATAAAACATGTAACTTGAAACTTTTTAGGATGTGTTTCGTGTTTTTTCTGTCAATAATTTTGGCAACCAATGAAGAGACCCAGAGCAGACTTCTCTCTTTTGCCTAAACTCTATGAGGATCCAGAGCCTGGGTACCAGCAGAGGCCTCTTGTGCCCATCTGCCTCCTCTGAGGGTCCAGATAAATTTGAGTGAGTCTCTCCTGTGTCTCTAACCTCCCATTGTTGGCTCATGATCCTAAGTTTTGTTTGGTGGTATTAAACTCCTCACTGGAGTAACAGGTTTCCTTGAACTTAGGTACCTGGGTTATCCTCAGTTGAAAGACACTGGGAAGATTTTATTATGTTCATACAGAATTTATACTTACAAGTACTTAATTGGGAATTAAATGAAATCTTGCCCTAATAATGGCCAAAGCCAAAAATAAATGAATTAATTAATTAATTTAAAAAAAATTAGGAGTGGTTATCATTATTTATTTATTTAGCTGCGTTGGGTCTTTGTTGCTCGTGCAGGCTTTCTCTAGTTGTGGCAAGCAGGGGCTACTCTTTGCTGTGGTGTGCGGGCTTCTCATTGTGGGGGCTTCTCTTGTTGTGGAGCACAGGCTCTAGGCACACAGGCTTCAGTAGTTGTGGCACACGGGCTCAGCAGTTGTGGCTCGCGGGCTCTAGAGTGCAGGCTCAGTAGTTGTGGCACATGGGCTTAGTTGCTCCACAGCATGTGGGATCTTTCCAGACCAGGGCTCAAACCTGTATCTCCTGCATTGGCAGGCGGATTCTTAACCACTGAGCCACAAAGGAAGTCCGGGAGTGGTTAACTTTAAAAAACAACAACAACAAAAAAGCAGTCAACAGAAACTGCCTGTGAGAACAGATTTGTAAGAAAAAGATGCCAAATCAGCCATTATATACACATTCACAGAACTACAGGAAACATGATTAAGAAGTAAATAAAGGTATGATGGCAATGTTACATCAAATAGAAAATATCAATAAAAGATAAAAATTATACAAAAAGATGGAACTTGTAAAGTACAACAAATGAAAATTTTAAAAAATCACTTCATAAACTGGACTTCACCAAAACTAAAAACTTTTGTGCTTCAAAGGACACCATCAAGAAAGTGACAAGATAACCCAAGAAATGGGAGAAAATATTTGCAAATCATATATGTGATAAGAGACTTGTATCCAGAATGTAAAGCTATACAAAGATATATAAAGATGTACAATGATCAATAGGCACATGAAAATATGCTCAAATCATTAGTCATCAGGTAAGTGCAAATCAAAACCAGAATGAGATACTACTTCACACCCACTTGGATAACTAAGATTAAAAAGTCAGATAACAAGAGTTGACAAGGATGTGGAGAAACAGTAACCCTCATGGTACTGCTAGGGGAATGTAAAATTTTGCAGCCACTTTGGAAAGCAGTGTAGCAATTCCTCAAATGATTAAACGTAAGAGTTAACATATGATCCAGCAATTCCCCTCTTAGATATATACCCGGGAGAAGTGAAAACATATGTTCATACAAAAACACTTCCAAGAATGTTTATAGCAGCATTATTCATAATAGCTAATAGGTGAAAGCAAGGCAAACATTCATCACTTGATGAATTAATAAATAAAATGTAGTATATGCACATGCAATGGAATATTATTCATGCACAAAAAGAATGAAGTGCCAATACATACTACAAGATGGATGAACCCTTAAAATGTTATGGTAAGTGAAAGAAGGCAGTCACAAAATACCACCTCACTGCACTTCCCAGCCCATGATGCATGCCTGCTGGTGTGTGTGGCAACTGGGGGCTGAAACTCAGGCTTCAGTGGACAGACCCAGGGAGAGGACTCAGTTTGGCTGTGCGAAGACAGTCCGAAGGGCCTAGAATGTGGTCCAGGCTGCAACTGGGGGTGTGTGCAGGACACAGCCCAGGTCCATCATGCGAAGGGAGGGGCAGGATCCACCATAGCAGTGTGTTCACAGGGGAATGCAGGCAATCGGCTCAGACTTCAGCCCTGTCTCCATGTGTGGACAACCTTCCAGAGCTTGTGCATTCCAAGAGCTCGGAGGGGTGGAGCTCATGAAGAAGAGGGAACATTCCTAAAGTCATTCTATGTAACCACCATCACCTTGGTACCCAAACCAGACAAAGACACTACCAAAAAATTACAGGCCAGTATCTTTGACAAATATAGTTAGAAAAATCCTCAAAAAAATATTAGCAAACCGAATCCAACAACACATAAAAATGATCATATACCATGATCAGGTTGGATTCATTCCAGAGCCACAAGGATGGTTCAACATTATGCAAATCAATCAACGTGATACGCCAAATCAAAAAAAGAAATGACAAAAACCACATGATCATCTCAATAGATGAGAAAAAGCACTGATAAAATTCAACATCTATTCACAATAAAAACTGTCACCAAAGTGGCTATATAGGGAACATACCTCAACATAATAAAAGCTATCTATGCCAAACCAAGAGTCAACATAATACTCAACAGTGAAAAGCTGAAAACCTTCCTGCTAATATCTGGAACAAGATAAGGATACCCACTTTCACCACTTTTATTCAACATAGCATTGGAAGTCCTAGCCACAGCAATCAGACAAGAAAAAGAGATAAAAGGTATCCAAATTGGAAGCAAAGGGCTTCCCTGGTGGCGCAGTGGTTGAGAGTCCACCTGCCGATGCAGGGGACACGGGTTCGTGCCCCGGTCCGGGAAGATCCCACATGCCATGGAGCGGCTGCGCCCATGAGCCATGGCCACTAAGCCTGCGCGTCCGGAGCCTGTGCTCCGCAACGGGAGAGGCCACAACAGTGAGAGGCCCACGTACCGCAAAAAAAAAAAAAATTGGAAGGAAAGAGGTAAAACTGTCAATATATGCAGATGACATGATACTCTCTCTAGAAAACTATAGACTCAACACAAAAACCTATTAGAACTGATAAACAAATTCACCAAGGTATTACGATACAAGATTAACATACAAAAAGCTGTTGTACTTCTTTACACTAACAATGCAACAACAGAAAGAAAAAGTAAAAAAACCCAACCCTTTTAAAAATCACATCAAAAAGAAATAAAACACATAGGAATAAAACTGACCAAAGAGGTGAAAGACAGACGCTGAGAACAATGAAACACTGATAAAGGGAACTGAAGATGATTCAAAGAAATGGAAAGATAACTCATGAGCTTGGATTGGAAGAATTAACATTGTTAAAATGACCATACTACCCAAAGCAACCCACAGATTTAATGTGAACCCCATCAAATTACCCATGACATTTTTCACAGAACTAGAACAAATAATCCAAAAATTGATATGGAACCACAAAAGACCCAGAATTGCCAAACCAATCCTGAGGAAAGAGAACAAAGCTGGAGGCATAACCCTTCTAGACTTCAGACAATACTACAAAGCTAGAGCAATCAAGGCAGCATGGTACGGGCACAAAAACAAACATATGGATCAATGGAACAGAATAGAGAGCCCAGAAATCAACCCACACACCTAAGGTCAATTAATCTTCGACAAAGGAGGCAAGAATATGCAATAGAGAAAAGACAGTGTCTTCAGCAATCAGCGCTGGGAAAACTGGACAGCTGCATGTAAATCAATGAAGTTAGAACACTCCTTCACACCATACGCAAAAATAAGCTCAAAATAGTTTAAAGACTTGGGACTTCCCTGGTGGTCTGGTGGCTAAGACTCCGTGCTCTCAATGCAGGGGGCCCGGGTTTGATCCCTGCTCAGGGAACTAGATCCCATATGCCACAACTGAGAGTTCACATGCCATAATTAAAGATCCCACATGCCACAACTAAATCCTGCATACTACAGCAAAGATCCTGCACGTGACAACAAAGATCCTGCGTGCCGCAACTAAGACCCGACACAGCCAAATAAATACATAGATGTTAAAAAAATAATTTAGAATCTTGGGGTGGAGTCAAGATGGTGGACTAGGAGGATGTGGAATTCACATCTCTGCACAACTAGTGCACCTACCAGGCACTGGTGGGGAACCACAGACAACTAAGGGAATGGGAAGACGCCCAAGCGACTGCGCAGGATGTTGGGGGAGGGAGGGGGGAGGAGAAGTAGAGGTGGGATGGGACCAGCAGCCCTGAGGAGCAGTTGGGGGAGGGGAGGGGTTCCCACGCCCAGAGGGGAAACAGGGGAGACCCTGGAGAGGGCAGAGAATCAGAAGGGAATGAGGCCAGCATTTACCCTGCCCACTTGGGCCCTGGGGAGCCTGCTGAGGTCCTGGGCCTGATCCTCTGCCCATCAAGACCTCCTCCAGCCACGTGGGTCCTGTGGGAGTGGGAGGGAGAAAGGGGGAGAAAAACTAAAAGCTGGCCGAATTGGACCAGCACCCATGAGGGGCAGCTGGGTGGAGGGGAAGGGTACCATGCCTGGAGCGGCTCACCCACAATTAGGGATCAATGGGGACAGGGGAGACCCTCAGGAAAGCGGAGGATCGGAAGGGAGTGCAGCTAGAGTTTTCCCTGGCCACTTGAGCCCTGGGGAGCCTGTTGAAGTCCCGGGCCTAATCTGGGACCAATTACAAGTATTGAAATTGAATCTGTGATTTAAAAACTCCCAACACTCCAGGACCAGATTGCTTCATAGGCAAATTCTATCAAACATTTAGAGAAGAGTTAACACTGATTCTTCTCAAACTCTTCCAAAAAACTGCAGAGGGAGAAACACTCCTAAACTCATTCTACAAGGCCACCACCACCATGATACCTAAACCAGATAAAGATATCACAAAAAAAGAAAATTACAGACCAATATCACTGATGAACATAGATGCAAAAATCCTCAAAAAATACTAGCAAACAGAATCCAATACAGGACCTAATAAAGGCCATATACAACAAACCCACAACAAACATCATTCTCAATGGTGAAAAACTGCAAGTATTTCCTCTAAGATAAGGAACAAGACAAGGATTAAAGACCTAAATGTAAGACCAGACACTATAAACTTAAAACTCTTAGAGAAAAACATAGGAAAAACACTCTTTGACATAAACCACAGCAAGATCCTTTTTGACCCACCTCCTAGAGTAATGAAAATAAAAACAAAAATAAACAAATGGGACCTAATTAAACTTAAAAGTTTTTGCACAGCAAAGGAAATCAAAAACAAGATGAAAAGACAACCCTCAGAATGGGAGAACATATTTGCAAATGAAGCAACGGACAAAGGATTAATCTCCAAAATATATAAACAGCTCATGTAGCTCAATATTAAAAAAGCAAGCAACCCAATCAAAAAATGGGCAGAAGACCTATAAATAGACATTTCACCAAAGAAGACATACAAATGGCAAAGAGGCACATGAAAAGATGCTCAACATCACTAATTATTAGAGAAATGCAAATCAAAACTACAATGAGGTATCACCTCATACCAGTCAGAATGGCCATCAACAAAAAGTCTACAAACAATAAATGCTGGAGAGGGTGCGGAGAAGAGAGAACCCTCTTGCAATGTTGGTGGGAATGTAAATTGATACAACCACTGTGGAAAGCAGTATGGAGGTTCCTTAAAAAACAAAAAATAGAACAACCGTATGACCCAGCAATTCCTCTACCGGGCATATACCCTGAGAAAACCATAATTAAAAAAGAGACAGGTACCCCAATGTTCATTGCAGCACTATTTACAACAGCCAGGACATGGAAACAACCTAACTGTCCAACGATAGATGAATGGATAGAGATGATGTGGTACATATATATACTGGAATATTACTCAGAGATAAAAAGTAACGAAATTGGGGGGCTTCCCTGGTGGCGCAGTGGTTGAGAGTCCGCCTGCCGATGCAGGGGACACGGGTTTGTGCCCCAGTCCGGGAGGATCCCACATGCCACGGAGCGGCTGGGCCTGTGAGCCATGGTCGCTGAGCCTGCGCGTCTGGAGCCTGTGCTCCACAACGGGAGAGACCACAACAGTGAGAGGCCCCCATACCGCAAAAAAAAAAAAAAAATAGTAACGAAATTGGGTCATTTTTAGAGATGTGGATGGACCTAGAGTCTGTCATACAGAATGAAGTAAGTCAAAAAGAAAAAAAACAAATATCATATATTAACACATATATATATGTGGAATCCAAAAAATGGTACAGATGAACCTATTTTCAGGGTAGGAACAGAAGCGCAGAGGTTGAGAACGGACGTGTGGATGCAGTGGGGGAAGGGGAGGGTGGGAAGAATTGGGAGATTAGGTTTGACATAAACACACTACCATGTGTAAAATAGATAGCTAGTAGGAACCTGCTGTATAGCACAGGGAGCTCAGCTCGGTGTTCTGTGATGACCTAGATGGGTGGGATGGGGCAGGGGGAGGGAGGTCAAAGATAGAGGGAATATATTTATACATATAGCTGATTCACTTGACTGTACACCAGAAACTAACAAAACACTGTAAAGCAAGTATACTCCAATAAAAAAATTATTTGATAAAAAAAAATGTTAATCCCACCCCCCCCCAAAATAGTTTAAAGACATAAATATAAGACATGAAAGCATAAAACTCCTAGATGAGAACACAGGCAAAACATAGTCTGACATGAAATATAGCAATGTTTTCTTAGGTCAATCTTCCAAGGCAGAAGAAATAAAAGCAATAAACAAATGGCACCTAATCGAACTTATAAGCTTTTGCACAGCAAAGGAAACCATAAGCAAAAGGAAAAGACAACCTATATACTGGGAGAAAATATTCGCAAACAATGCAACTGACAAGGGCTTAATTTCCAAAATACACCAACAGCTCATACAACTCAATATCAAAAAGCCAAACAACCCAATCAAAAACTGAGAAGACCTAAATAGTCATTTCTCCAAAGAAGACATACACATGGCAAACAGGCACATGAAAAGAAGCTCAACATCACCAATTATTAGAGAAACGCAAATCAAAACTACAATGAGGGAGCTTCAGGCTGAAAGACATTTAGGAATTGCTGCCCCTAAGGAGAACAATCACCACACTCATGGCAGGGATTTTGCGCTCAATAGTTCAGAGGCCCCCAGGCAGACTACAAATGGTGACAAAAGGTGTGGAGCCCCTTGTTCGTACAGATTGGATTCGTCACAAATTTATGAAGTCAAGAATTCCAGATAAAGTTTTTCAACCTTCACCTGAAGATCATGAAAAATATGGTGGGGATCCCCAGCAGCCTCATAAACTGCATATTGTTACCAGAATAAAAAGTACAAAAAGACGTCCATATTGGGAGAAAGATATAATAAAGATGCTTGGGTTACAGAAAGCACATACTCCTCAAGTTCACAAGAATATCCCTTCGGTGAATGCAAAACTGAAAGTGGTTAAACATTTGATAAGAATCAAGC
Organism: Grampus griseus; assembly: GCF_964374135.1. Lineage (NCBI taxonomy): Eukaryota > Metazoa > Chordata > Mammalia > Artiodactyla > Delphinidae > Grampus > Grampus griseus. The sequence continues at coordinate 43,492,256 of NC_139004.1, read as the reverse complement.
CCCTGAAGCTGCCGCAGGGTCTCCCAAGAGAGGAGGACATGTCCAGCACGTGCCTCAAGAGCACTGGAGAGCTGGTGGTGGGGTGGCTTCAGAACCCCACGGACCAGGAAGTGAATAAGTCCTGATGGCCTCGCGGCTTCAGAGTAAAAAGTGCAAGTCATTTCTATCTCAAGATGTTGCTCAGTGTATCCTGTCCAAAAACTTAAATGCTGCGGTGCAGCCGTCGGCACATCAGGTGACTCAACAACTCATCCTACAACTGGCCCTAGTCCAACAAAGACTATGCCCTCTGGACATCCTCCTGGTCTTAACTGACAAAATCTTGACCAGTGAAAATCTGGACGTCGTGGATTGATGCCTTGTGGTCTGACTTTGTCTGCCTTTGGCTGAAGAGGGGCATCAGAGAAGAGCAGCTGTGACAGCCAGGAGCTGGACTGGAAAGCCTCCGTGTGTCTAGGAGCCGGCCCAGCACTGACAGGTGTTGCCTATTGAACGTAAGCAATTTCACAGGTCACCAACATCAGATGAAGCTGCTCTGTAACTGATGGATCAAGGCGAAGACAAGCTCCCTCCATAATCACATCCGAGCGCAGACGAAAACACAAGCATTGTTCAAGCCGGAAAAATGAGGCATATCCCCTCTTCTGGGTAATGTGGGGCCTGCTGCTTCTCATCACACAGCGTTAGCCTCGCTTCATGCCTCTCACCTTCTAGATGAGATTCATGAAGACACCAATCATACAGCCATCTCTCTTTTCCTGACAGCATCCAATCCAGAGCAAACCATGCTTCTTTGAACACTCATCAAAATCATCTAATAAGAGCCCAGATCCTTTAAAGTCCTTCCCAAAGGACTTTTCCTGAGATGCAATAAAGGGAACTTATCCAGCTCCAGGTGTGTCTGGTGGTCTGTGGCCAGCCTGCACTCCCGATACTAATTCTTGTGGCTCTCGGGTCTAAGCTGCTAAGGATCATTCTACTCAGCCTCGACCTCCTTAGAGTATCTCTGCTCCTTCCTTCACCACAGGTAACCCAGTCTGCTGTTTTCCCAGCCTGGAGAGCTTGCCAGAAAAAAACTCAAGTGGATTTGTTATAAAGCAGAAACTGACACACCATTGTAAAGTAATTATACTCCAATAAAGCTGTAAAAAAAAAAAAAAAAAAAACTACAATGAGGTACCACCTCACACCAGTCGGGATGGCCATCATCATTTACAAATAATAAATGCTGGAGACTTCAATTAAAAAAAAAAAAAAAAGAACTCCAATAAATGCTGGAGAGGTGTGTGGATAAAAGGGAACGCTCCTACACTATTGGTGGGAATATCAATTGGTGCAGCCACTATGGAGAACAGCATGGAAGTTCCTTAAAAAACTAAAAGTAGAGTTAGCATATGATTCAGCATCCCACTCCTGGGCATATATCCAGGGGAAATTCTAATTTGGAAAGATACATGCACCCCTACGTTCAAAGCAGCACTATTCACAACAGCCAAGACGTGGAAGCAACCTAAACGTCCATCAACAGAGGAACAGATAAAGAAGATGTAGTGTATATATACAATGGAATATTACTCAGTCATAAAAGAGAATGAGATGATGCCATTTGCAGAAACATGGATGGACCTAGAGATTATCATACTAAGTGAAGTAAGTCAGAGAAAGACAAATATATGATATCACTCATTTGTGGAATCTAAAAGAAAAAAAAGATACAAATGAACTTATTTACGAAACAGAAACACATTCACTAACATAGAAAACAAACTTATGGTTACCAAAGGGGAAGGGGTGAAGGGATAAATTAGGAGTTTGTGATGAACAGATACACATACATTATATATATATAATAATATACATTATTATATAGTAATATATAAAATAGATAAACAACAAGGTCCTACTGTATAGCACACGGAGCTATATTCAATATCTTGTAATAATCTATAATGGAAAAAAATCTAAAAAAGTGTATATATGTAAAACTGAATCACTTTGCTGTATATATGAAACTAACATGACATTACCGATCAACTATACTTCAATAAAACAAAACAAATAACAGAAAAAAATGTTTACAGCAACAACCTACAAAATATAAAAAACGTAGGATTTAAATTCGTGTGTAAGACCTATATGAAAAAAATGCAAATATTTACTAAAAAAAGAAAAGCTATAATTTAAACTGAACTTGTTCCTGAATTGGAAGAATCAGTTTTGCAGAGATATAACTTCTTTCTCAATTTGAAAACTATTTAAGTGTAATTCCAATCAAAATGATCATAAAACTAATCTGGGGGCTTCCCTGGTGGCACAGTAGTTAAGAATCCCCCTGACAATGCAGGGGACACGGGTTCGAGCCCTTGTCCGGGAAGATACCTCGTGCCGTGGAGCAACTAAGCCCTTGCGCCACAACTACTGAGCCTGTGTGCCACAACTACTAAAGCCCATGTGCCTAGAGCCCGTGCTCTGCAACAAGAGAAGCCACTGCAATGAGAAGCCCACACCACAACAAGAGTAGCCCCCACTCATCACAACTAGAGAAAGCCCGCACACAGCAACGAAGACCCAACGCAGCCAAAAATAAAAAACAAAACCTCATCTGGACTAATAAACTTATAAAAATAGTCAAAATATTCTTAAAAAACAAAGAATTTTGAGTTATAATTATCAGGTGTTATAACCTCTAGTAATTAAGACATTAAAATGGCAAATTAAAGCATGATTTCATTTCATTTCTCCCGCAATTTTTTTTTCAAGATGAATATAAAAAAATAAATAAGTCCACAAAGACAGCAACAGAGATTTTTCTTTTGTCTTCATCATCTTGGGAAGTAATCTGGGATTTTGAGAGGTCATTTTACATGTATAACTACCATTTATAGAATGATTACTCCATGCCAGGTGCTGTATTTTGCATCTTACACATATAACTTCATTTGATCCATACAACCTTACAGTGTATTATCTGGTATTATCTGCATCAGCCATTTGAAAAAATGTTGTGAGAAATTAAATAGAGTAGTAACTGATTTCACAGGGCAGAGGAAGCAAACCAGTTTGCCCCAGAAAACCCAGGAGGGGCTCAGAACTGACCTGGTATAATGGATGATGTAGATAAGGTTCCATATAACAAAGATAGGTTGAAAGACTGCATGCAGGAGCCATAAATCCCTCCTCCTACACATCTCCACATCTCTACTCACAAGACATTCTCTGCATTAAGTTAAAAGGAGACATCCAGGGCCCAGGACACCAGGTGCAGTTGTGGGCATGAGTGAGAGCTGAAAAGAGAATTCACTGAAAGTCTGTTTTGGGAACACGGTCACTTCCAGCCCCCTTTTGCTGTCACATGTGCAAAGTATTAACAGCCGGAAGAACCACAGGATCTTCTGGAGAGCAATGCAGCACCAAACAAAGGACTCAGTCTCAAGACTGATACACAGGATAACTACCCAAACAGACAGCTTTCTACCCAGCGATTCAAGAGTGAAGTTCCCCATAACATTTAAATATGAGAGAACATCCAAGGATCAAATGGAAAGGCCCTGGAGAGAAAAAGTAAATCTAAGGTAACAAGAAAAAGAGATCTTGGTTCCGTGAAACAGATACTGCCCAGAAAATAATATTTAAAAGAATTTTTTTCTAGAGGGATAAAGGGCATCCAGAAATAAACATAGTATTTTAATGAAAAAGAAATAATCAGGGAACAAGAAATAGGTCTTGGAAATTCGACTTTTGACAGTTGAAATTAAAAATTCAATAGATGGCTGGAATTTACATAGGCAAGGAAATGTCTCAGAAACAGAAAAAGCAGCTTGGGAGACTCACAAAAAATTGCAGAAAAAGATATAAGACAGAGATTCAGTTCAAGGTAACTGGATTTCCAGGATAATTGGACTTCCAGAAAGAGAGAAACTGAAGGGTGGGAGAACATTATAATTTGTATAAAAAGTAATAAAATAAATTTTCCCAGATTTGAGAGATCCATCATGTACCCAGTACAATAAATTTAAAAAGCTAAACAACAGGCACATGTTCTTCCAATTCCAGTATATCAGAGACAAAGATTACAAGAGCCCCAAGGAGTATGAGGTCACAGGTTCTGAGTAAAAGGAGAAACAGAGTTGCACTGGGCATCCAAATAGCAACAGTAGATGTAACTCTGGTATAAACGCTGGTAACCTTGCTACCTCTCTACTCCTCCTCTGAGAAAGCAAACAAAACAATGAGGAAAAACAACAAATAAGTAACCAAATAAAGATTCTTTTTAAATGCCCCACTTTCTCAGCAAATAGGTGACAGAAAAAATCTGCAAAACTCTAAAGAAACACGGACTTGCCTGGTGGCAACAGTGGTTAAGAATCCGCCTGCCAATGTAGGGGACACAGGTTCAAGCCCTGGTCCGGGAAGATCCCACATGCCACGAAGCAACTAAGCCCATGCACCACAACTACTAAGTCTGCGCTCTAGAGCCTGCGAGACACACTGCTGAGCCCGCGTGCCTAGAGCCCGTGCTCTGCAACAAGAGAAGCCACTGCAATAAGAAGCCCGCACACCGCAACAAAGAGTAAGCTCCCTGCTCGCTGCAACTAAAGGAAGCCTGCGTACAGCAACGAGGACCCAACACAGCCAAAAAGAAATATAAATAAATAAAATAAAAACTCTAAAGAAACGCAATTAAAATTAAACAGAAAATGCAAAGGAAATGTCAATGGGCCTCATGAGTGGCAGATCTCAGAAAGTACCAGGCAAGTATACTTCCTGAAAGGCAGAAACTCCTCCAGAAATGCAAAATCTAGAATCTGTAAATCTAACAACTGAGGGGGGAGGTGAGCTGAGCTTCAGCAGAAGTCAGATGCAGAGAGAACAGGCACAGAGAGTATTTGGAGGGCTCCCGGCAGCAGATCTCAGAAAGGTCCAGCAAAAACATACCCCCTGAGGTGCAGGGCTCATCTGGAAGAGCAGGGGCTCTGTCCTCTGTCTGCTGTGCTGGTGAAGGACCTGGGGATGCAGGACCAGTGACAAGTCCTCTCCGACTGAGCCTGGGTCAGACGACAGAGGAAGCAGGGCTACACAAAACATTTCTCAGAAAAGCCACAGCAGCCAGAGTCAGTGGTCTCTGTGAAGCAAAGAGGGCCCCTCCTACCATCCACAAACCCAGATGCAAATAGCTGAGCTGGGAAAAACCAAGTCATTAAGAAACAAGTGTTCATGAAAGGCTATGGCACAGCATCGGTAAGTGATTTTATAAGAAAAAATGTGGGAAAGAGCTGCAAAATTGTCAAACGCAAGAAAGCCATTCACAGAAAAACATTGCCATAGAACAGATGAAAACACTGAGTGCACATTCCAGCACAGGGTAGAACTCTCTGTGAGACTGTCATCTCCACGGAGGACGCAGAACACAGGGCAGGAACTCAGATGTTAATAAATTTTTCTTTGGCACTTTTGTTGCACTAACTATAGACTTAGGAAGTCCTTTTCCTTTAGAGAACATAAAAATATCCACCACTGTTTACTTTTCTGTTATGGCTTCACTTTTAGCTCTTTACTCCATCTTTAATTTTTTTCTGGAATTTGGTTTGAGGCAGGAATAGACTTAAATTTTTTCAGTATACCTATTTTATTTTGGGATGGGGAAATGCGTATTTCCAAGAAACCATATTGCATGCTCATGGGCCTGCTAGAAATTCTCTGGTTTGATGCGTCACTTGTACTGAGGGTGGAATCTACTTGCAGCTTCTTCACGAGTTTGTGCTCCGATCAGCACAGCCCAGCGATGTCATGGGTGTCTCCCAGCCTGTCACTGCACCTGTCCTTGTGCTCACTGCCAGGGAGGCTGCAGAGTCTCCAACAAGATCCAACGTTAAGACTTACAACTGAAGGTGCTTTTGTTTCAGGTAACTGTAAAACCCATAAAAAGCAAATTTAAAAAAACAGGGCAAATTTATGGCAGTTTTATAATACTTTTAATAGTTACATGTTATTTTTATATCTATTTTTATATTAGTAGATATCTACTATATCTACTTTTGCTCAAAAATGCAAATTATTAGTAACTATTATTCATGAGGAGAATTGAGAACTGTATAATTTATTCAGAGGAAGTCCACCATAGAAACTAAAGTATTTTAGATATATTTTTATCTCAAGTGACATTAAAAAAAAAGTATTACAGAAGTTTTAAAACACAAAGTAAAATGAACCCCCAGTACACCCATACATAACCATCATCTTTAAAAAGTTATCAACTATTCTGTCATTCTTCAAGTCACATTTATTGATTGCTTGTTAAGTTTCTGGAAAATGTCCAAGCCTCCCTTACCTCATTTAAAACTAACAAACCCAACGAACGAGGTTGTGGCAGAATTAGTGTGAAGCTAACAGTTTACTTGCATTGGATACCTTCCAACAAAGGGGCCCTAGAAATATGTTCACATGGTTATGTTTTTGTAAAATTTGCAAAAATCACACATTTTAACCATTAAGAGCGCTGTCTCTTTCCACTTCAACTGCTCCTTTGTGCCTTCTCCTGCTCCTCCACAAAGTGGCAGTGAGCACTTCTAAGATTTTATTAAGGGTTGACTGGGATATACTTTTGTGTTTTGTAATCTCTTCCATGTGTAATTAATTACGTTATTGCTGGCCATCTCAGTTTGGGATGTCTTCTAGAAATACTCTGAATGTGGTCAACTTGAAGAATATTTAAGAGCACTCACTCTGTAGAAAATTTAAAATGCACCAAAATCTTACAGCTCAGATTTCAAAGAAACTCAATAGAAGTTTCCTCAAATTTGACAACAATCAAAAAAAATTACACCGTATTACTAACAAACGGTTGAGAATTTGAAAGAAACCTCTGTAAACTGTCAAAAATAAAAAGCAAATTTCCATCAACTATGTTAAAAGATACTCAAAATGAGCTTCCTATTACTCCTATTACTATAGAAAAGTATATTACAAAGTTGTCAAATGAAAAGACAATATGTATGCTTATCTTGGCCTAAATAATATTTCAAATTGCATCTAATACTGTATTCATAGTTTTGTGGGGGTTTTCTTAAACAGCTTGCCAAATTCAATAAGCAATAAGCCCCACAAAACCTGGAACCATTTATGAGGTTAGTATATTATCCTTGTTGAAAGATCAGTTCTTCAAGGTCATGTAGATATTAAAAGGCAGAACATGACTTAAAATCACTGTTTCAATAGTAGTAAATACAAAAAACGATATGGCTAAGTGTTGGTTATCTGTTCATGACTCTGTGATTATGGCAATTCATTTAACCTCTTGGAACTTCAGTTTCGCTGTGTACAAAAAAGAGATCCTATTAGATCATCTTTAAGTCGTCCCTTCAAGACTAGACCAATGACAGCTACCTTGAACTCAGTACTGGGTGGAGGACACAGTCTATCACAGGGCATGGGGCATGGGTTGCTAGGCTCTTGGACACGTTAAAATTTGTAGAAATTTGGTGATTTTTTGGTTTATATTCTTTCCTAATAATGACTATAGGAAAACAGCCAGCCCCACCCCCCCACCAAAAGGAATATATAGGGGTAAAGAAGTATAATTACACTTAGGGTTCTGTTGAGTTAACCAGCCTAGAAGAGAAAAAAATACAGCCGTATACTACTGGGCAGTGCTGTATTTGACTAACTCATGAAGTATGTCTAGATGAGGGTTTTTTCTTTTTTAATTGAATTTATTTTTGAGATAATTTAGATTCACATGCAGTTGTAAGGATTTCAATACCCAGAGACACCATGTATCTTCTTCTCAGTGTTCCCTTGGTGAATCTTGCAAAACTATAGTACAATATCACAACCAGGATACTGAGTGACAGTCAAGATACAGAATATTTCCATCACCACAGATCCCTACCACTGTCCTTTTACAGTCACACTCACTTCCCTGACATCCTCACCACCTCCTTAACCTCCTTAACTCCTTAATCTTAAGAATTTTGTCATTTCAAGAATGTTATACAAATGGAATCCTACGATACGTAATCCTCTGAGATTGACTTCTGTCACTCAGAATTAAGCTGTTTTAAATAACAAAAATCTGTTCCTCCTTACTGCTGAGTAGTACTCTATGCTCTGGAAGCACCACAGCACTCTTGTGCATGTGGATGTTTGGTGGTTTCAGCACCATCTGTTGAAAAGACTACCCTTTCTTTGTTGAATTGCTTTTGCTCCTGTCAAAGGTCAGCTGATTGTATGTTTGTGGATCCATTTCTGGGTCCTGTGTTCTGTTCCATTATCTATTTGCCCACTCTGTCACTACCAAACTGTCATTTTTGGTGAGTCATGAAGCTGGGTAGTCACTCCTCCAACTTTGCTCTTTTTCTTCAATACGGTGTTGGCTATTCTGGGTCTTTGCTTTGCCATATAAACTTTAGAATCAGTTTGTTGATATCCACAAAGTAACCTGCTAGAATTCTCATCTGGATTACACTGAATCTACAAATCAAACTGGAAGAACTGATATCTTAACAATATTGAGTCTTGCTATCCATGAACCCAGAATATCTCTCTACTTACTTAGATCTTCTTGGATTTCTTTATTCAGAATTTTAGTTCTCCTCATACATTTCTGTACACAATTTTTCCTTACATATATATTTCCTAACACATATATTCCCTTACACATATTTTGTTGGATTTATACCTAAATATTTCTTGTAGAAAACACACAGTTGGTTCTTACTTTTTTTAATCTACTCGACAATCTCTTTTAATTAGTATATTTTGACCATTCACATTTAAAGCGACTATTGGGGGAATTCACTGGTGGTCCAGTGGTTAGGACCCTGTACTCCCACTGCAGGGGGCCCAGGTTCAATCCCTGGTTGGGGAACTAGGATCCTGCAAGCCGTGTGGTGTGGCCAAAAATAAAAATAAAGTGACTATTGGTATAGACAGATTAACATATACTACATTTGTAACTTTTCTACATGTTACCTTGTTCTTCCTTCTTTTTTTTTTTTTAAAAAAAATATTTATTTCATTTATTTTTTTGGCTGTGTTGGGTCTTCGTTGCAGCACGCAGGCTTCTCTAGTTGAAGTGTGCAGGCTTTCTCTCTCTAGTTGTGGTGCAGGCTCCAAAGCACGTGGGCTCTGTAGTCTGCGGCTCGTGGGCTCTCTCGTTGAGGCGGGCGAGCTCAGTAGTTGTGACGTGTGGGCTTAGCTGCCCCACAGCACGAGGGATCTTAGTTCCCCAACCAGATATCAAAACTGTGTCCCAGTCACTGGAAGGCAGATTCTTTATCACTGGACCACCAGGAAGTCCCCTTTTTTTGTTTTTGCTTTTGTTTTTGTTTTCCAATCTTTTCTCCCTTCTCTGGTTTTAATTGAGCATTTTATATGATCCTATTTTATCTTCTTAGCATATCAATTATACTTTAAAAATTTTTTAAAAATATTTTAGTGGTTTCTCTTAGTGTTTGCAACATATATTTACAACAAATCTAAGTCCACTTTCAAACAACACAATACTGCTTCATGCTTACCCTTTTTACTTACTATATTTTCTTCCTTCCTGATGTTCCCAGATTCCTCCTTTAATCGTTTGTTTACAGAACTTCCCTTAAACGTTCATTTTAGCATTGGTCTGTTGATGACAAATTTCCTTAGTTTTCCTTCACCTGAGAATGTTTTGATTTCTCCTTCATTCCTGAAAGATATTTTCACCAGATAATCTATGTTGACAGTTCTGTCAGTATTTGAAAAATGTTGTGCCTCTTTCTGGCCTCTTCTATTTTTCTCTAAAGGTAAGGTGCCTTTCTTCCTCAGTGCTGTCAAGACTTCTGTCTTTAGTTTTACAAAATCTGACTTTGTAACTGGTGTGTATTTCTTAAATACACTCAGCTTCTTGAATTGAGATTTGTCTTTGCTCAATGGGGAAAGTTTTCAGACAATGTATCTTACTTTTCTAGCCCTGCCCTCCTCCTTTCCTTCTGGTTCTCTGATGACATGAATATTAGCTTCTTTGTTATAGTCCCACAGGTACCTGTGGCTGGATTCTTTTTTGCCCCAGTCTATTTCCTCTCTTGTTCAGATTGTGTAATTTCTATTGTTTACCTTCAACTTCACTGATTCCTTCCTCTGTCCCATCCATTCCTCTCTTGAGCCAATCCATTAAGTTTTTTATTTTGGTTATTGTATTTTTCATTACTAAAATTTCCATTTGGTTCTTTATATCTTCTACTTCTTTGCTGAGACTTCCTCTTTTTTGTGCGGAGACATTCTATGTTTTCATTCATTTCAAAAACACATCTTAATTTCTTGTTGAAGCTTTAAAATCTGTGTCAGATAATTCTAGCATCTATGGCAGCTCAGTGTTGGTATCTATTGTCTTTTTCACTCAAGATATTCCTGGTTCTAGGAATGACATGTGACTTTTTATTGAAACAGAAATAGACATATTGGTTATTATATTATGAGACTCTAGATCACAAACTTTCTGCTTCAGTTGGTTTCCGCTGACACCACTTCAGGAGCAGAAAGGGGGATGTTGTTTGTTGCCTGGTTACTACCAGGTAGTAAAGAAGTCCAAGCTCCCTAGTTAGTTTCTGTTAATACCTGAAGTTGGGGGAAGGGGCTCCTTAATGCTGAGCAAAGGTAAACGTCATGACTCTCCATTAGGCCTCCTCTGACATCAGCCCAGTGGGATGGGATTCAGGTCAGTGGTACTTCATTATAAGCTGGCAAAGGTGGAAGTCCAGGCTCCCCACTTGGCCTTTGGTGGTTTGGGTGAAGCTGCAGTGTTCTCTGTGGTATTTGGCTGAAGCAGAGAGGTTATTGTGTAAAATAATATGTTTTCTGTCTTGCTAACCTGCCCCTCCCTGATCTTTTGAAGAGAAGACAGGCTTTTTGCAGGGCTTTCTTGTCTGCATCCATTGGCATTTCCAGGTTGCTAGCTTCTTCAGCTCCAAGCCTGGGATATGAGGCAAATAGAAAACTCAGGGAACTCACCATTCTATCATTCTGTGAGTTCTAACGTTCATAGCTGGTCTGCCTTCTCTCCATCTTTCAGTCTTCTTATGTTTATAAACAATGTTCAGGGTTTCCAGTACATAGCAGGAGGAATCCCAAAGTACATTCCCCACCCATTTACCCTCAACTTTTGATTTTATATCTATCTCCTCTAGACACACATTATTGGGTCTTGCTATTTATTCATTTTGGTTCATCTCTGCCTTATTAACTGGTGTGTTTAGACCATTATTTATTTTTTTTATAAATTTATTTATTTTTGGTTGCGTTGGGTCTTCGTTGCCACGTGTGGGCCTTCTCTAGTTGTGGCGACCAGGGCTACTCTTCATTGTGGTGTGAGGGCTTTCCATTGCAGTGGCTTCTTGTGTTTCGGAGCACAGGCTCTAGGTGTGCGGGCCTCAGTAGTTGTGGCACGTGGGCTCAGCAGCTGTGGCTCACAGGCTCTAGAATGCAAGCTCAGCAGTTGTGGCACACAGGCTTAGTTGCTCTGTGGCATAAGGGATCCTCCCGGACCAGGGCTCAAACCCGTGTCCCATGCATTGGCAGGCAGATTCCTAACCACTGCACCACCAGGGAAGTCCAGACCATTATTATTTAATGTAATTATTGCTATGGCTATATTTAAACATAATTGTAAGTTTTGTTTGTACTCACTGTTTTGTTCTTCTGTACCTTTTCCTGCCTTTTAAAAAAACATTTAAACATTTTTAAAACTTCCATTTTATTTATATTTTTTAGTTATACAATCTTTTCTTTTTATGTAGTTAACATTGTACCACTTCATGTAATACATAGAAACTTTGCAACCATATACTTCACTATACCTAACCCCTACTATTTTATGCTCTAGTTCAGCGGTCCCCAACCTTTTTGGCACCAGGAACCGGTTTTGTGGAAAACAATTTTTCCACGTTGGCGGGGGGGGGGGTGTATTGTGTGTGTGTTGGGGGGTGGTTCAGGCGGTAATGCAAGCAATGGGGAGTGGCAAATGAAGCTTTGCTCGCTCACCCGCCGCTCACGTCCTGCTGTGCGGCCCAGTTCATAACAGGCTACGGACCAGTATCAGTCCATGGCCCAGGGGTTGGGGACCCCTGCTCTACTTGTCATGTGTCTAGTACAAATGACAAAATAATGTTACAACTTTTGCTTTCTTTTAAAGAAATCAACAAGAAAAAATGGTATTTTATATTTGCCTATTTAACCATTCCCATGCTTTTTGGTCAAATCGGCACCACTTCTCAAAACTTGAGGATTACCAAAGTGCACCATTTTCCTCTAATGTGGATGAATATAAATTTTATATTAAGACTGTTCCTCACCTTCCTCATTAACTCATGACAAGTAAAGAAATATCACTTGGCACCAACATGCTTGTAAATTAAAACACAAACTTAAGCAATAAACCAGGTAGCAGTACTGATTATAAGGTAAGTTGGTTATAAGATGTTTTTGTTTTTCACACTATCAATTGCAATTTTTAAAAAATGCTTAATATAAAAATCTTGTTGAAAATTCTCTGTCCAAACCCTGAAATCTCTACAATATTAAAAAAACAGGAAATATTTTCAACTCATTTTTAAGAGTACCTCAATTTCTCTTCAAAGTAAACATGAAAGGTTATATAAGGCGTAACTATATACCTGAAATTTAAAACAAAAGAGTATCTTATTTCCCTTAGAAGTTCACTGGGAAATAGGAAAATTTGGAGATGTAAACGATTCATAAAAATGAACTGATATGGGCTTCCCCGGTGGCGCAGTGGTTGGGAGTCCGCCTGCCGATGCAGGGGACACGGGTTCGTGCCCCGGTTCGGGAGAATCCCACATGCCGCAGAGCGGCTGGGCCCGTGAGCCATGGCCACTGAGCCTGCGCGTCCGGAGCCTGTGCTCTGCAACGGGAGAGGCCACAGCAGTGAGAGGCCTGTGTACCACAAAAAAAAAAAAAAAAAAAAAAATGAACTGATATGTAGGAAATGTCCAATACTATGCAAGCATTTAGTGAGCTTCTACTATGTGCTAGTCATTGCTAATAACCAGGGTTATAGACTCTTTTCAAGAAACTCACTACCTAGTAGGGGAAAATGACAAAAAAAATGAACTCTTACTATAAGGAAACCAGAAAGGTTGAACTTTACTATCTTGAAGAAAGTGGGGAACTAGTGAAGGATTTTCAGTAGGGGAGAAAAATGGTAAACCTCACAGACTGGCTAAACTACCATCCACTCCCCTTGCCCCCCTTGCTTACCTTTATTACAGAAGCTAGGAAAGGTAAAAATTCACATTCCAAGCCTCTACTGCAATGAGGGATGGCCACATTGATACAGTTCTTGCCAGTGAAATGAAAATCTACTTGAAAAGCCTTCTGGCAAACCTTTTGATTTTTTGATATCCAGGGCTTGTTCCAACCCTTGCCTTCTTGCCTTAAATCCAGCATGTGTAAAACTGTGCCAGTCATGCTATAACCCTAACGGAAAGGCCAAAATCATCCCAGGTAACATAGCAATGATACCACTGAGCTACTCAAGCAAAGCCTGAAGCCATCTCCAGATTTCTTGTTATTCAAAATGATAAGTCCATTCAAGTGATTTAGTTGGGTTTTCTGTCATGAGTCTGAATGTCTTCTTGACCAATAAAAGTTATAAGAATAAATGTGTATTTCAGAATAGCCATTTCTGAGTTACTGTGGAGGATGGATTAGGAAGGGACAAGAATGAAGGTAGTGAGACTTGTTATTAAGTTATTATTGTACTCTAAGCAAGAGAAACAAGGGCAGTGATGATAGCGAGGAAAATATAGATTCAGAGATATTTAAAAGGTGAGAGAGAAAAGGCAAGATAAAGAAAAGGTTTCAAATATCTTCTAAGTTTCAAGTTTGAGAAACTAGGTGGATAGTCATGCCATTCTCCAAAACACATATGGTGAGGCATAAGTTCAGCTTTAGACATATTCAGCTTGGATACCTATGGGACAACACGTGAAAATGATAAGGCAGTTGACGATGGATCTTGAAGTCAAGAGTGAGGTCTGGATTAGAGAAACCCAGATTTGAGAGTACCATCAGATACAGAGTACTGTCCAACAGAATTATAATGTAATTCTAATTACATATGTAATTCTAAAGTTAAAATAAATAGATGGATTTAATTTTAATATTTTATTTAACTCAGTTTTTCCAAAATATTATTTCAACATGTTATCAATATAGTTATTAATGGGGATGATTTACATGCTAAGTCTTTAAAATCTGATGTGTATTTTATACTTAAAGCTCATCTCAATTAATCTGAATGCCTTTTTCATCACAAATACTTGATCTATACATAAATTTCATAAAACTTACAGTTGAAAAAAGTAGATTCACATACCCATACAGTTCCAAACACATTTAAGTTTGCCAGTACCTGAAAGAAAATTTTTCCTTTACTTTTTAAATCCACACTGGAAAAATCCTCTTTATCTGTTTTAAAAAAATTGATTTGCCTTCAGAGCAAAAGCACAGCAGTTTGAAAACTACATTTGTCCAAGTTAAGTAAATTCAATAAATCTTGTGTCAGCTCAGTATTGCTAACACTGAACTCAGAGTTACTGAGTAAATTGAAAAGCAACTCTAAACTTATCAATAAGTAACATTTTTCAAATTTTTCTTGTAGTTTTTGTAGTAAATTTACCTGTCAAAAACAGTTGAAATCTTATGCATACCAATTCATATTAGAAAAATGTGTAAAGTTATTCTGACTTTTATTTTTTAAAGTTTCAATTTCAAAATAAATTCTAGAGGCTTCCCTAGTGGCGCAGTTGTTAAGAATCCGTCTGCCAATGCAGGGAACACGGGTTGGAGCCCTGGTCCAAGAAGATCCCATGTGCCGCAGAGCAACAAAGCCCACGTGCCTAGAGCCCGTGCTCCCCAACAAGAGAAGCCACCGCAATGAGAAGCCCACGCACTGCAATGAAGAGTAAGTAGCTCCCGCTCACTGCAACTAGAGAAAGCCCGCGCACAGCAATGTAGATCAAATGCAGCCAAAGATAAATAAATAAATAAATATTTAAAAAAATTTTAAATAAATAAATAAATTCTAGTACTTGTCTAGGTAGCACAAGTAGGCTTTTTCCCTTACTTGGAGCTTCAAATTTAGATCATTCATATTCTGTTTAATACTGAGCAGAAAACAAACGGCCCAATTTTCTCTTTGATTATTTAAATATTTGGCTAGCATTTCTGTTGTTGCAAGAACATCTTGAACTGGTGTTAACGGTACAGTTAAGTTTTGTAGAACTTTTCCACAATTCAACCAACTGGCAGAGTACACAAATCACTAAATTCATTGTCTTTTCATTTGTTCAGCAATCCTGTAAGCTGATGTTGACTCATAGCACTTAACACGTAACAACTGTACCCATGACAGCATCATAGAGATCATTTCGGAAAACTGAGCACAAGTACTCTCAAACTGTACCACACAGTGGAATGAAGAAATAGGGGAAACACCAAGCTCATTTAAAAATTCCAGTGAAATCTGACTTTTGACCTAACCTAGCTGGAATGCCATTTATTGTGACAAGAAGTACTTTTTTCTCATCTAGATGAAACTCTTTTGATAATTTAAAGATTAAAATATAGCTATACAGGTCATGAATTTAAATTATTTCTTTGTAAATTTTTAAGTCCTATGAGACAAAACGCAATCCAAGTATTACTTGGACAGCACATTTTCTATTACATAACTCATCTAAAGCTAAAGAAAAGTAGTTGTAATTTTTCAGATTTTGAATCAATTAATCTTTAATATTGTTAAAAGTTCCTGTATTCTACAAGCAACATCTGGTGACAACTGAAGACTCTGTACTTTTTTTATAAGATGTTTTTAGGCTTTAACTCATAAATTTCTAACAATTTCTATAACTGAAATAATGAACTTTACTCTCCATCTATCTAAAACTAATTCTTTTTCATGCAAGAATCCAAGCTGTTTTATATCTGGCCAAACTTAACAAACTCAATCCTTTTAAAAGTTGTTCAAAAAAATTCTGTTGGACATTTCATTGTGATTTCAGGCGACTAAATTTCAATTCTTTTTTGACTTTTGAAAGGTAACTTCATTCACCCATTCATTATGCATTTGCTGGAACTGTCTCAATATTGTTACTTTACTGTCTTATTTTTTGTTAAATTATAGCTTGTTTTTCTCTGCCACAACAAACTGCAATTGTCATTCACTGTGAAATCTGCAACATACCTTCTTCCAGTCTTTGTTTACTGTCCCAGTTGTAGGACTAGCTTCTGCAGTTCTACTTGCTGCTTTTTCAGTATGCCTTCATTTTAAAATTTAAAGTTCGTTCATATTCATGTCTAAACTAGAAAAATAGTAAGTAAAACAAGTATATCAATTATCAACTATGATTTACAGAAGTAATCACTGTAATTCCTGTTGTCAGCATAAAATATTCAGATAAATACACTATGTTACATTGATTCATAGTAAAAAATAATTTACATTGAATCCAACACCAACTCAATCAGTGATGTTTATATATAATACCAGACATAGCACATGGAGTCTGACAAGCACATTCCAACAATCACACCTTAAGCAAGATAACAAAATTAAATGTATTTTTAAAAAAAACAAATAAGTTGAGTTCAACAAAAATATTTCACACTGCTTTAGTTTTTATGTTTAATTAAAATTAATTTAAAAATCTACTTTCTTAGTCCTACTGAACTCATTTCAAATGCTTAATAGCCACATGGTCCTAGTGGTTACCATATTAGATAGTGCAGATCTGGAAATGAGAAAGACAAAAGTCACAAGGCTTGCAGTTTTTATTCCATTTCTCTTTTATTTGATATAACTTCCAGGGCTCAGAAGTTATTTGGGTTATATTACTCTTTCGTATCCTCACAAAAAAATAAAACAAAGCAAAAATGGAATTGTTGGATGTTCTGTATAGGATTCCCTGAAATATGTATTTGGCTCACTCTAGCAGACATGGACCAACCTCTAAAAACCCATTGCTCCTAAAAACAATCAACTTTATCTCTTTGGAGAATGCCTTTTAAACAGCAACGTGCTGAATAATGTTTAACAACTGGCTTTTGAAATAAAAATGTATGCATTTAAAAGATGTGCAGCATACAATTTACAAATGATAAAATCATATACAATACTCTTTTCTCTTTGGCCGCACCACACGGCTTGCAGGACCTTAGTTCCTTGACCAGGCATTGAACCCAGGCCACGGCAGTGAAAGCGCCAAGACCTAACCAGGGAATTCCCACACAATACTCTTTCTTGTACGTTCCATATAGCCAACTGATTCTCACAGACTTTTGTTGACTTTTGTCAAACTCTTGTATCTGTAGCTAATCTGTGATTGCAATTTGACCAGGATTTTACAAAGGGAGTTGCATCCCAATCAGCTAACTCTTTTCCCAACAAACTTATAGTCATTAAATCTGATATATGACCTACTGTTAAACTATTTCTCACCCTTGTACAAATTATGTTCATTAAACTGAAACCTCTTTCAGCTTCAGCACTATTGACTGCAATGGTGCTATCTTTTAGCTTTTTGTACGGTTGTAGGAATTGAAACATTGTTTGACTTTACATTATTATTTACAAATTCCCGAAAATCATTCAAATCAACTTCGAATTTTAAAATTTCACACAAATGAAATAATTTTTTTTCACCAGTTATCCATGGTGAAGTTATTTCTTCATAAGGCCATGTAGAAGGTTCTAGCAAATCAAAATAATTAAAAATACTTTCATCATGGTTCCTGTCAGATAAAAGACGTAAGTTCATGTGTTGAATTATATTTTCTAGTAACATGTTCCTAGGAAGGGCATTAAATTTATTATTTTTATTAAATGGAATATCTTTAAACTTATCTGACTTAAACCTTCAATTTGAGATTCATGCTTTCCAGCACCAATTTTTAAATTTTCCAAGGCTTTTATGGTACGTTTGATCAATTTTTGTGCTTTCTGAATGTTAGCTGAGCTTGACTGTAATGCAGTTGAAAGTAGTGAAAATTCTTCAAGAATGTCAATCATTAAAGCAAGGTCTTGCAAGAAATTAATGTTAGCTAATCTCTTTGCCAAACCAGAATGAAAATGAGAAAAATGCATATATAATACAGGATATGCACGCCATACAGCAGTAGCAGCTTGTAAACTACATGCCGCCCATTTTGGTCCCATTATCCGGCCAATTTTAACAATTTCAGTTTCAAGATCTTTAGCTACATTTTCTAAAAGCTTGTTTAGATTTTTATTAGATTGATGATAATTAGAATAAATTTTATGGAGAAATATTTTTAAATGATTCACCTGTTTTATTTCAGATATTGAATCATCAAGGGACAACTGCAATCGATGGTTTAAAACAGTTCCAAATAATGATTTCAGGAAAATTTTCTAACAACTTTGTAGCTACTCCAGACTTTCTTCCCAGCACTGTATTAGCACCATCAGAACAAAATGCAATTAAATCTGCTTTCAAATATTCATTAGTGAAACCACAATCATTTAAAGTACTCAATAATGTATTGAAAATACACTCTGCTGTGGTTGACACCAATTCTTTCAAAGCAACAAATAACATAACGGGTGCAGGAACCGATTGAACTGTGCCCTGGAGATAAATCACGAAGGTCCTTTTCTTTGAAACTGTGGATGCCTCATCAATTACAATACAGATTTTGGCATTTTCTTCTATAATATTCTTAAATATCGTCATCTTCATTTCTTTTGCAATATGCTTTGCTATTCTTGTTGCACCGTATCGTGTATTTAAACAACTGACCTCTCCATTTTTTTCTTGTAATTCCATTGCCCCTTCAATATCAGATAAAGGTCTATTATGTTTTATTAAACTATAAACAGTATTGAAAACTTTCACAGTAGCATCAATATTTTTATTACTTTGTTTATGCACTAAATTAGAAACTGAGTCATTAATTGACTCCTTTAACAAATCCTGAATTTTACCATGGGCTTTAGAAACATCATGTTCCCTAATTTTTTTTCGCAGGGAAGCTTGTCTAGTAGTTTTATTACTGCCATTAGGGGTTACTAAATATGCAATCCACTCCTTGGACACATGGACATGCTTTACTGCTTTCAATCCCAAATGCTGAACTGTTGAGCAATCCTTACATCCTAATTTACCTTCTTTTATTTCAAGCCATTTGTACTGTTCTGTAAACATAAATGCTTGTTTTTCATTCCAACAATCTGAAAGCACAAGATTATCCATTTCTTCCTTTGATGAACATGATGGCTTTTCTTCAATGATTGGTTGTTCAACATATTTGAAATTTGATTCCTTAGACTTAGACAATCCACAATAGTTTTTGTTCCTATTGTTACTTTCTGTGCCTGTTTTCACTTTCTTCGCATTTAAAAAATGCAATAAATCACCCTGTCGTTTTGGTATTTTAGGGAACAAAATCTGAAAAATAATTTTACATATGTAAGTAAAAGTCACGATAACACTTTTAGGGTTAATGTAAAAACTTCTGTTAATGATTTCTTTATATAATTTTAGAAATTAATTTTAAACTAGAATACTTACCTTGATTTTCAGTTTATACCTATAATTTCAATATGACTTGCTATTTCTTGAAAAATGCACTATCAGTTTTTTAAATTCTATAGCCAATAATAAGGTCACAAAATCTGACTGAACTTTTGATGATCACCCAATTCAACAGAAAAGTTGCTCATATGATTTACAAGTATAGTTCTAGTGTGAAGAGTGGTTGATACTTTCATTTACATTATTAAGAAAAATGTAAAAAAAGATGTATATCAGAACTCCACTCATTCATCAATGATAACATCAACATCTTTGTTGAATCAATGAAGAGTTTTCAAATACTGCAAGATTTCCTCAATGTTTTGTATAGCATAGAGCCTAGTAGTTAGAGACATGTTTTTAGGCTTAATCTGCATTAACATTTCATCCATCACTTCCTTCAGTTTAGACAATCAACAAATAATAAATCACGCCCTGCTCTGTACAATCGTTTGCCAATTACCTTGCTGTAAACACTTCCATCTTCCTTCAGGAGCACATTGTTATACCATATTCCTACCACACAGTACAACAGATGTAAATAACCTCAAGTGTGTAGATATTAGGGTATGAAGAGTTTTGAGCATCTATTACCTTAAACATGATAATCTATTTACCTTTAAGTTTTTATATACTTCAATTTTTAAATTGATGTATAGTTGATTTACAACGTTATGTTAGTTTCTGGTGTACAGCAAAGTGATTCAGTTATATATATTCTTTTTCACATTCTTTTCCATTATAGGTTATTACAAAATACAGTAGGACCTTGCTGTTTATCCACTTCATATACAGTAGTTTGTATCTGCAAATTCCTAACTCCTAATTCATCCCTCCCCTATCTTTCCCCTTCGGTAACCATAAATTTGTTTTCTATATCTGTGAGTCTGTTTCTGTTTTGTAAATAAGTCCATTTGTATCATATTTTAGATTCCATATGTAAGTGGTATCATATGGTGTTTGTCTTTCTCCTCCTGACTTACTTCACTTAGTATGATAATCTCTAGGTCTATCCATGTTGCTGCAAATGGCATTATTTCATTCTTTCTTATGGCTGAGTTATACTTGAATTTTTAATAATGGCTATGTTTAACAATCAGCTCAAATTTAACAAACAATTCTTGCAAGCCAGTTCAAGCCACCTCCAGCACATACTGCACTTAATGACACAACGGAAGAAACACAAATATAATATACTTACATCACTATGATAGGTGCTACGCTCTTTATCATCACCACAGATCAGATCAATGTATTCAAGAACAGGTCTTGATGGTCCCTCATAAAAAGGAAGTCAATGGTCCCTCCTAAAAAGGAAGTCAGCAAATTTACAAGTCATTAACAATCATTCAAACCAAATGTGCCTTTACAATCACTAGGGGTTTTTTGGTTGGAATTAGCAAGAATTCCTGTGAAGACGTGGCCTCACCCGTGGTGCAAAATAATCAGAAACAGAACCAGCAGAGGTAAAGATTCAGAGAAGACCAATATGCAATGACGACAAAACCCAAAAAGAGCCTAAACCTATATAGAGGAAAAAAGCCATGTACTCCTTTGGAAACGGGAAATAGACCAGGGATAATGTTAAAAAGACACAGATATCACGGTACAGTATTTTTTAACTGGGATGGTTATCAATAATCTTTTACATATCTAAGCTCAAAAGCATGGAGTTCTTTGATATCTCTGCTTCATCCTCCATACCCTTACGCAACCAAATATCAAATCTCTTCAATCTTTTCTTTACACACATACTACCTTCAACATAGACCAGGCCTTAAATACCCGAGTTGAAAACCTAGATTTTATTTTACAGGCAAAGGAATCAACTAGTAGTGTTCAGACGGGAACCACATTAAAGCTGTGCTTCAAGAAGATTAGGAGACAGGACTTCCCTAAGACTCCATGCTCCCAATGTAGGGGGCCCAGGTTCAATCCCTAGTCAGGGAACTAGATCCCACATGCCATAACTAAAGATCCCATGTGCCTCAACTAAAGATCCTGTGTGCCACAACAAAAAAAAGATCCCGCAGGCCACAACGAAGATCCCACATGCTGCAAAGAAGATCCCGCATGACGCAACTAAGACCCAGCACAGCCAAATAAACAAATATTTTAAAAAATAAAAAATAAACTTGAACTGCTAATTATTTTTAAAAAAAAAGAAGAAGAAGAAGATTAAGAGCGTATGAAATGTGGGATGATCAGTTAAGAAGAAAACCAATGCAGACAAATGGTAATTTAATACTAAAGTAGAGTGAGGGCAAGGAGAATAATGAGCAAGTGCCCTCTTCTGCATGTACACTGCACTTCAGGAAAATTTACACCAAAGATAAGAGCTCTTTCTGTACTCCCCAATTTTCATCATTCCTTTCTTTCAGCATATTGTGTTTAGTTTGGGGCTTATGTATATGGCAGCATACAAAGAGGATGCTGTGCCATAATGCAGACTGAGGCTGGAAAATAAGATTTATACGAAAAAACTAAGGAATCCAAACCAGAATACATCAAGTAGTAACATTCTTGATAAAAGATATAAAAAGAACACAAAAATTTTTTTGTATCTGAGAACCCTCAAGCAGAGCATTGTACTCAGTAGCATTTCATCTTTTTTGGATGGTACTATAAGAAACATAGTAATAAACACATCCTGATGGAACCCAGCATAGGATGGGGTGAGAGGAAGTAAATTCTGATCTGACTGTAGTTTAAAGGAGAATTAAATGATCATTTTTATGTGGCACCATTTAAATGCAACAGGAATATTTTTACTAGATTCTTTTCGTACTGCAATTCCACTCAGTGCATATAATTCATTTCTTATTGAGCTGTCAAATCTTCAATCCTCTAATTGTAAACAAGGCTATTTCTAAGAGGTTCTATCAAGCTGGATGTACACTACTCTGGATGCAAAGGTACAAAAAATTCTCTATATTTAAAATAAAATGTAAATTAAGATGTCTAAATCTCACCTTAACACAAGCTAATATTAATATTAACTCAGTCAGAATTTATAACATGATTATGCATTTAATCCTGAGAGTATGACACAAAATTACACCCATTTATTTCTCCAACCTTAATTTTGTAGAATCCTACTGTGTTTCTCAAAATAAGGCACACAAATCATAAACACTTGTGTCACGCCTAGCTAGAGCTGCACAAAACACCATCAAGGTCATCGTATCCTATTCATTGTCTTTATACCACGGTCAGGAAGAACCTAAATTATTTTTCCTAATGACCCCTGCAATCCTCTTTCCAAATGTTTTTCAGTACAAAAACAGACATCATGGCTCTTCAATTTCCACACCTACATCACTTACTCCTCACCACATGGGGAGGCAAAGTCAGCATACAATCCTTCTTGGTATCCCCAAATTTATAAAAGTTCAAGTGTCAAGAAAAAAGTACCACATGCACTATTGTGGCGAAGAATGTCAAGGAAATGATCTTGATCTTTTAAAGAATTTCTATATAACCCTACTAGAACATAAAAACAATGTTACCACAACCTTTAGGGAGGGAATTTTGTTTGATTTAAAAACAAGTCATTTGCAAGAGAAAGGAGATATGGGGATATATGTGTATGTATAGCTGATTCACTTTGTTATAAAGCAGAAACTAACACACCATTGTAAAGCAATTATACTCCAATAAAGATGTCAAAAAAAACTGAAAAAAAATATTAAAAAAAACCAAGTCAATTACATGGTTGCCATAAACCTACAGTAACTAAGAAACACACAAAAATTAAACAGGCAAACCTTTAAAAAAGATTATACACCTTTAACAGCAAACCTCAACTAACTACAATATTCAAAAAGAGTCGTTCACAGTAGAAATATTCTCTAGCTAACTAAGATACTACTTTAAGCAGAGCCTTTGTAAAACTTTAACAGTGTGGGGTGGAAATTATCCTCAAATGTATCATAGCACCCCCTTCAGTTTTTGCAACCAATATTTTATAAAGTGTGTTCACAGCTTCATACACCCCTGCACCAACATGAAGATTCCTGGGCCCCACCTCCCATTTCTGATTCCATAGGTCTGGAGTGAGGCCCGGGAATCCACACACTTCTACTTACTAATGCTTGAAAACTACTGTCCGAAGGGAATAAAAACAGAAAAATACAGGATGCTCCTGGTGATACGGGCCCTTCATTGTGAACCTCGCCTGCTGGACTGTGCTGTAACAGGATGAGCTCGGAGATTAGTGAAGTCTTCAAGCCACCCGCCTTCACGTTATGGAGACACACAGGCTCAGAAGTTGAGTTCCTGTAGCCTTTCTGGTTTTCTACCTCATTCCTCATCACTAGCCGCCCCTTCTCCCTAACCTGTGTGCTATCTTTTAGAAGTTACTCTTGTCTCATTTCAAAACACTCTTAGGAGACCACAACCCTGCATACATGAAAGGCTCTAAGTGCAGGGGGAGAGGCGAGATTCAGGGTACAACACGCACCGCAGGCCACAGGCTTTGTGATGCCTACTGGGGCTGCTCAGACACCTCTTCAGGCAAATTCCCTACTCCTATGCCCTACTCCACAGTGTACAGTCTCTATCAGACATTCACACACGTTTGCTGCATGAAGAACAAACAGGTGAGAGGTAATCACATCACGGCTTATCACGCATAGTCTCTGACTTGGAAAAACCCGAATATCGTCGCTACTTACACTAACAAACTGAATGTCATCTTCATTTTCCTCGGGTGTTGACTCGGACGCCTCAGGCCCAGCTGGAGGGACACATTCTATTATCTATAAAATAAGCCAAAACACGGTTATCTAGACAACCCCGCACTTACAGAAGATTTTTCCTAAGGGAACGAAGAACGAAAGCTCTCGCGGAGACCTAACGGAGCCCCAGCCTCCGCGAGCCCGAGCTCGCGTCCGTGGACCGCAGGGGCCCCTCCGCGTCCCTTCTCTCCGAGGAGCAGGGAGCACGCTTCCCCCAAGAGGCAGTCGGCCTCGGAATCCACGCCGCGCCCGCGCCGAGCAGCGGTCCCCGAGCCGGGCGGCAACTGTTGCTGCGGGGCCCTCTCCCCCAGGCCCACTAGGTCCCCAGGCCCCAGACTCTAGGCCCCAAACTCTAGGCCTCCAGACCCCCAGGCCCCTAGTCCGCCAGGCCCCAGATCCCAAGTCCCCCAGGCCCAGGCCCCCAGACCCCCTGGCCTCCTAGGCCCCAGACCCCCTAAGCTCCCCAGGCCCCCTAAGCCCCCCAGACCCCAGGTACAGCCCAGCACCCCCCGGACTCTGCACAAGGCCGGGCCCAGCCCGCTACTCACCTCCGACCCTGGGTCTTCCATCTCCCCGCCGCCGCCTCCGCCACCGGCGGTAGAAAGGGCTGCAAACCGCTTCCCCTGAGCAGCGGCCCAGTAAGCCCGTGAGGCCTGGCCTCCCTCCCAGAGTTCCGGACACCCTCGCCCGCCGCGCGGGCCGCTGGGAAATGTAGTTCCGGCCGCGCCGAGACCGCTCCGCGCGCGGAGGGGCGCGGGAAGACTGAGCTACTGCGCATGCGCTCCTCGAGAAGCTTCTGCTGCTCAAGTGGAGTCATTAGGTGACCTTTCTCTCCCAACTTCTCTGTTTTCTGTTTTAGAACAAAATTGTGGCTTATATAATAGATCAATGGTGTTAAAATGCTTACTAGTGAAATCGTGACCAACCGTTTTCTTTAAAAAACACACGAACGATTGTGAACAGATAAAATGTGTGAAAACAGGTATTATCTGAGGACATGTAAAGCTTTTTCTCCTTTCCCCATCAGCCTAAGATCACCTGTAGTCCGACGAACCTGTATTCCCACAGAATCACCTTTATGATTCTGACCCTGGCCTGCAGTGAGCGAGGCCATACAGCGGAATAACCTCAGGAGACAAAGGAATGGAGTTATGAGATTTTAAGGAAGGGTTTAGGTAGGTGAAATGTCAGTGAAACTGTTCTGATAGGGTCAAAAGCAATTATAGGGCCGCATGTAAAGAGTTCAACATTAGGTCTGGACTGCAAAGGTCTTGGTAACTTGGGAACTACAAATTAAGGTAGATATTAAATGATGTATCCAGGAACCCCTGTGCCAGGTGTGAGATATGAGGCTGGTTCTCTATATCAAAGAGACCAGCCAAGAGAGGGGCATTTCATTCTTACTGATACATTTTCAAAGAACAAAGTGTCTCATAGTCTGATTTTAGAGTACAAAGTTTCTCATTGAGCAAATAAGAAACCAGTAGTTATCAAAGTCACTTTGACTTTGTGCCGTATTTCTTTGGTAGAGATATTGTCCCTTGTTACTGTTTAAGCTGACTTTAATGTGTGTGTGATATTTAAGCCCAGCAGACATTTAATTTCTCGTCGGAGGTCCGTTTTTGCCAGTCTAAATGAGCACATGACATTATGTTCATAGGTGGTATTAGATACGACTGTTATAGTTTTTGCATTTTCACAAAGTGCACTTGTTCCAACTAAATTTGGGGCTTGTAAAAGAAAGTTGCGAACAGGAGGGACCTACCATGATGATCTCCCCAAAAGCCACAGGTAAGTTAACCATTTCTAAATCCCTTAAATGTCTAGGAGAGGGTTGCATTTAAAAGATTTTCCTAGGGGCTTCCCTCTGGGCGCAGTGGTTGAGAGTCCGTCTGCCGATGCAGGGGACACGGGTTCGTGCCCCGGTCCGGGAAGATCCCACATGCCGCGGAGCAGCTGGGCCCGTGAGCCATGGCCGCTGAGCCTGCGCGTCCGGAGCCTGTGCTCCACAACGGGAGAGGCCACACAGTGAGAGGCCCGCGTACCGCAAAAAAAAAAAAAATTTTCCTAGTCTGCTGGTAAAAGTTCAATAGAAACGCACTGTCATAGGTTGCCGTTGGGAGTTTTCCAGTTAAGCTCTTGGTAAACAGCAGCACGTATGTGCCTAGAGCCCAAATGTGCTCATGCCCTTCATTTCGGTAATTGTTGAGGGGATGGTCTTTTCCATTTAAGATATTCTAATAGGTATGTAGTGATATTGCATTATGATTTTTTTTTTTTTTTTTTTTTTTGCGGTACGCGGGCCTCTCACTGTTGTGGCCTCTCCCGTTGCGGAGCACAGGCTCCAGACGCGCAGGCTCAGCGGCCATGGCTCACGGGCCCAGCTGCTCCGCGGCATGTGGGATCTTCCCGGACCGGGGCACGAACCCGCGTCCCCTGCATCGGCAGGCAGACTCTCAACCACTGCGCCACCAGGGAAGCCCTGCATTGTGATATTTTTAAAAAATATGTATTTATTTATTTGGTTGCACCAGGTCTTAGTTGCGGCAGGTGGGTTCCTTAGTTGCAGCTTCAGGGCTCCTTAATTGTGGCATGCATGTGGCATCTAGTTCCCTGACCAGGGATCGAACCCAGGCCCCCTGCATTCGGAGCAGGGAGTCTCTTATTCACTGCACCACCAGGGAAGTCCCCTGCATTGTAATCTTAATTTGCATTAACCTAATGACTAATAACGTAATAATGTTGAGCATCTTTTTATGTGTTCCTTTGCCATCGGTATGTCTTCACTGGTAGTGTCTGTTAAGACCTTCTGTCTGTTATTTAAATGAGTTATTTATTTTCTTATCGAATTTTGAAAATTGTTTATTTATTCTGGGTACAAGTCCTTAACAGATATGTGATTTGCAAATATTTTCTCCCAGTCTATGGCTTTTCTTTCCATTTTCTTAAAATTGTCTTTCAAAGGGAAGTTCTTACATTTGATGAAGTCTAATTTATCAATTTTTTTTTTTTTTTGGTGGTGGTGTATCTAAGCAAGATTACAAATATTCTTCTTTGTTTTCTTCTGAAAGTTTTAAAATTAGGTTTTAATTTTAGGTCTATGGTCCATTTAGAATTCATTTTTGTATATGATGTGAGGTATGCATATGTATATACCATTGTTCCAGGACCAGCTGCTGAAAAGAATAGTTTTCATTTGAATTGCCTTTGCACCTTTGTCAAATACCAGTTGTCCATATTCGTGTAGGTCTGTTTCTGAACTTTCAGTTATATTCTACTGATGAATTTATCTATCTTGACACCAGTACCACACCATCTTGATTACTGTAGTTTTGCAATAAGTCTTGAAATCAAATAGTGTTAGTCTTTCAGCTTTATCTTCTTGTTTATCTAATTGTTGTAGGTGTTTAACTTATCTCAACAACATTTTGTAGTTTTCACTGTCAGATGTTATCTTGTATCTTGTATTTTATATCTTGTTATCTTATATATCTCGTCAGATTAATTGCTAAGTATTTCATATTTTTTGATGGTATTGTAATTGGTATGATTTCTCAAATTTCAATTTCTGATTGTTCATTATTATTACAGAAATAAAATAGATTTTTCTCTAGCTTTATTGAAATATAATTGACAAATAAAAATTGTATACATTTAGGTGTGCCACATGATGTTTCGATATTATTACACATTGTGAAAAGATTACCACAATCAAACTAATTAAGATATCTGTCAACTCACAGAGTTACCATTTTGGGTGTGTGCATGGTGAGAACACTTAAGATCTACTCTCTTAGCAAATTTCAAGTATACAATACATTATTGTTAACTATAGTCACCATGCTATCTGTTAGGTCTCCAGAACTTACTCATCGTATAACTGGAAGTTTGTACCCTTGGACCAACATCTCCTCATTTCCCCCACCCCCACAGCCCATGGTAGCCACCATTCTGCTCTCTGTTTCAACGAGTTCATCTTTTTTAGATTCCACACCTGAGATCATGTGGTATTTATCCTTATGTGTTTGGCTTATTTCACTTAGCATAATGTCCTCCACGTTCATCCACATTGCTGTAAATGGCAGGATTTCCTTCTTTTCTAAGGTGGAAGAGTATTCCACTGTGTATGTGTACCATATTGTCTTTATCCAGTCATCTGTCAACAGACATTTAGGTTGTTTCCATGTCTTGGTTATCATAATAATGGTGCAATGAACACTGGAGTGCATATATCTCTTTGAGATACAGATTTTATTTCCTTCGCATATATACCCAGAAGATATATGCTAGATCGTATGGTAGTTCTATTTTTAATTTTTTGAGGAATCGCCATACTATTTTCCACAGTGACTGTATCAATTCACATTCCCACCAAAAGTGCACAAGGGTTCCCTTTTCTCCGCATACTTGCCAGCCCCTATTATTTCTTATCTTTTTTATAATAGCCATCTTAACAGGGGTAAGGTGATATTTCACTGTGGTTTTGCTTTGCATTTCCCTGATGATTAATGACATTAAGCACCTTTTCATATAACTGTTGGCCATTTGTATGTTTTCTTTGGAAAAATAAGGTCAGGTCCTTTGCTCATTTTTAGATTATTTGGTTTTGTGCTATTGAGTTGTATGAGTTCCTTATATATTTGTATGTTAATCTCTCTTTAAAGAGATTTGGTTTATGGTTTACAAATATTTTCTTCCCTTCTGTAGGTTGCCTTTTTGTTTTGTTGATAGTTTCCTTTGCTGTGGCAGAAACTTTTTAGTTTGATGCAGTTCACTTGTTTATTTTTGCTTTTGTTGTCTGTGCTTTTGGTGTCATATCCAAAAATATCATTGCCAAGACCAATGTCAATGAGCTTTTCCCCTACATTTTCTTCTATTAGTTTTTCAGTTTCAGGATTTACATTTAAGTCTTTAATTTAGTTTCAGTTAATTTTTGTGTATACAGTAAGATAAGGGTCCAATTTTATTTTTTGCATGTGAATATCCTGTTTTCCCAACACCATATATTGAAGAGACTATTCTTTCCCCATTGTGTGTTCTTGATGCCTATGTCAAAGATTAGTTGTTGATATATGGGTGGTTTTATTTCTAGGCTTTCAATACTGTTCTGTTGGTCTATCTGTTTTTATGCCGGTACTACATTGTTTTGATTACTATAGCTTTGTAATATAACTTTAAATCAGGAATTGTGATGTCTTCAGCTTTTGTTCCTCTTTCTCAAGATTTCTTTGGCTATTCAGTGGCTTTTGTGGTTCCATAGGAATTTTAGGATTGTTTGTTCTATTTCATGAAAATGCCATTGGGATTTTGATAGAGATTATAATTGAATCTGTAGATCATTTAAGGACATTTTAACAATATTATTCTTACAATCTATGAACAGACCAGTGGGGGTGTCCTATTTGTGGGGGTCTGCATGTGAGGTGTCCCAGGGGGCTGGTGGGCAGGCCTCCTGGTGGAGTCTGTCAGTCAGTAGGATCCTCAGCCCTTTGTTGAGTCTGGGTCCTGGTTTCTGTAATTCCCATCTCTCTTCCCTGCACCCAGCCTCTCCCCTATCTAGCCATGTCAAATACCTTGGGATTCTGGGTAGGCAAGAAAGAAGTGGACCTCTTAGGCAGCGTTCAGCATGGCTTGGGTGGACCAGCTCATTCACTACCTCTCACTTACCCCCATGGCAGAAATTATGGTCCAAGGGGGTTTCTCTTGGTACTAAGCTGTGCCACCTTGGGGGAGTGGTGATGTGGGTAAAGTGAAACTGTTCTTACCATCTTCAGTCCATCTATTCTTGGATTTTTTTGTTCAGTGGTGTGCTAGAACCTCTCTGCTGGACCCCTGGACTCCCACAAAGATAGTCTCATCCATGGATGAAGATGATGGTAGAAAACTCCTATTCTGCCATCTTGCTGACCCGACAACTGAAATACAGTGATTTCTGTAAATTGATCTTGTATCTTGCAACTTTGCTGAATTCATTTTTTAGTTCTTTTTTTTTTTTTTTACACTTTTTTTACTCTTTAGTTCTAGTACCTTTTTGGAGATTCCCTTAGATCATCTGCATAGATAAACTTGTTGTCTATGAATAAAGACAGTTTTTCTGCTTCTTTTGCAATCTGAATACTTTTTATTTATTTATTTTTAAAGACTTTGCACATTCCACTGACTCTTTTTTTTGGTTGCACCAAGTCTTAGTTGTGGCAGGCAGGCTCCTTAGTTGTGGCTCGCAGGCTCCTTCGTTGTGGCTCGTGGGCTCCTTAATTGTGGCTCATGGGCTCCTTAGTTGTGGCATGCATGTGGGATCTAGTTCCCTGACCAGGGATCAAACCCAGGCCCCCTGCATTTGGAGTGTGAAGTCATCCACTGCACCACCAAGCAAGTCCCCTGAATACCTTTTATTTCTTTCCTTGGTTTATTGAACTAGTTAGAAGCTCCAAAATAATCTTGACTATATGTGGTGAGAATGAACATTCTTGACTTGTTTCTGACTTTAAAGGGAAAGTATTCAGTCTTCCATCATGAAGTATAATGTTAGCTGTAGGTTTTAACTGCTTTGTTAATTTTCAGATTTGGGACTTCCTGAGACACGTTGACTTTTTGACCCTGTATTTGACTATAACCAGGGAACAGGAGCACTGATATTTGTTATTGACCCCCAGGATGATTAGCCCTGCCCAGGCTCCACCTCACAATGACCAGAGCCCACAGAATGAACATGGACATACACTTCCAGTGGATGGTCTATCAGGTGACCACAAAATTGAAACCCAGAGAGCAGACAATGACGTTGCAGACACTGAATTAAAAAAAATTCACCTCAGCTCTTATTTGACAAGCATATATGATCGTTCAATATATGAAGCTTTTTATTTTTATATTTTTAGGTTTTTTTAATCTTTTTAATAAGTCTACAAATAATAAATGCTGGAGAGGGTGTGGAGAAAAGGGAACCCTGCTACACTGTTGGTGGGGATGTAAATGGGTGCAGCCATTATGGAGAACAGTATGGAGGTTCCTTAAAAAACTAAAAATACAGTTGCCGTAGGATCCAGCAATTCCACTCCTGGGCATATACCCAGACAAAACTCTAATTCGAAAAGATACAGGCACCCCTGTATTATGTAAAGAAGCCATCAGCCTAGAAAATGATTTTCTCCCTGGATTTTATACATTAATAAGAAAAAAGCAAATACTTTTTATGTTTTCAATGGGATTTATTTATATTTAAGTAAAAGTAGCAAATGTTAACATAAGTTATTTCCTTAAGAATATTTATTTTGTACAACCACATTGTTATCAAGCAACATTTATGGAATGTTCCTGGGTCCACAGTGCTGGACTTTTTAACCATCATAATCATCCTCCTTTCCAAGTTTGAACATGGCCTTGTGCACTGAAGAAGCATGGCTTGACATTGTACAGTTGTCACGTGTGACAACCTGATATCAAACGAGAGGCCTGTTGATAAAGAATGTTTTATCTTTTATTCATTTACAAAATGGTATTTGTATATATGTGTGATTACTAAACCCATATGATTTTGTTTTCAATTATTTTCTCTTCTGATACTATGAAAACAAATCAGTTAAAACTAAGCAATGTAGCAGTGTGATGTTTTGTATTACACATGCATATTTAATATACTTTGGGCAATAAAAAGAAGCATGTAAACAAACAAACATGAAAAAAGATTTTTTAAAAAGTTGATGCATTGTTTTAGCAATCACGAAAACTTGGGTTTATTTCTTTTTCAGGAGCACAGTGGAATAGTTTAATATTCAAATAAAAAGGTCTTGCTGTTCTAATTTTTTCAGATTCTTATTTTATACAATTTTATGTAACAGAATAATCCTGTAATCTTATTGCCAAAACTCTGTTACTTCATTAGATATGATTATCAGATTTTAGGCTGATTTTGCTGCTGTCATGTTTGTGAACATTGATTATTTCACTGTTTACTTTTCCAAACATGTGCTTATACTAAAGATCCAAAAGCTAAAATGGAGAGTCATTGGTAATAATAAACGTACAGGGATTGATTAGGACAATGATGAATCTTTGGGGTTAAAGTTTTTGTTGCTAGGGTAAGAGCTCTGATTGTCCTGTTAGTTTAGCTGTACAAAGGACCACTTTGGGGTGGGAAAGTGCATATTTCCAAGAAACCATATTGCATGCTCATGGGCCTGCTAGAAATTCTCTGGTTTGATGCCTCACTGGTACTGAGGGTGAAATCTACATGCAGCTTCTTCACAAGCTTGTGCTCCATCAGGGCGGCCCAACAATGTCGCAGGTTTCTCCCAGCCTGTCACTCACTGCACCTGTCCCTGTGCTCACTGCCAGGGAGGCTGCAGAGTCTCCAGCAAAATCCAATGTTAGATTTACTACTGAAGGTTCTTTTGTTTCAGGTAACTATAATACCTATAAAAAGCAAGTAAAAAAAAAAAACAGAGCAAATTTATGTTAGAGTTCTTATAGTATTTTTAACAGTTTTTAGGTTACAATAATATGTTATAATAACAGTATGAGTTATTTATCTTTGTGTCAACTACACATTTTTGCTTAAAAATACAAAATTGTTAATAAGAACAATTATTGTTGAGGTGACTTAGGAATTATTTTATGATCTATTCAGAAGAATTCCAGCATAGATAACAACTAAAATATTTAACATATATTTTTATCTCACAAGACTTTTAAAAAACTCAAACACACAAAGGAAAATTAATGATCCCCACGTACGCATCTTAAAATATTATCAACAATTCTGTTTGTCACTCTTTGGTAACACTTATTGATTGTTTAAGTATCAGGAAATTTCCCAAATCTGCCTTGCCTCTGTCATATATATATCTTCTTTATCCATTCATCTATCAATGAACACTTGGGGTGCTTCCATATATTGGCTATTATAAATAATGCTGCAATTAACATAAGGGGTGCATATATCCTTTCAAAATAGTGTTTTTGTTTTCTTTGGAAAAATATCCAGAAGTTGAATTGCTGGATTTTATGGTAGTTCTATTTTTAATTATTTCAGGACTCTCCTTACTGTTTTGCATAGTGGTTGCACCAATTTACATTCCTACTGACAGTGTATGATGGTTCCCTTTTCTCCACAATTTGTTATTTGTTGTCTTTTTGACAACAGCTATTCTGGTAGGTGTGAGGTTATCACTCATTGTGGTTTTGATTTGAGTTTCCCTGATGATTAGTGATGTTGAGCATCTTTTCATGTGCCTGTTGGCCATCTGTATGTCTTCTTTGGAAAAATGTGTGTTCAGGTCCTCTACCCATTTTTTTTAAACATCTTTATTGGAGTATAATTGCTTTACAATGGTGTGTTAGTTTCTGCTTTATAACAAAGCGAATCAGCTATCCATATACATATATCCCCATATCTCCTCCCTCTTGCATCTCCCTCCCATCCTCCCTATCCCACCCCTCTAGGTGGTCACAAAGCACCGAGCTGATCTTCCTGTGCTATGTGGCTGCTTCCCACTAGCTACCTGTTTTACATTTGGTAGTGTGTATATGTCCATGCCACTCTCTCACTTCGTCCCAGCTTCCCCTTCCCCTTCCCGTGTCCTCAGGTCCATTCTCTACATCTGCATCTTTATTCCTGTCCTGCCCCTAGGTTCATCAGAACCTTTTTTTTTTTTTAGGTTCCATATATATGTGTTAGCATATGGTATTTGTTTTCCTCTTTCTGACTTACTTCACTCTGTATGACAGACTCTGGGTCCATCCACCTCACTACAAATAACTCAATTTCATTTCTTTTTATGGCTGAGTAATATTCTGTTGTATATATGTGCCACATCTTTATCCATTCATCTGTCAATGGACACTTAGGTTGCTTCCATGTTCTGGCTATTGTAAGTAGAGCTGCAATGAACATTGCGGTACATGACTCTTTTGAATTATGGTTTTCTCAGGGTATATGCCCAGTAGTGAGATTGCTGGGTCCTATGGTAGTTCTAATTTTAGTTTTTTAAGGAACCTCCATACTGTTCTCCATAGTGGCTGTATCAATTTACATTCCCACCAACAGTGCAAGAGGGTTTCCTTTTCCCCACACCCTCTCTAGCATTTATTGTTTGTAGATTTTTTTGATGATGGCCATTCTGACTGGTGTGAGGTGATACCTCATTATAGTTTTGATTTGCATTTCTCTAATGATTAGTGATGTTGAGCATTCTTTCATGTGTTTGTTGGCAATCTGTATGTCTTCTTTTGAGAAATGTCTGTTTAGGTCTTCTGCCCATTTTTGGATTGGGTTGTTTGTTTCTTTGATATTGAGCTGCATGAGCTGCTTATAAATTTTAGAGATTAATCCTTTGTCAGTTGCTTCATTTGCAAATATATTCTCCCATTCTGAGGGTTGTCTTTTGGTCTTGTTTATGGTTTCCTTTGCTGTGCAAAAGCTTTTAAGTTTCACTAGGTCCCATTTGTTTATTTTTGTTTTTATTTCCATTTCTCTAGGAGGTGGGTCAAAAAGGATCTTGCTATGATGTATGTCATAGAGTGTTCTGCCTATGTTTTCCTCTGTAGAGTTTGATAGTGTCTGGCCTTACATTTAGGTCTTTAATCCATTTTGAGTTTATTTTTGTGTATGGTGTTAGGGAGTGTTCTAATTTCATTGTTTTACATGTAGCTGTCCAGTTTTCCCAGCACCACTTATTGAACAGGCTGTCTTTTCTCCATTGTATATTCTTGCCTCCTTTATCAAAAATAAGGTGACCATATGTGTGTGGGCTTATCTCTGGGCTTGCTATCCTGTTCCATTGATCTATATTTCTGTTTTTGTGCCAGTACCATACTGCCTTGACTATTGTAGCTTTGTAGTATAGTCTGAAGTCCAGGAGCCTGATTCCTCCAGCTCCGTTTTTCTTTCTCAAGATTGCTTTGGCTATTCAGGGTCTTTTGTGTTTCCATACAAATTGTGAAATTTTTTGTTCTGTGAAAAATGCCATTGGTAGTTTCATAGGGATTGCATTGAATCTGTAGGTTGCTTTGGGTAGCATGGTCATTTTCACAGTGTTGACCCTTCCAGTACAGGAACATGGTATATCTCTCCATCTATTTGTATCATCTTTAATTTCTTTCATCAGTGTCTTATAGTTTCCTGCATACAGGTCTTTTGTCTCCTTAGGTAGGTTTATTCCTTGGTATTTTATTCTTTTTGTTGCATTGGTAAATGGGAGTGTTTCCTTGATTTCTCTTTCAGATTTTTCATCATTAGTGTACAGGAATGGAAGAGATTTCTGTGCATTAATTTTGTATCCTGCTACTTTACCAAATTCATTGATTAGCTCTAGTAGTTTTCTGGTAGCATCTTTAGGATTCCCTATGTATAGTATCATGCTCTACCCACTTTTTAATTGGGTTGTGTGTTTTTTTACTGTTTGATTGTATGAGTTCTCTGTATATTTTGGATATTAACTCCTTATTGAGTATGTCATTTACAAATATTCTTCTCCCATTCATTAGGCTGCCTTTTTGTTGATAGTTTCCTTCATTCTTCCTTTTTTTTTCTTTTTCTGTTCTTTTCTTTGCTCTTCTTTTGCCTCTCTTCCCATGTGATTTGCTGACTCTCTTTAGAGTTACATTTGGATTCCTTTCTCTTTTTTGTGTGTGTATGTATTATAGATTTTTGCTTTTAGTTACCATGAGGTTTATATATTGTATATATACATGTGATTATTTTAAGTTGATAGTCTCTGAAGTTCAAACACATTCTAACAACCCTGCATTTTTACTTCCTCCCCAGCATGTGTCATGTTTCTGACATCATATTTACATCTTTTTGTTTTGTGTACCCCTTAACTACTTATTGTGGATATAGATGATTTTGTCCTTTAACTTTCCTACTAGCTTTGTAAGTGGTGGATATACTACCTTTACTGTATGTTTGCCCTTACCAGTGAGATTTTTTCCTTTTGTAATTTTATATTTCTAGTTGTGGTCTTTCTTTTACACTTAGAGAAGTCCCTTTAACATTTCTTGTAAATGTTAGTGCAGTTTAGTGGTGCTAAACTCTTTTAGATTTTGATTGTCTGGGAAGCTCTTTATCTCTCCTTCAAATCTCAATGAAAGCCTTGCTGAGTGGAGTATTCTTGATTCAGGTTTCTCTTTTCATCACTTTGACTATATCATGCCACTCCCTTCTGGCCTGCAAAGTTTCTGCTGAAAAGTTGGCTGACAGTGTTATGGAAGTTCCCTTGTGTACAACTAGTTAGTTTTCCGTAGCTGCTTTTAAGATTCTCTCCTTATCTTTAACTTTTGTCATTTCAGTTATAATGTGTCCTGGTGTGGACCTGTTTGGGGTCATCTTGTTTGGGACTTTCTATGCTACCTGGACATGGAAGTCTGTTTCCTTTCCTAGATTAGGGAAATTTTCAGTTATTATTGCTTCAAAAAAGTTCTCTCCCTCTTTCTCTCTCTCTTCTCCTTCTGGGACCCCAACAATGTGAATGTTAGTATGTTTAATGTTGTCTCAGAAGTCTTTTAAACTGTCCTCATTTTTTTTTATTCCTTTTTTTTTTCTCTTCAGCTTGGGTGATTTCCACCTCTCTGTCTTTCAGTTTGCTGTATCATCTAATCTACTGTTGATTCCTTCTAGTGTATTTTTCATTTAAGTTATTTTATTCTTCAGCTCTGTTTGGTTCTTCTTTATATTTTCTAAGTCTTTGTTAAACTTCTCACTGTGTTCATCCATTCTTCTCCCGAGTTTGTTGAGCATCTTTATGATGATTACCTTGAACTCTTTATCAGGTAGGTATATTGCTTATCTCCACTTCACTTAGTTCTTCTTTGGGTGTTTTATCTTGTTTCTTCCTTTGTCACCTCATTTTGCCTAATTCTCTTTGTTATTTGTATGGTATGTAACCTAATGGTAGGTTGGTTACATTTCATGATCTTGGAGAAGTGGCCCTTTGTAGGAGTCATTCTGTGGGGCCCAGCAGCACACTCCCCTCTGGTCACCAGAACTATATGCTATAGGGATGCCCCCGTGTGGGCTGAGTGGGCCCTCTGTTGTGTTGGGGCTGACTACTGTGGGTGCCCTGGTACACAGGACTGGCCTCTGGTCCAGTTGGCTGCCAATCCCTACCTCCTACAGAAGCTACCAGCTGTTGGTGGGTGGGGCCACATCCTGGCACAGCTGGCTGCATGGCCTGGGGAGTCCTGGGGATGGTGCTGGCCCACTGTTGGGTGAGGCAGGATCCTGGCAATTCTGGCTGCAGGCCCAGGGTGTCCCAGGTCAGCTGGCTGCAAGACCCAGTGGGTCCTGGGGCTTGTGCCAGCCCACTGGTGTGTGGTGCAGGGACCTGGCATGCTGGCTGTGGGGCTTGGGGCTCCCAGTGCGGGTTCTGGCCTGCTAGTGGGTGGGGCCAGGCCCCTGTTCAACCTGAGGGTGTCCCAGGACTAGGGGTGACTGGCTGGTGGGCAGGTAAGCCCCAGCACTAATAGGCTAGAGGGAGGACTCCAAAATGGTGCTTACCAGTACCAGTGTCCTCATGGTAGAATGAGCTCCCAAAAGTGGCTGCTGCCAGTGTCTATATCTCCAGGGGAGTTCCAGTTGCCTCCTGCCTATCCTGGAGGCTGTCCAAGGTCAGCAAGTGAGTCTGACCCAGGCTTCTTTCAGATTGTTGCCTCTGAGCTGGGACTTGGAGCATCTGAGATTCTGTACCTGCCCTTCAAGAACGGAGTCTCTAATTCCTACAGCCCTCTGGCTCTCCTGAACGCAAGCCCTGATTTCAGAGCTAGATGTTCCGGGAGCTTACCTTCCTGGTGCAGGACCCTAGGGTTGGGAAGCTTGAAATGGGTCTTGGACCCCTCACTCCTTGGGAAGAACCTCTGCAATTGTGATTATCCTCCTCTTTGTGGGTCACCTACCCGGGGATGTGGGTCTTGACTGTACCACAACTCCGCCACTCCTACCCTTCTTGTTCTGGTTCCTTCATTATATCGTTAGTTGTAGAAGGCCTTTTCTGCTAGTCTTCAGGTTGTTCTCATAGACAGTTGCTCTGTAAACAATTGTAGTTTTGGTGTGCCCCGTGGGAGGAGGTGAGCTCAGGGTCTTCCTACCCTGCCATCTTGGTGACCAGGAAATCATTTAGATCAGGATTTCTAAACTTTGACAGAACTGACAGTTGAACTGGGTAATTATTTTGTTGTGGGGGCTGTCCTATATATTGTTGGATGTATAGCAGCGTTCCGGGCTCCTGTCCACTAGATGCCAGTAGTATCGCCCAGTTGTGACAACCCAAAATATCTGTGTTTTCAAACCCCCTCTTTCAGGGGCAGGGGACAAAATCCCTCCCACTTTGTTTGAGCACTGCTGTATTAGATCACCTTTAAGTTATGCGTATGTAATATTATGGTAGAGATTATGTAAACTGGGACAGCTTTGGACATTTCAGGAGAAGGCTGTTAGAACACTTAGTGGGATGTTATAGAGGTGATCTTCTAATATTCTGTAATTCTTATAAATAAAATTTTCTTTAGCTCTCGTAAGAAAACAAAAAATGGAGAAAGGTCAGAAAGATTGGCAACATCAAGCTCTAGGCAGAGTGCGAGCTGCTAGCAAGTTGAGGGCAGTCACAGGAGTGAGAACAAATAGATGACAAAGGAGGCAGGATGGGATTTAGCTCTTGCTTTCACAGAAATGAATCTTAGCAGGGAAATGATTGTCCTTTCAAATGCAAGCCAGTGGCAACTTCGAGCTCAGTCCTGAGTGGAGGGCACAGTCTACCAGGGCCCCTGGTGGGGTTACTGGGCTTCCTGGATGTATTGGAATTTGTAGAAATCTACATGGTTTCACAGTACCTATTGCCTTGCTTATAGTAATGGGAGGACAGTTGTTTTTCCAAATACTTTTGAGGGCAGGGGGAGGAAGGGTATGGTTTGCCTGAATAAATGTGTTCACTTTAGGCTCCTATTAGTTAAATGAGCAAGAAGAGAAAAATATAGCAGCATTCCACCAGGTGGTGCTATATCTGACTCATTCACCAAGCATGGCTGAATTAGGTTTTCTGTGACCCTGTCTCTCCCAGTGTATTTTCTCAGTCCTTTTGAAATAATGTGGATTGAGCTATACTTCAAATGAAAGATATCTGCTGGTTGAAAAAAAAATTCCATTCTAGTGTTAATCTCTACTTCTGACTCAAAATATATGCATTTCTATTCCAAGGATCTATCTTGACAACCAAGCTCAGGCGCAGAAGGCGCTAGAACATATTGTGTTCATAACAAAAGATTTCTCCCTTTTTTCAATTTTTTTTTTTTTTTTTTTCGGTACACGGGCCTCTCACTGCTGTGGCCTCTCCTGTTGTGGAGCACAGGCTCCGGACGCGCAGGCTCAGCGGCCATGACTCACAGGCGTAGCTGCTCCGCGGCATGCGGGATCTTCCCAGACCAGGGCACGAATCCGTGTCCCCTGCATCGGCAGGTGGACTCTCAACCACTGCGCCACCAGGGAAGCCCTACCTTTTTTCAATTTTAATTAATGCTATCGCCAGGTGATTTGATAACACTGCGACTGGCTGGTACAAGCAAAACTGATATAAAAACTTTTTAACTTCAATTTCTTCAATACTCTGCTGACTTATCAGAGATGAATTTCATGCCTACCCTCATCAGCCTGGGATATAAAAAAGGCAGAGGTTAGGATATTAAAATGCTTTGCAGAGCTCTGAAATACAATGTGCTCCAGAAGACAGCCCTATGACCTGGAGGTCTGGTTACATGGCATTTAAACAGGGAACTTGGCCATGATACACCAGGACAACTGGATAGCCTGACATCAAACTGAGAAGTTCTATATATTCAATATACTGTGATAAACCATAATGGAAATGAATATGAAAAAGAATTTTTATGTATGTATAATTGAATCACTTTGCTGTATAGTAGAAATTAACACAACATTGTAAATCAACTATACTTCAATTAAAAAAACAAAACAAAAGAGAAGTTCTAAGGGCTCATTTAAGCAATTATCTCTTAACTGGCAAGTTGTGAGATTCACCATCTACTGAAATTTTTAATCCCTTGGGGAGAAAAAGGATACAAATATGTTTATCTTTTATAAATCTTCAGGTCTGTCTACCAGTATGTGTGAGCCAAGAGAAAGAATTCCCCTTCAGCTGTTATAAGTAGGTTTTTTGGTTATTTTGTTTTGTTCTTTTTAAGGAAGAGAGACTATTATTGACCCTCAGCAGAGGTAGCCTTAATTGAATAGTAACATACTAAGGGACCCTCAAGGAGGATGGGGCAGTAGTTAAAACAGTGGGTGGGGGTGGGGTGGGTCCATATCCTATTTAAAACATGGTCAGAAGAAAAAGACAAGTGACATGGTCTCAGGCGAAGAGCAGGCAAATGGAAATCAAAGATAGAAGTAAAGAAAATGGAAGGAAAACCTGCCCTCATGTGTTTATCATATACGTCTGTTTATCAATAAAAATATTAATAGCACAACAATGCATATTTGTCATATATTTTCCATCAAAATAATGGAGAGGAAGGGTGACAACAGGTGGAATGGCCAGGACTTTGAGTTGCTAAAGCAAACACAAAGTTCCTCATCACAGGCTTGCCTAGGGCAGGGCCTGACCATAAAGTGTATTTTCTTTAGAACTCGCTGCAAACAAATATTTCTTCCTTTTAGTATTTTAAACAAACATATTGGTAAAAATCCTTATCAAACAAATACAAACTATAACAACTGACTTAAAGATTTAAAGACATTGAGAAGCAGGATGGGGATGGTAGAGTGCACTAATGTACCTCAGAGACCTCCTAAAGGTCTGTATTTCCCTTATTCTAGAGAAGCACTTCCTAAATTGCCACGTGTCCCTCCTTTGGCTGCTTTCTACCCCTCCCCACAAGTTAACATGTGTTGTGTGAAGAGAAAGAAAAGCTCCTTAGTGAAACACATTTGGAAAACACTCTACACTATATGCCCTTCTTAGAGATTTCTGGTGCACTTGGGCATATTTAAAGGGCATCAAAATATTTGAGAGGCTCTGGGAAAGGAGAATCCGTGTAACTGACTCAGCATTTCCCAAGTTTAAATCCCCATCCCCGTCCCTACCTTCACCCCCAGGAATACTCATTAGCATCTCACAGGCCTCTAGTCTCCCCTAGTAGAGTGTTTGGGAAATGCTATTCCATAGATACAAGTACTGTGTCTTCTTGCTACATTGAAAGGATTGTGAAGATTTACAAGACTTACCGAAAGGATCTACTTAATATCCTGAGAGTTCAGATTTTTGCTCAAATATGGCTTCTTGGTACAATTGTTTAGCTTTTGCCCTATCATTCTCCTAATTGAAACATCATCTGTGTTGGGAAATAATTGTTTTGTGATTCCTGTAAAAACAACAACAAAACACAGAAAAACACTTTGTCAGAAGGATGTAGACTCACAGATGCAGAGAACAAACCAGCGGCTGCCAGTGGGAAGGGATGGGGGAGGGGCGATATTGGGTAGGGGGGTAAGAGGTACAAATTACTATGTATAAAATAAGTTATAAGGATATATTGTACAACTGGCAATATAGCCAATATTTTATAAGTATAAATGGAACATAAACATTAAAAATTGTGAACTACTATATTGTACACCTGTAACTTATATAATACTATACATCAACTATACTTGAATAAAAATAAATTAATTAATTTAAAAAAACCACTTTATCAGGCCTCTGCATCTTAAGGTATGAACTGAAATAAAACACCAAGCAATTCACATTATAATTTTGTCTCTATTTTGAAAAAGCAGCCCAACACCCATGAGATATTTAAATAGATGAATCTCTAGGCAGATTTTTCAAAGCAAAGCAAGAGATAACAAAAGTCTATATCATAAACTGAGAGCATACATATATGTCTTCCTATGGTACCATTCAGCTTTAACCTTGCTGCTTGCTCTGAATGCTAAGTGCCCTTGATCCAAAATGCTGGGAATTTATTTTTACCCATTCCCAACATCAGTTGAAACAAGCAGATTCTGACTGACTCTTTTCCAACTAAGAAATGATGCACTATTAAAATATAGAGAGCTGTGATTCAGTGAGTCCTTAAATTTGTTGGATATTTGCAAAAAAATTACTTGATAACCTAAATTATTATATTTAAGGAGGTTAATTAACTTAAAAACCATAAGTAGGATGGTTAAATTAACTCTGTTTTTTTCTGAGTAAAAGATAAGGGATATTTCTAACCAAGATAAGAAAAAGAAAATAAGACATAAACTGTTACTAAAATTTTGTTGGAAAGGATTTTGAAAATTTACTTTTCTAAAGCTATGAATTTTATGAATTCAAACTTTTCAGTGATATAAAATTCATTTTTATTTTAATAACCATTTTTAATGTAAAGTTGTTATACAAAATTCCCCATATATCATAAGAGGTTTAGGCTATCCTCAGATCTTTCTCTCATAGAAAAATAAACTTGAAGAATAAAAAAGGTAATGAAAGAACAACTTAAAGTTGAATGGTAAAATGATTTCAGATTCATGTGACAATATAATACAAACACATTATCACCTATGATTTCTTGAACTTCATTCTGATTCATAGCTGGTTTCACTGCCTTGTCCCTTGAAGTAGAGGATTTTGCCCCCGTCAGGCTGTGTGTGGCCATGTATTCATTTGTGTAGAGCACTTGCATTAAATCATTAATAAACTTCTGAGGCTTGCTCTTGTTGCAACGGGCAATCTGCCATTTTTCAATCTTGAACTAAAAAATTAAAAATAATAATTGAAATAACTGAAAAAGGAAAGGAAAGGAATATCTGAAGAATATATTACTCATTGAATTAATACAGACCAGAAAACAAAACCAAGTCTTTAAGGTGATGTATGATACTTTTAATATATATTGTACATTTCAGGGGTTAGAGTTAGATGTTAACTTTGAGATAATTCCCAACATATATGAGGTATTTGTTCTAGAGTGTATACAAATTCTTGTCATGTAATCTGGATTTGGTGCTTTAAGGATTAATCCATACTTAACATTTCCTACTAAGCATGGTAGCATAATAATGGCCCACTGACAATATTCACATCGTTATCCCTGTAACCTTTGAATACGTTACCTTATATGGGAAAATCAACTTTGTACGTGTCATTAAAGTACCTTGAGATGGGGAAAATATGCTGAGTTATCCAGGTGGGTCCAGTCCAATCACGTGAGCCTTTTTTTTTTTTTTTTACACTTAAAATTTGTGTACTTTATTGCAGGTACGAATATGTATATTTACATACACATATAACTTTATGTTTATAAATATATACACACAGTATCTGGTACGTAGTAAGCACACCATAAATGTTAATAATAATAATGAAAATGGCTAACATTTATTGAGCACTCACATGAGCCCTTAACTGCTGAAGAGGGAGGCAGAAAGAAGACACAGAGGAAGGAGGAGA
Source organism: Grampus griseus (assembly GCF_964374135.1). Lineage (NCBI taxonomy): Eukaryota > Metazoa > Chordata > Mammalia > Artiodactyla > Delphinidae > Grampus > Grampus griseus. Next base: position 43,448,489 of record NC_139004.1, on the reverse strand, counting down.
GAATAGAAGAGTGAGAGGGCTTTGCCTGTCCTGACTGGCTTTGAAGATGATGGAAGTGGACCGTGAACCAGGGAAGGGGGATGCCTCTAGAAGCAGGAATGGCCTTCAGTTTATAGTTGACAAGAAAACAGAAAACAGGGAACTCGGCTCTAGAAGCATAAGAAACTGAGTTCTACAGCAACCCCCATGGACAGGAAACAGATTCTTCTCCAGAGCCTCCAAAAAGGAGAGTACCTGCCAACACCTTGATTTTACCGCATTTCTGACCTACAGAACTCTGAGGTGGTAAGTTTGTATTATTATAAATCACGAAGTTTGTGGGAATCTGTTACACAGCAAAGGAAACCAGTACACTAAGATTCAAATATTCTGAATGTTAGATAGTGAGCATTTAATTACTGCTCTTGAAGGCATAATTTCCCAGGCCGATTCTAACAAAACTTGTATTTTTAGCTTCTATTTCTTGATTAAGAGAAGTCGGGAAAGTAGAAGAATTGTGTTCTGCCAGCATGTACAGCCTAAAATTCACCTTGTCTCAATGATACAGTTTTATAACCTTTAATGCATAGTTGTCCTTCTGTCACTGGTTTAAGAATTTCCTAGTTTAATAACGTCATCATTGTCCACCATTTGACTTTAATTTTCTGAACTGGATATTCATTTCACAAATATTAGATTTATTGTAAAAGACTGTTTTACGTAGTCAGAATATTATGATTGACCTAAAGTTACATAAAGTGATCTGATAAGACAGTGATTATGTTGTACAGTAATTTTAATTTTGTATGTAACTGTATCCCAGAGAAAGATGGGATGGTCTACCAGCTGACCTGTTTCTCATCCACGTGATGCTCCTCCTCAGTTTTCAAGGAAATTGGTGAACTGTAATTAGAATTAGAATTACTACATGTGGAGGCAAATGAATCTGGTGAGGAGTTATTTGTTGCTCTCCAGAGGGTGGACGCAGACGTGGACAGGGTTCCTCCACCCTTGAGCAGGGCCTCCGCCATACCAACCAATTCTTCAAACTGGGTGACGGCCTGTGGTAAAACTAAAATGGCAAGAAAAAGTAGTACTTTACAAATACTTGGCATAGCAGCATAGATACATATTTTCTATGATGTGTATATGCATAGAAGTATGTAGACCAAAGCAAGTTAACACGTGCTATCTTTGGAAAATAAACATGGTAAGAAGAATGGTTGGAACATATTTACTTTTTTTTTTTGGTGGTACGCGGACCTCTCACTGTTGTGGCCTCTCCCGTTGCGGAGCACAGGCTCCGGACGCGCAGGCCCAGCGGCCATGGCTCACGGGCCTAGCCGCTCCGCGGCATGTGGGATCTTCCTGGACCTGGGCACGAACCCGTGTCCCCTGCATCGGCGGGCAGATTCTCAACCACTGCGCCACCAGGGAAGCCCTAACATAATGTTTTTAAGACTTGATTCTTTTTCTAATTGCTAATGATGTTATTTGAAGGTGTTTAAGGAGACATTACTGATTCTATCACCTTCCATCAGGCCAGTTTAAGTGACAAGATAAAATAAACCGTTTCTCACAGATTGAAATAAATTTTCTATGGCCTTAGTGCATGATTTGCCAGGGAGTCAAAGGCCATCAAATTAGTAAAAATTCATGGCCACAGTTCAAATCTATGTGTTCACATATTAAAGATGGATTTTGGTAATCAACTGAATGTTCTCTTTGTTCCTTTTTTTAAATGGAAACTTACACATTCAAAGCTTTCATGCCTCCATGTTAAATGGTCTTCTCTTGTTATATCTAGTTTCTTTCCTAAGGACAAATAACATTTTGTTGGAGTTGGAAGACACCTTGAACCCTGTGTAATTCAACTCCTCACTCTATGGTTGGGGGTAATGCCTGCTGGAGAGGTGAAAAGACTCTGAAACTTTTTTGTACTTTTCTAAGCATATTATTGAGCTATATAATCTTTGGAATAATAGCTGATTGGAGACCTGAAAATCAGACATATTGATGACATGTCCAAATCAATACATTTAGTACTATGTTAATAGAAAAATTTAAAAATCTGCTAAAGAAGAAAATCTTATTTTATATTTTTTCCATTAATATTTGCTAAGCACCTCTCATGTGCCAGACAGTTGTTCAATCAGCAATTATTTATTGAGCACTTAATAATATTAGACATTTATCTAGCTTCTACTCTGTGCCAGGCACTATTCTGGGAACTTTACTGATGTTCATTTGTTTACTCCTCATTGCAACTCTCTGAGATAGGTATTATCATTACCCGCAATTTACAGATGAGGACAGTTAGGCAACGAGAGGTTAAATAACCCATCAGGGTCAACTCAGTGAAAAGAAGAGGCAACATTCAAATTCGGACTCTGCCAATTCCATGCTATAAACTTCTATGTCATGCCAACTCTCAACATTTGCCCACCACTCTGTTAGGTGCCAGGGATGAGACTGGGAGCAAAACCAGATGTGATCCTAGACTCTTGGAACTGGGAGGGGGTGGGGGGTATTGTTTACCTAACCATGCTGTGTGTAAAAATTTGGCCCGCTCAAAGAAGGTCTGGCCACCTGTCCTAACCGCCACCCACCACCCCCCAGTTCCTGAGAAGTAACCTCTCAACCCTTGAATTTCCCTAGCGATAGCAGGAGTGTCTTTGTTATTCATGGTGAGCCCCTTAGAACACACCTGATTTATGTTTATGCTAAGGAGTTTCTCAGGGTGGGGACAGTCACACCCAATAATCTTAGGGTAGAAGCTGGCCATAGTCAGAAAGCCAGAAAGACCATGTGGGCAGTCAATCAGTGAATCAATCATGCTCATGTAATGAAGCCTCAGTAAAAACTTTGGACACCCAAGCTCAGAGAGCTTCCTGGGTGGACAATCCTCTGTGCATTTTGTTGTAACATATAAAGACTAGTACGTAATATACCCTGAGGACAGAAGTTCCTCACTTGGAAACTAACCTGACTCTGCCCTATGTGTCTCTTCCAACTTTGCCTGGTTCTAATTTGTATTCTTTCCCTGTAATAAATGTAACCATGAATATAATAGGTTTTGGTGAGTTAAATTTCTCTGGCAAATTACTGGACCTGAGGGTGGTTTTGGAAAACCCCTAAACTTGCAGTCAGTATCAGAAGTCTTAGAAGACTTGGCAGTCTAGAGGACTGTGCCCTTAACCTTGAGGTTTGGCTAACTCAAGGTGCATGCAAAGAAATAAAAAATCACAGTTGTTAAGGTCACAGAGGAGAGGCAAACAGCCTAGAGAGGGAAGGGCCACAGAGGGCTTCTCTTAGGAGGTCAAGATTGATCTGAAACCTGAAGGCTGAGCAGGAATTAAATAGCCGGAGGGAATGAGGAGGTCATCAGAAGCATAGGAAACATAAGTTCTGTATTTGAGGAACTGAAAGAAGGCCAAAGCTGGAATGTAAAGAGAAAAAGGGAATTCTGCATTAAAGTGGGGTTTAAAGAATATTCACTGTTTTTTCTAATAATGAAAGTTATACATGTTCATTGGAATATATCCTTCTTGCCATTTCTATTTTTGTATATCTCTATCTATATTCATGTATTTTGTTTTACATAATTAGGACAATGCTATATGCATAACATTGTATCATGTTTCTTTTTTCCAATTAAGACCATAAATTGAATATTTTACCTATTTTATTAAATCTTGGAAAATATGATCTTTTGAGGTCTAATTTGCTTAGAATCAAAGTCAAGATCTTATGTGAAGTCTGAGCAGAATTTAAGTAGGTAGAGGGGGATGAGTTTGACAAAAGGATATACCCAATTAGCTCACACTAATATGTTCGAGATATAGAACATTTCTGCCCACCCAGAAATTTGCCTCATGTTCCTTCCAAATCAGTCCCTGGACTCACCTCAGGGGAAACCATTAATGTGACTTCTTTAGTCAGAGACACATTTTACCTGTTCTAGAATTCCATATAAACGGATACAAACAGTATATTCTCCTTTTTTTGGTCTGACTTTTTTGTTGTTGTTGTTCTGCATAATGTTTTGAGATTCATTCATGTTGTTGTGTCAGTCATTCTTTTTTCAGGAGGATGAATATTATTTTTATTTTTTATTGAAGTATAGTTGATTTACAATGTTACAAGTGTATAGCAAAGTGATTCAGGTATGTGTATATATATATATATATATATATATTCTTTTTTTGTTGCTGAGTGATATTTCATTACATGGATACTCCACAATTAAAGTATCCATTCATCTGCTGATGGGTTATTTTCCACTTGAACACACGACTTTAAGGATTCCCTAATATCTCAAGGTATTGATGTCCTCTAATTTATTCAAATGCTCCTTTTATTCTTTTTGGAATTTAGGTTGCTTCCAATTTTTCTTGATTACAGACAAAACTCTTATGAACCACCTACCACACACATCTTTATATGCATCTCTGATCGTGTCAATGCTATAAATTCCTGAAAGCGTACCAATAGGCTCAGAGGTATAAATGTTTCCAAGACTCAGTTAATGTCATTGAATGGCTCTCTAAAAAGAGTCTTCCATCTTAAATGCCCACTAGCAAGGTAAGAAGTCAGCCACATCACTGCACCATCAACAAGAGGTGTTCATTATTAACAACAATATTCACTATTTTGATAGGTTAAAATTTTAGTACAATTATTTAAATTGTAATTATTGCAATTATTTGATTATTGTGAAGTTGAATACATATTTATTTGTTTATTGATTATTTGAACTTATTCTATGAGATACCTATTAGACCAAAGAATGTTAGTACTTTTTAAATTTTATGATAGCTTAGATGGTTTTGGTAAAGTGCTTATAGGAATGCCTAGTGCATTATAAACACAATGTATTAGCTATTGTTATTAATTCCTTAATAACACTTTAACCTTTATATCTTAAGCACTTTAACCTTTAATTTGTCATAAGTTGCAATTATTTTTCTTAGAGTATTTTAATTTTAGTATGTTTTAAATGTACACACTTACAATACACTTACAACTTACAACTAATAACTAACACACAACTAATAACAACCTGCTGTATAAAATAAATAAAATTTTTAGAAAAGCACACACATATTTTTAGTTTTTACTTAATTAAAAGTAGCAGTCTTATGGAAGCAAACTAAGTGTCCATCAACAGATGAATGGATAAAGAAGATGTGGCACATATATACAATGGAGTATTACTCAGCCATAAAAAGAAACAAAATTGAGTTATTTGTAGTGAGGTGGATGGACCTAAAGTCTGTCATACAGAGTGAAGTAAGTCAGAAAGAGAAAAACAAATACCGTATGCTAACGCATATATATGGAATCTAAAAACAAAACTGGTCATGAAGAACCTAGGGGCAGGATGGGAATAAAGACACAGACCTACTAGAGAAAGGACTTGAGGACACGGGAAGGGGGAAGGGTAAGCTGGGACAAAGAGAGTGGCATGGAAATATATACACTACCAAATGTAAAACCGATAACTAGTGGGAAGCAGCTGCATAGCACAGGGAGATCAGCTCGTGCTTTGTGACCACCTAGAGGGGTGGGATAGGGAGGGTGAGAGGGAGGGAGATGCAAGAGGGAAGAGATAGGGGGATATATGTATATGTATAGCTCATTCACTTTGTTATAAAGCGGAAACTAACACACCATTGTAAAGCAATTATACTCCAATAAAGATGTTAAAAAAAAAAGTAGCAGTCTTTTCCTTAGTTCATTCATTTACTTTATACTTAGCAAGTCATTCAGATCAGTTAAATATTCACTCATATATTTCATACAGTTTAAACATCTTTTCACAGGTAAGTTTTTTTTTCTCCGCGGATATATTTTTTTCTAACTTTTAATGTAAAAATTTAAACACACACACAAAATAGTAAACTCCCATGTACCCCATGCCCTAGTTTCCAACTCATGGCCAATCTTGTTCCACCTGTATCCCCACCCACTTTCTTCCCACCTCCAAAATTACTTCAAGCAAATCACAGGCATCATTTCATTTTATCTGTAAATATTTCCGTGTATATCTCCAAAGGTAAGAAATTTAAATATATATATATATAATATATGGTTATATATATATATATATATATATATATAACCATAACACCATTGTCACAGCTAGAAATACTTAGCAATAGTTCTCAAATATCATTTAAAAAAAAACCCAAACTAGCAAGTGTTCAAATTTCTCTGATTGTCTCGTTTTTGTTCTTGTTTGAATCAGAATCCAAATAAAATCCATACATTACAATTAGTTGCTGTCTCTTTTACAAACTATAGGTTTCCTTTTCATCTCCTAGTTTTTTCCTTGCAGTTTATTAGTTGAAGAAACTGGGTCCTTTGTCCTGCAGGGTTTCCCACAGTCTGGATTCTGCTGATTGCACCCCTAAGGGGGTGTTAAACATATTCTTCCCTGTAGTTAGATCTAAAGGCTTGATCAGTGTTTTAACTTCCAGCAGGTGGCATTGAATGCATGGTTACCTTTCGTTGCGATATTAGCGGTCACTGATGATCACTGCCTAGATTCATCAGGGGTTGCAAAATGGTGATATCCTAATTCTTCATTTAGCTAGAATTCTACCAAGGGAAACTTTCTCTCATCAACTATTTGGCTACCCTGAGGTTCATTTCATATAATAATGGCAGCATAAATGCTTGATTTTTCAGTCTGTATTTGCCAGTTTTCAAAATAATGAGTTGGTTCTTTCAGATGACCATTAAGTTTTTTCTCTTTCGAATGAAGTCATGCATGTAAATATACATGATAACCAGTTGCCCTGATCATTATTATTGATGCTCCAATAATAATGATCTTTAGCCAGTGGGAATCTCTTCCAGTTGACACATCCACATGGTCTTTGCTGACCTCCTTGCTTTCTGGTAGGACAAGATTTTCATCTATATTTCCTGTTTGAGGCTCCTGACAAATCTTGTCCATTTCCTGTGCAAGTTCTGGAATCAGCCGTTTCTCCAGGGAACCCCAGCTCCCTTTAGTGGGGAACGGTATTTCAAGGCCACACCCAAGTGCTGGGAGTGCTCTTTGCTATTGGGTTCTTGTTTCTAGGCCTCTTTGGTGAACAGTATTAGAATATACGTATTATTAATTTTTAAAGATAAAAATTCATCTTGTGTCAAAACCAGTACTCATTCAAATTCAGAACATGGAGTTTTAATTTAAACTGTACAGTTATGTTTTTAGTACGCCACATGGTGTGAAATGAGAACCTAACTTAAACCTGCCCCTCCCCGCCACATTGGAATATCAGTTTTCCCAGCACCATTTGTTGAATAATTCATCCTTGTCCTAAATGGCTTGCAGGACTCGCTATGTAAATTGTCAGGCCCATTGCAAATGGAAAATGCAGGACTCCTTGTTCAAAGCTTCTTCAGAATTTTAATATGGTGACAGTATTTTTAACCAGTATGTGGGGCCTTCCTAGGAGCAGGGCCTGGTGTGACTGCACTGGTCATCCTACAGTGATAAGCAGACACTATATGGCACTCACCTTACCAGGTTCTGCTCTGAATACTTTACATGTCACCCGGGGAAGTACTTTTATCATTTCCATTCATCTCACACTCAGTTACACAGCTAGTAGGTGGCAGAGCCAGGATTTGAACCCAAGTGACTTGGCCCCTGTAAACCCATCCTCTTGTCCTCTGTGCCACAGTGGCTCCAGGACATTTCTTCCCTGTATGGGAGGTATTATCCAGGGATGTGTGTTCTGTTCCATCGACCTGCTGGCTCTTATCCTAGTAAGTTGCTTTTAATTATCAGAACTTTATATGATTTCATGTTGACAGTTAGGCCCTCAGATTCTTTTTCAGAATGTTCTTAATTGATTTTGCCTATTTATTCTTTCAGGTTAACTTTAATATAATTATTGTCAAATTACCATAAAAATCAAAATCAAAACAAAACAATTATGGGCATTTGATTGGGACTCTAGTCAAACTGTGAGTTATTTTGAGATGAATTGGCATCTTCTCATCTATGAATTTGACGTCTCTCTATTTAGATTTGTGTATTTCTCCATTGACTTTTTAATTTTTCATCATAGATCATACACATTTCTTGTTAGGGTAACTAGTAGATATCTTATAGTTATTTGTAATTAATGTGTAGATTCTTTTTAATTATTTTTTTTAGGAATAAAACCAGCAATTTCTGATCTATAAGGAAATTACTGATTTTTTTAAAAAGATGGTAGCTATTACATTTGGGGCACCTATTATGTACTAGGCATTTATTATTTTTTAAATACAATAAGGCTTATAATGAAAAATAGCAGTCCTCTGCCCTACCGCTCACCACCCTGGATTACCTACTACTCCTAGAGGGAGAACTTCTGATCCACTTACCTGTTTCTCTGGTAGTTACCTTCATAGTCTTAAATAATAATAAGCATATACAACTATTCTTTCATTTTTTCAGATTCATATAATTAGTTATTGACTTTCAACTACGTAACATGACAAGGCAGCCCTCTTTCAACTCCTCCCCCAGCCACACAGAAACACACACACGTGGTACCCACATGTGCAAACACATACACACTCTTCTTCTCTCCATCATCCCAGGATAGTTGTAACACAACTGCTACTTCAATAAATACTGTGCTTACATTATTATAGTGATGTAATTCTCAATTCCTTTCCTTTAAAACATGACTTTTTTCCTAGAGTTAAAATGATCTCATTTTTAAAAGCTTGCTTATTATTATTTAACTGTTTCTCTGACTTAAACATCTCAAAACTTCCTACCAGAGGTGTAAAATCTCCTTGCAGTATGTTTGGTAGATGACATCATGTCATCTATCAATTTCATGTTTTTTTCAGTGATCTCTCTCCTGTAACCCCTGTACCTGTCCACCTCTAGACCAGCTGCTTCCAGGCTACTGTGGACCTGTCACCCTGGAGTGTCCCGTCACTATTATTCTGTGGCTATATCCTGTCCCTCTCCTGTACTGGACTACCTGTTTTCTGATTAACTTTCTAGATTCACTCTCTCATTTTGAAGGAGCACACCCTCCCTTAGCTTTTGAAAAAGAAAGCACAGGAAGTACATTGAGACTTCATAAGTATGAAAATATTATTATTCTGCCCTCACACTTGGTTGATGGTTTCACTGGGTATAGAAGTCTAGGTTTAAATCATTTCCCTTTAGAATTTTAAAGGCATTGCTCAATTATCTTAGAGCTTCCAGTGTTGCTGGTGAAAAGTCTGATGTCATCTGACTCCCATTCCTTAGCGGATAACATTGCTTGTTCTCTCTGAAAGCTTCTAGATTTTCCCTTCCTGGTGTTCTGAAATTTCACACTGTTATGGCTTAGATAAGCCTTTTTGCTTTTGGTGGTATCTTTTTGATGTGCACACAATAAACTTTTACTAATTACTACTTCAGTGATTCACTGGTTTTACTTTGGCTATTTCTGAAACTTTGACAGCTTTCTACTATATTTAAATGAACCTGGGCAAAACATAATTGATTTTTCCTTCTTTACTGAAATCTCATTAGTTAATAGAGTGGAGTTTTCGGCTGAGGCATTGTTTTCCCTGGGTATACATTCATTCTTTACAAATAGTGATAATTTAATACCCTTTTGTACAATAGACATACCACTTTTTTCCTTTTATATCTTATTGTGCTGGTCAGTTGTGGTCCACAAGATATGTTTCAAATGTTTAACACATGCACGTAGAGCACACACACGTCTGTCATTCTGAATGTCTAGAATGGCATATACATTCTGCTATTTTTCTTAGTTAGCAGGCTTTATAGACAGATAAACAGCTCTGATTCTTAGTTCAAAGAGGAATATTGCTGAGCAAAAGTTAACTAACCACTCTGCACTCTTCTCTCAGACCCCTTTCTTATTTGGATTATACATTAAATTTCAACTTTCTGACATCTTCCTAGTTCCCAACTGTAGCTTCACAAGGAGGCCTACTATGGCCATGTTATTTTAAACTGTAAAACACCCCCTCTCCCTCAAATCCCCATCCTCCTTTACCTCTCCTATTTTTTCCATAGCATTTATCACTAGCTAACATATTGTATAATTTACTTAATTTTACTTAATTGTTATTTTTCATGATTTTGACTGCTTGCCTCACTGGAATGTGAGCTCTGTGAGAGTGGCGATCCTTGTTTTGTTCACTGGGTTTTCCTAGGTACTTAGAGCAGTGCCTGACATACAGAGGACCTTGTAAATATTGACTGAAAGAAGAAATGCATGCATGAATACTGCAGTGGCAGTTGGCAGTTCCTGACTCTTCCTGTTGCTTGAAGTCTAACCAATAGCCAACTTTACTTTGGTTTCTAAGGGTACATACTAGTGTGTGTGCATGCAGGGGGGCAGACAATATTAAATACAGAATAGAGTATGTAGACTTTTAAGTGCCAAAGAGGAAACAAAACGGGAAGGGATAAAAAAATGTTGCAGGGGGAGAGAGGTTGAAAGTTTAGATGGAGGGAGGAGGTCAGGGCAAAGATGAATTTACAGTGAAGATTTGAAGTACGTAGGGTGCAAACTATATGGATATCTGGGGAAAGAACATCCCAGGCCAAGGGAACAGCCAGTACAGAGATGCCGACGTCAGGTCACGTCTGATGTCTTTGGAGGGAAAGCAAGTGGTCCGGTGTGGCTGGATCACAGAGAAGGATGGGGAGAGAGTAGAAAACAAGGCCAGAAAGGTATGTGGAAGGGAGGTGGCCGGATCATGTAAGGACTCAAAGATCATAAAACCGACTTCAGTTTTACCCCACGTGAGGTAGACGTGCACTGGAAGGGTCTGCAGAGAGGAGTGACGTGAGCTGGCCTACATTTAGCAGGATGTTCTTGCTGCTGTGTTGAGAGTGGACCACACAGTAGCATGAGCAGAAGTGGCAACACCAGTGAGGAAGCCACCATGATAACCTGGGTAGGAGATGCTGGTGGTTTGGACCAGAGTGGCTGTAGTGGGGGTGGTACAAAGAACTGTATTCCAGAGATATTTTGAAGGTGAAGCCAGTAGGATTTGCCAATGGACTGAGTGTAGGGTGTAAAAGAAATACAGAAATACAAGACAGCATCGTGGTTTTTGAGTTGAGAAACTGGAACAATGAAGTTAGCATTAACCGAGGCGAGGAAGAAAGAGAGGAGCAGGTGGCAGGGGAAGAGTGGGAATGTGGTCGTGGGTGGTGGTGTTTGTCTGAGATGCCTGCCAGTCTTGTCAATACGCAGTTAGCCCATGACTCTGGAACTAAAGGGAGAAGTCCAGGTTGGAGATAAGTCATAGTTATTGATGGATTTAACACCATAGAATTGGATATGATCCCCTATGGAGTGAAAGCAGATAGAAAAGAAAGAAGTCCAAGGACTGAGCCTGGGGCATCATCAAATATTTAGAGGATAAGATGATGAAATGAGGCAGCCATATAAACTGAGACGGAAAGCTCAGCAGTGGAGGAGGAATGTGGTGCCCTAGAAGCCAAGGAAGGAGAGGTAGCCAAGGTGTCAGATGTAACAGGGCACTTAATGTGATCCTTGAGAAATGACCTTCGGGCTTAGCAATATGAAATGTTATGGGCTGAATTGTGTCCCCCCAAAAAGAGATGTTGCAGTCTAACCCCCAGGACCTTAGAATGTGACCTTATTTGGAAATAGGGTCTTTATAGATGTAATCAAGTTAAAATGAGGTCATTAGAGTGGGCCTTAATCCAAAATGACTGACATCCTTATAAAAAGAGGGAAGTCTGGACACAGAGACAAACAAGCCCACAGTGAGGTCATCACATGAAGACTGGTCTTAATGCTGCCTCAGGCCAAGGATCAACCAGAAGCTAGGAGAGAGGCCTTCCCCAGCGCCATCAGAGGAAGCGTGGCCCTGCTGACACCTTGATTTTGGAATTCTGCCGTTTAAGCCACCCAGTCTGTGATACTTTATCATTGCAGCCCTAGGAAACTAATACATGGAGGTCATTGGCGATCATGAGAAGAGACATTACAATGGAATGACAAGGACCTAATTGAAGTGGGATCCAAAGGGAATAAAAGGGGGAAAATTGAAAACAATGTATAGGATCAACATGTAAGGAGTTTTCCTACAAAGGGAAGGAGAGAAACAGGGTGGAAGGCAGAAAAGCAAATGGCCTGAGAAAGGTGGGTTTTTTTTGGTTTGTTTGGTTTTTTTAATGGGAGAAATAATTGTATGTCTGATGCTAATGGGATGATTCATTAGAGAGAGTGGGGAGGATCTCTGGAGCTCTGTCCTTGATCAGCAGAAAGAGGACGCATAGATGGACATACTGCCTTTGGCTGGACAAGAGGACAGGTCACTCATGGGTGACAGGAGAGGAAGTGGAGGTTAATACAAGCACAGGTGCAGGGAGCTGACAGTCTTTTCACATCCTCCAAGTTCTCCATGAAGCAAAGGCACCAGCTGAGAGTGAGGATATGGAAGGTGTGGGAAGCTGGCAGAGAGAGGAGAAAATGAAACAGCAACTCCAGAGTGAGGGACAGAGAGAAACTGTTCATAGTGATGATTCTTTTCATATACTATATTTTTAATTTTATTTTTTGTCTGTGCTGCGTGGCATGTGGGATCTTAGTTCCTGACCAGGGATGGAACCCGCATCCCCTTAACTGGAAGCACGGAGTCTTAACCACTGGACTGTCAGAGAAGTCTCCTTCGTATACTATTGAAACTGATTTGCTCCTCTTGCATTTAGAATTTTCTCATCTAAATTTATGAAAAAAATGGATCTAAGTTTCTTTTGGGGGGGGGTCCACGTGTCAAGTTCTGGTGTTAATAAAAACAGAGACAGAATCAATAGCGATGATTACTGAGCTCCTATCATGTATCAGGCCCTGGTAAAGCATTTCTTCCAATTATCTAATTTAATCATCTTGGCAAGAAGGACATGAGAGATTGGCTCCACTGTGTAGATGAGGAAAGTGAACCTGGGGCTGAGGGCAGGACAGTGACAGGGCCAAGGCTTACAGCTAGTAAGCAGGGTTGGGATTCAAACCAAAGTCGGTGACTTCAAGATCAATACTTGAACCAGCAATGTATGCTAACTTTATCAACTAGCTTTTCATCTTACTCTACGTTCTGGAACAGATGGTATAAAAATAAGAACAATCTGTTCTTCGAAAATTGCAAAAGCCTCACCAGGAAAAACCATCAGTTATAAAGATGCAATATTTAAAGCGTAAAAAATAAGGAGAGAATGGCTTGTTGGTGGAATAAACATCTTATTTCCATTCATGTGTGCCTGTTTCTACTTAAAATTAGGAAGCCTTCAATTTAATCAATATCTGTAGGAACTCATCTGAGCCATTACTCTGTCAATCTAGCTCACCACAATGTTCTGTCTCCTACAATTTCTGCCTCCCCAAATATTGTGGAATTGTCTTCTTTATTTCCACAGCCATTGCCCTAGGCAAGGCTGCCATCCTGTTAGTCCAATGACTGTAATACCTTCAAAAGTGGTTCTCCTCGACTCTCCTTTCTGTGCCCCTTGTACTCATTTTGTACACAGAAGCCAGAGGGATTTATTTTTAAAATACTCTGTGTATTTACTGTTTTATAACAGAATGCTGCCCCACATAGGATATATTGCCAAATATTCAGCTGTACAAAATGGTGCATGATGCCTAACTACAAGTGGAAAACATAATTTAAAAAAAAACAACACTTAAACACAATATAGGATTCTGCAAAAAGGCATTATTCCAGGTTGTTTTTAATTTTCTTGGGCCTGTCTTTCCCCTTTATGTCTTCAGTGGAATGTGATTATTTTCCAAACCACTGCTCCCAACCCCAAACCTGAAATTTAATATGTGGAATCTTTAATTCCAGTAAGTCTATAAGAGATCACAACAGGCCCCATTTTCTAGTGCTTTCCTTAGCAGAGGAGAATGAGATAAGTACATCATGAACACCTTGACATATCTGTTGTCTTACTGATCTTTTCTCTCTAAGCCTATATTAAACACTCAATAAATATTTGTTGGACAGTATTAAATGAATATGACATTTGGTATTTTGTAGGAATAATCTAAAATTTTTTTATCAATAAACTAGAGGCTTCAGTAGAGTACATCCATATTAAATTATGTAATCATAGATTTTCTTAAAATGTGGTTTTTGATTTTTTTTCTCTAAGGTACTGAGTTTTTCATTCTTGACAGCTGATTTCAATACTTTCCCTCATCAAGTATTTTTCCTTTCATCTAAAAATGTCAATTTTCTCTAAGTTTACCTTGAAGCATGACCAAAGACTGTCGAAGGCGGCTGTTTTCTTTCCGGATGTTTGTTAGTTTTTGTTTCAGGCCTCTTATTTTTGTGCACAATTCCTCCTTCGACAATTCTGCTAGAGGGTCTTCATCCTCACTGGAGCTCTCACCGGGCAGAAAGGCATTTCCCGAATACGGGTCTCTCTAAAATACAAGGCAGGCACAACAAAAGCATCAAGGCAGCTCTCGTGGTTTATCCTGTGTTCTGGATGCTGCTGGGACTTAATTAGACCTACAGGCTCCTGCTTTTCCAGGAGGGGAGCTGAGCCCTTGCGAGTGATCTAGCCTCAGCTTGGTCCTCCACTATACAGGGGAACTCAGAATAAAAGAGGACATCAAAGTTTCACACACACACACGTCTCTTTCCAAACAGTAATCAGGAGCTTCCCTGGTGGCGCAGTGGTTGAGAGTCCGCCTGCCGATGCAGGGGACACGGGTTCGTGCCCCGGTCCGGGAAGGTCCCACAGCGGAGACCTGTGCAGCGGAGCGGCTGGGCCCGTGAGCCATGGCCGCTGAGCCTGTGCGTCCGGAGACTGTGCTCCGCAACGGGAGAGGCCACAACAGTGAGAGGCCCGCGTACCGCGAAAAAAACAAACAAAAACAAAAACAAAAAACAGTAATCAGGATTCTGACTTTCAGCCTAACTTCAATGAAAAACACAAAGTAGAAAAATAGTATAACAGAGTAGAATCAACCAGACCACCATTCAGATCTTTGTAACTCATCTACGTCCTCCATTTCTCTCCCGACACCTCATCCACAGCCTCTTTGTTGAGACTATGCCATGAGGCTAATTTGGGGGTTTATTGCATCAGAGAAAGGAGAAAGATTTACCCAGAACAAAGCACTGACGTCTACCTTTTAGTTTCAAAAATATTTTTTAAGGACAGCAGGACAATAGTCCGAAAACGTATGCCTTTGAGTCGTAAAACCCAGGCTTTGTTGAGGCAGAAAAGAATTTTCTCAAATTACTAAGGTGGCCTTTACATTAATCCAAATCTGGAAAATTGGAGCACAGAAGGAAATTTATAAAGATCCAAATCTAGAAGCCTGGAGTATGATGTTTATAAAAATAAACTTTAGGGCTTCCCTGGTGGCACAGTGGTTGGGAGTCTGCCTGCCGATGCAGGGGACACAGGTTCGTGCCCCGGTCCGGGAAGATCCCACATGCAGCGGAGCGGCTGGACCCGTGAGCCATGGCCGCTGAGCCTGTGCGTCCGGAGCCTCTGCTCCGCAACGGGAGAGGCCGCAGCAGTGAGAGGCCCGCGTACCACAAAAAAATAAAAATAAAAAAATAAACTTTAGAAGACATAAAGGCACATGTACACCAGAACACAACATTGTGAATCAACTATACTCCAATAAAAATTTTGAAAATAGAGATCAAGAAAGTTCCTGCTGAATAGGAAGCGAAGAGACCTCCTGGGGCCAGGCTGAGGAGCAGGAAGGACAGAAAGTCAGATTCCAGTGTCTGCTCTTCCTGCCCCGACCTTTGTGGGGAAGAGAGGTGGATCAACGGGGTTAGGGTAGATGATAGAAACATCCAGATGAATGAGGGGCAGTCCCAGGGCAGCAGGGCCAGCTCCGTGCTTCTCAGCACATCATAAATGCCCTAAAGGGGCCCCATGTCCAGCAACACCAGGGCAACACGGCGCCTTCTGGGCCACGGATCAGAAATGGACAAAATTGGTGTCTGAACAAATGGACCAGAGACAGTGTCCAGACTCCCCAGAGCTCATGCAAAGCAGCTGGAGAATCCA
This sequence comes from Grampus griseus, assembly GCF_964374135.1. Lineage (NCBI taxonomy): Eukaryota > Metazoa > Chordata > Mammalia > Artiodactyla > Delphinidae > Grampus > Grampus griseus. Next base: position 43,432,441 of record NC_139004.1, on the reverse strand, counting down.
GAGGATCCCTGTGTCCCGGTCAGGAACTGGGTAAGTGCTGGGGGAACTGGTGAACAGAGAGGCTACAGGGTGCCAAAACCTTACAGAAGATGGCAGCGGGTCCCAGCACAGCAAACGTCAGCAGATGGTGCCAACAGAACCCCCTGGGAGCTGGAGGGAATGCTGTGCCTCAGCAGTAACAGTACTGGACACTAAGGAAACAGGCAGAAGACTTAGCGCCTGGGCAGAAGACCAGCAGTCCCTCCCCAGATGCTGGATGATATGTAAGACTCCTCAAAGCTTGAAACACTTCCCAGGAAAAAAACAGGAAGTGGAGGAGAGTGAGAATCTAGTCTCCATTGAGACTTAAACCCTGAAGTGACTGAAACTATACCAATACCTCAAAGGGATTTTAAACACCAGAACACTCTAACTGGGCTTCCCTGGTGGCCCAGTGGTTAAGAATCCTCCTGCCAATGCAGGATACACGGGTTTGAGCCCTGGTCTGGGAAGATCCCACATGCCGCAGAGCAACTAAGTCCCTGCGCCACAACTACTGAGCCTGCGCTGTAGAGCCCGCGAGCGACAGCTACTGAAGCCCATGCGCCTAGCCTGTGCTCTGCAACAAGAGAAGCCACCGCCATGAGAAGCCCGTGTGCCGCGACGAAGAGTAGCCCCCTCTCCCAGCAACCAGAAATAAGCCCGTGTGCAGCAACGAAGACCCAATGCAGCCAAAAATAAAATTTAAAAAAAAAAGAACACTCTGTAATTCACTGTCAATGGACAAGTTCAAGCTTTCCCCCCTCCCCCTTTTCTTATCTAGCAGGGATGGAGAATTGAAAGCCAGATGAGATCAGTTATAGAAAATACAATTATATTTTTGTATGATCAGTAATGTATACATTCAACCTCACTCCTTATTTTACAAGTATACAAATCTATGTATGTATACATATTTCATTATTCCACGTGTGTGTGACATATATAATATATATAATGGTAATGAAAATTACTATTGTTCTATGTTGGCAAGTAGCTAAAGTACTCATGCTAGATACATAAATCTTTAATAAAAAAACTGATGCATTTGGTTAAATAGAAACGAAATATTTATTTAAAAAAACTGAAGGATGCCTATTGAGATCATAGTTCTATGCCAAGTAATTGGGAAAAATAGAATATATCGTCTAGTTCTTGCAGCAATTTCCCACAAGAGAGAAATGAAATCAAGCATAAATCCATTTATAAGCATCATTGGAAGACAAAGTTAATAGACAATAGATTGGGATAAGATATTTGCAAAATCTAAAACCACACGAAACTAATTTCTACAGTAGATATGGTATATGCGCCAATCAATAAGAATGGAACAGGAACCCACCAGAATAGACTAAGAAACCCAACAGAAACTATAAAAACTCAATAGAGAAATGAACAGTGGCAGAGACTGCTGGCTATCACCAGGTATTTGTTCTCCCATTCTTCTACAGTAATAGGTTTTTAGCTCAGCAGATAGGTGTCAGCTAGATTACATTTCCCAGACTCCCGGACAGCTCAGTGTGGCTATGTGACTAAGCTTCCGCCAATCAAATAGGAGTAGAAACAATGTATACCACTACTGGGTCATGACCTTAGGAGGAATGGGCTGGCCTTCTCCTGCCTGAATTCTATTTTTGTTGGCAGAGACGAAGGCATGCAGGTGGGAGCTGGAGTAGTCACCTTGACCCAGAGACAGAGGCTGTGTGTTCAGGAAGGTAAATGAACAAGATAAGAGGGATACTCAACATTTTGGCACTGCTACAGCAACTAGGACTGCTCTTGCTATTATATGAAAGGGAAATAGACTTCCATCTTTATACGCCACTGTGATATTTGGGTCTTTGTTACAGCCTTTACAACATGCATCTTAACTAATGCAGATTTTGGTACCTAGAAGCCGGATACCCAAAACTTGACATATGTTTGAATTACTTAGAGGTCAGGTTATGGTCAAAAAGAGCAAAGGTATAACATGCTGGAAGATTGTTGACTCTTGTTAGACCTTGGTGATGACACATTTGGTAAAACCGTCACCTGCAATGCCTTGGAAGGCACACCATGTACTTATTGAGACTGGAAAAAGAATGTCTGTGTGTATCAGTGATTTCTTGTCAGTGCTAGCTAGTTTGCAGAAATGGAAGGCTTTCTCCTTCCATCTGCATTTAGAATGTAGCATGCAATTTAAACTGAGTCCAGTCATGTTAAATCTTCAAGGTTTGAAAAAAGTGAATGACGTCTACATCTAAATTGTAAGAGATAAGAAAAAAAGCCTGTGAACTCAAGGCTTTCTCAAGAGCTTCTCTTTAAGTGTTCTCTGCCAGACACTGAAATCCACCCCAACAGCAAGCCTCAGCTTCAGTGCATTATCTTCAAGCTTTTTGTTTCATATGGCAATTAAGTCACTGCCAAAAGTTGGAGAGAAAAGAGGCTGAGCAGCCGTAATAAAAGAGGAGAGGTTTCAGGCTTATTTATGACCAAATAAGATCTCTGTCTGTAGCTACTTGCAATGAAACCAAACAGAAAGAAATAGTCTGGAAAGTTATTAAGTTTTTGAGAAACACAATTTGCAAAAGAAACCATACTGGCCTGCTAGAGCAGGTGACTATTTTGCCCTCAAGGAACCACTGGACAACCCTCCCCCTCCAAAACCTGCACCAGCAAATTGAAACAAGATATAATTTTCTCCCATCAATTGCCAAATATATGAAATAAGGACATAAATGCTAAGTGTTGGCAGGGAAGCACAACATGGAATCCCTTATGCACTGCTGCTGGGCATGTGGACTGATGTGGACATTCTGGAAAGCAATTTCATTGTCATATGAAAGCCATTACTCACCCTTCTAAGTGTTTATTCCAGAGACATTCTCACGCTGTTTCTTAAATGGACATGTATGCGGACATTTATTTTGTCATTGTTTGTAGTACCAAGATGCTGGAGGAAATCTAGGTTTTCATCATTGGAGGAAAGGATAAGTAAAATGATGCTATGCTTTGTTAGACACAACGTATCATATATAATAGCAATATAGATGTTAAAAACAGTGCTGATTGAAAAGTCAAACAGATTGAGCTATATATTATGATACCAATGTACTACTAAATGATGTGTGAAATGATGGAGCCATAAGGTTGTACAGTGCAGCATGATTTGTAAACAGAAAAAGATTGGAAACAAGCCACATGCATGCTAGGGGACAGTGGGTGATGATGTACAAAAGAGAAAGTTCTTTATATACTAATGGAAAGATTGTCAGAATACATTAAGTAAAAAAGCAATGTACAAAGCAGCCTATCTAGTAAGTTACTTTTTGTGCAAAAGAGGGGATAAGAATATCTATATTCATATTTGCTTTATTTGAACAAAGAAACACTGGGAGGATAAACAAGAAAGCCATAAATGTGGTTACATGTGGTAGGGGGCCAGGAGTCAGGAACAGGGCTGGTGGGGACAGCTGTGTGGGAGACTTTTCACAGACACGCTATGTAGATATACAGATATATAATTTTTAGGCTTTTGATTTTTTTATTACTCAAAACTTCATCTTAAATTTAGCTTTCTGACTCTGTGCTTGTGCCTTCAACACTTTCACAAGGATTTTCTGCCCCTCCGTAGGAAAGCATATATGACCGGTCATGGACATGCTTAGCAGACACGGACCCACCATGGGCCCGGCTGACATGTTTCGTTTCAGGAAACCTCATAAGAACTTTAGGTCTCACAGCAACAACTTCTCAAAGTCGGCCTGGGCACATTCCACATGCAGATTTTGGTGCTTTCCCAACCTTCTGGGTTTAAGAGTAAACAATTCTATTACCAGGGGTTCGGGACAGCCTCGTTTTGTCAGAGGCCGTGTTGTGGGGCAGCCTAGGGTGTGCGGCATGCCAGATGCTGGACGGTTCTCAGTGCCTCCAGACACTATCCCAGGAGAGTAAAATATATTTTAAACCATGAGAATGTACAGTATGTATTTTAAAAATTAAACGAAAATACATGCACATAAGCACTCCATGTATTACAAAGACACACAAATAAAAAATAAAGGATAAACAGGTGGATAGTTTGTCCAAAGTGTAAGAGGAGAATGGGAGTGGGGAATTCAGATCAAAAAGGAATAAATGAATAAATACAAATAAGAAAGGGGCCCTGGCCAAACCTGTGATGAGGATGGGCTGCAAACTGGAGTCAAAAAAAAAAAAAAAAAAAAAGCAATAAATTTTAGAAGAGGTGTTCCAATTTCTCCAGTGGTTTTGGGAGGAAAAAAATATTTTCTGCCAGTTTGCTGATCTTTAATGTCCCAGGATATCAAGGAAAGTTTGGACAATGTATAATTGGCCACACTTCAATAGAAGATGGTAAAATGGCTTGTGAATATATTTCTAATTCAACTTGTTTAACATTAAAAAGAGAACATGAAATTTTATTCCTTCAGTTGAATAAAGAATTAAAGGGAAGAATCTATTAATACAAGAGGGGGAAATGCACTAATAAATTGTGAAAGGAATTATGGAATTATGGCAGAGCAAGGGAAGAAAGTACCACCACAACAACAGCACACCAACCTGCCCTTTATCCAGGTCACTGTTCGCATTCTCTGAGTCCATCGTCTCTGTCCTTTTCCTCTTTCCTTTTCTAAGAGCTTGGGTATTGGTAATTTCCTCTGTTTGCAAGATCTTCTGCATTTTCTTAGTTAGTTACCAAAGGTTTTCTGAAATTGTAGGAGGAGGGAATGCCCATGAGATGGTGCTACTCTGGACGTAGTCCAAAAGTTAATGTTTTTCCTTAAAATGAAAAACAAACAAAAGGATCCATAATATGTTTACAACTGTATGTTTCATAAAGGGACTAGCCACTCAAGTAAATTATTTTACTCAATACTTCCTGTCATTCTTTCTCCCACTGGCTAATTCAGGACACACTTTCACTTGGTTCAAAATCATGAGGATATCATGTTTTCAGAACGTGGGATACAGGAAGTTGTCATTTATAAAATCAAATAGTATAAATTTTTTCCATCTTTTCAAGTTTTTTCTTGTCAATCAGTTATGAGGAGTCTAAAAAACAAAGTAGAAACCTTGTAAAATTATGCAAATGATTTGAGGACTGAAGTTATATAACTTTAGGAAAAAGACATTAATAATAGCAGATCTAGGGTCTTCCCTGGTGGTCCAGTGGTAAAGAATCCGCCTTCCAATGCAGGGGATGTGGGTTCGATCCCTGGTCAGGGAACTAAGATCCCACATGCCGCGGGGCAACTAAGCCCACGCACCACAACTACTGAGCTCACGCACCTCAACTAGAGAGCCTGCGTGCCACAAACTACAGAGCCCATGAGCCCTGGAGCCTGTGCACCACAACTAGAGAAGAGAAAACCTGGTCGCCACAACTAGAGAGAAGCCCACGTGCCTCAACGAAGAGCCTGCGCACCTCAGCGGAGATCCCGCGGGCCTCATTGAGGATCCTGCGTGCCACAAATAAGAGCCGAAGCAGCCAAAGATAAATAAAATAAATAAATGAAAATAATAAATAAATCTTTAAAAATAATAATAGCAGATCTCATCAGGACAAAAAATATTCCAAGGGAGATCAATAAGAATGGCCTAGAAATTTGTTCTGTTTTTTTTCTGAAAACTCTAAAGTTTTGAGATGGAAGATTTTCTTTGGTGTAAACTTAAGAGTAGCACCATAAAGAATGCAAAAAAATCTCAAAGGCAACAATGCATTTCATTAAAGTTTTAAGGTAGAATCATTTTTTCAAAACCTGATAAAACAGATGATAGTTTTTAGGTTTAATAGTTTTGAAATGATCAAATCTAGCTTTTGCTGTGTATGGATGATTCAACACTTTTGGTCATAGCATCTTTTTTTTTTTTTTTAATATTTATTTATCTGCCTGTGCCGGGTCTTAGTTGCGGCACGCAGGATCTTCCTTGCTGCATGCGGGATCTTCATTGTGGCATGTGGGATCTAGTTCCCTGACCAGGGATTGAACCCAGGCCCACTGCATTGAGAGCATGGAGTCTTAGCCACGGGACCACGAGGGAAGTCCCTTTAGCATCCTTATTACTTGCATATGTTGGTTTGTTTTCATGAAAAGATATTTAATTATAAATAATAAAACTTTACAGAAGAGACTAGCTAAAAGGGAGTTTGACAAATATGTGGATTGTTGAGTAGAAGGTAACTATACTCTTTACCAAATTACACCAAGTAATCCTTTTAGAAAATATGGTTCTTTTACCTATTTTAAGAGAAATTCATTATTCTCTACTCCAAGCATAAAATTATATTTAGTCTTTCCAAGATTGCTTGTTGTGACTTTTTGAAAACTTACTTTATGTTTTCAAATACATGAATAGTGCTTCAGCTAACACATGGGACTGGACTGTAATATCTAACTCACAAATATCAGAGGTCTTACTTAGTATCAAGCTTTATTAATAATTTCAAAGATACAAGCAATCAAAAGGCACAAGCAGAATGGGGAGGTCTAGGACATCCTGGCTTTGTAGGTTCTTCCTTCTAGAATAAGAGGTGAGGCCTCTAACTGAGGTTTGGGGGTCACCTCACACAGTGGGTGTGTTTACGTCGTGACACTTCTCCATTTTCTACCTCAGAGTTGTACAGCTTGCATGACCTTCTCCAGGGAGTTATAAATCCATAGATCCTAGGTATGTTTGCCATAGGCAATTTTAAATCAGGAATACACAGTTAAGAGCATTCCATAGACAAAAACTCCACTTGTAGCAAATATCATTCGTCTGTTTACTCAGAGCAAGGTCAACACACATTTTCTGTGAAGCGTCAGATAGTACATATTTTAGGCTTTGCAGGCCAAGGGGCAAAATTAAGGATATTATGTAGGTACTTATAAGCAAGAAGAAAATAAATCTTCACAAAATTTTTATTCATAAAATTGAAACTATACTAATAATAATTGATATAACTTTTTGTCAGACAGGCCTACAAATGAGACTGGAATTTAAAAAAATATCTTGTTTAATTAGGGTTCAAAGTGTTCCCTACCATCAGAATTAATGGCAAATGCTCACTTGCCAATGCTGACCCATTATGAGATTTTATGAATTTTGTGACCTTGGGTTAGGCAATGATTTCATAGATATGACAACAAAAACGTTATTTTCATAAATGATACCATCAAGAAAGTAAAGACAACTTACACAATGGAAGGAAATATATGAAAATAGATCTCACAAGGGACATGAATACAAGATAATAAAGAACTCTTACAACACAATAATAAAAAGACAAATGCTCCAGTTTTTTAAATGGACAAAGGATTTAAACAGACAACACTTCAAAGAAGATATATAAATAGCAAATAAGCACAGGAAAAGAGGTTTAGTATCATTAATCACTACATAAATGCTCATAAAAACTACAATGAGAGGCCTCTTCATATGTACTAAGATGACTATAATCAAAAAAGACAGAAAACAAAGTTTTCTTAAAGATGTGGAGAAATTGGAACCCTTATATCTTGCTGGTGGGATTGTAAAATAGTGCAGGCATTTTGGAAAAGTCTGGCAGCTCTAAAAGTTAAATATTATGTCATCATATGACACATCAATTTCATTCCTACGTATATACCCAAGAGAAGTGAAAGCATACATCCATACAAAAACTTGTACACAAACCTTCATAGCAGTATTAGCCATAATAGCTAAAAAGTGGAAAAAAACAAATGTCTATCAACTCATGAATAGATAAATAAAATGTGGTGCATCCCTACAGTGAAATATGATTCAGCAATAAGAAGAAAAGAAGTTCTGATACATGCCACAACATAAATGAGCCTTGGGAACTTTATGCTAAGTGTAAGACATCAGTCCCCAAAGATCACACATTGTATGATTCCATTTATGTGAAATGTCAAGAATCGTCAAATTTATAGAGTCAGAAAACAGATTAGTGGTTTCTTAGGAGTGAGAGATTGGGGGATTGGGGGAGGAATGCCTGCTAATGGGTTTCTTTCAATGGGGACAAAAACGTTTTTTAAAAATTGGATTGTGGTGTTGCACAAACCCTCTGAATAAACAAACAAACAAAAAACCATTGAAATATGTACTTCAAATGGGTGAATTGCATGTGAATAATATTTCAATACAACTATTTAAAAAATACATAATAGGGCTTCCCTGGTGGCACGGTGGTTGAGAGTCCGCCTGCCGATGCAGGGGACGCGGGTTCGTGCCCCGGTCCGGGAGGATCCCACATGCTGCGGAGCGGCTGGGCCCGTGAGCCATGGCCACTGAGCCTGCGCATCCAGAGCCTGTGCTCCGCAACGGGAGAGGCCACGACAGTGAGAGGCCCACGTACCGCAAGGAAGGAAAAAAAAAATACATAATAGGTTCAAAGTACCTTCTGATGAATAATAAAATGAATAACTGTAGGCTTTAAGGACCTTACATTTTCACAAGTTTTGTAAAATCTTCCAACAAACATTTCTCCTGCTCCACACACATTTTTAACCACCATCAATTGTATCAAGTCTTAGCAGATTCCACCCAGGTTGTACTGAATTAGTGTTTTCTCAACCTCTTTGGATATATTCTCTCCCACAGTTGTTTCACAGACTATTTATAATGGCTAATTTGTGAGTCACTCTAAATTAATCAGCAATTACTTCTCAAATAAATAAGAACTGAGCAATATCAGTAATACCTGTTGATTTGTCAAGAGCCAAGAAAAACTCAGTCATTTGCCGTGTGTTTTAATTATGTTGCTCCTGAAGTCCTCATTCCTTTGAATAACTGTTTTTGCTGAAAGGCAAATAGTCTTAAGTAAGTTTATTTTTTTCTGGGCACATGCCTTAAGCTACTGCAATAAAACATGATTTAATTAACTCACTATTGGTAAATGGCTTTCCTTAATTGGCTAACAAACAAACCACCCAGAAACTTATTTTGGTTACAGACTCATTTTTGTGAAGAAACTCTGCTGTGATATTTCATTTAAAATTTTCTAATTGTTGTGACTTGTCCTGTGAGTTGGATGAATACTGAGTTTGGTAATATGACATATATATGTTTTTTTTTAAGCACAGGTATAGTGTCAGTGTATAATACACACAATGCTTTGCTGTCTAGTTTGGTGACAAAATAATCCACACGCCACTCTGCTTTAAAAGCACTAAGTCAAATTTTCTCTTTCTTTTCTTGCTTTGGCATGATTGGCATACACTGGTAGTAAAAAAATAAAATGCAGTGTCATACAATGGTATGACGATATGCACGACATTAAAACAATGTCAAATTATTACAATGGCATCACTGTGGTTTGTGCTGCACTGAGCGGGCTACCCCGTGTGGTCTCTGTCACAACTACTCAGCTCTGCCCTTGCACCATGAAAGCACACAGGCAATCTGTAAACACAGCAGTGTGGATGTGCTCCAATAAAACTTTACCTGTGGACACTGAAACTTGAATTTTGTACAGTTTTCACATATCATGATATGCTATTCTTATATTGGTTTTTTTCAAGTATTTAAAACTATAAAAAACATTCTTAGCTTACAGGCTGTACAGAAACAGGAGGCAGGCAGAGGGGCAGCAGCTTGCTGAACCCTGATCTAGGGGCTCAGTTATCACGTTGAAAAGGAATTCAGATGTGTCACATGCTTCCTTTTCTGTCAACCTCATTTCTCTTCCTGGCAAGCAGAACAACCGCTTTAACTTCTTTCTCCCCAGTGCCTTACTTCACTGCACATTATTACTAAACATTTAGAGCAGCACTTGAGAGACACAATATATAGCCAGTTAGATCCTACAGCAAATTGTTATTATTTGATAAAAGTGGATTTTGCCAGATATAACTGGTCACCATCACTAAATAATCAGTATTATTTAGTGATGGTAACAGAGCCAGAGTCCTGGTTCACAGGGGTTGCTGATAAGCCCAGGGTGGGAGAGGGGAGACTGGGAAGTTACTGATTAATGGGTATAGAGTTCAGTTTTGCAAGATGAAAAGCGGTCTGGAGACGGATGATGGTGATGGTTGCACAACAATGTGAATGTACTTTAGGCCCTTGAACTATACACTTAAAATGGTTAAGATGTAAATTTGATGTTATGTGTTTTTACCACAATAAAAAAGTTGGAAAAAAATTAGTTTGCAAAAATACAGATTTTGTAATATCCTAACCGTACTAAAATTTTCTCCTGCTGATATGATTTCATTAAAGAGCAAATCTTCAAGTTTCTTCACAAACACACAATTCATTCAAGACCAACCAGAATGGACATATCAGACCTCTTTTAGAAGCTCTACTTTTCAGTAGATTTCAGGCCACTGTTCTTACATCCACAGACAGGTGGGTCAAAGTTTGTACTACCTGCCAATTAGCAAATTCAGAATGGGTATTATGAATATGGCTCTATAATAAACACTACTAGTTCCTATAGTTGGTAAAAAAATTTACCATGGAGTTATCTGCCACTCTTTATTTATTTATTTTTTTAAATAAATTTATTTATTTATTTTTGGCAGTTTTGGGTCTTCGCTGCTGCACGCGGGCTTTCTCTAGTTGAGACGATCTCATTGCGGTGGCTTCTCTTGTTGCAGAGTACGGGCTCTAGGTGCCTGGGCTTCAGTAGCTGTGGCACGCAGGCTCAGTAGTTGTGGTTTGTGGGCTATAGAGCACAGGCTCAATAGTTGAGGTGCACGGGCTTAGTTGCTCCACAGCATGTGGTTTCTTCCCGGACCAGGGCTCGAACCCGTGTCCCCTGCATTGGCAGGCGGATTCTTAACCACTGTGCTACCAGGGAAGTCCCTGCCCTGTTTTATATTTTATTTATTTATTTATTTTTTTGCTAACAGAAACCATTTGATTAATTCCCAGGTAGTTGTAAGGGGCAAGATTAAATATAACCACAGCCATGAGACTCTCCCAAGATATGTGGTTGGATGAATAACATGTCAATGACTTTCAATTTTTTTCCAATCTTTTGTAGCTCACGGCAAAATATACATTCTACATTTTGATCCAGAAAACACACATACACACATACACCCACACACAAAAAACTAAAACAAAATTTCAGAAAACATACTCACTTTTACTGCATGTAATGTATTCTTTCAGATTCTATTCTATCTACTGTATTTTATTTCATTTTAGTAAGTGCTGACTGATCACAGCATGTTAAGTTGATTTCACAGCTCACTAATGGGTTATAACCCATAGCTTGAAAAATGTTCTAACCAGCCTCCAAGTTATGGAAAACATGTACGAGAAATAAGACATAGAGAACAGAGAACTTTGTAACTAATGAAAGCAAATGAAATTAATAAAAATATAAATTATTAATGCATTTAGGTTTACTTTTAATATGTCAATACTACAATTAATGCAGGAGTTCAAAAATACAAAAGCTGCCTCTGAAATTCTAAGAAACAAAAGGCACCATATATATATATTTTAAATAAATATTCAGCACTTTTTTTTTTTTAGATGTTGGGGGTAGGAGTTTAGTAATTTATTTATTTATTTTTGCTGTGTTGGGTCTTCGTTTCAGTGCGAGGGCTTTCTCTAGTTGTGGCAAGCGGGGGCTGCTCTTCATCGCGGTGCACGGGCCTCTCACTATCACGGCCTCTCTTGTTGCGGAGCACAGGCTCCAGACGCGCAGGCTCAGTAGTTGTGGCTCACGAGCCTAGTTGCTCCACGGCATGTGGGATCTTCCCAGACCAGGGCTCGAACCCGTGTCCCCTGCATTAGCAGGCAGATTCTCAACCACTGCACCACCAGGGAAGCCCGAGGCACCATATTTTTAAAAAATAAATTTATTTATTTTATTTTTGGCTGCGTCGGGTCTTCATTGCTGTGCGCGGGCTTTCTCTAGCTGCGGCGAGCAGGGGCTACTTTTTTTTTTTGCTGTGTGGGCTTCTCACTGTTGTGGCCTCTCCCGATGCGGAGCACGGGCTCTGGACGCACAGGCTCAGCGGCCATGGCTCACGGGCCCAGCCGCTCCGCGACATGTGGGATCTTTCCGGACCAGGGCACGAACCCGTGCCCCCTACATCGGCAGGCGGACTCTCAACCACTGCGCCACCAGGGAAGGGGCTACTCTTCCTTGTGGTACGCGGGCTTCTCTTGTTGATGAGCAAGGGCTCTAGGTACGCAGGCTTCAGTAGTTTTGGTGCATTGGCTTAGTTGTTCCGCGGCATGTGGGATCTTCCCAGACCAGGGCTCGAACCCATGTCTCCTGCATTGGCAGGCGGATTCTTAACCACTGTGACACCTGGGGAAGCCCAAGGGACCACATTTAAGGAAACTAAATGAACATCAAAATATCATTCAGGTATCTCACCTCCCTTTGTATTTAAATAAAAATTCTCTGTTATGAATTAAATAAAAATCATGAAAGGCAAGTACGGCACTACAATAAAACTTAAGTACCCTTTCAAATTGCCGAAAGTTTTGGATTGTTTTCTATACATATCGGTTTTGGAATGTACAGACATAGAAGGTCCTCTTCAGTACTCCAGTCGGATTATGAACTGAAGACTCCCCTCTAAATGAGTTCCAAAGTGCCAGGAAAAAAGTGCCAACATATTTCTAAATGTCCAGTGGCTGGTTTAATGTTCTCTGTAAAATGGGCTACTAGTTTCAGCTCAGCCTTTGGCAAGGCATGGAGGAGGGACATGTCCATATTATTATTTTTTAATTATATATACACTAGAAGAAGGCAAATCAGGATTGGAATGGCTCTGAATCAATTACACTTCAATTTTTTAAAAAATTGAAACTCTACCAAAAAAAAAAAAAAAAACCACCAAAGATCAGAATGGCTGTGAAGGGTTGGGCGCCCTCTCCTGCAGCAAGCACAGCGCTCTACTGAGCAAAGCAAGTGCTTCCTCATCAAAGTGTTCTTGACTTCTGGAGAGAAACTACAGGGTTTTACTAATATCTATTAGGGAGCATTTCAACTCACTCTTTTTCCTCACGCCATTTCCAAATGCCATCTAACATGTTTTCAATTTCCAAGTTGTTCCAGAAATACTCCAACTAAAAAGATGATCAATATACTTTAGGATGATACGGCAATGCTGCCAAACTATGATTGCATGGCTTAGACTGATTGGAGACTGTGTGTGAACCTCAGAAACACTAAATATGTTTGAGGGACTCTAGACCTGAATCATTTTCAACTTCCCATGATGAGAAAGGAAAGAAAAACAGTCTCATCAGGCCAGAGTTTGTGGATGCACTTTTACTAAAGCTAATTTAACCAATGAGCTGTGATGTCATGCACTGTCATGCATGTAACCATTATCTAGGAAAGGAATTCATTTAGCTCCCCATCCTGCCCTACCTGACATCCTTAGATCTTTCCAATCCTGTCTCCTTCATTTAATAACAATAAAAATATAGTTAATATTTACTGAGTACTTACTATACCATTCAAAGCATTTAACCTGTACTACCTCATTTAATTCTCACCATCGTGCTCCAGGGTAGGTCCAAGGATTATTCACACTTAACAGATGAGGAAACTGGGGCCCCAGTGGACCCTGGCAACCAATCCCAGTTGCTAACCCATAAGAAGGACTTGAGCCAGAAGTTAGAAACTAATCATCAAATCAGCTTTTCAGCAAATTCTATCACCTCCAGTAACTAGCTTTTGCTTTCTTTGCTTGATGAAGCTCTTACAGGGCCCTCCTTGCCAAGTTCTGCCTCGTAGTCCCATTTCCCCAGAGACTGGAGTCTTGACAGGATCATCAGAGCTTCTCAGGACTCTCATCCCACTCAGCCACCAGGGCTGGAGACCCTCTCTTTGCCCCTCTGATCCCTTCTCCCCCCAATCTTTAAGCTGCTCTCTAAGCCTGGAAGTTGACACGCTTGGGCTCCCTTGCCCTCGTCCCAGCTGGGTTCAGCCAACAGCATGTCCAAGCAGGAGATCAGAGGGAAGGAGAACAGGGAGTTAGGAGGATGTATCCTCCTGCCTCCCTTCCTGTGGGGTTGCCTTGTCTATGTGACCCTCTCGTGTCAGGTTGCGATAACCACTTCCTGCCCTTCCCTGTAAGCCTACAGCTGGTGACATTTCCATTATGACGAGCCCCGAGGTACAGCACTGTTCCTCCTGGTTTGCCTACACCCGGCTGCTATGGTCAGAATGGGTCCTCCCAAAATCCATATGTTGAAATCCTAACCCTCATAGGTTATGGTATCAGGTGATGGGGCCTTTGGGAGGTGATTAGGTCATGATGGGGGGAGCTGTCATGAATGGGATTAGTGTCCTTACTAAACAGTCTCCAGAGGGATCCTCGGCCCCTTCTGCCAGGTGAGGACACAGTGAGAAGTCAGCAGTCTGCAGCACGGAAAAGGGGCTTAGCCAGAACCCAACCATGCTGGCACCTGATTTAGGACTGCCAGCCTCCAGAATTGTGAGAAATACATTACTGTTGTTTATAAGCTACCCATTCTCTGGTATTTTGTTACAGCAGTTTGAACAGAGAAAGACACGAACTGCATCATCTGAACCAGAGTCTCTCTGCTGCTCCTGACCTGGCAGGAAAGCCAGATGCCAAATAGCTCAGCCTCTGTCTCATCTGTAATGAGACAGTGAGACCAGCTCATTTTCATCTCGATGTGGTCAGGAACAAGACACCTACAGCAGAGAGATAATAGTGCAGAAATCAGAGGCTGAGAGCGTTGGAAGATAATCTTCACCTGCTCCACAATGTCACCTGTCCCCTCAAGTGTCTACGAAAAGCCTGTAGCCACATAGAGAACAGACTTGCAGTTGCCAAGGGGGAGGGGAGTTGGGGGAGGGATGGATTCGGAAGTTGGGGTTAGCAGATGTAAACTAGTATATATAAGAATGGATAAACAACAAGGTCCTACTGTAGAGCACAGGGAACTATATTCAATATCCTGTGATAAACTATAATGGAAAAGAATATGAAAAAGAATATATATATGTATAACTGAGTCACTTTGCTGTATAGCAGAAATTAACACAACATTGTAAATCAACTATACTTCAATTAAAAAATAAAAAAGCCTGTAGCTGTGTGTGTGTGTGGGACCACCTGCAAGTCTGCACAAAAAAGTATATGCAAAACTCAGAGGGACTCTGGATAAGTTTTCCTATGGTTCTAGGGCCTCCAAAACCTTTTCTGAGGAATATCAATTTTTGTGAGTATTTTTCTCCTTGGCTATTCTTATGTTATTACCTGTCCCCATCCTTGATATTTATGTGCCTTTTCCCCATTTATCAGAAACACAAGTGCAGTGTCACGCCCAAAGAAGAGTAAGAACAATGAAGAAGAGTAAGAACAATTTCACATTTTTTTGATTAATGTAGAACATTCTATCCATCTTGAAAGTTGAGTGCAAGATGAGATCATTAAGATTTTTGCTTTAAGGAACCATATTCTAGAAAATTAATAAGTTTCAGACCAATTTTTAAAATTCACAAAATGTAATAATCTTGATGCAGGAATCAATGCCTATGCATAAAAATCAGGAGTGACGCAACTTTCAAATATTAATTTATCTTATCAGTTATAACATGAAAGGACAAGCTAATTTCTCTTTGAAATATCTGCCATGTTAATATCGTATACTAATGAAATTAAGTGTATACCATTTACCAATGTGTCTATCAATTTTGTACTTTAATAATCTTGAAAGTTTAGGTCAACATAATCTGCTGAGTCACATATTTCAGATAATTTACTTAATCAATCATCTTAACTGCTTTGCCCCCTCATCTACTACCAATATTAGATACTAATATTATTTCAATACAATATTATTACTACCAATTTCTTGCTCTAATATTCTTTTGTATCCTGTTGAAGCAACATTACATTCCCTGATGAGGAAACCCAGGACATGGTCCTGTACCCTGTGGGTGAGGAGAAGTAAACAGGGACCATACCAGCCGACTCCTGGGGTGCTGGTGCCCCTTAATCCAGGCACCTAGACCCAGACTCCATCAGCTCACCTGGGGCAGACCGCCAGGACATGGGGGACACTAATTGTGACCCTGCAGTGTCTGCTCAAGGTGGGTTCCTGCTTCACTGCAGATGGCCCCAAAATGAAACTGCAAAGAATAGACCCAGAGGGATCTGAGACGCTCAGGAAATTGTGGTTCAAAGGCTGTCTCTGGGTGGAATGCATGAATATTGTACAAAACCCTTCACAGCCTACGGGGTCAGCAGGGAACCTGGAGGAGATAGAACCACCAGACGGAGAGAGTAGGACACCCTGGAAACTGGACTTGCCCACTGGAGTGAGGAAGTCCCATGATGAAATAACCAGCCTTTTAATGTGATGGAATGTGATCACAGTGACAGGACATGGGGATCTAGTGTCCTGGGAATATGGGGGGCGGGGTTCACAGGCACGGCAAGCGTGGGAAGCCGGAGACAGTGGGTGGATGGAGCTCAGCCACTGGGATGGGTGGGCGGTCTTCCACACCACAGGCAGGGTTATCCTGGTAGGATCCAGGGCCCCAGCTCCCAGGTGTCCGGGGAAGGCTGGATGTTGAAAAGCCTCACAGCTGAGGCTTAGGCAGGATGTAGGAGGAGTGTCTGCTACATTCACCAGGATATCCAGGAGTAGTTTCTGGGAGCCTGATACTACGTCCTTGCCTCTCTTTTAGCCTTAAGACTATGGAGATCCTTGCAGACTCAGCTGAAGACTGAATTCTAGGACCAGTGTTTTTCGCTCAGAATGGGCTTATGCATTCAAACATCTGGATGGTTGTGGAGTGGCCCTAGATAGTTAATACAGGCTTCCCTTCTCAGGGGTGAAACTGACATTCCAATGAAAGTTACAGAGTGAACTCTCTTGCCCCTCTCCCAATCTGTTTAAACTCTCGGGAAGACAAGGAAACTCAGAGAACACTGTCTCCACTTAGCCGTAGGGTGGGCGGTGTTCGCCTGCATTGGGGAAATGTCCCTGAACTTGTATAGGTTAGAGCTGAGTGCTTCCTCAGCTCATCCCAGGCTGATGGTGCTCCAGACCCTTCTCCCAGTCTCAGGGGAGGCAGTTAGGTGACGTGATGCCGATGGATGAGAGAATGATTTGATGCTGCAGAAGCCTTGGTATCTGTGTGGATTTGTATGGTTTTGAGGATTCTCTTTTTCTTTTTGGTAATAACTCCTTAAGAACCTGGTGAAAACTATGGACCATGTCCCTCTAAAGAGACTCACAGTTTTACATATAATTTCACGTCCCTAGAATCCTGTTCGTGAATTCCAGGCTAAAAGCTCCTACAGCAGAGATAAGACCAAGAACAGGCTTTAGGTTTTTGGCTTTCTTCTTTGAAATGTAAACTTTACTGGATTCTAATTCAGTGAGTTTGCTATTTGTTTCCCTGCCTTACTCCATAAAGTATTTTGGAACCACAAAGACATTTTAAGACATATTTTTCTTTCTGCTCCTAAATCCATGAGATGTCATTACACTGGGATAATTTCAATACTCTCTGGAACTGTGTGTGTTTGAAACATCTTTTACTAATTTTCGGTTACTCATTCCATTTTCCTTGATACGCTTGCTATCTCTGTTCTCTTAGTGACATTCTTTCAGGCCATCAGCATGCTGATGCATTAGCATACAAAGCTACTACCACAAAATATTTAACGCAAAAGTCCTACAAAAAATTATTGTAAGAAATGGAGATAATTTAGCTATTAAATATTGCTGTTGTTTTATTAAGACAATCTGGAATTTAATTCATAAACATCAGTTAATCAAGAATTTATTCATCTCATAACATATTTACTATGTAACTTATAAACCTCTTACCTTACTTTTTTCCCTTTTTTCACTTAAGAATGTTGAAATGCTTGTAATGAACATGGCAACTCTTATCTTAGATCTAGAAGGCAATGACTTCTGCTTTCAAACTGGCTTTGTAAGTTGCCCATTCTTAGAAATGGTGGAAATATTTCACACTATCTGAATAATAATGAACAAGACTGCACAGTGATTTATAACTCTGAGAGCTTTATAATTTGATTTATGAACAGCTCTCAGATTTTCCATTGGCAGTTCATACAACTCTGAGTAAACTTTCTGGCCAAATGACTCAGTATTTTGCTGTATGACTAATCCCACACTCATTGTGGAAACTGGAAATGAATTCTATTTGCTTGTGGATAATGAATGATTACTTTACAAAAACTGTCTGCAAAGCATTATAGAGTAGATGAATTCAATTATACTGATGTTTTTAAAGTCTCAAACTCAGCAGACTTTTTTGAGAAGTCTGTAATGTTCACAAAAAAGAACAACCCCTCCCTCCAAGCATTATCATGGATTTTGCCACCCATAGGATAACAAATCCTAATTAGGCTCTAAAATTTCTAAAACATTAAAAGAACAATTTGGGATGATGTCATTTGAAATATTTTCTCTTACAATGATGCCTTTAAGTTATTTTCCAAGTTTTTATTACTGTAAAATAAAGTCCTTTCCTGGGATATATTTGCTGCAAAGATTTGATATTATTGCAAATAACAATTGTTTCTCCTTCATAAATGCAAAATTTAAAACGACAATAGTGATGCATCTGTATGATGGCTCCCCTGATTCTGGTGGCTGGAAATTGCCTCCAAGATTATGTTAGTTGCTGTCGGTGCTCCCAAATGATGTAGCTCCTTGAACTTTCAATACAAGAACATGTATATGGTTGGCATAGGCCCTGGTCTCAGACTGCCATGAAAACTATTTGGGAATAAACAGGTATACAACATGTTTCCTCAGATTCCTCCCAATTCCTTTCATGCCATTGATTTCTGAGAGTAAAAAACTTCACTTAGGATCAAGAAGGTTGCCAGTCCAAAATCGGTATGATTTACTTCAAATCATTTATTGCTAGAGCCATTCTTACCCAAACTTTTTGTTTTCAAGGGGGTAACATTCCAATGGAATGTCTCTGTGTGATTACCAGTTGGGTCATCTACTACCTTCTATCGAGGTTTGTAATAAACGCTTACAAACAGCCAGAGCTACATTCCAAGGCATTCGTTCTCTTTCCCTAAAAATCCTTCTTCTAGTCTGAGCATTAGTAACCAGGGCTGGTGGGGAGGGGCCCAGGGGCAGGGAGCCATCACAACCAGTCAGGGTCAGTTTTAATTCTGCAGAGTCAAAGGCAGTCTGAGAGCAGAAAGAACTGGTCTGGGGGACCCAGGGAGCATGAGGACAAGTATCTAAACCACAAATGCATTGGAGAGGTCACCTTCTCCCCTCCCTTCAACTCTCAGTTTCTCTCCCACTGCTGGCTCCATCTCCCAAGTTGTACCCCTGTCCTGACAAAAGCCCATGTGTTGCCCTTTACTCAGGCTTTACTTGCATTTCTACCCATGCATTCTAGAGTTAAATTTCACCAAAGACTGTAGACAGCGCTCTTGCCTCGTTCCCACGTCCTCGTCCCTCTCCAATCCACTCCCGTCCGGGTTCAGCCTCTCCCACTGCGATGAGCCAGTTCCCTGGAAGGTGTGCAGAGGGCTCATCATCACTGGTCCTCAGTCCTCAGGCTCCTTACCCCAGATGTGCATCTGTCCTGGGAACCCCTGAACTGGAAGCACTTCCCACGTGTCATCTGCTCTCCTTCTCCAGTCCACAAGGGGAAGATATCTCCAAAGCTCTGATTCCAGCTTTTGGTTTTTTTTTTTTTACTTTCTGCACAAAGTGTAAAGGTTTTTTTCTTTTTATTAAATTATGTGTAACATAGGCAAAATTATTTCAGTCAATAAATTTTTAAGGAATTTCACATGTTCTGATTTTTTCCACTGCCAATCACATTTGTTTCACCAAAGCCAGAACCTTCAAGATAAGGTAGCCCTTGCAAAAAGAAGTTTTGCTCAATCCACAGTTGTCATGTCAGTCCGTCCACAATCCTTTTAGTTGGGCTTCTTTGATCTCCAATGGAATATGGACAAACTTCAAAATTCCCCACCTGTAATCTTTGGGATCCAATTTCCTCAAGCAGTTTTCTTTAGGACCATGTTTAGGGTCAGGAGATGGATCTGCCTGGTTCTGAATTTTAGATACCCTTTAAAAATGCATTAAGTTCAAATCATATTCACTCCTAAGCTGTCACACCCTAGAACAGTAGAGATCATTGGGATGTGCCAAATACCTAAGATAAAAAAAGTTTGACTGTTTGGCTTTTCACAGTTCACTTGTCAGCTCTGTCTTGTAGTTCTTCCCCACAGATCTAACACGTAGTTCTATGAGTAAAGGAAACCACATAGTTACTCTACGAGGCGGTTCCAGCGATGCAGGTTTACAGAAAAAGCCCCATCAGGGCTTTTTCTGATAGAACTGATACCAGTTCTTTCTACACTTTCTCTTCCATAGTCATTTCGTCCACATCAGTGACTTCAACTATAATTGATGTGGGTGATTCCCATCTGTCTCTGGTTCTCAGTCTCCAGCCGTGTTTTCATGGGTAATTTCACACGGATGACCTTCTGACACCTCTGCCCCTCAATGGGTCTGAAACTCAGTTTGTCACCTCTGCCTTCACAACTCTTCCTTCACCTGAGCCCAAAACGTGAGTCCTCTGCAATCCCTGCCTTTCCCTCAATTGGTCACCACACAGCTTAGATGGATCCTTCTCTTCTTTTCTATATTTCTCCCTGACCCAGACATCAGGAATTTGTGCCATAACTTCCTACCTCTAGGGAGGTACTGCAGAAGATGTTTCTGTCATGTTATTAAAGCCCCTTACTCTTATCTTTGGGAGCAGAATGACTCAGTGATGAGGGGCCTTGGGGAGGGCCTGGGGCCACCAATGGGCAGGGCTGGTATATGAAAGGTCCCTCCTCACACACGGTCCTGCCTCTTGCTCACTCGTGCTGCAGGCCTTGTGGATTGGAGAGTGTCAGGCTCTTTTTAGCCTCTGGTCTTCAGGTGAGAAGTAGTACAGGTAGGGTTCTTTCCTGCTTTACTGTTGGGAAGGACTGTAATTCTTTAGCTGTGACTGGGCGGGGGTGAAGAGTTAGTGGAAAAGGAATAAGACGCCCCATTTTGGCTTTGAGCCTAAGCTATGCTCTTCAATCTGACTTCACCCTGAATAGGGTTAACATTTTAATTTCCTTTCGGTTCCTCGTGTGTGTTCTCAATTTGGTTGAGCATCTAAAGGGAAAAAGGGCTGCAGGGTGGACCATCTTCTACATACCAGATACCAAACTCTCTTAACTAATTTCCCCAACTCATTTGTCTTCTCTTGTGTGACAGTGCTAGCTCACTATCATAAAAAGTCAAAAAATTATATATACTTTTCCATTTTCATTTTTTCATTCTTTGGTATGAAAGATTTGGCCATGGACTTTCCTCCTCCACCCCTACCTCCAAACTTTAAATTTGTGAATTTGATATAATGTCAATTATTATTTTTTAATGAAAATCTATCCGAAAGAAAAGGTATGAATTTTACTAAATTAACTTCCAAAAAGGATTGATTGGTTGATTTAATATTTATTGAATTCCACAACGCATTAGCATCACACAAACACACAGAAAGAAGCAATTAATAACATGCCATTTGGAGAAGGGAGTGATAAATTAGCAACAAACAAAGCAGAAAACAATGGAACCTAAATACTAAATTCTTTCAACGATTTGGTTTGCTTATTATTATTATTAGTATCCTTGAGATAACTGATGCAAAGAACAGAAATGAACGCATCTAAAAAGAAATATCTATAATCCTACTGCAGGGCAGTTAAGTATTTGCCTGCCAAAAGAGATAAATGATGTTCTTGTGTGCACTTCGAACTTACAAATGGCTGCAGCAAGACTCAGAGTGATAACAAGTTGTAACTCAAAATCATAATTGCTATTTAGTTGCTTTCTGTTGTTATAAATGCACAGTTTGGGGCAAAATGGTTACTATGCTGTATTTGCGGTCTTCGGCAGGTTTCAAGGATATTTAGGGCCATTTCAGCTCACTCACAAATTTTCCTCAATAAGTATAAAGTAACGATGACCTTCCTCATTAGTTATTCTCCCAATGTTTGCAAAAGGTTAATTCAGTTTTGTTGTTGTTTTAAATTACTCCACCAGGCCACTGTGAGGCAATGCGGTACAGAATTCTTCCTTTCCTGTTGTGCCCCACACGGCAGGCTCCCAGGCTTCTCCTCAATAACCCCTGCACAGTGGATGGCAATGTGGTCTCCCACTGCAGTGGCTGCGGTATCAGGAAACCTTTGAGCTACCTGCACAAATGCAGTGCTACCTATCAGCCCCAGAGCCAGGGACCTTGTAAGCCCATCCTGCAGGCACTCTGATTCACCATTCTCACTTTATACAGCATCTGCAAGCAAGGTCCACCTTCAAACCAGAACAACTGAATGAGATAATGCTTATTTTATCGCAGGAAACAAGATGTACATAAGAAAACTCAATCCATTGTTTCCCATGGTGATGAATCTGGCATTTAAGACGTGCATTAGTCAATGCCTTTTTGAGTGTCCTTTAATGCTTACACGTGGTAATACGTTAAAGGCCTTAAGAACATCAATGGTAAGCCTTTATGCAGAGCTGAATAGTGTATTTTGTATAGTTAGAAAACCACACTGATCTTGAGATCCTACAAACAAATAACAAAATTAAGTATTGTCATCGATTTTTGAACTGCTTTCCGGAATTTTACAAAATACTTTATTAAGACACAATTTCTTCAGTCTCCAAAATATTCCGGAGTCCACCCTAGTAGTTAGTAGCAACTCCACAAATGCAGTAATGTGTTACCTTGTCACTATAATTGCAGTTTCTCTACGCGAGCAAACAAAACAAGCAAAACCCAGCCCCGCACGGGAAAAGCCAGCACTGGCTCGGGAGCAGCAGAAGGCGACAGAGCACCGGCCGGCTGAGGTCACTGTCGCAATTGGTCCGGGCCAGGTGGCCCGGCGGCCGCAGGGACAGAGGCCACTGCAGCGCCCCCGCCGCGCCTCCCGCGTCCGCACTGCGCCAGCGGCCCCGGGAAAATCTCCAACTGCAGGATTCCTTTTGCTGATTACGAAGAAAGGGGAGGGGGCAAGAGGGAGAAAGGGAGTGTGTGCGTTTTCAGTGTGATAGATCACTACTTCCTCACTCGCCCTACAAAATCTCTCCTCAAAATATTTACAAGCCAATCTCCAACTTCCTCCATCTGCTGGTTCCTCAATCTGAAATTGCCTCTGCCTCCAATTGCACTAAAGGAGGCAAGGTTTTAGGGTCAACATGGATACAAGGGGATGCAAAGTGCCCCCTTCTCGGCTGAGTGACAGAGTTCAAGTCTGCAGACCCGAGCGCTCCGCCGGGGAGCGCGCCCAGTTCAGGGGGGACGGACGGGACGGGCCCCCGTTCCGGGGGACCCCGATTCCCAGGAAAGGCCCTGCCCGGGGCTCACGCTTCGGCGTGCAGGAACCCCCCGCAAGCAATAGCTCACCCAGCTGCATCCTCCGAAGCCCCAGCCTCGGGGTGGGGCGCGGGGAGGTGGGAAGCAGGGGCAGCACCGCCTGCAGGCTCCAGTCGGCGCCTCGCGGTCTCCCCGTGGCTCCGGGGCGCCCCCTGTCGCCGGGCTTCCAGCGATCTGGGCACGGGAGGCTGGAGAGGTGGCAGCCCGGGCGTCCGGGAACGGAGGGGCGCCCGGCCCGTGCCCCCCGGACGGTGCGGACCGGCGGGCGGCCCCGCGGGATGGCGCTGGACGCTCAGGCCCGGGCGCAGCCCGCGGCTGCCGCCGGAGCCGTAGCAGCCATGTCCGCGCGCCCGCGCTGCCGCAGCCCGGTCGTGATGTCATCCGCTGAGCCCCCGCCGCGACGCCCCACGCCCGCCCCCCGCGGGCCGCCGCGTCCCTGCCCCGCCCCACGTGCTCCCGGCTTCGGGGATGCAGAGGCCGGCGGTGGCCGTGGGACGATGCGCAGAGCCCAGGTGGCCCCGTTGCCGGCGGCGCTGCCCCTCCCCGTCCGCCGCGTCTCCGGCGGGGCTGCGCCCGGGGGCTGCGCACGGGTGGGGGCGGGGGCGCCCGGGGAGGGCGGGGTGGGCTACCCGCGGCCAAGTCCGTGCCAGGTCGCCGTCTGCTGAGTCATGGCCAGCGCTGCCCGCAGCCCGGGCTCACTCGCGTAGCGCGGCGGACGCGAGTGCGCAGCCATTGGGCCGGGCGCGGGGCCGCAAGCGTCGGGCATGACGCGCTGAGCTGCGCTCGCCCGTGCCCGCAGCTCAGCGTGCGCCCCGCGCGGGTGCTTGTGCCGCCGCCCTCCAGCCCCGCCGGCAGCCGCCGCCGCTTCGCCCCGCACCATGATTGCCGCCGCTTTCCTCGTCTTGCTGAGACCCTACAGCATCCAATGTGCCCTTTTCCTCTTGTTGCTTCTGCTGGGCACCATCGCCACCATCATCTTCTTCTGCTGCTGGCACCGCAGGCTCCAGAAGGGGAGGCATCCGATGAAATCGGTCTTTTCGGGTCGTTCAAGGAGCCGAGGTAAGACACCCCGCGACGGGCTTACTCGGGCCGGAAGGAATCTTTAAGCCGATTTGAAGAGGGAAGCGCGCTCTCTGGCTTCCGCGCTGCTCCCTCTACCCTATCCACGCCCGCTCCCCTAGCCCAGTGCGTTTCCGTGTTTAGCGTCCCTGTCCCCCTCCTCGGGTCGGCCGGATTGGGGTGACCGCGGGAAGCAGATCGCCGGGAGGTGAGGGGAACGCACCAGATGCTTGGTGTCAGTGTGCTTAAGCCCTGGGGATGGCTGGAGCGGAGTCCGGGCTGCGGCAGCCTCGTCCACCCCCACCCTCCGGCCGGCGCTGGACCGTGGGGCATGGAGAGTTCGGGGCTCCCCAACTCCCCCAGAACTTTCCCTGAAACTTCTCGCGGAGAAATCACCTAGAGACCGATGGCCTAGTAAACAGCCCTCCCAGCAGGCTGTCCCCACTGCGTTAGAGGCGTCCGGACGGAACGCGCCTCCCCGACCCTCGTCCCCCGGGTAAGTCGTCCGTGACTCGGCAGGTGAAGAACAAGGAGTTAATTGACGTCTCGTTTTTTTTTTTTTCCCCGCAGATGCTGTTTTGAGATCACACCACTTTCGTTCCGAGGTAATTTATTTAGCGCGCACGCTCAAGGTCAGAAGAAGTTCTCTTTGCTGGGTACCAATATTAATCATATGGGTGTTCAGAAGCCAGTAGGGCGTTGAATGGCGAGCATGCTACCCCCAAGCCGAAAGGGACGTGTTTCCTTTTAAGTGACTCCCCAGCATGAGTGCCTAGTGAACGGTATTGGCAGATCTCTTGTGTCCTGGAGCCGCTGTGCTGGAAGGGGTGAGACAGCCCTTAAAAGCGGCCAGACCTTAGGAACTGAGCCTCGGGATGGATCTCAGTTTCCTTGACAATCTATAAATCGCCCGAAGCTTTCTGGGTGCAGGCAGCTGGCGGCGGCTGTTCACTTGGGTATTTAACCTCAGCTGGGAGCTTTTAGGGAGCTGGTGCAGAGCAGTTTGATCCATGTGCCTTTCCCTTTAGACTTTCAAGTTTATATTCCTATTCACCCGGAAAGAGCTCCATGTTTTACTGGGGATGTCTGATGAGTTTTGCAGAGCGATGGTGGTAGTGATCTGGCTTTACTAACAAAACGTGGACCATCCCTCCATAAACAGGTGACCTGGCTTCGCAGCAATTCAGTGGAACTGTTGTAGGACTAGTTCCGCTGGAGATAGACCAAAATGAGAAACACAAGCTCTCCCTGACCCAGCATTTCTTGATGAATTTCCAGGCCAACCCTCCGCTTAATGCAAGATGATTGTCCCTCTTTTCCCACGAGTTTCACACAGCCGGGAGGGTGCTGGTAGCAATGCTTGATGCCCTTTGCTCATTTTAGCAAAGACTTCATAGTTAGAAACGCTCCATTGACTTGCCATTTACCTGAGAAGTTATTTTACATTTCATTTCACTAGTTAATCCAATGTTTTATTCCACCCTAGATGTTTGATTGGACTCTGGTTGCTTGATAGCTTTTACCGCATTACTATAACATCGTTATAATGTGGCACAATGAATAATTCTACATGGAACCCCAGTGGGTGAGAACTATTAACTCAATTTAGGACTGTAAAGAGAATAAAATAACCAGTCAGATAATCAGAGGTTCCATTGCTGCCTTTACACTAACTAGCTGTGTGGTGCTGGGAAACTCTCTCAACTTCTCAGCCCTTCAACTATAAAATAGAGCCAATAGTACCTTATAGGGCTGTAGGGGGAGGGCAGGTTTACCAGTAATCATGTTAACAAAACCCCACTTAGTTCATAGTAGCTATTCAGTACTGGGTAGGTATCATTACATTTTGTAAAATTGAATTAAAAATGTGTAAAAATAAAAGATCTGTCCACAAATCTTAAAGTCTTTATTAGATTAATTCAAAGTTATGTGAAACAGCACTTTTTGAATACCTGATTAATTTAATAGAATAACCCATTTAGAGGTGACAAAAAATAAATCACAGTCAGGGTGCGAACACCAAAATTTAGGATTTTCATTTTAAAAGGAGATCACCAGTCCAGTACGTGTAAATGATAGAACCAGAATAAGAATCCTGTTATGGGTTGTTAGATTAGTCATCAAGTGTTTCAACTAAAGCATAGGCAGAAAAAATGAGATAGGTCTACGTTTTGTTTAGTTATCTGTCAGTTAAGCATTTGTCCTGAGCTTGCATTTGGTTAGGAAAGCTGGGAGTGATTGTTTAATGCCATAGCTCATTTCACAAGATTCCTGGTACAGGTTGACATCCTGTGTGTGCTTCCTATTTGCCTTGTCTGCTGGGCTGGGAACATCATGACGGCATGGACCAAGTCTCTCTTGTTTAGGGCTATATCCCCACTGCCTGGTGTATAATGGGCTCTTAATAAGTATTTATCAAATGAGTGAAAAATTCTCTGTGAGTACCAGTTCTTGTAACTGGGCAAATACAACTCAGAATTGGGCCAAAAAGAAAAATGCACATTCTCAGGACGTTGCTCAGAATTCAGCATTTGCTGAATCCCAACTCTTATTTTATCTTTCTAGACTTTAAAACATTGCCCTGGAGTTTGTGTTAAAAAATGTAAATCACTAATTATAACAAAATGTATTTGGTTAGATTTTTTTTTCTCAGAAAGTTCAATGCAGTATTAGCTTCATTTGTTGATAGGCCCCCCATGTTCCTTTTCATACCAAGTCCCTGTGTTAAACTACTCAAAGAATGTCATTTTATAAGTAAAAATCGTGAGACTGTTCCATGAGAATGTCATATTTCATCATTGTTTCATGTTCGCCACAAATAAGACATTTTCCTCTACGGAAAACAGAGGGGATTTTTTTTCCTTCTCCGTTTCTACCAAAATGCCATTTCCAGCAGGATTTTCTCCTTGAGAAATACCTATGAAGTTTTTGGATTCTAGCGTGTTAGAAAATTAGAACTTGTGTCACATAATGGCTATTCTTGTTGCTTTGTAGCAGTAGCTGCTGCAAAATAAGTATCAAAATGTTTTGATTTTCCTACAAGTTATAGTCCTGTCGAGTATTCTATTCCTCATCCCAATCTCAGTCAGTAGATAATTCACTCTCAGTATTGCCGTGGCTGTCAAATGAGGAAAATGGGTTTAGGATCTGCGGACTTATTTTGAAATGTGAAAGAGCTTTGGGAAAGCCCTGGAACACATGAGGAAGTTCAGTTAGCTCTTGGCTGCTTTGCTTGGCGGAGGATATTGCTTCTGCTTTCCACACGTCCAGGAAAGTCCAACTGGAGAGGAAATTTCAGGATGTTTCTTCCCAGGTAGGGAGAGAAATACTTCTCCACGGGGGAAACCCTGGCATCAGGACTCAGTGTGCTTTGGGGAAGTTCTGCAGCAGGAAAAAAAGCCACGTATCTTTTGTGAGGGGCTGCAGCTTTTCCCCCCTCACTAAGTGGATAATAAACACCTTTCTTCAACTCAGTTTCTTCCTCATGAAGCTAGAAATAAATGATTCAGAGATTTATGAGATGTTTGGGAACCATAACCACCAACAGCCCCTTTTTATTTTCATATACTTGCAAACTCATCTCTACTGGCTTAAGAGTTCTCTAAGTTTTAATAATAGCATATGAGAATGTAAAATTATTAATCTACTCAGCAAGGGCTCAATCTCCAATTCTCTGACAGATAAAAGGCCCAGTTAGATAGCTAGAAATATGTGCTTTGTATATGAAAATAAAATACTTGTACCATATATATAGTAATAAACAATATATATAGTGATGAGAGGTGATTTCACATGGAGATGGGACACAGTCTGGAAACCAAGTGTTCATTCTGGGTCTCTAAGAAGGATACTTTTCCTGGGGACTTAATAATGTTTGATGCTGTGACTTTACACAATGCTTAACTGTTTCCCTAGATGCCTGTGGTGAAGATCAGACAGTGACAGTCCTGATTTTAAGGAAATCTCGGAAAGTGATATGGGTAATTGAGGGACCATTAGATTACAAGAAAGAACCTTGTGAGCCCTTCAGTAGAGTGAAGACAATTACATATAATGCCCTTGGAGAATACCCAGCATGAACAGTGGTACATGATCCCTATTCATCAGCTCGGTGGAATAAGGGCAGCCTTGTTTGATATCAGCAGAGGCAGGAGGGTGTTTTGCGTCCATCAGGATTGAGTAAATATCTTCACTTCCTGTTTAAGGGAAAGGAACCAAAAGAGTTAACTCTAGTTAACTCAAGCGAGATAAGGACTCAGTAAGACAGGAACCCCCAGCTACATTTTGTCTGCTGTGTAGTGTTTAACTGTGTCACTCACAGCTCAAAGAATCATATGCCCAAAATTCTCAATGAAAGAGAGAGGCTAAGTGGAGTGAATTTTTCGTGGCGATTTCTTACAAAGCTGAATGGGCAAATCCTTTGGGTTTTTCCAGTAATTTTCCACGTTATCGTAGATGAAAGGATGGTCCACACTGACCCTCTTGGCCTCATCATGTTTCCAGAGAATCCCTGCACCAAACCATGGAAAAGTGGTCAGTGGAATACCCATAGTTCACAGCTTGTTGTGGAATTTGCATCTTTCATTAAGGGTTACTCAGTGGATTAGAGAAACTGATAGTTTATTATTTAGCTCTCTTTTACAATTAGGTTATCTTTATAAATAAATTCTTTGCCTAGAGTTAAATTCTAGGTCTAAGTTGGTTTATGCTAATTAAATCAGTCTTAAGTTGAATTCCACACATGATACAGGGTTCATTTTGTTTCACACAATTATTTTAAAAACAAACATTTACTTTTTCATCCTTTATGAGGTATGGTATTAGAGGATAGGAATAAGAATGGGTCTGAGGTGTAGTCCCTGCCTTGACGATGACTTCCAGGTCACTCCCAATATCAGTGCTGAAATTTTATAGTTACTGTTTTTTTCTGCTCCAGTAACTGAACTGACATCCAACTATGAATCACAAATCTGATGGGAGCATCAGAGGCCAAGCTGTGCAAGTAAAGCCAGTACATTTGTGAAAAAGACAAATTCACCCCATTCACCAAAGTCACTACCACCATATAATTTACCCTTACTTTAGCTACGTGGCAACAAAGCAGAATGCTAAAAGCAAAAGAAGAAGAAGAAGAAAGAAAAAAACCCACTTTTTTTTTCATGCATCCAAACCTTTTAAATCCAGTCTAGATGAAAGTGGAAACAAAAGATTTTTCGGAGAAGTCTGAAATCTTTGTCTAATCTCAAGGGTTAGGAATGACTCTTTTTGAGATTGCAGTTACAACATAGAAACAGGCTAATAACAAGTATTGGTTTAATGAAAGGATTACAGGAGTAAGAGTTCAAAGTCCTGGCTTTGGGTTCCAGCTCTGCCACTAACAAACTGTGCCGTCTTGGTCTAGTCTTTTAGGGTCTCTGAGATTCAGACTTTTTGTTTTCACTGGTAACATGAAGATGATCTCTGAATCTCCTTCAGAGTAAACAGGCCCTGTTTCTGTTATGTGCAAAAAAGCATCCTGCTAAAAAAAGGCATCATGTAAAACGTGATTCCTTCTAGGAACTGAAGGCAGGTAAAGATAAAGATATAATTAGCATAAACACAAAGTAACAAATTATGTATAGAAAAGGAATGGTTGGAATACTTCTGATGACATGATTGCTTCTGGCTGGGGTGATCAGAGAAGCCTTCCAGGAGGGGGTGATATTTCTGCTGCAGCATGCAGGCTGAGTAGTACCTGGCTAGACAGACAGGGGCTCAGAGCAAACCCCCAGGCCAGCAGAACCGCTTAAGAATAGGCAACGATTAAGGAAACACACCTGTTTTCAGAGCTCAGAACACGCCAATATGATTAGAAGAAAGGGGTCTTGAGATCACATCAAGATGGAAATATAAGTAGGTGCCAGCTATAATAAAAAATAATTTTTGTGTACCACTTGACAGCTGACAAAGGCTTTGACAGAACATTATTTTATTTGAATGCCTTAGGAGGACACCTGCTGTGAGCCCTCTCAAGAGAAGGAAAGACTTTTGATTTCTTTTCTAGTAACTATGGCCAAACAGCCTGATCACTCTTTTTTCTCTGTTACGGAGAGTGGAGAGTTGTGGCCTCAGCTGCGGAGGCCTGGGACTATGATTGGCTGGGGGCCTTTCTGGTCACGCCGAAGCTGTACTCTTGCAGCGCATTGCATGTTTCAGGTCTAGTGCTCAAGCATCACTGGGTTATATTTGACTGCAGACACCATATGTCCAGGGGTTTGTGACAACCTGCTCCTGTGGTCATTACAACTCCTAATGCAAAGCATAATAAATTTGCAGGCAATTTATTATGTACAAGGCTATGTAATATATTACAGTTTTTAAAAGTATTTGAAATGTGTCTCTGCTTTTAAACTTCTTCCTTGAAGAAAATCCCTCTCCCATAATAATCTGAATGTCTATTTCCTCCTCAAATCCTCAAGCCTAGCCCTTCACCCTCAGCCAGTGACTTTTGTCTCCTAACTCACAGAGAACAACTTCTTGCCCCTACAAACTAAGTGGCATCTTAATCTTCCCTCCCAGCCCAAGGAAAACTTCATCTGTCCTCCCTATGGGTATTTTATGCTTACGCCATGAATTCCTTGTCTTTCTGTCTCTTGGGAGCTGTTCTGTGAGTCGTCCCCTCCTTTCTCTTCTGATGCTCCCTCTCTCCTGGCCCCTGTTTCTAACACATAAACATCATAGGTGCGTCCTTTTGAAAACAACGTAAACCTCCCTATACCACCAGCTCTTCTCTTGAGAAAAGTTCTCTGAAATCTGCCATCTCCTATTCCTCGCCTCTCATTTACTCCTCAATTTAGTAAAATCTGGCTTCTGCTGCTACGACTTGAAACCACTCACCCTCAGCTCAACATTGAGTTCTAAATTGTTACATCACATATTTCCACCTTAGGTTTAATCGACTTATCTTGCATTGGACTTTGTTGGCCACTGATACCTTCTTGAAACTCTCCCCCACCCCCAACCTTTTTTCTCTGGCCACGGCTCCCTCTGTTCCTGCACTGGACCCTCTTCCTACTTAGATGTTGACATTCCCAGCGTATTCCCTTGCTCATAATTTTTCAAATAGCTTTATTGAGATATAATTCACATACTATACAGTTCACCCATTAAAAATGTACCATTCAATGATTTTTAGTGTTTACAACGTTGTGCAGCCATCACACAATTTAAGAAGATGATGCAACAATGCGGTCATGCATTGTTGGTCAGCTTCTGGCTGACTCACAGTTTGCCTCTACGTGGTCTGTCCTCTTCCATCAAGCCAACCCAGGCTGGTTCACATGCAGTTAGATTCAGGTTCCAATAGCAGCAAGACTGGAAGTGCACTAGGTCTCTTGAGGTCTAGGCTCTCAGCTCATAGACAGCCTCTGCTCACACATTGTTTTGGGGAGTGGGGGAAATAGAGGGCTGATGGGAGAAGTTAAATAGTGTTGTGGCCACTTTTGCAATTTTGTAGCTAATCTTTTGATTTATGTTTAGTTTGCTGCTGTCTACTATCTCTAAAACACTCATTTTAAGCTTTTTCTGTCGTTTTCCCTGGGCAGTCTTTTCTAATACCTTCACTTACATCTGTATAAAAATTACTTCCACCTGAAATTTTTAAGCCTAACCATTTCAACAATTTTGGGGGCTATACTTTCCAGTTTTAGAATATTTTCCATCACCCCAGAAAGATTTCTCATGCCTGTTTTCCACTGATCCCTGTTCCTACCCCTAACCTGCAAAACCATGAATCTGCTTTTGGTATCTGTGGATTTGCCTTTTCTGGACATTGTATGTAAGTGGAATCATATAATAGGTAGTCTTTTGCATCTCTGGCTTCTTTCACGCATGTTAATGTTTTCTAGGTTCATCCATGTTGTAGCATGTATCAATAGTTTGTTCATTTTTATTGCTAAATAGTACTTTATTCTATGACTATACCACACTTCATTTATCCATTCACCAGTTGATGGACATTGGATTTTTCCCCAATTTTTAGCTATTATAAATAATGCTGCTGTGGATATTTGCTTGAAATCTTTGTGTGGACATATGTTTCTATTTATCTTGGGCAGATACCTAGGAGTAGAATTCCTAGCTTGTATGGTAAGTATGTATTTAATTTTTTGAGGAAATTGTCAAACTGTTTTCCAAAGTGGCTGTTCAGTGTAACATTCTCAACAGCAGGGTATGAGGGTTCCAGTTTCTCCACATCCTTGACAATACTTGTTATTGTCTTTTTGATCATAGCTCTTCTAGTGGGTCTGAAGTGGTATCACTTTAGTTTTCATTTGCATTTCCCTAATGACTAATGATTTTGAGCATTTTTTTCGTGTGCTTGTTAGCAGTTCAGAGATCTTAGTGAAATGTTCAAATCTTTGCCCATTTTTATTTTATTTTATTTTATTTTTTACTTTATTGAAATACTGAGTTTCAAGTTCCATCTTTAAAAACGAAATGGGCATTTTGGACAATACATTCGTTACAGAAACGAAATAAAATGGAAAGTTCTAGCAAACTAAATAATCTTCTTAAAGAAATTTCCTCCACTGCAGGAAATCTTGCATAGTCTCCTGGCCAGTCATCTGGAGCAATTCTTCACATAATTGATGATTTTAATTTAAAATTTAAGTATTCAAATTCTTTATGTATACCTCTTAAGATTTTCTATTTTTTCTTGAGTCAGTTTGATAATTTGTGTCTTTCTGGAAATTTGTTCATTTTATCTAAATTGTCTAATTTGTTGGCCTAATAGTATTCTCTTTTGCTCCTTTTAATTTCTGTAGGGTTGGTATTACTTTTGTTGGTTCCTTTTGTGTTCATCCAGCCAGAAGGTTGGGGTTTGCTCCCCTATTCGTTGCACACTTCTGTGACTATGCTTGTGTCCAGGGCCAGGTGGCAGGAAGAGAGGGAAAGAATACAATGGGAGTTTGTCCTAGTTTCTTGGGATCAGAAAGGAAGGTTTCCTTCCTAAGAGTTTTATTTTCTCCTCCTTTGGGATTTCTAATGTCACTGCTCGTGGGATTGCTTGAAAGCTGAGGCTTAAGAGAACTCAGAGAAGAAAAAGATGGGGGATTTCTGCACTCTGAGTCTTAAGAATTCTCTTCTTCACTCCTCAAGCCAGAATGAGGGAACTTTTCCTGGAGCTGTCTCTGCCTCAGCTCAGTACCCAGCTCTGGATTTCAGGCTGAGCTGCTTGCTTGCATTCAGTCTGGGGGATACTGGAGAGCAAACATGGCAAACTCATCACTGGTTTGGTGGTACTTCGAATTCTGGCCTTTTTACTTCAAGCCTCTCGCTACTCTTTGCTTTTCAGGATCCTCAGAAGCTACTCAGTGCATTCTGTCCAGGTGTACAGCCATGCTCAGTGGGAGGCATGTGCTTGTTCTAATTTATTGTAACCAGAGCCAGTCTGTTTAAAAAAGATTTATTTATTTATTTATTTATTTTTGGCTGCACTGGGTGTTATGGCACATGGGATCTTTGTTGAGGCATGTGGGATCTTTTTTAGTTGTGGCATGTGGGCTCATAGTTGAGGCATGCCGGCTCATAGTTGCGGCATGTGGGATGTAGTTCCCCGACCAGGGAACGAACCTGGGCCCCCTGCATTGGGAGTGCGGAGTCTTACCCACTGGACCACCAGGGAAGTCCCAGAACCAGTCCGTTTTTAATTAGTCTATCCACCCTCCACCTTAAGCCCATTGCTTTCCTTCTTTTATTATTTAGTTTTTGGAAAATCTCATAGCATTTTGCCATCTAGTTAAGATGAGGTTGGCAGAAATGTGTATTGCTACATATAACTCATGCAGTACTGAAGAGTCCCCCTATTTCATTATTATGCAGAATTTTTAGGAATCTAACTTCAATACATTGTCATTTGAAAAAAATTTCTTTTCTTTTTGTTCAGTCTTGTCATTCTCCAGATTTTCTGGATTTTCCACTAATTCTTGAAAACCAAATAGATTGCAATACCTGCAGATTTTATTTACAAAGAGAATAGAACTCTCACATTAAGAAGTAATTTATCAGGGGCTTCCCTGGTGGCTCAGTGGTTAAGAATCCACCTGCCAATGCAGGGGACACGGGTTCAAGCCCTGGTCCGGGAAGATCCCACATGCCACAGAGCAACTAAGTCCATGCACCGCAACTACTGAGCCTGTGCTCTTGAGCCCACGTGCCGCAACTACTGAAGCCTGTGTGCCTGGTGCCTGTGCTCTGCAACAAGAGAAACCACTGCAATGAGAAGCCCACGCACGGCAACGAAGAGCAGCCCTCACTCGCCGCAACTAGAGAAAGCCCAGGCGCAGCGAGGAAGACCCAATGCAGCCAAAAATAAATAAATAAAATAAATTTATATAAAAAAAGAAGTAATTTAGCAATAGACTGTTAGGTTTCAATAACTAACTGACCAGCTCTGGAGAATCAAATCCCTGACCTGACCCAGCCTGTAGTGGCTGCAGCGAGGAGGCAGCAGGCCTCTGCGAGCATTTCCAGCAGATCCAGATTGTAACTCTCTTGTTTTGAAAGCTGCTGTAGGGCGTCCTGAAGGAATTACAGATATATTTGGGAAGATTTGGTGAGATGGTCCAACTTGTTTTTTTTTAAGTGAGTAGTCACAAATAGAAACTTAAAATTTTTAAAAATAAAATAATAATAATGAGGTCTAATTAATTTCTACCGTTCTGAAGTCCTTCTACAGGATCTTAACTGTTGGTGGGCATTCTGAGAATCTCATGAAAGCTCTGGTCCACATCTCCAGAAAAATTAGAGCTACATAGACGTATACTTTCTCACATACTTTCAGGTGCCTTCAGGGGCCCCCTTCATGCTCATCTGTGGATCCTGGGGCAGAGGTAGACCCCAGTTAAGAACTCCTGCAGTGAACTGACTAGATATCCTGCCTAGTTAGGGTCGCTCTGGGCAGTGCCTTGGCAGGGCGGATTGAGCTCAGGTGTGAGATGTGGTAGAAAAACTCCTGTAAATTACCCGTGATACTTGGAGAAATAGTAATTCACAAAGTTGTCCCCAGTCTACAACTTGAAATGCCAGCTCAGATCTTTTTCCTGCAGCCAGGAGGTAGGAGGTACCCTTCAGGCTGATGCGATTGCTCCAAGTTTGTTTGTTTGAACTGAAGAAGTGTGTGTTCAGGAATATATGGGGCTACAGAAGCTCCCTGGGGAGGTGTTTCTCAGCGCCCCCCCCCTTCATCATGCTGCAGTGATAGGGCCGCGTGAGAGGTGTAGTGGGGAGGGTCCTGACCATACAGAGAGGTGGTAGGGAGGGTCCTGACTTAGGCATTGAAGACCTGCGGTCAAGCCTGTTCCTTAGCTCACCTTGAGGGTAAGTCACTTATTATTGCTGAGATTCCCTTTCTCTTTGGGTAAACTAGAAATAGCAATGCCTGTTCTTTTTTTTTTTTTTTTTTTACAATTTTATTTGTTTATTTATTTTGGGCCATGTAGCATGTGGGATCTTAGTTCCCCAACCAGGGATCAAATCCGTACCCCCTGCATTGGAAGCATGGAGTCTTAACCACTGGACCACCAGGGAAGTCCCTCTGTCTTTTAACAGGACCTGTGAGAATCAGTGACAGTAATATATGTGATTTTTAAAATACCTAAGCCACTCAAATGGAAAGATAAAGGAATGCATAGCATAATAGCTATGACAGAATGGCACCTTCATTCACCACGCGTTTATTCACCGCATTAGATGATAGTAAATACCTATCCTCTAATACCACAGGACATATTTAATTTCCCTGTGCTCCTGGTTGGGAAAATGGCCCTTCTATCTCTCAAATACTTTTTAGAATCTCCTCATTGTATATAGAAGAGAGAATAAAAGGAAGTTTGGTGATACAGAATGAGAAAGTCAAATGATTTGTATGACATTTAGGTTGGAAAGATCAGTAATTGAGTAGTTTATATTAGTTTTTTTTTAACATCTTTATTGGAGTATAATTGCTCTACAATGGTGTGTTAGTTTCTGCTTTATAACAAAGTGAATCAGTTATACATATACATATGTTCCCATATCTCTTCCCTCTTGCGTCTCCCTCCCTCCCACCCTCCCTATCCTACTCCTATATTAGTTTGTAAAATGATAGTCAAGGGGAGCAGGATGCTTTTAGGCTCTTCTGAAAATAGTGAGATCTCACCCTGCTCTACATCCTGTGCTGGAGATGACCTAGTTATGGGGAATGATAATAGCTGCCATTTTCTGAGAGTGTGCCTGTCTTTATAGATGTTCTATCTCATTTAATCAGCCCTTGCCCAGTGACTCCCAAAGCTGAAATCCCAGCCTTGGCTCTTTTACCTGCAGAGCCCATGCTCATAGCTACCGAGAAACAGGAAAGTGGGGCTGAATTACAATGAGCTGAACTGGCATTTGCCCTTCCTAAGGTTCATAGGGATCAGTGTTAACTTACAGCCTTTAACCTTGAAAACTGAGAATAACCTTTGAGCTTGCTCTTCAGGACTTAGAGATAGTGGTAATTGCCATCTGAAAGCAGGGTGGGGACTCAGATAGAAGCAAGTTTTCTTTTTTTATTAATTAAAATTAAATTAATTAATTAAATTTTGGCTGCGTTGGGTCTTCATTGCTGCATGTGGGCTTCTCATTGCGGTGGCTTCTCTTGTTGTGGAGCATGGGCTGTAGGTGCGCGGGCTTCGGTAGTTGCAGTACATGGGCTCAGTAGTTGCGGCTCACGGGCTCTAGAGCGCGGGCTCAGTAGTTGTGGCTCACGGGCTTAGTTGTTCTGTGGCATGTGGGATCTTCCTGGACCAGGGCTCGAACCCGTGTCCCCTGCATTGGAACGTGGATTCTTAACCATTGTGCCACCAGGGAAGTCCCGGAAGCAAGCTTTAACTTAAAGAAGTAAGGTTCTCTGAGCTCCACTTGTTAATTTTTGAAATCCTCAAAGAAATGAATTTCCATTATTTAATCTATTTTCTGAGAGCTTTTTTTCCAACATATTGGAATTTACATTTCTGAGTTATAAGATACAGAGCAATAAGATTATAACAACATGCAAATACAGTGCATTTTCTCCATTATTGTTAGAAAGAAAATGTGCTGGTGTTTCCACAGATGCAGTCAGTGTATTTGTTAGGCTGAATTCCCCCTCATTCTGGGTCTGCTGGTTACATTACTGACGTGGCAGAACAGAAGAAAGCAAAGGCTGAATTTTAAGTAACATTCCTAGTTGTTTAGACTCTCTTAAAAATATTCGGAATACCTAGCTATATGTCTGAGTCATCTGCTGTACTGGGTGGGAGGTAAAATTGGGAAATTTTGGCTGGCTACTGCTATGTTACAATTTCTCTAGAAACCTCAAGAAAATAATGGACTCAAGCATGCCTTGAGCTTTTCTCTGAGAAACTATGGCAACGGGCCTTTTAATTAAAGCTGAAGTAGTGTGTGTGGCTTAGGAAAACAGAGAGATGCTGCCAACTGATAGGGAGAGTGTACAAGAATAATCCAGACAACTAAAAAAAAATTCATCTTAAATCTGTTTGGTAATTCTTTGTTCTCTATATTGTTCAAAGAAATGGTAGGAAACTTTTTTTACTGGATATCAGTATTTGACTTTGGAAATGTTATATATATATATATATTTAAGAGAATATAGTTTCCTGATCACGTTTTTTAAGATTATTGTTCAAATGAATTTATATTTCCTGAGTACACGTTAACTGACAGATGGAAGGCCAGCCCGGAGGGCAGCCAACCTAGGGTGGTCACAGAATGGATGCTATTTCCATTTTGATAATGGAGGTTGTTTACATGCCCCAGTGGAATGCACTGGTGGGTTGAATATCAGCAAATTAGTAAACTGTTCCCCTCTTGAGCTGAACCGTTGACAGCCCACATGCTAGAATTTATAAACTCAGAGCATACCAAACAGTAATTTAAAAAACAGAAACTAAATGGAAAAGCAAGAGTTGCCATTTTTCTCAGATCAAAATCTGTGTTGTGCTAACATGCCCCCCTGCCCCAGTGATGGAAAGATTTTATCACCCTCTTTGCCAGAAAGAATTTGAGTTTATGCCTATTGTTTTGGTGCTTCCACTCACTCTTAAGAATGTACCTGTTTGGAAGATGAATTGTGTAGTCACCTGATAAGGGCAGTAGCTGGAGAGGGGAGGGGCATCTGATGAAATACAATGTCGTGGTGACAAACATAAAGCTGGGGACAGGGAAGGAACCGGCTCTTACGATAGTCTGTTATCTGGTCTCCTTGCCTCTGGTTCCAGTCCGCCTCTTGCTATACTGTTGGCAGAATTAGTTACCTGTAGTCAGATCTGACTTCCCACACTGTCTGCCTGCGAGATTAGTAATTTTTTTGCAGCCTCAGCTCCAACCACCTCCAACGGGTGCATACCCTAAACTCAGACAAGGCTCAGCTGCCTCATGTTCACTGTCCTGTGTTTTCATACTGTTGCCAGTGCTGGAATTCTACTCTTTTTTTGGTGTGTGTGTGGCAATTCCTACTCCTACTTCAAAAGGAGGATTAAACATTGCCTCTTTCCTCCGTTTATCTCACAATCCTCCTTTAATCCTCCTGAACATCTCCCTCCAGGACCAGATGAGGACCCCAGGTGTGGGGACTGACACATCTGTCTTCTCAAAGCAGGTACTGTGTACTTTTCATCTTGTTTCTCCATAGCCTTGTGTGGCATTTGGCGTGTGATGGGTCCTTACTCACTGTGTGTTGAATATTTGATGTTCGGTAAATGTTTGATGAAACGATGAATGGGATTAAGTGGGTAAAATAGTTGGAGTCACTAGGGCACATGTGAGAAAACACAAAGTATTTGAAATTTGGTTCTGCTGTTTTCCCTCCTCTTTCTCATCCTCCTTCTCCTCTGGGTACCACTGCTCTCAGGCTGTTTTTTGGTTTCCCAGAGCACTTTCCTCTGCATCTAATAGGCTTGCTTTATCCCAAGTGCCCCTGATCTCCTGCAACACCCTTTCCTCCCCAGACTTCTACCTTCAACTCCAGTCAGAATGCCATTTCCGTACTGAAGAATGCAGCTAGACATAATTAGAGGATAATCACGTCAACCTAATTCATTCCACGTTATAAAAGACTGACAGGGAGGCCCCAGGAAGTGTCTGAAATTTGGATTTAACAATACACGGGGTTGCTTGTCTGTTCAAATTTCTGACTGAGTGTATTACCTTCCCTTTCATGCAGTATATTAATGCCCTCTCTACACAGGTTTTTATGCCAGGGTTTTGGATTATGTTACTCAGTCATGACAAAGGAATATTTTGAGAGCTGCCTTGCCTGTGACCCATTTCAGTAAAATTACTGCCTTTGTTCAGCAGCATTTGTCAATAATTTGAACACTTTTTTGCATCTTTTTTTTTTTTACATAAATGAACATTGGAAAAATGACTGCTGATGCTGGTGTTGGGATATTAAATCTCATACAGCTGATGCACTTCGGACAGAGATGTACAAAATCATCAGGTGAGGCAAGAGAGTCAATTCTTAGCCTCAAATGTCTGCTCATGGAATTGAAGGCCATCTACAGTCTTTTATTACATAGGAAAAAAAAGCCAAAGCAAGGGACCTGTCTGGAATTCTGGAACTCTGTCCTTGAAGGTTGTGTGTAAAGGGGGAGCTATTACTAAGGATTTTTTATCTTATGTTTTAGTTTCTGGGCCTCCAACCTAAATATCTCTTATGTGACTTCCTCACATTTCATTTCTTCTGTGCTTTCACAAACACATTTTGTACAGAGGAGGGGCTGCCTGTAAAAGGTAAGGAAGATGTGCCCGGGTTTCCTTTAAGCTGCCCCCTCTTGGATGTTATTAACTCTTGGTTTAAACCCTTCTAACAGCTGGAATCTCGCCAATACCTTTGCTACAACTAATTTAGTAGATCCCAAGGTCAGGGCCCTGTAAGCCAGGCTGTGGCATATGCCCTGGGTTGGGTACTGGCACCCACAAGAGGAGGCCAGAGGCTCTGCAAACCATCACCACTTTCCTTACCTGTTTTCCTTATCCATCTGGGAACCACCAGAGCCTAGAGGACAGCTTACTCTGGACCATTGGCTCTGAAGGGCTCAGTCTAACCAGAAGAGTGAACCCAGCTGACTGAGAGAGGCCTTCCATCAGAAACCTTGGAATAAAATCAAGTTGAATAAGACCTGCCCTTACCTTTGAAGAGCTCTCTTTTTCTTCTTCTTTTTTTTTTTTAATCTCACAGTGATGTGTAAGCCAATGAGAAATTTGTCATTCATTGAAGTTAGTGTGAATGCTTCCTTTCTTCTCTTCTTTGGCTGTACCTGTATTTCCCCAAGTTTCTGTGTCTTGGGTACAGAGTCAGGGTGTAAACTGGGATTATTGTGTGTGTGTTTTTTCTGACTCTACATGTAAGATTTTCATAATGGGATTGGGGGAGTGGAGAAAGGTAACAGGAAAAACTTTTTGTGTGCTGGTGTCTCTTCCCTGTGGGATTAAAGATTTAGTTTGGTAGCATTTGCTGTTACTGTTTATTTTAATATTATTTTAACTTTTGCATAGGTATTCAAATATTCAATAGTCAAAAATTAGAACATATAAAAATATATCAGTGAGAATTCTTTATCCCATTCTTGTTCCTCACTTTTTAGGAAATTTAGATAACCACTCTTCTTCGTTTCTTGTGAATCTTCTCATTATTTATTTTTCTATATATGAGGAAGTAGAAATTCATTTTATTTTTCTCTTATATGAATAGTAACTGTGTATGCTATTTGCATCTTGTTTTACTCAATGCACCTAGCTGAACTTTCCATTAGGAGTATTCTATTTCTTTTTATGGCAACATAGTATTCCATTAGATGCAAGCATATAAGGCAATTAACCATCCTCCTGTTACTGACACTTGGGAATTTTCTAATCTTTCGTTGTTATAAACAATGCTTAAATGTAAAACCTTAGTCATTTCACATGTGTGCAAATATTATCTGTAGGATGAACTCTCAGAAGGAGAATTATGGGGTCAAAAGTTAATATATTTCCCTTTTGATAAATGTTACCATATGGCCCTCCATAATGGTCTGTTTTAATTATTGAGGCTTCATAACATGTTGTAGTCCTCTCATTAAAATACACTTTTGCTTTGCTATTCTTTTGAATGATTTCTTTCTTGCAGGTTGTCTAATTCTAAGGAAAAAGACAGTATTTTTATTTGAGACCACATTAAATGAGAATTTTGCTAAAGGAGAATGGAATCTTTATCATTTTGAGTTTTCCTGTCTAAAAACTGGTATCCTTTTCTATTAGTTCAATTCTTCTTTTGTGGAGGAGTGTTTTTCATGTAGTTCTTTCACATTTTTGGTTAAGATTATTTCTAGTATTTTATCTTTTTGGTTGTGGTTAAAAGTGAGTCTTTCTTTTCCATTATATCTTCTATTTGTAGTTCTGTACAAACAGTTGGTTTCATTATCTTAATCTTGTAATCTTCTAACGTACTTCATTATTTCATGGTTTGTAGTACTTCTCCGTGGAGTCCCTTTGGGTTTTCCAGGTATAAAACACATCGTCTGAGACTAGAGATTATTGTACATCCTCCTTTCCAACTTTCACATTTCTTATTCATTTCACTTGTATGTTTGCATTGGCTAGGACATCCCACAAAATGTTAAGTAATAGTAATAAGAGTAGGTAACCTTTTCCTGTTTCTGACTTTATAAGAATGTTCCTGGGGTTTCCCTATGAAGCTTTTGGGTTGAGATAAATACATTTTATCATGCTTCAGAAGTATCCCTCTGTGCTGGTTTACCCTTGGCCTCCTGGCTTCACCTCGCCCTTGTATACTGTACTCCGGTGTGGAGCTGGGGCTCTGTAGACCACATTTTCCAGATGCCTGTGATAGCTGCTTCCCGATGGGATCTGTCATTAGGAGGGAGGAACACTTCCTGTCTCCTCTGCTTCCGGCAGAGGTGCCCAGTAGAGGCTCTCAGCACAGCCTCCAGCTTTTTCTCTAGACTTTGAGAACCAGCCTCACCTCTGCGCATAGGTACAGCAGCCAGGCTGTGTCCCTCCCTGGAGGTGTGAGCCCTCCCCTGAGCCCCTGAGGGGCTGACGGCACCTGAGCAGTGGGCTCTTCTCACAGGTCCGAGCTCCAGCTTTGTGGGGCCTCTCCTCTGAGCCCCGACATTCTTGTAACCTGATTGCTTCCCCTCCCTCCAGCTCAATGGGTGTTAGTGGCTTCCTGCAGTTGTTATCGCTAGGTTAACATTCTACCGTTCCAGTCCTCTAGCACCTGTTTCACCAATTCCCTTTATTAAATCCCCTGTTTTGAAATACTTTCTGCTTTCCCGAAAGCACCCAGTCTGATGACTCATCTGTTCCTGTTTTATTGAATGTTTTTATCAAGATTGTTTCCTGATATTTTTTCCCCAATGCTTTTTCTGTGCCAATGGAGGTGATTGTGTGTGTGGTTTTTTCTTTAGACCCGTGAAATATAATAATGGATTTTCTAATGCTGGACTTTTCTTGAATTACTGTAATAAATCTCCCTTCATCATGGTGTACTTGTCTCATGGGCTGCTGATTCTACTAGCTGATATTTTCATTAATATTTTTGCATTAACATTTGCATATGAGACTGGTCTGAAGTTTTCTCTTTTTGGGTGGTCTGTGTCAGGTTTTCATTTCAATGCTGTTAGTTGCTTTGTAAACGTTTGGGGTTTCCCATGTTTTTTCTAAGCTCTGGAACCATTCAAATAACATTTAACATTAACCATTCCTGGTTTCTGTTATTGTATCTCATTTTATTTCTTAAAGTTTGGTGGCATTCCTTTGTAAGATGCTCTGGGATTGGTGCTTGTTTGGTATCATATAATGGGAGATCTATGATGTCTGATGCTGCATTAGCTGAGCTAGTTGAGAAAAGGTTTTGTGGGTGCCAGAGCTGATCCAAACCAAGCTGTGAAACCCGTAGTGTGTCTTTGGTGCCCTTTTAATCCCATGATCATTGTACTCATGTCTCTAAGTAATTCTCCCTCTTACCTGCTCCTCTTTTCTGTCCTATTCTGATGCCAGTCCCTGCTGAGGTTTCCTGCTACTAACTGGTACAGTTTTGGGGATATGACCCAAATGCTTACATTTAAAAAAATTTTAAATTTATTTTATTAAAGTATAGTTGATTTGCAATGTGTTAGTTTCTGGTGTAGAGCAAAGTGACTCAGATATATATATATATATTTTTTAATATATATTCTTTTTCATTATGGTTTATCACAGGATATTGAATATAGTTCCCTGTGCTATACAGTAGGACCTTGTTGTTTATCCATTCTGTATATAATAGTTTGCATCTGCTAATCCCAAACTCCCAGTACTTCCCTCCCTGCCACCCCACCCTTGGCAACCACAAATCTGTTCTCTATGTCTGTGAGTCTGTTTCTGTTTTGTAGGTAAGTTCATTTGTGTCATATTTTAGATTCCACATATAAGTGCTATCATATGGTATTTGTCTTTCTCTTTCTGACTTCACTTAGTATGATAATCTCTAGGGCCATCCAGATTGCTGTAAATGGCATTATTTCT
Source organism: Grampus griseus (assembly GCF_964374135.1). Lineage (NCBI taxonomy): Eukaryota > Metazoa > Chordata > Mammalia > Artiodactyla > Delphinidae > Grampus > Grampus griseus. Next base: position 43,388,397 of record NC_139004.1, on the reverse strand, counting down.
TTTTTTTTTTTTTTTTTTTTTTGCGGTACGCCGGCCTTTCACTGTTGTGGCCTCTCCCGTTGCGGAGCACAGGCTCCGGATGCGCAGGCTCGGCAGCCATGGCTCATGGGCCCAGCCGCTCCACGGCATGTGGGATCCTCCTGGACTGGGGCACAAACCCATGTCCCCTGCCTCGGCAGGCGGACTTCCAACCACTGCGCCACCAGGGAAGCCCTATTTCATTCTGTTTTATGGCTGAGTAATGTTCTATGGTATATATATGCCACATTTTCTTTACCCATTCATCTGTTGATGGACATTTAGGTTGTATCCATGTCTTGGCTATTGTAAATAGTGCTGCTATGAACATAAGATTGCATATATCTTTTTGAATTATAGTTTTGTCTGGATATATGCCCAGGAGTGGGATTTCTGGATCATATGGTAGCTCTATATTTAGTTTTTTAAACTGTACTGTTCTCCATAGTGGCTGCACCAATTTACATTCCCACCAGCAGTGTAGGAGGGATCCCTTTTCTCTACACCCTCTCCAGCATTTATTATTTGTAGACTTTTTAAAAACATTATTATTTATTTTCTTTATTCTTTTTGGCTGCGTCGGGTCTTAGTTGCAGCACATGGGATCTTTGTTGAGGCATGTGGGATCTTTCGTGTGACGCTCGGGCTTCTCTCTAATTGTGGCCCTCAGGCTTCTCTCTAGTTGTGGCGTGCGGGTTTTCTTTCTCTGGTTGTGGCATGTGGGCTCCAGGGCGCATGGTCTCTGTAGTTGTGGCTCGCGGGCTCCAGAGCGTGTGGGCTCTGTAGTTGTGGTGTGTAGGCTCCAGAGTGTGTGGACTCTGTAGTTTGCGGCACACGGGCTCTCTCACTGAGACTCACGAGCTCAATAGTTGTGGCACGCGGGCTTAGTTGTCCCGCAGCATGTGGGATCTTAGTTCCCAAGCACACATCGAACCTGCGTCCCCTGCGTTGGAAGGCAGATTCATTACCACTGGACCACCAGGGAAGTCCTTATTTGTAGACTTTGTGATGATGGCCATTCTGACTGGTGTGAGGTGTATACCTCGTTGTAGTTTTGATTTGCATTTCTCTAGTAATTAGCGATGTTGAGCATCTTTTCATGTGCCTGTTGGCCATCTGTATGTCTTCTTTGGAGAAATGTCTATTTAGATCTTCTGCTCAGTTTTTGATTGGGCCGTTTGTCTTTTTGTTATTGAGTTGTATAAACTTTTTGTGTATTTTGGAAATAAAGTCCTTGTTGGTTGAGAAATGCTTGCATTTTAATAGCAGAATCATGAATGTGGTCATGACAAATTCTTGGGTCCTAGTACTTCATTTTCTGTGTCCCCTCTGTCTTCTCTTTTAGGTTCTCCAAAAGTCTGAGGTGAGGCATAAGTGTACCAGGTTGGGGAGAGTGCATCTTCCCATGGACTCAGTTAATAAGTTTTCCACTCAGGAACGTTAGGGGGTCCCCAGCCTTCTTTAAAAGACCCATCAGGGTCACCACGTAGCTACCTTGGAGTAAGTAAAGGAAAAGATGGAATAACACCTTGTCAAGTTTCTGATCTCAACTCTAGCCTCCTATCTCATCAATTATTTTCACCCTTTCTCTGGCCAGCAGGCCTTTCCTTGCCCTTGACTCGTTTTTGAAGCTGTGACCCTGGCTTCTCACCCAGTGCTTCCCTCCCGCATGAACTGACCATCTCCTCAATTGCTGTGCAGTGTCTCCTGAGCACGCTTCATGTTACCTTCATTGCATCCCTTGCTTTACGTCTCCATTCCCCTCTGGACTGGCCACTCCTGGGCTGCGTTCTGCGTCTCTTCACTTTTGTTTCCAGGGCTTACAGTGCTGCACATAGGAGGCCTCAAATATCTTAGTTGAATTATTGAATAAATGAAACCCAAGTAAATGTGGACACAAAGAAAGATGGATAGCAAATGGATAAATGGACCCTGAAGGGGCTTCAATACCATGTGCCAGAAACTAAAAGGATTTTTAAAAATAGTTCACTTGCAACTGTATGAAAGCAAACATGGTGTTTTCATTCAGAGGGAATTTAATTTATATTTGATATGTTTACATTGCGGATGCTTTCCTGGCAATACACGTTTTAAATCTGCTTACTCAGAAGATGTACATCAGAATAAGTCAGAAAGACAGTTTTCAAAATCTAAAAGCCTCTGGCGGCTTTTTAATAATTCACCTTTTGTATCAGGAAATTTGTGTTTTTCCTTCCTGCTTCAGGGAATGATGATAGGAGAGGTAAGGGACACAAAGGGAGTAATACGGGGGCTAAGTATAGATCTTTGGGGAGATGGACTGACCTGAGAGTGGAGGATTAAATTGAGGGGTTTGCGGGAAATCAAAGCTCTTTCCATGATGCTGCTTCCACCTGCAAAGTGTAAACATAAATAGAACATGGGATTAGGTTTTGCTTGAATGTGTTCCCATCTTGAGCTGCTGGAAAAATTTTATCTTATTTTATTTTTTATAAATTTATTTATTTATTTTTGGCTGTGCTGGGTCTTCGTTGCTGCGCATAGGCCTTCTCTAGTTGCGGCGAGCGAGGGCTATTCTTCCTTGCGGTGCGCGGGCGAGGGCTATTCTTCCTTGCGGTGCGCGGGCTTTTCATTGCAGTGGCTTCTCGTTGCGGAACATGGGCTCTAGGTGTGCGGGCTTCAGTAGGTGTGGCACGCGGGTTCAGTAGTTGTGACTCACGGGCTCTAGAGCGCAGGCTCATTAGCTGTGGCGCACGGGCTTAGTTGTTCCGCGGCATGTGGGATCTTCCTGGACCAGGGCTCGAACCCGTGTCCCCTGCATTGGTAGGGAGATTCTTAACCACTGCACCACCAGGGAAGTCCTGGAAAATTTTTAATTGGCAAGTGCTGTTTGGATGACAAAGGGAGGAATTTCAAATTCCTTGGACCCACTTTAGGCACAGAAATTATTCCAGACCATCAGAACACTGTTATCCTTATCTTACGGCTCCACTAATGCTACCTGCCCAGAGTACATCCCAGTGTATTCGTGTGTTCTTTATTCTTACTCTCTAGGTAGATATTTTACGTGCCAGTTTTTCTTATAGATGTACTAAATTATGTTTAGTCATGCTGAATCGTGTAGGGACAGTTTTGGAAGAGATTTGCACATGTGTCTATGCTTATTATTGAATTGTATAAGTGGTCAAAATTAATCTTTATAAAGAGTTTAGCATCACTCCAAAATGAAGGAAAATTATTTGATGGTGACAGTATGAATTTGCTGATTTGATAACTTGGCTTCACAGGTGTTTTTCTTTTTCACTTTATCCACTGCGATAGAAGAAGATTAATTCTTTTAAAATATTTTATTTATTTATTTATTTATGTATTTATGTATTTATTTTTGGTTGCATCAGGTCTTTTGGTTGCACAGGATATTCGTTGAGGCATGTGGGATTTTTCGTTTCAGCGTGCAGGCTTCTCTCTAGTTGTGGCCTGCGGGTTTTCTCTTCTCTAGTGGTGCTTGGGCTCCAGGGTGTGTGGGCTCTGTAGTTGTGGCGTGCAGGTTCCTGAGAGTTTGGGCTCTGTAGTTTGCTGCACACAGGCTCTCTGGTTGAGGTGCGTGAGCTCAGTAGTTGTGGCGTGCGGGCTTAGTTGCCCTGTGGTATGTGAGATCTTAGTTCCCTGACCAGGGATTGAACCCCCGTCCCCTGCATTAGAAGGCAGATTCTTTACCACTGGACCACCAGGGAAGTCCCAAAGAAGGTTAATTTTTACCTGTAAATCAATATGAGTGCTTCATTCTACCCACCAGAGCTCATTTCTGTCTTCTCTTGGTGGGGGATGAGGGCTGTGGGTGCAGGATGGAGCCTGTAGGGGGTTGATCTTGTGGTTTCTTCAGACAAAGTGTCCTCCCCTCATCCCCAGGGAGACGCTTCTCCTCTCCAAGGGCACACAATGTGGACACCCCTGCTGCCTCCTGTCCTTGACATCGATGCACACTGGATCCCAGTAAGACCCAATAAGGCTTTAGCTGAATGCTCCAAAACGCCGGGGGTGGGAGGAGAGAGGGTCAAGGCTCTGTCAAGGGCCAGCCCAGGCCTTGCTCCCCAGACCTTTGGATCTCTTTTACCCTTTAACTCTCATTGTTTTTTGGTCTCTCTACATCCTAAGCACAGGTGCTTTCTCTTCTTGTCTTTGTCCTAGACTTTGTATCCCCCCTCCCTCCCTCACCCCTAGCATCAGGCATCCTGTGAAGGTCGGTGCTTTCTCCTTTTCTCATTCTCTGAGAAGGGCAGGGTGAGCTCTGGCTCATGACTGCTGGCTTTGACAGTCTCTGCAGGGTCTAGATGAGAAAGTCACACTCTTCCTGCTTAATGCTGCTTTGACTGTATATTTTTGTGACCAGTTGGCCTCACATTACTATGCTAAGAAAGCTTTTTAAATTAGCCAACCGTAAGGGTACCCAAATGAATTATCCTTAATCCCTATAAAAAAAAGTACATACAAATACAATGTCAACCAATTCAATCAAAGTTTGGCATGAGGTGGAATGTTGTGGTCCCCCTTCTCCTTCCTCATAAGATTAAGGGAATAATTTTTTTTAAAAGCAAGCATTTGAATTTTGGCTTTTCCTTTAAACTCAAATGGCCACATATAGAACTCGGTAACCCTCACAGTGCCCACAGAAGTGTGATGTTCTGTTCTGTCGGAGGTGTTCTAACCATACAGGTGAGAGAATCAGCCCATTCCCATCATGTAAGAGCAGAGCCTCTCATTTTAGCCTCCCTTGATTTGATTTTTTTTTTTTACTGCAATGAGAAGTTATTTAGGAACATTTTAGGGCACAGAAGACACGGTGAAGTGAGAGACCGTTTCTCTACTGTGGAGGTAGCCCATACTTTTGATGATTACATTAAAATAAGTGAGATACGTGTTCAAAAACAAGAAAAGATCACTTTTCTAGTTTGGACATTTTCAGTGATAAAAAAAGTCTGGCTTTCTAGATATGTTTATTGCCTTTGTCACATTTCCTTTTTTTTTTTTAACATCTTTATTTTGGTGTAATTGCTTTACAATGGTGTGTTAGTTTCTGCTTTATAACAAAGTGAATCAGTTATACATATACATATGTTCCCATATCTCTTCCCTCTTGCGTCTCCCTCCCTCCCACCCTCCCTATCCTACCCCTCCAGGCAGTCACAAAGCAGCGAGCTGATCTCCCTGTGCTATACGGCTGCTTCCCACTAGCTATCTACCTTACGTTTGGTAGTGTATATATGTCCATGCCTCTCTCTCGCTTTGTCACAGCTCACCCTTCCCCCTCTCCATATCCTCAAGTCCGTTCTCTAGTAGGTCTGTGTCTTTATTCCTGTCTTACCCCTAGGTTCTTCATGACATTTTTTTTTCTTAAATTCCATATATATGTGTTAGCATACGGTATTTGTCCTCCACCAAAAAGTATATTAGTAGAAACCTAAGATGACCAAAGCTGAGAGGAAACAATATAAATTGTGTCAGCAAGACACTGTCCTCTCAGATCTTCTTGTTTAAGCATATTAAGAATGTCCTTGAACACAGGAAAACCGGAACTCTTTGTGTGTGTGTATATATAAATACATATCCGTATCAGTATAAAAAAAGGTAGAATTAGTCTCCATCCAGTGGTGGTCTGGAGCTGGCTTCTATCAGAAGGGGAGCCACTTGTATGCATCTCTTTCCCATTGTGTGTTCAACGTTCAGAGACATCATGGCCGCGATGGGAATATTTACACCATGGAAATTGGCAAACACTCCATCATAGACTCCCCCCCGCCCCGCAACCAGTGAGCCCGTTTACCAGCAGCCACTGTCTCCATCTAATCTAGGGAAAAAATCAGATATTCCCAAATAAGCACCTGCTAGTTACAAGATTGGTTATTGGAAAACAGAACTGTAACATAAGCCAGTTAATATTTCAGTGAAATGCTTATTGAATTTTGTATATTTATTTTTATCCCTTTATCTTACCCAACTCAATGATTTCTGACAGTTTTTTAATTGATTGCTTAGATTTTTCTGCTACTCAGACACATTCGTAAATGATAACTTTGACTTTTTTTTTTTTTTTACTAATGCTCACACTATTTATTTTTTCTGTCCTATTTCATTGGCTATTGTCTCCTAAAATTTTTAAAATAATTGTGATAGTGAGTACCCTTGGCTTGGGTTTACTTTAAGGTAATGCCTTTACTGTTTCACATTTATCATGTTTACTGTTGATTCCTGATAGGTAATCCTTTTAAAATTTAGGAAGTTTCCTTCTATTTCCATTTCACTCAGTTTTTCATCAACAGTTGCTCTTGAATTTATTTGCAATTTTGTTGTGCCTATTGATATCATTATTTTTTCTTTAACTTATAACTGTAATAAATTATGATGATGGGTTCCCTTTTGTTGAATCAGCCTTTAATCATTGGAATAAACTATTTCATCTTGGAATGTTATTGTTTTCACTCACTGCTTTAGTTTTGGTAAGATTTCATTCAGGATCTTTCTATTTAGCTCCCTGTGTTAGATTGGTGTAGTTGTTTCTTTTCTTGAATTTATCAAGTTTTGTTTTTACTGTGTTAGCATCTTGAAATTAAGAAAAAATTTCATATTTTTCTATTCCTTGGAGTAATTTGAATGATAAAGTAATTATCTGTTTTAAGGTTAGATAGAACTTGAAGGTGCCCCTTTTAGCATAAAGTATATGAGAGTGTGAACTGAGTCAGTGCTGTTGGGATGTGTTTCCTGCCTCTGTAAGTTGACAGTCATTCTCCCGTTGTCCTCGGATTCTGTGGAATAAATAATGTTTTGTAGCCATTCTTCTCTCTGTGGTTCATCAGGCTATTGGTTAGTCCTTCCATCAAGGATATCCGTCAGGTTGCAGTTAGTTTCACATCTCTGTTCTCTGTTTCTTCAGTTGTTTCTTTCAAGGTGTCTTGAGTCTTTGTGACACTTCTACTTTGTTATTCAATGTATCCTATTTTGTTTATCTTGGCACACAGGTCTAGAATTTTCACTGGCACACTTCTTGGTCAGTAATTGTGGGTCAAAACTTTTAGCCAGAACACAAAATAAAGACAGACCAGAGTGGGATAATTGTTATATGTTGTAGTAGCATGTGCTTAATATGCTACAAAACCCTCTGTGACTGGGAGAGCCTATGGCAAAGTGCACTGGTGCTTATCAGCTTGAAGTGTATGTACTGCCTGGGAGCTACGCTGGCATATAGCATATGGGAAACACAGAAATTTAAATTGTTAATGGCAGTAGGAATTTAGAGTATATATATATATATATTTTTTTTAATATTTATTTTTAATTTATTTATTTTTGGCTGAGTTGGGTCTTTGTTGCTGTGTGAGGGCTTTCTCTAGTTGTGGCGAGTGGGGGCTACTCTTCCTTGCAGCACATGGGCTTCTCATTGCGGTCGCTTCTCTTGTTGCAGAGCACAGACTCTAGGCATGCGGGCTTCAGTAGTTGTGGCACATGGACTCAGTAGTTGTGGCTCATGGACTCTAGAGCACAGGCTCAGTAGTTGTGTTGCTCTGCAGCATGTGGGATCTTCCCAGACCAGGGCTGTAACCCACGCCCCCTGCATTGGCAGGCGGATTCTTAACCATTGAGCCACCAGGGAAGCCCTAGAGTATATTTTAAAAGGGATATATATGTATATATATCAGGGGTCCCCAACCCCTAGGCCATGGACTGGTACCAGTCCGGGGCCTGTTAGGAACTAGGCCTCACAGCAGGTGGTGAGCGGTGGGCCAGTGAGCGAAGCTTCATCTGCTGCTCCCCATTGCTCGCATTACCTCCTGAACCATCGCTGCCCTCCCCTGCACCCTGTCCATGGAAAAATTGTCTTACACGAAACCAGTCCCTGGTGCCAAAAAGGTTGGGAACTGCTGATATATATAATCTATTATTTTAATTAATATTATAATTAATATTAATTTCCTTGAATACATACATACTCATAGATTTATATCCATATATATCCCTTTACATAAAGGAAATTATTTTAGAAACAAACTATAGTATAATAATTCAGTGCTCTGTGGGTGGAATTGAATGGGGGCCATGTGAATAAGTCTTTATGCCTAGAACTTTATTTCATGTTATAGTGTCTATCCTCTTTAGTATATTCTATGATTATTGGTCCATTTAGATTTTTCTTCCTCTTTTATATGTTTGTTTTTTTGTTTGTTTGTTTGTTGTTTTTTTTTTTTTTTTGCAGTATGCGGGCCTCTCACTGTTGTGGCCTCTCCCGTTGTGGAGCACAGGCTCCGGACGCGCAGGCTCAGCGGTCATGGCTCACGGGCCTAGCCGCTCCGTAGCACGTGAGATCTTCCCAGACCGGGGTACGAACTCGTGTCCCCTGCATCGGCAGGTGGACTCTCAACCACTGCGCCACCAGGGAAGCACCCTCTTTTATATGTTAAAGATAAATATACAAGATAATGAAGGTGTCCTTTTCTACCAGTAGTCCTCACAAATTTGCCTATATGCTCCCCAGTAAGATATAAGTATGTACACTCAATATATATATGTATTCTTTTATAAATTATATATACATACCTCTATGTTAATGTATTATGTATATTATATATTATAACAAACTTCATTTGGAGAAAAATGTAAACACTCTTAATTTTTAAAAAATCTTTGCTTAATACTGTGTAATTCAGCAATTCAAATGTCAGTTATTTTAAGCTCAATTTATTTTAATATTTGGTTTTAGCCATTGTTATAGTTGAAAAAGATAACCGGAAAAATAGATTCAAATGGAAAAAGTGCACTGGTAACTGCTCTTACTAAAGATGACATTCATTTTTCAATTTCATTAGCTGATTATGCAAAATTATTTTAAAATAAAATTTACTAGTAAATTTTCATTTTTCCTGATGTCAGTTTGTTTTCTTATAAATGAATCTGATGGAACTGATTTTTGTGTTTTTAACAAATGATGCCAAAACTCACTGAAAATCTTCATTTGGGTGGTTTTAAGCAGATTGAAGAACTCTCTTGAAAAATTTAAAAATCTGTAAAATTAGAGCTTTTCTAGGTAATAAACTTACATTTTATAGGGGAGCAAAGTCCTGTGTTAGTAGAATTGTGTCCAAATATCCATTTTCAAAACACTTAGTCTACAAACTTAAAACAGCAGTTACTTTCTCATTTGTTATTCAAACATCACCTTTATTTGTCTGATTTGTTTGGAAATATCTGCTACTCATGGCTTCCTGTCATTACTTAGAGTTAGAAATTTTGGAATTCTTGTCTTTCTATGATATGAAACAGCGTAATTTGCTTTTAAATTTGATGACTCTTTTAAGTGCCTTTAAAGATAATCAATACAAGTCTATGGTACACAATTTTTACGCTCATTTTTATACTAAGAACTGTGACTTTTCCTCAAAGTTCATCCTTCCCTTATTTTTGTAATATAAATGCTGCGGTTATAACTGGGCATATGGTGAACTAGCGACAGCCTCCATTTCTCAGCCTCTCCTGCAGTTTTGTTCAGTTGGATGTTAGCAGAAGTGATGCACGCACGTTGCAGGTTGAGTCCTTCAGAGAGAGTTGCTTGTCTCCTGTGGTACCTTCCTTTCCTCTGTTTGGAAAGGAATTGTGGTGGTGGGTGACCAAGTTCAACCATGTGGACAAGGCATGCCTTTGGGGAAGGCACAGAAGCAATGGAGTAGGATCCTGGTCCTTGGCTGATCTCATGGGTTAGAGGCACCTGGCAGCCGCAAGAATTACCTGCGAGGAAGATGAATTTCTATCTTATTTGTATCACCGTAGTTTTGGATTTATTTGTTACAGTAATGGGCTTGTATTTTACTATATTTTTCAGCTCATTATAATGTAGTATAAAGAGTATATTCCTATTGTTTTTACAAAAATTTTTATGTGTTTCTATATTTTTATAAAAATAACCATGTTGATTAAAGTGGAACAGAGCAGATTGTTCAGCTATATGTCCAAGTATATGTAGAGGTTTAATAAACGATAAAAATGGCATTTTGAATCAAAAGGGATGGATTGATAGTTGCTGAGGCTAGGTGGTGGGTACTTAGAGTTCTTTATACTCTTTTGTTATCAACCTGGGTCGTTGGACTCTTTAATCAATAGAAATTGATAAGAGGCCAGACAAGAAATTCAGGCAAGGCCTTATTGGAGTTCGAGCAGCAGCAGGAGGGAGGGAAAACAAGTGACAGGTGCCCTTGCTCACTCCCTGAGGTGGAGCAAGCTGGTCCCTTAAATAAGGTTTGGGTGGGGGCAGTTGGATGGCTGGGGCCAGAGGGTTGGCTTAGGTGGCTGCCCACCCCCTTGGTGGTATCCCCCCTTGGTGACGCAGGGATCATGTGCAATACCCTGCTTTTGCTCCCGGCACCTCAGAAGTTGATTCTTGGCCGTTTTGTTTCTTATTGTTCATAATTTGCCCCAACTGGGCATGGGTGTAGTTATTTTTAGTCCCTTATAGTTTCTTTGTATCTGTTGCAGGAGGAGATGTTTGTCCAGGTGCATGTGCAAATGTTCAGGTAGAGGGCCCCAGGTCCCAGCTTACCTGACTTCTTCTTTGTTTTATATATTTTGAAATTTTCTATAATAAAAAATAAACATTTAGAAAATTAAAAATAAATAAAATAAACTCTGGAGAAAGAATAGATAATTCAATGGGTGATATTACCCATTGGAAGTAAAGTTAGTCTATACTTCACACTATAGTCAAAAATTAATTTCAGATGGATTAAAAATATGCATGTAATTAATTACAGATGGATTATAAATGTGCACGTAAAGGAGGTAAGGAATCGAAGAAGATATAGGAGAACATTTTGTAATCTTGCAAGCTGGGAGAAACTTCCTAGGAAAAAAACAAAATTTACAAATCATAAGGGGGGGGGATGGTTAAATTAGGAGTTTGGGATTAAAATATACACACTACTATATATAAAATAGATAACCAACAAGGACCTACTGTTTACCACAGGGAACTCTATTCAAGGAACTATACTCAATATCTTGTAATGACCTATAATGGAAGAGAATGTAAAAAAGAATATATATTCATATGTATATGTATAACTGAATCACTTTGCTGTTAGCTCCTGAAACTAACACAACATTGTAGATCAACTTATTATTTCAATAAAAATTTTAAAAAAAGAACTCATAAAGGAAAAGATGGGCAGGTTTGAGTAAAAGAATTGTAGACTTATGTACTGTAAGATTAAAAGGCAGGTTGTAACCTAGGCAAACATACTTGCTGCATATATAGCAAATAATTGTATTCGTATTATATAGAAAGCTTCTACAAAAAAAAAAAAAAAGTGGCTTCCCTGGTGGCGCTGTGGTTGGGAGTCTGCCTGCCGATGCAGGGGCCACGGGTTCGTGCCCCGGTCCGGGAAGATCCCACATGCCGCGGAGCGGCTAGGCCCGTGAGCCATGGCCGCTGAGCCTGCGCATCCGGAGCCTGCGCATCCGGAGCCTGTGATCCGCAACGGGAGAGGCCACAACAGTGAGAGGCCCGCGTACGGCAAAAAAAAAAAAAAAAGCTTCCACAGAAGCAATATGGCACATACATACAATTTGTAGAAAAATGAGTAAAGGATGTGAATGGACAATTCAAAGAAGAAAACAAAAAAAAGGCTGATAAAAATATGAAAAGATTTCCATATTTTTCTACTAATAAAAAATACAAATTAAGACTTGTTTTTTACCCATCAGACTGGCAAGAAATAAAATGATTGATACTCTCCAGTGTTGATGGGGATAGGAGGAAACAGGGCTTTCAGAGCATTGCTAGAAATGTGGTTGGTTCAGCATTTTTAGAGACACATTTGGTGGTGTCTTTACAATGTAATTTTTCTGTGGCCTGGTAATTCCATTTCAAAGTAAAGATTCAGTTAAAGATATATATATATACATCTTGTTTATTGCACTGTTTATAAAAGAAGAAACCTGAAATATCCCATATTTTAAACAATAGGAGTATAGCTAACTAAAGTATGGCATACCAGTATACTGGAAAATTATTCAGCTGTTAAAAATATTGTACATCTGAAATGCCATCTCTATCCTTGTTAGATAAAAAGAGCAAACTGCAACCCAATATGTATAGCAAGATCTTATTTTTGTGAAAAATTATTGTTTATTTGTCTGTAAATATCTGTGTAAGCATAGGAAAAAAATCAGGATGTTATTTACTAACTTCCCAGGTATTACTCTGGAGAGATGTGTTTCGAGGTACAAAACAGGGACATCCATTGATTTATATACTTTGAAAAGAGTGTGGTATACTTGTTTGGGAGGGTTTAACTTTCTAATTTGTTCTTGTCTGCAATTTTTAGACAACTAGATCTTTAAAAAAGAAAATCAAACCCCAAACTTAATGAGAATGGACTTTGTGCCATGTTCAGGTAGGAACAATGAAGGACAAAGGAAAAAGAAGCCTGTTTCTGGCTTCATATCCACAAATACATTTTAAATGAGTCAAACTGTGGTAAATGCTGTTTTTTTTTTTAAAAAAAAGCCACATTGAAATAAACACCACTTTAATCAGTCTACTGGGAAAGTCAACAGGATCATATGATCTAGGTTAAAAAGTTCCTAGCTCTTGCCCAAATAACTGCAAGAGGGAGTAACTAAATCTCTTTAAAGCTTTTAGCTACTATTCAATAACATCATCTCAGGAAAAACAGTCAGTACAAGGTGACTTCTAATGCAGAGATTTTGCTGATGTCCCTGTGATATAGGTCAAAGACAGAGCAGAAATGCACCGTAAGTGATGCCGCAGCTACCCCCAGACTGGACTAGCTCATGTTTCTCAGTGTCTGATTAGCTGTTTTTGTTTGGCCCTTGGTCCTTTTAGCTCTCTGCTCCTTCTCTCTCTCTCTTAGTGTCAGTTATCAGAAGATATTTGGTTGTGAAAACAGTTTTTTTCTTCTTGCTGATGAGTCGGTCTTCAGGGTAAGCAGACTTTGAGAGTAAATGTGCTGCCAGAAAAGCATTAAAGACTTGGAACACAGGCCAAGTACACATTCAGTTAGTTTCTTTGGGGGCAAAGGTTCAACCTTCAGAGTGTGATTGGGAGCGCCCTGCTCGTCCCCAGTGGGGACTGGTGATACTTCGGAGACATTTCTGATCATCGCCTTGTGTGCTGGGAGCTTGTACCCATCGAGTCTCTGGCTTTCTTCCCAGGCATGTGCCTGGGGCTTGGTGCTGAGCTTGGCAAGCATCCATCCCCTACTCCTGTCCCAGGGCTCAGTAAATGCCTCCTCCACTTCCCTGTGCTAGTGCTGTAGCTCACCTTTGGGACTTGAAATCCTGCCCTGAGCAGTGGGCACTGATCAATCAGAACAGGTGCCGACCGAAGGCTGATGACTTTTAATTGCTAGACCCTGGGGGAAGTTCGGGAGCTCAAGAGTAGGAAGGAGGTGGGCAACAGAGAGGACACCCAGGGGTCTTGGGGCTTCTACCCCTTAGGGCCACCGAGGCCCCACTCTGCCTGAGCTAATCAGCTGGTGCCCTAATACTCTTGCACACCCGACTGGAGCCTCCCACGGCTGTGCCCACCCACAGGATCTTTGCCTGCATAGACTCGTGACCCTTGGCAGGCCTGGTTGCTACACCATCTGTCTCATGCCTGAGTTGTCCTGAGTCATATCAGCCTCAATTTAGGAATTTCTCACGAAACAATATCATATTGGGATTAAGTTGGACCTTAAGACTAAGCTGTTAATTTAGAATAGCTTGTTGGGGACGCTGTTGATATAACTGTACTTGTAAGGTTAATTTAACCACCGTTCTTTCTTTGTGTAGAGTGTTAGTTATTCAATTTGCATACACACTTAGGTCTTTTATTTTGTCTTGGTCATACGTAGTCCGCTGCCCTCGCCTGTGTCTTGAGTGGTTTCTGCTGCACTGTCTGATAAATGGACTTTAGTCTCTTAAAGACTCTGATTTTGTAACAGGTATTGAAGATGCTTACGGATGCCCTTGAAAAGACTGAGTGACCACTTGCTAGGACTTTGCTGTGACTTGTTGCAAATGAGCACAAGTTGGATTTTTCCTCCCTTTCCTATTTTCCTTCTTTCCTTTCACATCTTCGTTTTCTCCTGCACACTCAGTGAGCACACGGCGTCACGCCTCCTCTGCCTTTCTTCCCTGTGCCCTTTTTGTTGTTCCTTTGGGCTGCCTCTGGGCTGCCTTCTTTCTTAGGACTGATGTTTATGACCTCTGCTTTGTGTGACTGTTCACCACTTCAGTCATCTCGCTGTTTGGGTGCTGTTTGGCATCTTAGCAACTGGCAAGTTGTAAACACTCCACAAAACACGCTTCCTGTTTTATATTATATAGCTTTTTATCTTGAAAAGGACGGTGTCTCTGGCATATTCCTATTTTAAACTGACTATTTAGTAGACACAGTGGCTGGTTACCGTCTGTGAGTGGGTAGCTCAGAAAAGGCTGCCTGCAAGCCGACCGTGCTCATATCTAAAGAATCATCTGTGAGACTCCCTCAGTGTGTAATTACAAAGGCTGGGTTATGATTTGCTGGTTGCTTTGCTATTTATAGAGACTGCCACTGCACATGACTGTCTGCTCCCGGGAGCTCCGGCTGCAGGAGAGCAGATGGCAATGACTCTCCTGTTTTGCCCTCCTTAGCCTTGCTCTAGACCTCCATCTACCCCCCACCTCACTTCCCAGATGCCTGCTCCTTCTCTATCCTGATGCTACCTGTGTTCGATGTACATACTCCCAATGTTTTGCTGTTGCTGTCATTTTTGTACTGATGGATTTGCTGTCCCCAGAATCTCTTTACTGTTGATTCTTTGCTGTCATTGGATGTTAAATATGGCGCATCAGTTGTTGATGGCACTGCTTAGGAAATCAGACTTCATGTTTGTTGCAGGTCAGTTTCCCAGGGAAATAGACTTTGAGATGAAAATTACCGTGCACTTACGGGGAGGGTGCCCTCAGGAAGAACACTTAAAGGGAACAGGGAAGCAGGATCCCGGCAGAGGAGGAAGTTGAATTGTGATGCATATGCACCAGAGGCCTCAGCTGATCCCACAGAGTGTTCTGGAGCTGAGGGACCTTTCAGAGTTGTTTCTAACTGAGGCAGCGACTCGCCATTTCCCCTGACCAGCGTTCGCCCTGGAAGAGGGGGTGTTGGTGGCCAGGCAGCTAGCGCTCAGGCTGAGGGTAATTCCCACATAGGGGTTCAGCTAAAAGCCAGGGGCTGCCAGCAGTCTTAGCGTCTGGCTCATGAAGCTGGAGTTTGGGTGGTGCCCCACAGCATCCACTAAAATGCCCTTTTTCTAGTTTTGAGTAAGTAGATGCAATTTCTACCCTACTTTGAACTTGATTTTAATGTGAACGTAATGTAGGTTCCACATTCTGAGTCTTTTAAAAGCCAAGCATACTTATATTCTTTTTATGGTTCATTTTGGTAAAAAAAAAAAAAATGATGATGAATTCCATCAACAAGGCCAGTTTCAACAGAATAAGCCTTGCCTTACTGGACAGCCACTGCCCATAAAATTCACTGTCGCTCTGTGCTGATGGCTTTATCTCGAAAAACCAAAGCAGGAGGTGGGAATGGTGAAGGCGTGAAAGCTGTCGTATCAAAAGCTGTAGGGTTGATAAATTTGTGCAAACCTTTGGCTTGGTGGTTACAGTCCAAATATAAAAAAATCGTCGTGGAATAGGCATAATCCTTATAAGAAAATAATGCGGGTGCATCCTTTGATAATATCATCTATGTGTTTGATGAAACAGTGTAACAGATGTTGTTAAATCTGCCTGTGAAACCACAAACAGACGGAGTAGACCAGGCTGCCAGAGGGATATTAGACTGACCTGTATATTTCACAGACCAGGTTGTTGGGGCAGAGTACAGATTAGCTGACCCAAATGGCCAAGTCAGAGTTACTTCTCAGTCTATGAAAGAGGCAGAGTGCTCCAGGCCCTACAGGATACTGCAGAGCAGGGGCTGGCAAAGATTTTCTGTAATGGACCCCCTGTTAGAGATTTTTGACTTTGCAGGGCATGTGAACTCTATTGCACCTACTCAACTGTGCTCCTTTCTAGCGCAGAAGTAGCCATGGGCAATAAATGGGAGTGGGCATGGCTATATGCCAATATAACTTTGCAAAAATAGATAGTGGGTCAGACCTGGCCTGAGGGCTATAGTTTGCTGACCCCTTATGGCGAGGGCAGGTCTGGTTGCCTGAAGGCTCAGTCGTAAAGCAGATACTTTCTAAGACTTAGGCAAACTTCTAAGTGTATATTTTTCTTTAATCTGTAAAATGGCATTAAAATATTTACCTCCTAAGAATACTACAAGAAATAATGAAATAATGCGTGCTTGGTGTTTGGCACATGGGAAATGCTTGATAACTGGAAATTATTATTATTTACGCAACTCTAAAGAGTTAGAGTTGGGTGAAGTTAACCAGCTGAACAGTGTTGGGAAAGTGTTTGATAAATGAGGCTCAAATTATGTTTGGCTGTGTAACAAGATGTGTGTAGGGAACTCTTTTTGTCTTAGTTTGTCTGAGAGCCCAGGAGTTGTAGTTGGTGAGGCTCACACTGCCAGAGAGAAGAGGACTAACAAAGGACGTGGCTAGCTGGGGAATTGGTTTTGCGACCAGCTCTATGGCAGAGTCTGCTGCACTCACTGACACCGGTGTGTTCTCTTTGTTCTGGGCATGTGGCCTAACCACGTTTTTCAGCTTCCCTTGCAGTTCATTGATTGCCCACATAAATAGGTTCTGGTTAATGAAGTGCGAGAAGTCGTGGTTGCTGTTTGCAGGCCTGGCCGATGGACACCATCTGCACACAATCCTGGCTCTTTTTCCATAAACTGGCAATGTGGAGAGGACATTGGGCACCTCACGAGCCACAAGGTGGAAGGTGCCTGGTGCCCTGAATGACTGTGTGAAGCAGAGTGGCTGTCCCACTGGCTAATCCTGTGTGACTGTGCCCTGTATCTTTTTTTTTTTTCTGAAAAAGAATATATATCGGGCTGGCCAAAAAGTTTGTTCAGGCTTTTACGTAAGATGGTTAAGGAAAACCTGAACGAAATTTTTGGCCAACCCAATGTATGTATAAGTATAATTGAATCATTTTGCTGTACACCTGAAACTAACACAACATTGTAAATCAACTATACTTCAATTAAAAAGTATACGAGTATTGCTACTCCAGCTTTCTTTTGATTTCCATTTGCATGGAATATCTTTTTCCATCCCCTCACCTTCAGTCTGTATGTTTCCCTAGGTCTGAAGTGGGCCTCTTGTAGACAGCATATATATGGGTCTTGTTTTTGTATCCATTCAGCGAGCCTGTGTCTTTTGGTTGGATAATTTAATCCATTTACATTTAAGGTAATTATCCATATGTATGTTCCTATGACCATTTTCTTTATTGTTTTGGGTTTGTTTTTGTAGGTCCTTTTCTTCTCTTGTGTTTCCCACTTAGAGAAGTTCCTTTAGCATTTGTTGTAGAGCTGATTTGGTGGTGCTGAATTCTCTTAGCTTTTGCTTGTCTGTAAAGCTTTTGATTTCTCCATTGAATCTGAATGAGATCCTTGCCAGGTAGAGTAATCTTGATTGTAGGTTCTTCCCTTTTATCACTTTAAATAGGTCATGCCACTCCCTTCTGTCTTGTAGAGTTTCTGTTGAGAAATCAGCTGTTAACCTTATGGGAGTTCCCTTGTATGTTATTTGTCGCTTTTCCCTTGCTGCTTTCAACAGTTTTTCTTTGTCTTTAATTTTTGCCAATTTGATTACTATGTGTCTCGGCATGTTTCTCCTTGGGTTTATCCTGTATGGGACTCTCTGCACTTCCTGGACTTGGGTGGCTATTTCCTTTCCTATGTTAGGGAAGTTTTCGACTATAATCTCTTCAAATATTTTCTCAGGTCCTTTCTCTCTCTCTTCTCCTTCTGGGACCCCTGTAATGCGAATGTTGTTACGTTTAATGTTGTCCCAGAGGTCTCTTAGGCTGTCTTCATTTCTTTTCATTCTTTTTTCTTTATTCTGTTCCACAGCAGTGAATTCCACCATTCTCTCTTCCAGGTCACTTATCTGTTCTTCTGCCTCAGTTATTCTGCTATTGATTCCTTTTAGAGTATTTTTCATTTCAGTTATTGTGTTGTTCATCTCTGCTTGTTTGTTCTTTGTTAAACATTTCTTGCATCTTCTTGATCTTTGCCTCCATTCTTTTTCTGGAAGGTTGCCTATCTCCACTTCATTTAGTTGTTTTTCTGGGGTTTTATCTTGTTCCTTCATCTGGTGCATAGCGTTCTGTCTTTTCATCTTGTCTATCTTTCTGTGAATGTGGTTTTTGTTCCACAGGCTGTAGTTTTCCTTGCTTGTACTTTTCCTTGCTTCTGCTGTCTGCCATCTGGTGGATGAGGCTATCTAAGAGGCTTGAGCAAGTTTCCTGATGGGAGGGACTGGTGGTGGGTAGAGCTTGCTGTTGCTCTGGTGGGCAGAGCTCAGTAAAACTTTAATCCACTTGTCTGCTGATGGGTGGGGCTGGGTTCCCTCCCTGTTGGCTGTTTGGCCTGAGGCGACCCAACACTGGAGCCTACCTGGGCTCTTTGGTGGGGCTAATGGTGGACTCTGGGAGGACTCACGCCAAGGAGTACTTCCCATAACTTCTGCTGCCAGTGTCCTTGTCCTCATGGTGAGACACACTGCTCCTCTCTAGTTGTGGCATGTGGGTTTTCTCTCTCTAGTTGTGGTGCGCAGGCTCCAGGGTGCATGAGCTCTGTAGTTTGTGACACATGGGCTCTCTCGTTGAGGTGCATGAGCTCAGTAGTTGTGGTGCATAGGCTTAGTTACCCCACGGCATGTGGGATCTTCCCAGACCAGGGCTCGAACCCGTGTCCCCTGTATTGGCAGGCAGATTCTTAACCACTGAGCCACTAGAGAAGCCCTATGCTAGGTTTTAATTAGAGTTTAGTGAAAATAAAGACATATTTTTCCCCATCCGAGTTCATTGATTGCCTGCTCCATCTCCCTTGAATTTTATCCATGGATTCAAGAACTTCTGCTCTATACTTTATTTCTAGCCTTGGATGAGGAGAATCGTAGGGTTTTTATGGGGCATTACGTGCTTTATAAACAGCAGCTTATTGAGCTTCATAATATTTGAATATGGTAAATCTATGTCTTTACCTATAAACCTTAGCTTTTCAGGTACACCAATAACACAAAAACAATTCTATATAAAATACTCATTGCATTAAGTTTCCATTTGTTCAGATGCTTCATCAGTAAACTGGATGGTGCTTTGATCTTATATAACAATAATTCTTCCTTGAAAATGTTAACTTTTTCAATTTCTGCCTGACTTTTCTAAAATGTTTATAGACATTTCTTGTTTTAATCAGTCAACATATGTTCTGAGTATATGTAGAAGATTAGCTCTGAATGCATTACTGCCTTATAACCTCCCTACCTAAGAGCAAAGTGGAGAGGGCACAGGTTTGGAGTTAGAAAGACGAGCTTTTCTTTTTGTGAGTTTTGGCCTTAGGTAGGTTACTTACTCCTGGTAAGCCTCAGTTTGGTTGTCTATGAAGTGGATATAATAGGCTTAGCACCTAAATGGTGCTTAGTAAATTATTGCTATTAATATCTTCTCCCTTTTTTGACAGTCTAAACAAACAGCCTGGTTAAGTCTGAGTATTTGATGTGTGAGGAAAATAGCTAGCCACGTGAAACCTAACAGAAAGAGTATGCATCAGGGGTTTTGTTTGCAGGCAATGGAATTTGACTCTGACTTAAACCAAAAGAGAATTTATTACAAATGTATGGTAGAATTTACAACCAAAACTGAATTGTTATAACAGAAATAGGCAGCTTCAAAAGGTCTTTGGTGCATCCACTAGACTGATAAATTCCTTCTGCTATTTTCAGTCTTTACATCCCTCTGCTTAACATTCAGTGTCCAAGCAGAGAGACTGCAATGGGTTGATCCTTGACCATGAGCCTCCCTGGGAACTATACCAGGTTATTGAGAGGGAAGATGTAGAATGGGCTGTGGAGAACCCGGACTTAGCTGTGTATCAAGACTTTGCATCTGAGAAGTTACTGCCCAAAGGGTGCTGATAAAACAGGGTGGCCTAAAGACATGAAAGCAACCTAAATGTCCATTGACAGATGAATGGATAAAGATGTGGTAAATATGTACAATGGAATACTACTCAGCCATAAAAAAGAATGAAATAATGCCATCTGCAGCTACATGGATGGACCTAGAGATTATCATACTAAGTGAAGTAAGTCAAAAAGAGAAAGAAAAATATCATGTGATATTACTTATTTGTGGAATCTAAAAGATGGTACAAATGAATTTATTTACAAAACAGAAATAGACTCACAGACATAGACAATAAACTTATGGTTACCAAAGGGAAAAGGGAGGGAGGGATAAATTAGGAGTTTTGGATTAAGAGATAACATACTACTATATATAAAATAGATCATCTATAAGGACAAGTATACGAGTATAGCACAGGGAACTATACTCAATATTTTGTAATAACCTATATGGGAAAAGAATCTGGAAAAGAATATCTATATCTATGTCTATATCTATATCTATGTATATATATCTGAATCACTTTGCTGTATACCAGAAATTAACACAACATTGTACATCAATACATCAATACATCAATAAATAAATAAATTTAAAAACAGCGTGGCCTAAAAATGGCAGAAGTCCACTACCAAGAGACTGCCAAGTTCCCATCACCTACTGGTTGAAGGACATCCGGGCAAGATCAAATGGCTAGAGGGAGAAATGGACTTTATACTGACTCCATCAAATCCCGTTAACACCTGTGAGAGCTTATAGCACCACCTACTGTTTTAAAAGAAAATTTCCTTCTGTTAAAAGTCATGGCTTATTTTTTATAGTATTTAGGACAAGCAAGTGTAATAAACCCCAAACCAATAATTATCTGCAGTGGTTTAGGGAGATTAAAAAAATGCCTGCTCAGCAATGACTGTGTGCTGTTTGCAGTGTTTGTGATCATAGCTCTGAACTGCTGGCAGGTGAGTTGCTGCTGTAGCATCCAGGAAGTGAAACCATAATAATAAGGGGGTCCATTGACTACTTACTGTCATCTGTGTACTGTTCTAAGAGGCTGATGTAGACTATCTCATCTAAATACCATGTAACTCTACTAGAGGGGGAATACTGTATGCATTTGGCAGAGGAAGAAGCTGAGGCTCAGAGAAGTAACTTGGCCAAGATCGTACACCTAGTAAGTGGGAGAGCTGGGGTTCTAGCCCAGACAGTTGGACTCTCAGGACAACAAGTGCCTGGGATTCTCTAGAGCAGGGAACTCTCTCCTGATGACCAGGGTGGTTGGTACCTCATGTGTCTATCAGCAGGGCACACCTGCAGTGTGATTCATTTTCCTGTTTACATCTGATTAATAACACACTTTTGTCTTTAAGAATATATACCTAATAATCATAACCAACCCTTATATATCGCTGTGTGCCAGGCACTTTTCTAAGTACTTTACATTTATTAATTCATTTATGCTTCTCAACATCCCTATGAATTAAGTACTGTTTTGAATCTCCATTTTACAGATGAGGATATGGTTCAGTAACTCTTCAAGGTCACATAACTAGGAAGTGACAGAGGCTGTGTGTCAACCCAGATAGCCTGGCTGCTTGCTGTCTGTGTACTGCCCTGTAGTGTTTGTAAGAAGTTATTTTAAAATAGTCCATGTGTATTTGGATATAAGATAAATCACAGAGGTGTGTATGCTCGTGCTCTAATCTTAGAAAAATGTGAAGGTGGAGTGAAAGTGACAGAAGTTTAGGAAAGACTGATTTAAACAGTTTCTAATTTTTATTGTAAGCAGTGCTTGAATATCTACTTGGGCCTACTTGCTAGAGTTTCTCCAGAGTAGATACAGGGGTGTGGATTTACTGGGTTATTGTTCTCCAAAATGACTGTACCAACATGTTTTACTTTTTTTTTTGGTCGCTATAAGTGAGTTTTATGTAGTTTTCCTAAGAGTTTCTAGAATTTGTAGGCCCTCGAGACTATTGGTAATAATAGAAATTAAGTAGAATTTGGTTGTTTGTTACTCCTAAGAGCATAAGAGAAGGAGAGTCTGCATATTTACCTAAGAAATATTCGTCCGTTTGTGCGTTCCCCTGCATGTGGGTGTGCACATCATCAAACAATGTTTCTTATTGCTACATAAACATTCCATCCATCCATCCATCAATCCATCACTTTACTTCTTCATTCTTGACTTATGTTGTTTCCTTGCCTGGAACATAAATTCTATCCCTTCTCCACATTCCACTGGTCCGCTGAGCTCAGCTTCATCGATTGATTCCTCCTGTAGGGTCTGTCTGCACCTCGCGCCCTCCACTGCCCCTCACCCCGCGTCGCCCATCCCAGTCTGCTCGTATGCTCTGCAGCAGACTTCTGCTCTGAAGCAAATCGTCAGCTACTCCAGGACAGAGGTTATTTTATGTAATTCTTTGGTATTTTCCAAAACCGTGTGCACGTTCCCAGATGCACAGCTGAACTTGTTTCCTTGCCCAGCGAGTCGTCCTTATACTCACCATACTGTAAAAAAGAAGGAAAGTTAACATTTCATTGAGCACCTGGTATCTGCCAGATACTATTCTTAGAATTTTATGTCTAAGCATAGTATCTGCTTACGTTTGCTTTTACATCTGTTACGTTATTGAAAACCTAAAAACCCTGTGAGGAGAATGTTATCCATTTCTTAGGCTGGAAAAATTAGATTATCAATCTTTAATAAATATGTAGCTATAATGAACAGGTCAGCATTTAGACCCAAGCCCATCTGACCCCCCAAACCCATACCGTTTGCTGCACTGTCCTGCGCCATTTGGTGTTAGACCCTCCCTTTAAGGTGTTTCATGATGATGCCTTGCATTCCTGACTTCCTTCCTGCACAGTCCACTTCCAGGGGAGCAGAGCATCCTTTTCCCTGGGGTAATACTGGGTCCTTTCCCTGTACCATCCTGACGCCCACCTGGAGCCCCCCTTCTTCACACTTAGTTTGACTTATATCCACATAAGTAAAGCAGTATGCCTGCCTACTTTTTTTTTAAACTAGCATTTCTGGATTAAAACATCTCTTAAGGTAGAATAACTCTGGGTCCCGGAACACGAGATGCTTTGCAGGACACACAAACCTTGCTACACTTTGAGCTCACTTTTTGGGTGGTCAGAGAGCTCACAGAGCTGGTGTCTTTGGACGTCTCTGTGCAACTAGCCCCAGAGAACTGCCCAACTGACTCAGGACCAATCTGCATCTGTTCGCTTGTGTTTCCTGCCCCAGGGATTCCGAGCCAGCCCTCGGCACCTTAGGAGACGGGCCGCAGCGGCTGCAGCTGCCCGGCTGGAAGAAGCCAAGCCTGCCGTGGAGGTTCACCACCAGAGCGAGCAGGAGATCTCAGTGAGGAAACGAAGAATCAAGAAAAGCAGCCGCGTCCAGCCAGAATTCTACCACTCCGTCCAAGGCGCTTCCACCAGAAGACCTGTAAGTAGGGAACTGTCTTTTCAAAGAATATTAAATACATTGTCACATGGGGTGGTCCTTCTCTTAGTCTTCAAAAATGATCAGATTGACTTTAAGTAATTCAGTTATTCTCTTATTGTCCCAGCAAGTAGTCGGGAACTCACGTGAGTGCCAGCGAGGAATGTGGTTTCCCAGGAAGCGCTGGTCAGCGGTGGGCAGGGGTATTGAAAGCTGGTGAATCCTGACCACATGAGAGTGGGGTCTAGAGCCCGGATGGGGCCATGGAGTAACCCAGCTGAGGCCTGCAGTGGTGAGAGCTGAGTTGGCGGAGGCGGGTGACAACAAAGCAGCATCGGGATGGTGAGGTGTGGAGGGAGGGGCTGACCCCTTCATCTGCAGCTGTCCTCCAGGTGATGCCGAGGGAGCTGGCCCCTCCGGGTGGTTTTTATGTTGCTCCCAGGCGGCACTGCTGGCCTCTTCTAGCAAGTGCCCTGGGTCAGCCGAGCTGCCTTACCAGTTACCAGGGAAGTTACCTGAATAGTTACCTGGGAAGCTTGGTGCCCACCTGGTCTTCACCCCTTCTCCTCTCCTGAGCACACTGTTCCATGTGCTCTGACCTTCTGTCTTGGTTGGGGCTCTTACACAGGGACTTGTTGCCGGGGCTGTGACAGTTAAGGATTTGGGGCTTAGACACTGACATTTAAAAAACTTTCAAGGAGTATTTCATGACTGCAGTAATCTTGCATTGCTTCAGCATTAAAAAAAAGTTTCCCTATGAGTCCTTCCTGTGCTGTGGAGAGCCTATGATTGTCGTGACTCATGCCAGCTGAGGGGAGCCAGCAAGATTTAATGTGATAATATGTCTCTGTAAATTATTAAGACAGACCTGCCCTTCTGTGGGGTAACTGTGTAGCAGACGCATGTGGAGTTTGCGGCCAGGCCAGTGACAATGGGAAGAAACTGAATTCCTTTACAGAAAAGGTCCTGTTTAGCCAATGGTAAAATAAGCACATACTTAGAGATGAGAGCCTTCCTTTCATGATTGAATAAAACAAAGGCTAAGTAGAATTTGGTATCTACGCGGAGCAACAGGAAATTGTAGGAAAATTTATTCATTCAACAAACGTAAGCTTTTTTATACAGGAAATAAGAGATGCACAGGTATGTATTAATAACTAACGGTTATTGAGGGCTTACTTGTATAACTGGAATTATTCACCTTCTGAATGATGAAACTGAGGCCCAGAGAGGTAAATAACTTGCCTAAGTTGACCCAGTTGTTTGGGGGTAGAGTCTAGGCTTTGGGTCTAGGCAGTGGACTCCAGGGCCCCAGCACTTCCTCTGCAACCTTCTGCCTTCTTGCGCCCCAGCACCTCACCACTGAGTCCATGGACAGACACGCACACGAGTAAACGGAGTGCAGGCCTGTGTTAGGGAAGTGCTGCCGTGGACCGTGCACCTGGCATTAGGGAACATGGTGCATGGCCAGAAATACTTGCAGAGAAGCAGAAGCCTGAGGCGCGTCCTGAAAGAGGAGTTGATCCGGTGGGAAGTGGAGGGAGGCGTCTCTGACGAGGAGAACGTGTGCAGAGCACAGAGGCATGACCGCGTGTCAGGCCCGGGGGACAGCTCGAGGTGGTGCTGGTAGATGAGACCAGGGTCATTAAGGGATACATTATGCTGAATCGTTGGGTTTATCTTCTGTGACAGGGCTCTGTTGAAGGTAGGGAATAGGCACATTGCTTCTCCTGCTCAGAATCTAGCTAATTCTTTCTTCTAATCTCCCCATGTGGATGGAGAAGTACGTGATCATCATCAAAGTTTAGGAGCCCTCCACCCCCCCTTATTCCCTCCTGAGCACTGTACCTAAGTGCCTTGGTAATAAGACATAGTTCCCATGCCTGGTGACTCTGCCCTGGAACACCTCTCCTTGCTCTCTGTTTGCCTGGAGAATTCCAGTTCACCTCTGAACACTGACTCGAGATCAGGCGGCTTATTCAGGAAAGTCTTTTCTGATCCTTCCCATCAGAGTGAGGTGCATTCTGCTTTGGTCCTCGGCCCTTTGTACAGATCTCCAGCAGCGCAGTTACTCAAGTGAAAAAGGCAGGCTCAGTAGTGAGATGGACACGGGTTCGACTCCCGCTCTATGTATCTGGCAGGAAACAGCTGGCACCATAAGAGTTTAATGGAAGGACTGTTTCCAGAAGCATGGGCAGGGCTGAGATGCTCCAGCAGCCTTCAGGTGGAACCTACCTACCTATCTGCCTACCTTCCACCCCTTGTCTGCAGGGGTGGCAGACGGCAGGGGCCTTGCTGGGTCCTGGTCAGAGGGCTGGAACCAAGGAAGCAGCCTTTCCCAGGAGCTGTGGCCGAGGCGTGCAGCCCGGCCAGAACCCAGTGAGTCAGGAAGGGGGCAGGGCAGAGTCACCAAGGATGGGCAGAGTCTGAGGGGACAGACAGGGACCCTGGCAAGTAAAAAACATACGTGGTCATCTTTGCCGAGCTGTTCAACTCCTCGAGACTCAGTTTTCTTACTGTGAAGTGATAATAACAACGGCGACCTCACTGAGGGGTGAGGATGAACTGACGTGTGGAATTAGGTGGCCTGCTTGGCATAAATACTCAGTACATGATAATTCCTTCCTCTCCTTCTCCCCCAGACCTTGACTTCCTTGGGGTCCACATCGTCTGGCCTAGCATATTTCCTGGCATATGACATCTGATGCATTTTATTGAACAAATGAATGAATGATATTTATACATGACGTGTAGGTTAGGCACTGTAGGAATTCAGAGAATGGAGAGGTTTTTTTCTTTTACCCCCGAAATAAGGTGGTTAGGGGGTAACTACTTAACGGAAGAGACAGGATTGAATTGGGCTTAATTATGTGTAGGAATTGGAGAGCCAGCAGACGTCAGCTCTGGGAAATAGAGTAAGCTGATAACTGTTTGGCTGGATGTGGGGGATTATGAGAAATGTACAAGATAAAGCTGGAAAAAGTGATGGGGCCGGAATACCACTGTGTTTAAACTTCATTTTCTGTGCTTCATGGAGACCCTGGAAGAGATGAGTAGCATCATCATAGCAGGATTTTAGGAATTAAACCTGAGCAGGCTGGGTCAGAGGGGACCAGGACAGGGCCGGGTCAGTAGCTACTGCAGAGGTCTGGGTGTCCGGTGATTAGGACCTGAGCTTGGACATTGCCTGTAGCTCTCTGCCGGCATCTGGTGGTCACTGCTGGTAGGGAACCTGAGGAAAGCCTTTGCCCTCTCCTCTTCAGAAAGATCATTTGGAAGGGAGCAGGGTTAGAGGACAGGAAATAGCAGTGGAGGCTGCCTTGTTGCTAGGGGCAATAAAAACATTCCAGGAGCTTCTTTGGGGCGGGTAAAGCTCACTTCCTCCATCTGTGTGCTTCTCCTAGGGTCATTGTTTTGTAGACTGGAAATCGTCAGAGTTGGTGGCAGGAGGCTGTTGGCTTCGTATGTCATGTGATTCCTGCTTAGCCTCTGCTGACATTTCCCTGTTTTCATGCTGTAGGTGGACTTGAGCGCCGGCCTTGGGTCCTCTTCTGGGTTTGGTTAGGTGCAGCCAGTAGGGCCAGCACATGAGCCCGGAGCCTGTGCCTTTTCCAGCTTACACAGTGGGAGGGAGAGGGGGGACAAGTCAGTGTCAACTCTGATGGTGGCCTGGAGATGAAATAAAAATAAATCAGCTGTGGTGACTCAGGATTATTTGAATGACTCTATGTGAAGCACTCCAGGCGTTTCTAGCAGCAGTCTGAGTAAGAAACAGGCCCACGAGTCAAAAGACTGACACAGGACGTAGCAGCGAAGGAGATGACTCAGAAGCTGTGACAGTGCACTTTCAGCCAGGAAGCGGGCCCCGAGCCACATGGAATGCATTATACTTTAGCATCTCCGGCTGCTCCAACCTAGTTACTTTTTCTGAATTCATCATTTGTACTCCAACGTGGCTATAAGAATTAGTAACGGAGATCCTAATATAAACATAATTAGTAATATATGTGTTTTCTTTGCTCCTCTTTTGAAAAATGAGATGTTTCTAAGAGTGAGTAAGCCAAACATTTATCCTGATTTTCTCTTTTAGATCTTGGGACTTATCCTATATATTGAGACATGTCACTGGAACATTTAGGAATTTTTACCACCTTGGAGCAGAAAAGATAATTAGATCCACATCTCCCTTGGTTCTTTAGTATTTTGACATTGCAATTGGGTCTGAATCCTAGAGCTTGAAACATCACCATCATCACCACCATCACTGGAGCACTCACATCACTGCACGCTCGCTACCTCGGCAGCCCACAGGCAGCAGGTGTCTCTGTGCTTCCCTGTTTTCTCCCCTTTCATCTTCCCAGCAGTTCTCTGGGGCAGGTGCTCACTCTCCGGAGGAGGAAACCTGTCAACATCACACAGCTGGTGGATGATGGAACGAAGATATAAACCCAAGTGTTCCGACCGGAGCAGTTGGAATAGATTCAAATGATCATGTTTCTAGGCCTAGAGGTTTATCCTAATGAATACTTTCATCAGTTTGAGTCTCAGGTTTCCTAGCTGCATAGAAGTTTTTTAACTTTTGCGTCAATCAAAACCTATTTTTAAATGGTACTGGAAAGCATAGATAAGCCCCAAACCTCACTCTTGCCATGCTTTTCGTTCAGCCTCTCCTCCTGGGGCAGAGGACCTGGGAGGCAGCAAGAGTCTTTCTACCTAGAGCCCTCACTTGAGCCTGTTAATGTAGAACAAAAAGGGGAAATCAAAACTTTAGAGCACCTGAAAATAACCAGGCACCCTGACTCTGTCCCTGTTACATTTCACTGATTCCAGTTTTGTGCACATGTCAACCCCATCGCCTGCATTTCCTGGACTTAGAGTCTCTGACACTAGCTCATAGAGGTGAAGGACTCTCTGATTAAAAACTGCCAGCGCCCCCAGGTACCGGCCAAGCGGTAGCCCTCTCCCTGTGCTGGCAAAACTGAGGCCCACGAGCTTCTGTCCTTCACTCTGGGGCTCCTGCCCCCAGTAACTGGATTATCAAGCCTGATACATTTTAAAAAAAATTTTATTGAAGTGTAGTTGATTTAATGTTGTGTTAATTTCTGCTGTACAGCAAAATGATTCAGTTACACACACATATATATATATATATATATATTCTTTTTCATATTCTTTTCCACTCTGGTTTATCACAGGATATTGCATATATTTCCCTGGGTTATACATTAGGACCTTGTTGTTTATCCATCCTTATATAGTAGTTTGCATTTGCTAATCCCAAACTCCCAATCCTTCCCTCTCCCACCACCCTCCCCCTTGGCAGCCACAAGTCTGTTCTCTATGTCTGTGAGTCTGTTTCTGTTTTGTAGATAGGTTCATTTGTGTCATATTTTAGATTCCACATAGAAGTGATATCATATATTTGTCTTTCTCTGACTTACGTCGTTTATGATAATCTCTAGGTCCACCCATGTTGCTGCAAATGGCATTATTTCATTCTTTTTTATGGCCAATATTCCATTGCATCTATGTACCACATCTTCTTTATCCATTTATCTGTCAGTGGACACTTAGCTTGTTTCCATGTCTTGAACCTGGTACTTCTGACTCAGGCAGGCTTAACGCAGACAATTGGCGGTCCTGCTTTCTGAAAGGTGAACACTGGGGAAGAAGCTGGTGTGGCCTGAGGGGTGGAAATCAAATTTCCAGTTTGGATATGTTAAGTCTGAAATATCTACTAGATTTCCTAGGGTCTGGATTTCATGGGGTTGTCAGTACATGGATATTATCAAATCCAGGAGACTGATCAGGATAACCCAGGAAGTGAATACTGATAGAGAAGGGCGTTGAGGGCTCAGTTGGGGTCCTCCAGAGCCAAGAGGTTAGGAAGAGGACGGAGGTGCCCTTTAACTTCTGATGCCTTCCTTCAGAAAGACAGATGCAGAGAGCAGATTGGTGGTCGCCAGAGGTAGGGGGTGGGGGTAGGGGAAAACACAATTTAAAAAAGTACACACAACTGAATACCTCTGTTGTTTTCAGTGACACAGAAAAACAAACCCTTGAATACACCAAAAAAAAAAAAAAAAAAAAGAATGAAAGAAAAAAGGAAAAAAAATTCCAGGTGGCTTATGCAGAGGTGGGTCCAGGGCTCTTGACTTTCACTGAAGGATGTTCGCCTTCCGCCAAGAAAGGGCAGCATGGCAGGCAGAAACTTTAAAGAGCAGCAGGAAAGGATTTCCCATGCAAATGCATTACTCCTCCCCAGCCTTGCCTTTTCTCCTACCAGACCACTTCCTTGACCTCACCTTCCTTTTCCTTCCGTTGTTGGATTTTGTTTTCGAGTCTTGGGGAAATTTTCTGTTTTTCTCTTTGCAGCTTAGGTCATTGTAAGGCTGCAAGATACTTTGGAACATTGCACAGTTTTTTATTTATTTATTTATTTATTTGGCTGTGCCAGATCTTCGCTGCGGCACGTGGGATCATTAGTTGCGGCATGTGGGATCTAGTTCCCCGACCAGGGATCAAACCCAGGCCCCCTGCATTGGGAGTGCGGAGTCTTACCCACTGGACCACCATGGAAGTCCCTTTTGCATAGTTTTTCTTTGTTTTAAATTAATATTAACAGGTTTCAGGCCATCTTTGTAGTCGGGAGCCTGCTGCTGTGTAGAAAAGACTAGCCAGACATCCTTGATCTTGTTGAGAATGTAGGATGTTTCTCTGTCCCTTTCCTGCTTAGGTTGTTCAGTGGTCTTCCCTTTCCCTTTCCTTTTCCAGTGTGTAGCCCCATGCGGCTTTATTTGCATAACCTCAGGACACTTCTCTTTCTGGGGAAGGCTTGCTTACAGCTCACACCTTCCTTTGGGTTAATTAATTGGTGAATACAAAGCTCCTAAAGGAAATGTTTGTTTCCTTTTCCCTTTGGAGTTCTAGATAATGAACTGAATGAATAAAGTCAAATTTCTTTTGCTAACTGCTTAAGAAGGATTTTGTGGAATAATGTCCATTCAGCTTACTGAGTCTGTGCTCATTGCTACACCTCCCTTACAGGACCTTACCAAAGGTTTCATTTATTATAAAACTGCTATCAGTAGCTATAAGAATAATTGGTGCACAGGATCATGCGGCGTACATGGTCTATATTAAATGAATGGTGCTAATATAGATAGAGTTTAGTTTCTCAAACAACTCATGAAACCAAAATGAACTTGGTGAAGGGGTTCATGTGCTCTGCTTGGAGAAAAATAAACACATTCTTCTAACTCATGATTCTTTTCAAAGCCAGCATTTGACTGAAGCAAGGCCTGTTGCCATTGTTTTTGTCTTTCTTGTACTCAGCACCACTTGCTGTCTTGAAAACCTTAAATTCTTCAAGCTCCAAGGAAATAAAACTTACAGAAAAAAAATTTAATTAATTAATTTTTTATCTTTTTATTTTTGGCTG
The DNA here is from genome assembly GCF_964374135.1 of Grampus griseus. Lineage (NCBI taxonomy): Eukaryota > Metazoa > Chordata > Mammalia > Artiodactyla > Delphinidae > Grampus > Grampus griseus. Next base: position 43,357,378 of record NC_139004.1, on the reverse strand, counting down.
CGTTGGGTCTTCATTGCTGTGCACGGGCTCCCTCCAGCTACGGTGAGCAGGGGCCACCCCTTGCCACGGCCTGCGGGCCCCTCACCACGGTGACCTCTCCTGCTGTGGAGCATGGGCTCCAGGTGTGCTTTAGTCTTCTTTTTTTTTTTCCAGAAAATTTTTAGATAGCCACTTGTGCCTTCAAAATTTCCATGGATGGGGTGGATAAAAGAGCTGAAAAGATAGCTCCTTTAGAGATGGTCTAGTTTATTTCTTTACTTCTAACCAGAACAGTCTTTACTTTATTTCTAACCTAACCAGAATGTTAAAATGTTCTGGGAAGATGGGTATAAATTTCTTTATTTTAAAGGACACAGCTCTTCCCTTGGAATTCTGTTTGATGTTTAACAGCCGTGTTTGCCTGGGGTGACTCCTTGACCTTTGCCTAAATCCTGTGGTTTACAACTTAAAACCATTTCCTATTGTACCACCTGTGAAGAGGTACTGTGAAAGATCTAGAGCTTGTCTCTCTTCGTCCAGTGCTTTCAATGATGAGGTCTCCCCTTGTCTGATGGCTTGTATTCATAGCCAGTTCATTGTACTTGAGAATCAAAGAGCTGCTTCTTTTCTGGGCTCATGGTTCCATCTCTCTGGACCTTTTCTCCTAGACCTAATTCTCCGTTCTTCCAAATATCACTGTTGTGCTCCTCTCGGCCCCCTCCTGGTGAGTGGCAAGAATCCATCTGATTTCTCTCAATAGTGCCTCTCTTTTTTTTTTTTTTCCCCAATTGTGAGGTGATGAGTGTGGTTCAAAAAAATCAAACTGTGGAAACTGAACAATCGAACATATCCAAACAGAATTTAGTTTGTGCCTTGGGAGAAAAGTGGTCAGTTCTGGAAACGACAGTGATGTTTCAGGAAAACTGCTGCTTTGCAGTAACTCTTGTGAATGAAAAATGCCACCTGCCATATTAGTAAGCAAAAGATGTTGCAGCCATCAAGCCATCACATTACAGCCACCTGACAGTGAGCCCTGGGGGAACTCAGGATGGAAACAAAGAATGCCTGCCATCTAGCAGTCAGTCACTGCAGTCTCCCCTCATTGTGCACCCCCCCAAAGGGACTCAGGATGAGAAAGCACAGGATACTGGCCCCAGATAGCTGAGGTACATATCAAAGGAAGATTTCAGGTAGCCCAGACATAGGCTCTTCCCATACATAGAAAAGTGCTAAATTCCTTAACTTGAGATGTCTGGTTTTCTTTATTAACAATAATCTTTTGATGTTCTGACTACCTGGTCTTTGTTGCAAAAACTCCTGTATATCCTGGCTCCCCGCTTGCCTTTTTGGAGCCGTCCCTCAGAGCTAGCTGAGAGGCTGTGTTGCTGGATTAAGTCCTCAGTTTTGTCTGCTGAATATAACATAACTCTCAACTTTTAGGTTGTGCATTTTTTTCACACTTCATATTTTGAAAAGTGTGTTCATATTCATGATCTCATTTAATCTGCACAAGCAACTTGTATCTTGAATGGGGCTTAATATTGTTAACCCAGTCTGACAAAAGTGAGTTTCAGAGAGTAAGGACTGGCCCAGGTCATCAGTCTAGATGGAAGCAGACGTCCTTTGTCCCTGCCGTCTGTTAGGAAGAGCTTCAGCTCCAAGAGCACTTGGGGATTGGGTGGGAAATTTCAGGGACAAGAATATAGATTCCAATAGACTGGAGGAATTATGCATGTTTTCATCCTGACTCATTCCTGAGGAGTAGCTATATACCTTTGAGAGCATGCTCACAGCCTGCATTATCTGTACCGCTACCCCAGGGTACCAATGTATTGGCAAGTCCGCTTTGGTCTAATACTACCAAGTCCATGCCACAGCCTCCACACTTTGTGCTCGGTTATCACATGGTAAAGTAGCTAATTAACTCTGATGCTGGGGAATATCCTTGACCTGTCAGCACTGACCCCCCACTGCGTGCAGCTCAGCATCTCTGTGGTGGATGAAGATCAGATACCTAAATTAATCTGATGTTAAGATGAGGTTTAAATACTTTTGTGTACTGTTCCTGGGAATGTGGAATGGTGCAGCTGCTCTGGAAAACAGTATGTCAGTTCCTCAAAAATTAAAAATAGAAATTGTAAGGTCCAGCAATTCTACTTCTGGATATATACCCAAAAGAATTGAAAGCAGGGTCTGGGAAAGAGATGTTTGTACACCCATGTTCATAGTAGCATTATTTGTATTAGCCAAAAGGTAGAAGCACCCCAAAAGGTGCATTGATGGATTAATTATAAACAAAATGTGATGTATCCATACAATGGAATATTATTCAACCTTAATGAGGAAGGAAATCATGACACCTGCTGCAACATGGATGGATCTTGAAGACATTATGCTGAGTGAAATAAGATAGTCACAAAAGGACAAATATTTCTCTGTGAGGTTCCTCGAGTAGCAAATCGTAGAGACAGAAATTGTCAGCGCAAGTTCCTGTGCCTGACGCACAGTGAGGCCAAACAAACGGAAACATCGGAGTTTGGAGCAGAGAAAGGTTTATTGCAAGGCCATACAAGGAGATGAGGTGGCTTGCCCAGAAAAGCCTTGAGCTCCCCGAAGGGTTTTGGCAAAGCATTTTTAAGGACCAGGAGAGGAGGGGTCTCAGGGTATGTGATCAGCTTGTGCACAGTTCTCTGATTGGCTGATGGTGAGGCAGCAGGGTGGTGTCACAGGGGTTAACATTATCAGTCCTTAGGCTCCAGGAGGCCTGGGACTTGTGCTCATGGTCATCAAGTAGTTCTTCCATTTAGTAGTGGTGGTGGGGTTTCACATCTGCAAAACCACTCAGGAAATTTGCATTAAATACTATTATCTAGGTACTTCAGAGAGGAGCTAAAGCGGAGGATATGGGGGAAGGCCTGTCCCAGGAAGGCCCCATAGGGTCCTGCTCTGTTACAAAAGTAGAATGTCGTGGTTGCCAGGGGCGGGGAGGAGGGAGTGGGGAGTTGTCTGATGAGTATGGCCTTTTAGTTTTGCATGATTAAAAGAGTTTGGGGGAAATTCCCTGGCGGTCCAGTGGTTAGGCCCGCTTTCACTGCCGTGGCCCTGGATTCAGTCCCTGGGTGGGGAACTAAGATCCCGCAACCTGCATGGCGTGGCCAATAAATAAATAAATAAATAATAAAAGAGTTCGGAGATTGGGTGCTCAACAAGGTGAATGCGCTTAATAGTACCGAACTGTATGCTTTAAAAAGGTTAAGATGGTAGGTTTTACGTTTTGTGTATTTTACTGCAATTAAAAAGAAATTGAGTTTAAACAACAACTGCAGGCAAGGAGGCAGAAGAGTCACAGTAAAGGTTCACAGAATAAGGGCCCAAATGATAAGAACATCAGAGAAGATACATTTAGCTTATTTTAAATAAAAAGCTCATGGAGTGTGAGAAACACAAGGTAGCAAGGTACAAGTAGCAACTGCTAAGGAAAGACTCACTTACTAATTGGAGGATGTGTTCTTATATACATGGTGCAGGCATGACTGTGGATTGAATGTCACATGTCAAGACATGCTGTTTCATATGCATGAAATGACAGTTGCTATCATTCTTAGAAAAGAGAAACTCCTTAGAATGTAAAGTCTTAGTTGAGGTTTTAAGGGCTATTGTATAATACATTTGCATGAGTTAAAATATTGTACTCCGGGATAAGCAAGATTGATCTAAAACAATGTAAACTTGCATTTTAAGTCAAAAGATTGTGTTATTTTGTGATCGGTTTGTGTTCTTGTGTCAGAAAAACTTCAGAAATAAAGTAGATATGTTGATGGTGTTCAGAGCCAGGATTTTCAGTTGGGAGAGAGAAGAGATGCAGGTGTGAAATCAGGAAAGTTAAGTAAATCCTTAATTGAATTAGAAATATCAGTTTGAACACACAGTGAGGTTTTTTCATTAAAAAAAAAAATTTCCTGGCTCTGCCCACTGAACAGGGCTAGAAATAGTGACCAATCCAGTAGAAATGCCCATACAGTATTACAGTATCCTAATGTCATTCCTTTTTAAAAATTAATTCATTTTTTAAATTGAAGTATAGTTGATTTACAGTATTATGTGAGTTTCAGGTGTAGTGCATAGTGATTCAGTATTTTTGGAGATTATACTCCATTGTAGGTTATTACAGGATAATGACTATAATTCCCTGTGTCATTTCCTTTTTTTCTTTTTATTGGTGAATTTTATTTATTTATTTTTAAGATTTCTTTTTTCTTTTTTTTTTGGCTGCACCACGTGGCATGCGGGATCTTAGTTCCCCAACCAGGGATCGAAACTGCGCCCCCTGCCTTGGAAGCGCGGAGTCCTAACCACAGGACTGCCAGGGAATTCTTTTTCTTATGGAAACAAATCCAGGCTGTGTCTTGGGTCAGGTTCCTTAGGCACAGCCTGAGAGGCTGTAAGTGATGTATTGAGGGGGAGGGTCAGGAGAGGAACAAGGGAAGCAGGGAGGGTGGGGGCAAAGTCAGATGCTGGCTTGGCAGGGGCTGGCTCTGCCTGGTCCTGCATTGGCTCCAGGGAACCAGTGCACAGAGTTCATCTCAACTGGAAGCCAGCCTTTTGTCCCCAGCTGAGTTAGTCACAGGCTCTGGGCTCCTGGAGAGGGAGGGTGTGAGGAAGCTTGGGGTAGCCCAGGGGAATGCTGTGAAGAAGGGGCAGCTGTGAGCCATTAGGGTCAACAGCTGGATAGAGGGATGGAGGGATGGGCGGCCAGGCACTCGGCAGCCATCACAGGCTCCTTGGAGAAATGGCTGATTCCAGGTCTAGAATGAGAAAGGGAAGATGAGCCCGACACACCTTTTTTTTTTTTTTTTTTTTGCCTTTTATTGACAACTCTTTATTTTTTGAAATTTCAAACTTACAAGTTCAAGAGTAATAACTATGAACAGTATAATCTTCCTCTAGATCATCAGTAAGCCTTTTGCCATTTGATTTCTCTGTACACATAAACACACACACACATTTTTGGGAACAGTTTGAGGAAGTTGCACACATTATAACTCTTCATCCCTAAATACTTAAAATATATATCACCTAAGAACAAGGACTTTCTCTTATATGTTACATTTCAGTTATCAAATTCAGGAAGTTTAACATTGATTCAATACTATTGTCTAATGTGTACCTGTGTTCAGATTTTCCAGTTGTTCCAGTATTGGCCTTTGTTTTTTCTATCCAGGATCCCATTCTACATTTAATGGTCAATAAACTGACCTCTTTACTTAGTCTCCTTTAATATACACACTGGCTACCAAGTTTGGAACCATAGGAGAGTATGTAATATGTGGTTTATTAATATTACATTAAGATACATGTAAAGTAATAGTACCTGTTTCAAGACTTTATAAAGCCAGGCACATCTTGTCAAACCAGAAGACAAGGAAGCATCAAAGATTACTGTGGTCTTGTCAGAAGAATCAGGAGTTAAACTTGGAGAGGCTCCTACTGCCTAGTCAATAAGAATAATGATCACAGTGGATTGAATATCACATCAGTATATTTAAAATCCGTGATATATGACATTTCAAAAAAAAACAAACTCTCATTGTTGACCTTTGGAGAATGCTAAGTGAACTAACTCACTTTTCTGGAAAATAATAAAGAGAAAGAATCAAGCATTGTCGTGTCTTTGCTGTAAGAGTTTATTCTGCATGGTAATCAAATGGTGTTGTGGAGGGAAGGAGTGATGGAATTCGATGTCACCACTTTGCAAATCCAGGTGAATAATGACCTAGACAGTGATGGTGATCGTCAGTGACGCTGACACTGCAGGAGAGACATCAGGTGCCTGCTGATGAAAGGACCGGTAACAGTATCAAACTGCTAGTACTAATTACAGAGTTACACAGAACATAGGGTGGAGCTATGTGTTAGGTGATATATTGAAGACAGAGTTAGCAAAATGCAGACTCTGGGGAACTTCGGGGCAAACACTCCAATTTCTTCGACGAATAAATTGTAAGAAATAAAAAGTAGCAGGAGTAATCTATCGATTAAAAGAGATTGAAGGGACCTACCAACCAAATGTAATGTTTAAGCCTTGTTTCAATGAGCAAACCAAATGTAAAAAGAATTCTTGAGAAAGTTGGGGACTGATTGGATATTTGATGGTATTAAGAAATTTATATTAATGTTTACATTGGTCATGGTTTTGTGATTTTGTTAAAAAGTCATTATCTTTTAGAGATATGTACTACAGTATTTAGCAATGAAATAATAAGATCCCTGGAGTTTGCTTCAAAATAATCCAGTAAGGGGCGACGGAGAGAAATGTGGGTTAGGGTCTCATTCAAACAATACTGACCAGGAGATGGTAATTGTTGAAGCTGGGTGTGTGTAAATGGTAGTTTTAAAAATTTTTCTATTGTTGTATAAACTTGAAATTTTTTATAATGAAAGGTTTAAGACCTTTAAAAATAAGAAACATGTCTTCATTTAAAATTTACCTCATCAACACTTTGCTTCATCAAGTCCCTCTTCTGGCTTTTGTTTTCCATAGAGTGAGCCTAAATTTTTGTAAATATCATTTCCAGACTTCAGATATTTACTTAGAAAATTTAAAGTATAGTTGATTTACAATGTTGTGGTAGTTTCTGGTGTACAGCAAAGAATGTACATATTCTTTTTCATATTCAGATATTTACTATAAGAAGGTTTTTAGAAAGACAGAAGGGGGCAATATTCCCATGGCTATCTTTTGATGCTTTTTACTTCTTTTTTCTTTTAACGAAGGACTATTGGCATATTTGTTGGCTTTTTACTTGGAACATTTTATGAAACCATGTTCGTGAATGGTGGGAAAATGTGCTTATTATTTAAAATTTAAACAACTACTCTAAAACAGATGGGGCAATTATATAGGCATATTCTTCCATTGTAATATCTGAAAGCTGATTTTTCCCTGAGATTGCTATTTTTGTTCTTTGTAGATTTATTAATATGAGAACAATCATTATTGAAACAAAACTAACCCGAAGGCAACATGCCATCACATGGCATGACTTTGTCTTGCTGAAACTCAAATAATACCTAGTCTTACAGTCTTTTCATAGTAAGTGGAATTCTTCCATTCCAGTATTACTTTACTACAGCAGATTGCACTTATGTCTTCTCACAGAGCTCATGAAATTTTGATGAGGGCTGAAATGTGAGCAATTGAGTCGCCTAATCGATTTGAGTTAATCTTTAGTATTGACATCACGTTCCATTATGTGACTCTGCTCAGGAGATGGTTTTCCGGAGGTAGATTATTGCTTTCATTTTGCTGCTCATATTTGTACTTCTTTGTTGCTAAATAGGGCCATGAGCTGATCACATTTCCAGTTCTGTTCAAAGCTTACTTAAGACAGCTTGAAACTCTCATTAACTCTGTGAATTTTATTTAGCCCTATTAGAAATGGGCATGGATAATTGAGAATGGATTATAATTTTCAGCTGCTTTGCCAAATGCAAACTCCCCCCAAAACAAACAAAAAAACCACTTCTGTTTACTTTTGCTAAACTGGACAGCTAAGCGTGGATCTTTAAGAAGCAATGGAGTTCTAACAGGATGTGTGCTTTCATGCTATTAATTTTTACAACTTGCTACTGCAGAAAAATAATTCTTTTTAAATAGGCAGCATAAGTGTTGAAAGTGAGCTCCTTTTCTATTTAGCTGTCAGAGTAACCTTTCCCTTGAACCGTGATTATAATCAGTTGTGACAGTTCACTATCAGCCTTTCCTCCTCCTGCGTTCCAAGAAGGTTAAACATTTTTGAGCATCAACCTTTGTCCCGAGTTCAGAAGGATAAAAATTATCTATTCAACCTGAACATACACTTTTGAGTGGGGTTCCATTGAGCTCCTGGGAATTTTAAAGAAGGGAGGTCAGAAAAGTCATTCATTGTTGGTACCTTTTCCATCCTTTTGTTTGATGCTTTTTGTTTTTTGGTCTCTGTGAAACAGATTAGCCTCCCATTTATTTAATAAAGTGTGAACTAGACTTGATTTTTTCCACTGATGACAAATTAAATTTCACCAATAAAAAAAAATCACATGGTTTAGATATATGATTGTTGATTGCTTTTGAGTTGTGTTATTATCTGTTCTCAGGAGTAAAAAATTGAGTATGGCTGGAGAGTTTTAGAATTCTGTGGTCCATGGCCTGAACCTTAAAACCTGGATGCTTCCTTTTTTAATATAAAAATAAAATGGGTCTGAAGGTGGAGGCAGAGTGGGAAGATGAGTCAGTTGGATGTCAGGCATTGTCTGATTCTTCTGAGAGTTACTTGGTGTTTGCTTTAAATTCTTAGTTATTTTCACTGGTTCTTTTTGTTTCCCTAGGTATATATAATTTGAGTAAGAGAGTATTTTATATTGCTAGGCATTGTATAAGTATCTTATTAGCTGATGTTTTAAAATCTCTCTTTCCCTAATTGTGGAGCCAAGTAAGTTGAAAAACAGGACAGTACTGCTTTCTTAGAAACATGCGAAAATTGTCTTTACAAAGCCATTGCTTCATTGTAGTCTTGTCTCTGCTCTGACTTTAATAATGAGAATAATGGGAACTATATTCAATAGCTTGTGATAAACCATAATGGAAAAGAATATGAAAAAGAATATATATATATAAATATATGTATAACTGAGTCACTTTGCTACACAGAGGAAATTAACACAACATTGTAAATCAGCTATACTTCAATAAAATTAAAAAGAAAAACCTAATGAGAGGAATGATGTCTCCTCAGAAGAAAAAGACTGGACTTTGTGTTCTAAGCCTCAGCCCTAGGGAATTGTGGGGTTTCAATAAATGTTTAATAATGAACCTCTGATCGCCCTCTTTTCTGAATAGTTATTGCTTAGTCATCATGGAGTAAGAGAAAGGTGAGAAATCAGGGCGAGGAGGCGTGGAGAAAAGGAAAATCATAGGCTCAGTTATCATGGCAAATAGCCAAGTTAGATTGTAGTTTATATATCCAAATGTACCTTTCTTGAGACTCTTTTGAAAGTCATCTGTTCATCCTGGGACCCGAAGTTTGAACATTTGTATATAATATGCTACAACAGCACCTGGATTATTAGCAGGCTGGGCCTAATTTAATTTTGCTTGAGCTAAGACAAGCTTTTGAGCAGTGTAAGCAGTCTGATGGAGATGCTGAGAGTGTGTGTCCTGGAGCCACATGGCTGTGTGAGTTTCACTTCTGGCTTTAGCACTTCGTAGCTCAGGGCTGTGGGCGCTGTGACTTCGTTTACCTCCACTGGGCCTCGATTCCTCAACAATAGAAGGGCGGCCATAACTTCAGCATGTTACTGTGAGCATCATCTTTTCATTGTGCTCAAAAGAATACTTGGCACATAACAGTGCTGCATCCGTTTACTCCTTTTCCTCATTGACATCCTGGCGTGGGATAGGGTTCCGGATGGATTGGATCCTGGAGACATGGAGGGTGAGTGACATAATGCCCCAAACTCCAGGACTTTCGAGTCTCGTGGACGTGGACAAACAGCTTTTACAATGTAGTAGGATAAGGGTTTTCTAGGAGAGTATTAGACACTTAGCTCTAAGAAGGTCAGCAAAGGCCTCCTGGGAGAGGGGGTTGGTGAGCTGAGTAGGGAGGGACTAATTGAAGAAAGAGGGACGAGCCTTCCCAGCAGAAGGAGCTGCGTGCTTGAAGGAGCAGGAGAAGGAGAGAGCTCTGTCCCTTCGGAGAGCTGGGAGCAGTTCCTAGTGAAGCTGGTGTGGAGGGTGAAGCTGGGTGGGTCTGGTCATGAAGGGCCCTGCTTGTCCTGCCACAGAGTTCGGGCCTTTATCCTTTGGCTCCAGGGTTCCTGAAGGGCAGTGAGGAAGGTGGGATGATGTGTTGTGATGGGAATTACAGTTTAGAAAGATTGGGGCCAGTCTGGCGATTGGATTGGAAGGGACAGGGTTAGAGTCAGGGAGACAGGTGCTTTGGTCTGAGTAAGAAATGATTAGGGCCTGAATTAAGATAATAATAGTGCAGGTGAAAAGAGAGGAATGAATTTGAGAGCTATAAAGGAGTAGAATAAATAAAACTTGGTAACAAATAATATGAGGGGTGAGGAAAAAAGAGAAATTATATATCTATAATATATATCATGATCACATATATATAACTCATATATACATATTTCTTTTTTTATCTTTATCTCTCTCTATATATTTGGTTTCTAGCTTTAGCAAATGAATAGATTCTAGAGTTTCTCACTAAAATGGGATTAAGCAAGATGAGAGACATAGGGTGGTGTCCGGCGGAGAGCTATGTTGGATTTTGTGTGTGTTGATCTTGAAGTGCCTGCCGGAGACCTGAGCAGTGACGTCTAGGAAGCATTTGGGTATTAGAATACGGAATTCCCGGGAAAAGAGAAAGTTGGCAAGAGAGATTACATAGTCACTTGTTGTTAAAGCTGAGAGTGAATAGATTAGTCGGGGCTGTAGAGTGAGAAAAGGAGATGAGATCCCAGATACTATGCTGAGATTCCACGTAATAATATATGAGGGTATACACGAGGGTTCAATGGTGGAAGAGAAAGTCATCAGGGCGAAACAAACAGAAGAAGCAACCAGAGAAGAAAACCAGGGAGAATGGTATCATGGGGACCAAAAGAGTGAATTCCAGGAAGAAAGTGGTAATGATAGAAAATATTAAAATATTAAAATTTAATTTATATTTTTAATTAACAAAACATTATTGTTAAGAAGGGTGAAGAATGAATTTGTGCTCTGGATTTAAGCCACAAAGAGGACTTGTGTGTTTTGCAAGGAGGAAATTTTAGTTGTATTTCAGTGGGTTAGAGTACACGGGACTTTTGATTTCAAGACAGCAAGTGAAAACCATCTGATTCTTCTTGCAAAATCACTCCAAACAACAAGGCCAGCAAGACACTGAGACAAAGTCAGTGTTTGATGAGCCTGAGAGACACTTGTAATCTTGAACCACAACAGGTGAAAATAAAAGAGAATGGAGAAGGTGAACAACTTCTCCAAGAAGAGGACTTGTTCATAGGGAATCCAACCATCAGCCCTCCCAGCATCCCGGACCCGTCAGGAGTAGGAATCATCAGGCTTTGTTGCAGGCGGAAGTGAGGTGGGGCCTGCAGATAGGAATTGTCGAAAAGTCTCCACAAGGAATATCGTCACTAGGCACCTTCATGACTCAGTCAGACACCTTCTTCCTCATTCCCGCAGGGGACGAGAAGTGTATTTTCTGAATTGAGTCAGAGAGGCTGTGGACTCGAAAACAGGCACTGAGGAAGGTGGGAGTGAATTGTGGGCATGAGTAAATCTGATAGGGCTTCTGCTCCTTTACCCCCATCCAACTCCCACACCCCAGATGCTGGCCTCCAGGCTTATCCTTCCTAGGAGGGGACTGGAAGACACAGAGATGAGTGGGTCTTTTATGAAAAGGCCAACTGCCACCTAGTCTCCTGGTCATGAATCCCCTGGTTGACAAAAACTTCAGTCCTGAGTGTGAATGGACAGCTAAGCATCACCAGAAATTGGAGAAAGCCTCCAACATAAAGGAGAGAGAAGGGACTTCCCCGGTGGCGCAGTGGTTATGAATCTGCCTGCCAATGCAGAGGACGTGGGTTCGAAGATCCCATATGCTGTGGAGCAACTAAACCCATGTGCCACAACTACTGAGCCTGTGCTCTAGAGCCCGTGAGCCACAACTACTGAAACCCATGCGCCTAGAGCCTGTGCTCTGCAACAAGGGAAGCCACCGCAATGAGAAACCTGCGCACCGCAACGAAGAGTAGCCCCCGCTCGCTGCAACCAGAGAAAGACTGTGCACAGCAACAAAGACCCAATGCAGCCAAAAAAAAAAAAAAAAAAATTAAAATTAAAACTAAAATTAAAAAAAAAAAAGGAGAGAAGAACAACAAAAATTCCGACTTTATTAAAAGAGGAAAAAAGAGGAACTCAAAAGAAAGAGTGACGATATGGGGAGCTGAAGGAAATTCCTAACGATTCTTAATGTCCTGAAAAGGGTAAGAGAAGATATTGCATCTATTAAAGTATAATTTTCAGAAAATTAAAACATGACCTTTATGCAAATATAAAATGAGCATGCATTAAAGATTTTATTCAACTCATTAATTAGTGGGGGAGCCAGTCAGATAGTAAGATCAATTCAAAGGAGAATCTGAGGGACATATATAATCAGTCAAGAGTGCAGAAATGAATCTGCTAATAGATGCAAACAAAACAGGTTGATATCCTATAGGGGGATAATGTGTAGTATTGAGGTTATCATTTTTCTAGGGTGGAAATTAAGTCCATTAGATAGATACTGGACAAAACTCATTTGCATTGCTTTGGACAAGAGTCCTTTGCTTTACTTCAGTCCTTTATGCTTATAGGGATGTAATAGCCTGGTCTTGTGCTTCTCAAAATGTGGTTCCTAGTCCAGCAGCCTCAGAATCACCTGGGAGCTTGTTCTTTGTTCTTATCTACGCATTAAGAAATTCTGGGAGTGGAGTCCAGCAGTCTGTGTTTTGGCAAGCCCTCCAGGTGATACTGATGCATGACGAAGTAGGACAACCACTGGTTTAGTCAACAGAAAGTCAATCAGAGGTGCCCATTCCAGAAAAAGGAACCCTCCTATACTGTTGGTGGGAATGTAAATTGGTGCAGCCACTATGGAGAACAGTATGGAGGTTCCTCAAAAAACTAAAAATAGAGCTGCCATATGATCCAGCAGTCCCACTCCTGGACATTTATCTGGACAAAACTATAATTCAAAAAGATACATACACCCCTATGTTCATAGCAGCACTATTTACAGTAGCCGAGACATGGAAGCAACCTAAATGTTCATCAGCAGATGAATGGATAAAGAAGATGTGGTACATATATACAGTGGAATTCTACTAAGCCATAAGAATGAAATAATGCCATTTGCAGCAACATGGATGCAACTAGAGATTATCATACTAAGTGAAGTAAGTCAGACAGAGAAAGACAAATCCATACGGTATCACTTATATGTGGAATCCTAAATATGACACAAATGAACCTATCTATGAAACAGAAACATACAGACACAGAGAACTTGTGGTTGCCAAGGGGGAAGGGGGTGGGGGAGGGATAGATTGGGAGTTTGGGATTAGCAGATGCAAACTATTATATATAGGATGGATAAACAACAAGCTCTTACTGTGTAGCACAGGGAACTCTATTCAGTATCCTGTGATAAACCATAATGGAAAAGAATAGGAAAAGAATGTGTGTGTACATGTGCAGAAAAGATCCTCAGGGGTCAGGGAAGGGAAGGGGCACCAACCCATAATATGTCCTGCCAACCTCCCAGAGACTCTTGTGCTGGAATCCATCTTGGCTAAAAGATGCACGTGCACATCAGATAGGGCCCTGAGTCAGACCAGATATGAGCAATGAGCAAGATGATTGGCTAGAGGAAACCTGGAAAACTGCCCCCATATAAGCAATTTAAGCCACCCCAAAGCACAACTCTCTCTCTGAGCCCACTCATGTGTCCTTTTCATATGTACTCTGCTTCTAATAAATGCTTTACCCACTTAAAAAAAAAAGTGTGTGTGTGTGTGTGTGTACATAACTGAATCACTTTGCTGTATAGCAGAAACTAACACATTGTAAATCAACTATATGCCAATAAAAAAAAAACAAAAGAAATCATTAAAAAAGGTGCCCATCCCTACAGAATTAGATAATCCCCAGTGTTCATTGGACAGTGCTCCACACTCCATTGAAAGAACAGCTAATAGGCTTTTTTGCTTATTTCTAAGTCTTGGGCACATTTTCCTGACACATCCATGAAGGAAAAACAATATGGAATTAAAAATAATAAGGAGCCATCAAAAAAGAAAAAGAAAAAGAACTTCTGGAAATTAAAAATCATAGTATCCCCTCCCCAGGTGATAGTTGAGGAAATCTTCCAGAAAGTAGAAAAACAGACAATAGGAGAGAAGAGATAAGAACATTATAGAATGGCCCCAGAAGAGCCCATATCTGAAAAAAAGGAAGAGAGAAGAGAAAAATAGGAGAAAATTATCAAAGAAAGAAAACAACAACAAAAGTTCCCAGAGCTGTAGGATATGCATCTTTAGATTAAATAGATTTACTGACAGAGGGAGGAGGGGGAGGGACAGTTACAAACTACTATACGTAAAATAGATAAGCAACAAGGATTTAGTGTATAACACAGGGAATTATACCCAATATCTTGTAATAACCTATAATGGAATATAATCTACAAAAAAACTGAATCCCTATGCTGTATACCTGAAACTAACACAATATTGTAAATCAATTATACTTCAATTTAAAAAAAAGAAAGACTTATTGACTGCCTAAAACAATGAATGAAACAAAGACCTATGCCAAGGCACATTAATATAATTACTGGATGCTAGGGTCCTAGAAGCAGCGAAAAAGACAGAGGATGAGGAAGGATGGATAAAGCAGGGCACAGTAAGGGAGGAAGGGGTAGGGAAGAGGACATCAGATACAAAGAATGACTTGAAATCAGTGCACTTATTGTGTATAAACTATTCCTCAGCAGAGTTGATTTAGAAGAGGACACCAAGGATGAGAGAATAGTTTCCTTGGACTTAAGAACAATACTGGAAGCTTTAAGATGATGGAGCATTGCCCTTGAAATTCTGAGGGAAAATGATTTCCAACCCAGAATGTTATATCCAAGCTGTCAATAAAGTGTGAGGATAAACATCTTCATTCAGGCTTGTAATTCACCAAATTCCTGTCAAGTGAACCCTTTCTCACAAGATTAATGGATGATGTGTTCTCTCAAATGGTAAAATAATACAAGAAAGAGAAAGACACGGGATCCAAGGAATATTGCATTGCTGATACCCACCCATACTGTTGTGTATCACTGTGGAGTTGAGGTCGGAGGTAGATGGGCCTCTGGGCTGAGCAGCTGGAGTTCGTCAAGCAGAATAAATTGGAGCTTTGTTTTCCCTGGACACTCCAAGGACAAAGCTAGTGGCAGGAGTTGAGCTCTGAGGGGGAGTAAAGAGATAAAATGACCACATCTATCTCTACTGAAGTCAAGGAAACCTCCCCAACTGCACATGCACAAGAAGGCTCCTTGGGGGTCAAAAAGGGAGGGGACATCATCCCATAATATGTGTTGTCAATTTCCCATAGGCCTCTGCGCTGGAATCCATCTTGGCAAAAAGAAGAGCACACATAGCTGAGAGGGCCCTAGGACAGGTCAGGTGTGGGAAAGAAGCGAGATAATTGGCCAGAGGAGAACAAAGAACCAGAAGAACTGACCCATATAAATGATTTAACCGCCTGTTTATTGCACTCCTCATTCAGGAGGATGCCCGCACTCTTCTTTGGGTGTGTATCTCTGCCTTGCTTCTGTTTTAAGTAAACTGTTGCTCTGTGTGCTCTCCCACATGTTGTGCTGTGTCTCTAATAATAAAGTTTGTACCTGTTTTTACAGTTTTTGCCTCCTTGAAACATTCTTGCTTTCAAATGGGTGTAGGAGCCAGGGCCACTTTGCTTCTAACCTTTAGCCCCTGGTGGCCTAGCAGCTAGGATTCCTAGTTTTCACCCAGGCTACCCAGGTTCAGTTCCTGGGCAGGGAGCTAAGATCCTGTTTCAGGACTGTTCACTGCTGTCTCTCTGAGAACAGTGTCTTCATTTCTACTTTTGTGTGAAAGTCCCACAGTTTGTTCACACTGTCTTGTGAATGGGTGTTGGTTTCCAGGCCTTTACTCATTTGAGTACTACTTTGAGTTTTCTTGTACGTGCCTCTTAACTCTCCCTGTGCAAGAGTTTTTCTTGGGTTTGTGCTTAAGGGAATTACTGGATCCTAGAGGAAACATGGAAATAATGCCAAGTTTTTCAGAGCACTTCACCCACTTAATACTTCATCAGCCACATATTGGCAAGCAGGAGGAGCCACGTTCTTTTCAGCACATCATTATGTAAGATTTCAAAAGTTTTTGCCAGTTGGATACAGGTACTATGTTATCTCATTGTGGGTTTGATTTGCTTTATTCTGGTCACTAATGATGCCTTTTTTTTTTTTTTTTTTTTTTTGCCGTACACGGGCCTCTCACTGTTGTGGCCTCTCCCGTTGCGGAGCACAGGCTCCGGACGCGCAGGCTCAGTGGCCATGGCTCACGGGCCCAGCCACTCCACAGCATGTGGGATCTTCCCGGACAGGGGCACGAACCCGTGTCCCCTGCATCGGCAGGCGGACCCTCAACCACTGCACCACCAGGGAAGCCCCATGATGCCATTTTTTAGTAGGTTCATTAGCCATATGTGTTTCCTCTCCTGCAGTATGTCTGTCCATTTCACTTGTCCTTTTCCTCGTTTGGTGTTTGTGCTTCTCTTATTGGTGTGTAGGAGTTCTTTATTTCTGTTCACTGGGTTTGAATTTCAATTATACTTTTCATTGCTTGGTTATTTTTGATAATCTCATTTTCTTAACTCTGACTTTTGATACACTTTTCTTTAAAAATATAAAATACATTTATTTTATATTTAATATCTGGTAATTAATCTACAGATGCTTGTGTCTGTTGTTTCTGTAGTCCCACCAGTTGTGTCCTTATCTATTCTGCAACTTTGTAAAAAATGAGGTATAATTGATATCCAATATCTTAGTTTCAGGTATATGACATAATGACTCATATTTGTGTATATTGCAGAATAATCACCACATTGATCTAGTTGACATCTGTCACCATGCACAGTTAAAGAATTTTTTCTCTCTGAAGATGTATTCTTAGCAACTTTCAGATCTGCACTACAGTATCATTAACTATAGTCCCCATGCTCTGCATGACACCCCCGTGGCTTATTTCTTCTTTTTTTCTTTTTTTTTAATTGGAGTATAATTGCTTTACAATGTTGTGTTAGTTTCTGCTGTACAATGAAGTGAATCAGCTATATGTATACCTATATTCTCTCTCTCTTGGACCTCCCTCCCACCCCTATCATCCCACCCATCTAGGTCATCACAGAGCACCAAGCTGAGCTTCCTGTGCTTTATAACAGGTTCCCACTAGCTGTCTTTTACACATGGTAGTATATGTATGTTGATCCTAGTCTCCCAATTAGTCCCATCCTCCCCTCCCCCCACATGTCCACATGTCCGTTCTCTACATCTGTGTCTCTATTCCTGCCCTGCAAATAGGTTCATCTGTACCATTTTTCTAGATTCCACATATATGCGTTAATATACGATATTTGTATGACAGACTCTAGGTCCATCCACATCTCTACAAATGACCCAGTTTCGTTCCTTTTTATGGCTGATTAGTATTCCATCTTTATCTATTCATCTGTCATTGGACATTTAGGTTGTTTTCATGTCCTGGCTATTGTAAATAGTGCTGTGATGAACATTGGGGTACCTGTGTCCTTTTGAATTATGGTTTTCTCAGGGTATATGCCCAGTAGTGGGATTGCTGGGTTGTGTGGTAGTTCTATTTTTAGTGTTTTAAGGAACCTCCATACTGTTCTCCACAGTGGCTGTATCAATTTACATTCCCACCAACAGTGCAAGAGTGTTCCCTTTTCTCCACACCCTCTCCAGCATTCGTTTGTAGATTTTTTTTTTAACGATGGCCATTTGGACTGATGTGAGTTGATACCTTATTGTAGTTTTGATTTGCATTTCTCTAATAATTAGTGATGTTGAGCATCTTTTCATGTGCCTCTTGGCCATCAGTATGTCTTCTTTGGAGAGATGTCTATTTAAGCTTTTGCACAACAAAGGAAACCATAAACAAGATGAAAAGACAACCCTCAGAATGGGAGAAAATATTTGCAAATGAAGCAATGGACAAAGGATTAATCTCCAAAATACACAAACAGCTCATAGAGCTCAATATCAAAGAAACAAACAACCCAATCAAAAAATGGGTGGAAGACCTAAATAGGCTTATTTCTTTTGTAACGGGAAGTTTGTACCTGTGGATACCCTCACTCACTTTGCCCACCCCCACCTTTGTTTTGCAGCTTTTTATCACGAGCTTTCCTTGGCTGCAACTTTGTGGTCATTTTTGAGGCTTGGATTGAAGGTACATTTTTCCAGAGAGGATTTTATTTAATTTCTGCCAAGCTTTATTAACCCCAAGAAATGTAAAAATAAATTCCCAGCATCAAAGCCCTTCATCCTGTGGAGGTGTGTAATTGGCCACAAAACACACCTGAGAACCAGCCTGTGCTTTCCTACTCTGTCCAGTCTCAGGCTTGAGACAGCCCACTGTCTGGCTATCTCAGGGTGCTTTGTTTTGTTTTCCGAATGCGTGCTTTCCCTGGCTTTATTTGCGAGTGTTCCAGCCAGACTTCCTTGCTTTTGTCTCCTGCCCCTGCCCTGCTTGGCCATCAAAGAGAGGCTTTAGGTCACAGGAATTAGCGAATCATCTCTGTGATTGTGCTTTTGCTTCATCTCTCTGGTTTTGAGTATTGACCTTACTTTCCTGCCACCTCACTGATGCATTAAAATAACCATAATATTATGGTTATCTTATCCATAATTTATAGGTATTGTGTAGTGGGAAGGCTTGTTAGGATGTCATATCTGCAATAAATCTGAGAAACCCTTGTCTTATTTTTGTGTGACTAGAGAGGTTCCCCCAAATGGGTCTCTTAGATCAGAGCTACATGTCCCCAAAGTTCTACCCTCCATCCCTATAGCTGGGTTGTGCCATCCTTATATGTCCAAGTATGCCCTGCCCACCATCCAGGAGCCAGGGCATGACTTTTAATTCTCATTTCCAGTATAGCTTCATTTCCCTTCCAGCTGGGCAGTATGTTGAGGCAGTTGCTGCTTCTCTCATCTTGAAGCAGATGACACAGTACCTTCATTTCCCGCAGCTGAATTCATGCTTACAGAGGGTGCTGAGAAGGACTTCAGTGACGTAACTTATTTTCAAGCCTCAAATCTCAGTACAGATTTGTCATTTCAGTTGGGCTAAATCGACTTCCTAACGGCACAGTGTTTGTTATATTTTAGAGTTGAACATAAAAACCTCAAGTGGAGAAAATATTGATGTAATATTTTTATGACCAAAAAAATGTAGATAAATCATGAAATAGTAATTGTGGTTGTGAAGCTATTTTATTTATTAATTTTTATTAATTGTTTTTGGTAATGAACAACTTTGTGAAAAAAATGTTGTAGTCCAAAAGGCACCTGTTTTCAGAGGGGAGGATGATTTATGGGATTAGGAGAGGGTATTTTTCGTTTCCTTACGTGTGATACTCAGTACCTGATAACTCTGATTCATTAGCTTTAAAATTTGGTTCAGGATAAGTATATACTTAGGCTCTGTTTGAGGACAAAACATTAAAATGACTGGAATTTGGGCAGCAAATAAACTTTAGAGATGATGGACTCGTGGACAATTTAGGGACCTCAAAAATCATCCAGCCCGGGTTGCCCGTTTGAGGAAATGAGGCCCAGAAAAGTGACCTGAGATGCCAGACATCATATATCTTGTGACTTTCAGACCCACAACTGGAAACAGAACCCCTCTTTGAACTCACTCTCTTGTGTGTTGGATTGTTTCTCGGTTTATATGCCCAGTTTAGCTAAACATTTCAAATTCTTTATATCTATAAATTTTTAAAAATGTATATTTATGTTTTGTAAAATAAACTAACCCCCCCACTCCACGTTTGAAATTAATTTAGAAAACCCAGACATCTTACATTAAAAAAAGTCTACAGTAATCTTTGGTATTTATGAGAGTATTAAGCAGACAACACAGATGCCTTAAGTTTATTTCTAGAATACATGTAATCACCATGACTCCGGGCAAATTCATCTTGTTATTAGAGCCTACGAATCAGGAAGTCTGAGATGTAGACGTTTCAGGATCCTGGGGAAGTGAAAAGTGGCTTCTGAAGTGAGAATGCTGCTTTTTATGAACAAAGGACTATCATTATTTCCCGTTTTTAGATCCTCTTAAAAACTGTTTTGGGACATCATTAGCTCCAGAGATAACCATGAATAAGTGAAACCGTCCAAGAAAAGAGGCTGCAAAGACACGCAGACCTTTCACGTCGACAGCATTTTTATTGGTGCTAGTTAATGATAACAGTAGCTGGCATTTCTCAAACACTTCCTGGGAGCCAGGAGCTGGGCTCACTTAATCCCAACCGCAACCCTAGGAAGTCGATTCTCTTTGTAGATTAGGAAACCAAAGCTCAGAGCAGGTCAGTGGCTGGTCCACAGTGTGTGGCAGGTGAATGGTGAGGCGGGCGTGGGGCCAGTGCCTTGCGTCCCCCAGGGCTGTGTCTGACCTCGGGTCTCTGATCCTCCTCTGTGAGCTTGCTGAGAGCGGTTTCACTTCTGCTGTGTGGTTAGAAAGTTTACTGTGGGTTGTGACACTAGGTGATGCTTTGAACCTCTTTTTCCAAGACAAGCTTCAGGGCAAGTCTGACAGGCAATGATTGTGGGAATCATGGAGAAGGGACTGATATTTAGTGAAGGAAATCAGTATTTACTGAGCACGTACTGTGTGCTGGGCAGGACAGATGCTTTTGCAAATTCCACTCATTATTTATGTTTCCATTCCACAAATACTGACTAAGCGCCTGCTATCGGTTTGTCACTGGGCCAAGAACTGGTGACCAAACCAGGAAGAAAACAAAGTCCCTGTACTCCTGGAGCACATTTTCCAGCGGGGGAGACAGACAGCACACAGATTACCATGGACGTGTACAATGTGTCAGGTAACAGGTGCTGTGGGGAAGTTGAAGGAGGTTGAGGGGTGTGGAGTGATGGGGGGTGGGTAATGTTATCGTATCAGATTGTTCGCAAAGAACTTTCTTTAAAAAGATGACATTTGAGGGCTTCCCTGGTGGCGCAGTGGTTGAGAGTCCGCCTGCCGATGCAGGGGACACAGGTTTGTGCCCCGGTCTGGGAAGATCCCACATGCTGCAGAGCGGCTGGGCCCGTGAGCCATGGCCGCTGAGCCTGCGTGTCAGGAGCCTGTGCTCCGCAACGGGAGAGGCCACAGCAGTGAGAGGCCCGTGTACCGCAAAAAAAAAGAAAAAAAAAAATGACATTTGAGTATAAAGCTAAAGACAGACTATGGGGCACAGGCTTTGGGGTTCACCCTGAGCTCAGTGGGACATCGCTGGAGGGTTTGAGGACAGGCCTGGTGTACTCTGACTGGTGCTTTTAAAGACTCAGTCTAGCTTCTGTGAGGGACCTGGGGTAAGAACAGCATGGCTCTCATTTCTTCATTGCCTACTATGTGCTTTACATCTATCACTTCTGATCTTTTCAGTAAATCCCGTTGAATTAAGTTATTAACTAAGATAGGAGTGAAGAGCTCCCAGTGGCTTAGAAGTTTGCTTAAGGCTGCACAGCTGTCTGTGACTGTAGGACTCTCTAGCCAATGGTTTTGGTGTAGCTCTCTAAAATGACAGCTGTCATTTGGAGTGTCCTCCTGTGCACTAGATTTGGTCCTCAGTACCTTGGGTATATTCCTTTTCTGTAACAACTCTGAGAGGTATGTGTTATTCCCAATTGTAGATGAGGAATCCAGGGTTCACAAAAGGTGTGACTTAAGACTTCCTACAAGGCCACGTAACTAGTTAAGTGGCCGAACTGGGACTCGAAGCCCTGATCTGTGGGCCTTCTACTTCATAATGGAAAGGCAGAGAATTTACAAAATTGTGAACAATTTTACTCTTTTCACCCTTCTACCTTTTCCCTGTGGCTTTGATTGCTTTCAGGTGATCCATACCATTGTTTTTTGGGGGAAATTGCCTACGGTACTAATAGCTTAGGGAGCTTTTATGTGTTTTATTAACCCCCCTGTAAGTATGTGCAGTTTACAAGCCTATCACAAGGAGAGGAACACTGAAGAATGAGTTCCTAATAGAAGGATTTCAGACACTGTGGCACCAGGTTTGGTAGCAGATCTTCTGACTCCATCAGATCGCATGAGAGATTGTGTTCTCCCTGGACAGTCAGAAGGCAGGCGAGAAGACGAGTCCGTCTGTCTGTATGGCTCAACAGAGTGGGAGCGAGAGTCTGAACTCTGAGCCAGGGAAGCAGAGGAGAGGATGGTCACATCTGAATTAAAAGCATGTACCTCAGGCAGTGTTTCTCTTAAGTTGCGATCTGAATTAGGACCAGGCTGTGGTTCTGTTAGGACAGAGACTCCTTCAGCTCCTTGAATCTCTGTGAGTCAGCACTGGCTCTAGGGGAAACGGTGAGGCAGACAGAGTTTATCTTGCTTTACATCTAAGAGCTTCCATGTTCCCTCTTCCTTTTATCGAAATATCCTTCAGGATGTACTCTGATGACCTTATTCACACTAAAGGGTAAATGACTGATATCACTTACTGTTTCCTGTCTATGAGAAGCTGGATTAGAAATAAAAAACTTTAAACTAAAAGAATGAATCTTTAACAGTCTTTAGAGTTACCATATGATCATGCAATCCCACTCCTGGGCGTATATTTGGAGAAAACTATAATTCGAAAAGATACATGCACCCCAATATTCATTGCAGCACTATTCACAATAGCCAAGACATGGAAACAGCCTAAATGTCCATTGACAGATGAATGGATAAAGAAGGTGTGGTATATATACAGTGGAATATTACCCAGCCATAAAAAAGAATGAAATAATGCCATTTGCAGCTACATGGATGGACCTAGAGATTATCATACTAAGTGAAGTAAGCCAGACAGAGAAAGACAAATATCCCATGATATCACTTATTTGTGGAATCTAAAAAAATGATACGAATGAATTTATTTACAAAACAGAAATAGAATTACAGACAGAGAAAACAAACTTATGGTTATCAAAGGGGAAAGAGGGGGAGGAATAAATTAGGAGTTTGGGGTTAGCAGATACACAGTACTATATATAAAATAGATAACCAACAATAGCATGGGGAACTATACTCAGTATCTTGTAAAAATCTATAAGGGAAGAGAATCTGAAAAAGAATATGTATGTATAACTGAATCACTTTGCTGTATACCTCAACCTAACACAACATTGTAAATCAACTACATTTCAATTTAAAAAAAAAAGAATGAATCTTTATTGCTGGAATTTTAGGCTTCAGTATGCAGGTGATGTGAAGGGAGGTGAAAAAAATCAAGTCCTCAAAAGGATATACTTTTTATAATATAACTGTCTATGATCATTGCTATTCTAACTACTTTCTACCTGGCTTTCATTTTATCGTTTCACTGTAGGATGAAATGCTGTAAAAATGTAATGAGGATCATGTGCAAGTCAGGCATTGTATTAGATGCTCTACATGCATTATCTCATTTTAATGCTGTCTAATATCCAAGGAGGTGGGTTTGATTCACTGCGTTTAGAATATGGGCAAGTAAGAGAGACTAAGTGACTTTCTTATGGTAGTTTGGGTGGTGAGCATGGGGCTGGAGGAAACACCTCCTACCTCAGCCTGGTGTGGGTCCTACCTGGTCTTCCTTCCCGGGAAATGTGAATTATATGAGGTGTGAGTCAGGTTAGTGTTCTCTAGAGAAACAGAACCCACGGGACACACACACACATACACACACACACACACACACAGATTTATTTTGAAGAATTGTCTCACCTGATTGTGGGGCTGGAAAATCCAACATGTGTAGGACAGTTTGGCAGCCTAGAAATTCAGATAAGAGTTGATACTGCAGCCTTGAGTCCGAATTCCGCAGAACATCAGGCTGGCCACTCAGGTAGGGTTTCTGTGTTGCATTCTTGAGGAAAATTCCTTCTTTTTCAAGAAAGCTTAGTCTTTGCTCTTAAGGCCTTCAACTGCTTGGATGAGGCCCACCCACACTATGGAGGGGCTTTGCTTGAAATCACCTTTAAAAAATATCTTTACAGCAACATCTAGACTGGTGTTTTGCCAAAAACTGTGTGCCGTGGCCTAGCCAAGTTGACACAGAAGATTAACCATCACATTAATAAACAGTGGTTTTCACTGAATAGATTTTTTTTCAAGTTACATGGGATTCTTTACCGGCTAACCTTCCAGCTGGTTCTTGTTGTGCTGTGGATACAGACACAGGACCAGTTTAGGAGGAAGTGCAGTGGGGCCACCAGGGAACAACTCTTCATTTCTTCCATGGCATGTATGTGTTTCTGATAGGAGTCATCGTATTGTTTTCTGGACACAGATGTCAACTTAAAAAACTTCTTGATCTTATGTTATTGTTGGAGGGAGCTCTCAGACTGGCTGGGAAAGCACCAGTTGAGAAGGAGAAGGGAGAAAAACCCTCAAGCAATATTTCAGAGTCAGAAGTGCAGCTGGGAAGGGGAGGAAGGTGGGGTTGGAATTCACAGAAATCCCAAGTGTACAGTATGACTCATGGTGTGGGGACACAGGATTTGATAAGAGCACCGTGTGGTCAGCTCTGTGAAAGAGGGAATGAATTTGCTTTATAAGTGCAGGGGAAAGAGTTTGCCTGTTTTCTTGTTACAGACAATAGATATCAGAAAAATTATGGGTATTGTTACTATTTTTAAAATTTTATTGAAGTCTAATTGATTTACAATGTTGTGTTAATTTCTGCTGTACAGCAAAGTGATTCAGTTACATATATATATATATATACATACATTCTTTTTCATATTCTTTTCCATATGGTTTATCACAGGATATTGAATATAGTTCCCTGTGCTATACAGTAGGACCTTGTTGTTTATCCATCCTATATATACTAGTTTGCATCTACCAACCCCAAACTCCCACTCCATCCCTCCCCCACCCCTCCTCCAATATTGTTATTTCTGTGTTTTTAAGTCGTGTAATATCATGATTCATAAAATGTTACAAGAAATATGTGCGAACAGCACATCCGTTAGCTTCTCCAGTACCATCTCCGTGTGAAAGGGGACAGTGAGCCTGAGGGCAGCACATGACTGCTGTTCGTGTGTGGGAGGAGGGGACGAATGCAGGATGCTTTGGTGCACATGATGCCATCTCAGCAAAGCCTTGCAGCATCCCTAAGGACTGGGGGGGGTGGGCAGGGCCTGAGTGGGAGGGAAATGCAGGTGACTTGGAGGGTGATGACCATCCAGCCTTCTGCTCAAGCCAGTCTGGGTCAGCATGCACTTGGTGGTTCATTGGAGGGCTGGCCATCTCGTGCCTCCTTGTATGACAGGCCTGTGGGACCCTCTCATTTCTCCTCAGCCCGCCTCTGGCTCCCCACTGGTGACACTGAGGCCTGACTCCTGACCCTCCTGCTTCTTCCAGGTGACTGCCTTAACCTCTTCCCCATCTGCAGTAGCCCAGCCTGCTCTCTCCTTCCCTTCCCCCCCCCAAATTCTTTTTGGTTTTTAACATCTTTATTGGCGTATAATTGCCTTACAATGCTGTGTTAGTTGCTGCTTTACAACAAAGTGAATCAGCTATACATATACACATATCCCCATATCTCCTCCCTCTTGCATCTCCCTCCCACCTTCTCTATCTACCTACACCTTCTAGGTGGTCACAAAGCACCAAGCTGATCTCCCTGTGCTATGCAGCTGCTTCCCACTAGCTATCTATTTTACATTTGGTAGTGTATATATGTCCATGCCACTCTCTCACTTTGTCCCAGCTTACCCTTCCCCTTCCCCGTGTCCTCAAGTCCATTCTCTACATCTGTGTTTTTATTCGTGTCCTGCCCCTAGGTTCTTCACAAACATTTTTTTTTTTTTAAGATTCCATATATATGTTAGCATATGGTATTTGTCTTTCTCTTTGTGACTTCACTCTGTATGACAGACTCTGGGTCCATCCACCTCACTACAAATAGTTCAAATTCATTTCTTTTTATAGCTGAGTAATATTCCATTGTATATATGTGCCACATCTTCTTTATCCATTCAACTGTCAGTGGACACTTGGGTTGCTTCCTTGTCCTGTTTATTGTAAATAGAGCTGCAGTGAACTTTGTGGTACATGACTCTTTTTGAATTATGGTTTTCTCAGGATATATGCCCAGTAGTGGGATTGCTGAGTGGTATGGTAGTTCTATTTTTAGTTTTTTAAGGAACCTCCATACTGTTCTCCATAGTGGCTGTACCAATTCACATTCCAACCAGAAGTGCAAGAGTTTTCCCTTTTCTCCACACCCTTTCCAGCATTTATTGTTTGTAGATTTTTTGATGATGGCCATTCTGCCTGGTGTGAGGTGATATCTCATTGTAGTTTTGATTTGCATTTCTCTAATGATTAGTGACGTTGAGCATCTTTCATGTGTTTGTTGGCAGTCTGTATGTCTTCTTTGGAGAAATGTCTATTTAGGTCTTCTGTGCATTTTTGGATTGGGTTGTTTGTTGTTTTGATATTGAGCTGCATGAGCTACTTGTAAATTTTGGAGATTAATCCTTTGTCAGTTGCTTCATTTGCAAATATTTTCTCCTATTCTGAGGGTTGTCTTTTGGTCTTGTTTATGGTTTCCTTTGCTGTGCAAAAGCTTTTAAGTTTCATTAGGTCCCATGTGTTTACTTTTGTTTTTATTTCCATTTCTCTAGGAGGTGGGTCAAAAAGGGTCTTGCAGTGATATATGTCATAGAGTGTTCTGCCTATGTTTTCCTCTAAGAGTTTTATAGTGTCTGGCCTTAACATTAAGGTCTTTAATCCAGTTTGAGTTTATTTTTGTGTATGGTGTTAGGGAGTGTTCTAATTTCATTCTTTTACATGTAGCTGTTCAGCTTTCCCAGCACCACATATTGAAGAGGCTGTCTTTTCTCCATTGTATATCCTTGCCTCCTTTATCAAAAATAAGGTGACCATATGTGCGTGCATTTATCTCTGGGCTTTCTATCTGTTCCATTGATCTATATTTCTGATTTTGTGCCAGTACCATGCTGTCTTGATTACTGTAGCTTTGTAGTATAGTCTGAAGTCAGGGAGCCTGATTCCTCCAGCTTCGTTTTTCTTTCTCAAGGTTGTTTTGGGTCTTTGGGGTCTTTTGTGTTTCCATACAAATTGTGAATTTTTTTGTTCTAGTTCTATGAAAAATGCCAGTGGTAGTTTGATAGGGATTGCATTGAATCTGTAGATTGCTTTGGGTAGCAGAGTCATTTTCACAATGTTGATTCTTCCAATCCAAGGACATGATATATCTCTCCATCTGTTTGTATCATCTTTCATTTCTTTCATCATTGTCTTACGGTTTTCTGCATACAGGTCTTTTGTCTCCTTAGGTAGGTTTATTCCTAGGTATTTTATTCTTTTTGTTGCAATGGTAAATGGGAGTTTCCTTATTTTCTCTTTCAGATTTTTCATCACTAGTGTATAGGAATACAAGAGATTTCTGTACATTAATTTTGTATCCTGCTACTTTACCAAATTCATTGATTAGCTCAAGTAGTTTTCTGGTAGCATCTTTGGAATCTCTATGTATAGTGTCATGTCATCTGCACACAGTGACAGCTTTACTTTTTCTTATCTGATTTGGATTCCTTTTATTTCTTTTTCTGCTCTGATTGCTGTGGCTAAAACTTGCAAAACTATGTTGACTAATGGTGGTGAGAGTGGGCAGCCTTGTCTTGCTCCTGATCTTAGTGGAAATGGTTTCAGTTTTTCACCATTGAGAATGATGTTGGCTGTGGTTTTGTCATATATGGCCTTTATTATGTTTGGGTGAGTTCCCTCTATGCCTACTTTCTGGAGGGTTTTTATCATAAATGGGTGTTGAATTTTGTTGAAAGCTTTTTCTGCATCTTTTGAGATGATCATATGGTTTTAATCCTTCAATTTGTTAATATGGTGTATCACGTTGATTGATTTGCATATATTGAAGAATCCTTGCATTCCTGGAATAAACCCCACTTGATCATGGTGTATGATCCTTTTAATGTGATGTTGGATTCTGTTTGCTAGTATTTTGTTGAGGATTTTTGCATCTATGTTCATCAGTGATATTGGCCTGTAGTTTTCTTTCTTTGTGACATCTTTGTCTGGTTTTGGTATCAGGGTGATGGTGGCCTCGTAGAATGAGTTTGGGAGTGTTCCTCCCTCTGCTATATTTTGGAAGAGTTTGTAAAGGATAGGTGTTAGCTCTTCTCTAAATGTTTGATAGAATTCGCCTGTGAAGCCATCTGGTCCTGAGCTTTTATTTGTTGGAAGATTTTTCATCACAGTCTCAATTTCAGTGCTTGTGATTGGTCTGTTTATATTTTCTACTTCTTCCTGATTCAATGTTGGAAGTTTGTGCTTTTCTAAGAATTTGTCCATTTCTTCCAGGTTGTCCATTGTATTGGCATAGAGTTACTTGTAGTAATCTCTCATGATCTTTTGTATTTCTGCAGTGTCAGTTGTTACTTCTCCTTTTTCATTTCTAAGTCTATTGATTTGAGTCTTCTCCCTTTTTTTCTTGATGAGTCTGGCTAATGGTTTATCTATTTTGTTTATCTTCTCAAAAAACCAGCTTTTAGTTTTATTGATCTTTGCTATTGTTTCCTTCATTTCTTTTTCATTTATTTCTGATCTGATCTTTATGATTTCTTTCCTTCTGCTAACTTTTGGGTTTTTTTGTTCTTATTTCTCTAATTGCTTTAGGTGTAAGGCTAGGTTGTTTATTTGAGATGTTTCTTGTTTCTTGAGGTAGGATTTTATTGCTATAAACTTCCCTCTTAGAGCTGCTTTTGCTGCATCCCATAGGTTTTAGATCATCGTGTTTTCATTGTCATTTGTTTCTAGGTTTTTTTTTGATTTCCTCTTTGATTTCTTCAGTGATCTCTTGGTTATTAAGTATTGTATTGTTTAGCCTCCATGTGTTTGTATGTTTTACAGATCTCTTCCTGTAATTGATACCTAGTCTCATAGTGTTGTGGTCAGAAAAGGTACTTGATATGATTTCAGTTTTGTTAAATTTACCAAGGCTTGATTTGTGACCCAAGATATGATCTGTCCTGGAGAATGTACCATGAGCACTTGAGAAGAAAGTGTATTCTGTTGTTTTTGGATGGAATGTCCTATAAATATCAATTAATTCCATCTTGTTTAATGTATCATTTAAAGCTTGTGTTTCCTTATTTATTTTCATTTTGGGTGATCTGTCCATTGGTGCAAGTGGGATGTTAAAGTCCCCTACTATGATTGTGTTACTGTTGATTTCCCCTTTTATGGCTGCTAGCATTTGCCTTATGTCTTGAGGTGCTCCTATGTTGGGTGCATAAATATTTAGAATTGTTATATCTTCCTCTTGGATTGATCCCTTGATCATTATGTAGTGTCCTTCTTTGTGTCTTGTAACATTCTTTATTTTAAAGTCTGTTTTGTCTGATATGAGAATTGCTACTCCAGCTTTCTTTTGATTTCCATTTGCATTGAATATCTTTTTCCATCCTCTCACTTTCAGTTCTAAATACTTCTCAACCCATCCTCTCCTCTCCATCACTGAGAACAGTGGTATAGCTCAGGTGTCATCATTTGCTGGACATAAGGCCCTCATCTGTCACCTGCTTCCCCAGCCTCACCTGCGGCCACTTTTACTGGATCTTCCTAAGCACCCCATGCTTTCCCCATGTCTGGTTCTGGGGTACTGGCTGGAGAACTCGTGGGTCTCAACCACTTTCTCCCCTCTTCCCACTGTCTCCTTATTAGTTACCTTAATACCGTTTTGGAATAAGGTGGCAACAGCAAGCAGATAAGTTCCCTTCTTCTCTGGTTCTAGAGTCATTGAAACAGCCTTAAGATGAAAACTGGTGCTGGAAAGGAGGAGATTGAGCAGGAGGTGATTTTGTTGGTGGGCTGTGTGTGTGTGAGAGAGAGAGAGACAGACAGACAGACCCTTAAGGTATTTCTAGCCCTCCTTGGCAGGGCTTCCTCCTGAGTCTCTCCTCCCTTGGGACCTGCTGCCGAGGCCAGGCTGCTGAGCCAGTGGCTCCATTTGGCAGACAGTTGTGGGGTCCACTCCTGAGACTGGGGTTCTGAAGTCAGGAAACAGGCAGTGTCTGCAGAGTGAGTGTGAAGCTTAGTCTACAAGATAGACCACTTTTTTTCTCATCTCAGCTTAGTTTCTGACTCTCAGTCTCCCCTCTTGCCACACCTGGTGGTTCTCACTTCTTCCACCTCCACCTTGGTGTTGTGTTAAGGTTCTGGGGTCTTAGAAAGATGCCAGAGTGGCAGCGGATAGGAGGGAACATGTGTGTCTCCAGGTTAGGGTGACCCCCCCGCCCCTGCCACCCGTAGCTGCTCCCCAGGCCCAGGAGGCCACTCCAGGTCACTCTCAGGACAGCATTCTTTTGGAAGGTTGACCAGTAGTCTGTCCCCTGGACACACCAGGCACCACCTGTCTCTGGGGCATCTTCTGGGATTCAGGAAGCTCCCGTCTCCAGGATCCACAGATGCTCCCTCTAGCCTAAGGGCACAGTTTTTAGGCTGGGAAAGTCTTCTGCTCCAGAGCACTCTGCCTTTTTCTTTTTTTTGGAAGTCAGAACTTTATTACTAAGGAGAACTTTTTTTTTTTTTTGCCTTAGGCATTATTTTTTTTAATTGAAATATAGTTGATTTACAATGTTGTGTTAATTTCTGCTGTACAGCAAAATGACTCAGTTATACATATGTATATTCTTTTTCATATTCTTTTCCATTATCGTTTATCACAGGATACTGAATATAGTTCCCTGTGCTATACATTAGGACCTTGTTGTTTATCTGTTCTGTACGTAATGATTTGCATCTACTAACCCCAAACTCCCAGTCCACCCCTCTCCCACCCCCTCCCCCTTGGCAACCACAAGTCTGTTCTCTATGTCTGTGAGTCTGTTTCTGTTTCATAGGTAAGTTCATTTGTGTCATATTTTAGATTCCACATATAAGTGATATCATGTGGTATTTGTCTTTCTCTTTCTGACTTACTTCACTTAGTATAATAATCCCTAGTTGCATCCATGTTGCTGCAAATGTCATTATTTCATTCTTTTTTATAACTGAGTAATATTCCATTGTGTATATATACCACATCTTTACCCGTTCTTATGTCAATGGGTATTTAGGTTGTTTCCATGTCTTGGCTATTGTGAATAGCGCTGCTATCTGCCTTTTTCTATAACCTTAGCCTCAACAGGTTTAGGTTTGTGGAAAATAAAAGCCAGGTATGCATGCAGGCTGTTTCTGCTTCCTGCCTGGACACCTAGGGTTCCTAAAAGTGAGGAAGATTTTCAGATTACCTTCAGATAGAGAGATCTGTTACAAAGACCAGAGGACACCTGGGCAGCCCTTATTGTAGATGTAGGGTCTTTGGACTACATGGTTGTTCTGCCTGGATCTGAAGTGTCCTGGGGTTGGGATCTTTGGGAAAACTCAAATATCAGTGAAGGGCATTTGGAATGCACGTAGCACTGTGATTGGACTGGGTTGCCACCCTCCAGGTTGAAGCATCCAGGTTGGGCAGAGGTTCCCATTCACCCAGCTCTGCGGCAGTGGCTCTCCTTGTGTCAAGCCCTGCTCCCTGGTCCCACTTAGGTGTAGCTCATGGCACAGGGTTATTTTCACTGAAAGCACATGGAGCCATGGAGCCAGCCCTGTCTTTCTCAGGCGGTGGAAGCCAGGTACTTAAAGTTTCATGGACTTGGCTTCGGTTCAATAATAAAAGGTTTTTTTTGTAATGAAAAAGTAATTCTTCCACTTCATTGCAGTAGTAACTGAAGTGAGAGAATGGCTTTGTATAAGCTGTTATCTGGAGTCTCATTAATGAAGACATGTAATGAACATGAAGGTGTAAAGACATAGCCTTGCTTATGTTTCAACAGGGAAAAATTGGATAGAGTTGCTTTTTTAATAGATCGTGTTTGTCTAAGTTTTTGTTGTGTCTCCAACAATGGAGACAATGAATTTAAAAGAAAAAAAAATTGAATTTAAAAGAAAAAAAAAGGGAATTCCCTGGCTTCCCAGTGGTTAGGACTCCACGCTTTCATTGCTGAGGGCCCGGGTTCAATCCCTGGTCGGGGAACTAAGATCCCAAAAGTTGTGTGGCGCGGCCTAAAAAAAAAGAAATAAAAGAGGAATGCATTGGAAAGATACAAGGGCATCCCAAAGGGCTGAAGGCTCAGTAACCAAGGTTGGGAAGGACAGATGTGGGGACGACATGGGTCTGCCTCCTGAGAGCGGCTGTTAATGTGACCTAGTTCGAGTCACTTCCAGTCTCCGTGTCTGTTTGTTGTTTCCAGTTTCCTGGAGTGACAGTCGTATAGGCTTAACTGGACTTAATGCTCTGCCCCTGGATCACACAGCCTTCTCCCCACTCCCCACCATCTTCTTATTAGTTACCTTAATACTACCCATTGTGGAATAAGGTATGATAGGGTAAGGATGTGAATAGGTAATATCACGTGATGCTCAGGTTTGCTGAATGGTCTCTATGTGTTGGGCGCTTTTCAAGTATTGCTTATTCTGCCACCCCCACAGCCCTGTGTCTTATGTACTGTTGCATCTCCTATTTCTTGGATGAGCAAAGCAAAGCCCAGAAAGGCCAAGCAGTTTTCCAAGGTTGTAAAGCTTTTCCCCGACATTCAATACTTGGCAGGTCATGCACATACCTTTAACTTTATGGCTAACAGTGTGGATGGTAGTTGGGGTTTGGTCTCTGCAAACATCCTGTGCTAATACCTTAGGGTTCCGGGCGTGATCATAGCCCACGTCTTCTTACCAGTGGAAGTCAGAGCCGTGTCCTGGCTGTCTGAAGAGCTTGGCATCCAAGCCTCCCCCTGACCTAGATCAGGGTGGGAGGAACATGTGGGGAGCAGGCTTGTGCATGGGGAGGGGCAGGAACAAAACCAGAGGGCTCAGCAGTAGTTGGGGGCGGGGTGGTTCAGCTAGATTCACGGAGCTCATGGGCCAGCACTTCCAGAGTCATACAGTGGGTCCTGTTTCCAGGGTTATTGGGGATGGAGCAGAATGACATCAGCACAGGGGCATCAGTAGGAGTGGCATCACCCATTTCTGTTTGACACTAATTTAACTGAGATCTTTGGTAGCCTTCTTCTTTTGGTTTTGTTTTGTAGCCTCCTCTTCAGTTCTCTTCTCCTTTATTTGTAAACTGCCAGCCCCTTTTATTGATTACCATTATACCTACATTCCTCCCCCCCATCATTTTGTAATCTCTGAGTGCAGCAATGTCACCCCTGCCTTAATTTATGGCAGGGGCCCAAAGTCAGATAGGGGCAGGTGTCATAAATGGATAAAGAGGCTGGTAAGCTCTGTATCAGCCTGGAAAGCATGCATTCCTTCTAAAAAGGGGAAACTACCTCTAGGATCTGTATTTTCATGTAAAATTCCCAATTTTTAAATGTTTGCCAATAGTTAGTTTTTAAAAGTGGGCAGGCCAAAGACATGGAAACAACCTAAATGTCCGTGGACAGATGAATGGATAAAGAAGCTGTGGAACATATATGCAATGGAATATTAGTCATAAAAAGGAATGAGATAATGCCATTTGCAGCAACGTGGATGCAACTAGAGATTATCATACTAAGTCAGAAAGAGAAAGACAATACCATATGATATCACTTACATGTGGAATCCAAGATATGACACAAATGAACTTATTTATGAAAGAGACTCACAGACATAGAGAACAGACTTGTGGTTGCCAAGGATTGGGAGTTTGGGATTAGCAGATTCAGACTATTATATATGGAATGAATAAACAACAAGGTCCTACTGTAGAGCACAGGGAACTATATTCAATATCCTGTGATAAACCAAAATGGAAAATAATATGAAAAAGAATGCATATGTATGTATAACTGAGTCAGTGTGCTGTACAGCAGAAGTTAACACAACTTTGTAAATCAACTATACTTCAATAAAATAAATTCTAAAAAAATAAAATAAGGGACTTCCCTGGCGGTCCAGTGGTTAAGACCTCACACTTCCACT
This sequence comes from Grampus griseus, assembly GCF_964374135.1. NCBI lineage: Eukaryota > Metazoa > Chordata > Mammalia > Artiodactyla > Delphinidae > Grampus > Grampus griseus. Next base: position 43,323,502 of record NC_139004.1, on the reverse strand, counting down.
GCAGGGGGCACAGGTTCAATCCCTGGTTGGGGAACTAAGATCCCGCATGCTGTGCTGTGCAGCCAGTAAATATAAAATAAGATAACTTAAAATAAAATGGCAGGCCAATACAACATGTCTCTCAGCATTGCCAGTTTTGGATGATACTGTTGGAGGCAGGCAGGTGGCAGGGAACACCTGCATCTCCATCCTGGCTTCCAAAGGGACCAGAGATGTTCCAGCCTGTTCCTGAATCAGCCCCTCTCTCCTAATTGACTTTAGGGTATAAACCATATTTTTATGTATGTATTTATGTTACTCAGCTGGAAGACTTATTTTTTCAGCCTAATACATGAAGATAAAATGATAATATTCAATTATAAGTTGGCTCTCTTATCACCTTTACTTTCCCAATTGGATGTTAAACTCCTCCAAGGCAGAAGCTTATGGGTGCTTAAGATATATTTTTAATTGATTGATGTAAATAAACATGTTTGAAATAATAACATTAAGTATTCTCTAGGTAAAGAGATGTTTTCAGTGTTTGTTGGTCTTCTTAATGTGTTTCTGTGTTGTGGGACGATTTTCAGAGTTATGTTTTGCTTTTCTTTTAGGCACATTATTTAAAATGTCCTTCCTCAGGAGTTTTCCTTAGGTCATTTTGTCTTCAAGGGGTTAAACACATTATCTTACATTTTCCTTAACTCTCTTCTTCTATACCTATATCTTTGTGGTAGAGATGGTTTTCCTTGGGATTTCTAAAATCAGATAATGTGCTCTTGCTTTTGGACTTATTTCCAAATAAAAAACTAGTATCGAATAATAGTCTTGGGCCAGATTGCATACTTTTATGCAATTTGCAGGTGCTCAAATGCAAACTATTATTTTCTTTTTCATATTCTTTTCCATTATGATTTATCACAGGATATTGAATATATAATAGTTCTGTGTGCTATACAATAAGACCTTGTTGTTTATTCATTCTATATATAATGGTTTGCATCTGCTGATCCCAAACTCCCACTCCATCCCTCCCCTATCCCCCTTCCCCTTGGCAACCACAAGTCTGTTCTCTGTTTGTGAGTCTGTTTCTGCTTCATAGATAAGTTCATCTGTGTCATATTTTAGATTCCTCAAACTAGTTCTCGATGTCTCTATTTATATAATTTTAATATGATTTCATTAAGGTGGACTTGCAAAAAAATTTGTGGTACTTTTGAAATATTTTTACAATTTTCGTACAGTTTCATGTTTTGATACTTAACATGGTCTTTGTTTTATTTGTCCTCTGTTTGGAGAGAGGATTTGTGGAAGTGTGAGAGCACCCAGGACCAGAGAATCTTGGTGTTGGAAGAACAGGGAGTCAGTGTGACGTTCTCCTCAGTGAAGGCTTGGTCCCTCGGGTAGGAGGGAGCTCCCTGCCCCCCACAGCTGTCCTTTCCTCTTCTGAGCAGTTGTATCTTTTTGGATGGTTTTTCCTCATTGTGAACTGACACCTATTTCCTGGTCATTTCCATGCTTTGAACTGAATTAAACACAGAGCAAGTCTAACCCTTTTGGGCTCTCCACATCCATGGTAAGATCATTGAGGGCTGTGAGCATGTTGTGTATTCCTCTCAGGGCCTGGGACCACATTCTAGGGCACTTGGGGGTCCAAAGGACCCAGATGGAAATCCAGGCTTCACCTTGGACTGACAGAATGGCTGTGGACAAGTGACTTAGCCTCCCTTTAGGGGAGGTTTCCTTATCGGGTTATGGTGAGTATTAAATAAGATAGTGAGTGAAAATACCCAGTACAGCCCCTGACTGCAGTCACTCAATAAGTGATACGGGGAGTTAGAACTTGCTGGTTAAACTGAAAGGAAGGAAGTCTTGCAGAATGCCTTAGAGCTGAGCCAAGACAGCCTAGAATCCAAGGCCAGGCTCCTCGGGAAATGAGTCTTTGGTGCTTACCTTGTAGAGCATCCCACACAGCTGCCGGAGAGTGATGAGGAGCACTTCCTCCTGCCTGGATCCCATCAGTGAGCCTGGTTGCCCCGGAAACCTAACACCAAGGAACACTCTAACCAATGCACAGTCTTACACCCTAGAGAGTGTAAGAGAGAGAGAGTTTGTGTCCTGAATCCCAGCGCTCTTCTTTCAGAGGCTGATGAACTGGGCTTCTCCATCCAGAAGGAAACCTTGGTTTTCATTCACTCTGTCCCCCCAAACTCCTCCCTGATTCAGACGCAAGAACCTTCCAGCTTCCCCTCCCTTTGACCACTACCTCCACCATCTTCTGTAGCTTCACCAGGCTCCCCTTCCTCTTTGGGGTATGGCTCCTGCAAATCTACCCTAAAAGGAGAGAGTGAAAGCCAGCCTAGGCCTGGCCAAACCAGAGTTCCCCCTTTACTATTTCAAGGTGGCTTCCAGTTAAGAGGCTGATTAGGAGTTATTTATTTGATGAGCAAGTACCTGAATTGTTCAACTAGTTTTGAAAAAAATTTAAAACTAAAACAAGCATGCAGCCCCCAAAGTTTTCCTTAGGTCATTTTGTCTTCAAGGGGTTAAACACATTTTCTTACATTTTCCTTAACTCTTTTCTTCTACACCTATATCTTTGTGGTAGAGATGGTTTTCCTTGGGATTTCTAAAATCAGATAATGTGCTCTTGCTTTTGGACTTATTTCTAAATAAAAAACTAGTATCGAATAATAGTCTTGGGCCAGATTGCATATTTTTATGCAATATGTAAGAAGTTAGTATTTGTACTTAGCGAATCAATGGAATTTTAAACAAAATTAGATCTTCACTTACTCTAAATTTTGGTGGTTTCTTTGGGTTTATATAAAATGTAAAAAATTATGTGATATTATACTAACTTTGTGTTCACTGGATTGTGTAGTAAGTGGATAACACAGAGGTGCTTTTTAAATATTCTTCCATCTAAAACTGTGATCTGGACAGAAACAGGCAGATCACCTTGCTCTGGGATCCCCTTGAAGTCGGTCCCTTGCTTCCTCCAAGTTTCTATGAGGAAATGCTATGGGAAATTACTTAGCTGGGTGCTGTCACCGTGGATGTAGACCCGGGTGATGTGATCTTGTGAGAACAGGCCTAGACTAAGCAACACTTAAAAAAAAAAAAAAAAAAAGACCTTGCTCTGTGTTTCCCCAACCCTTCGTTTTGAAAATATTCAAATTTATAGGAAAGTTGGGAGAGTAGTACAGTGAAGACTTACTGTTAACCTATTGCCACATGCCAGTATAAACACAATTCTCTGTTTTTATTGAAACAACTGAGAACAAGTGCAGACAGCACGAATAAGGATGTGTTCCTACATAACTGAAATACCATTAGCACACCTTAGAAAATTAACAGTAATTTCCCAATATCAGCTGATAAACAATCCATGATCCAGGTTCAGATTCTCCCCATGGTCCCTAACATGTCTTTTCAGCTTAAAAAGAAATACAGGCTCCCATCAAGGTTCATAACTTTGTTGTTATGCTTCTGTTTTCTTTTTAAATTTAGGAGAGTCCCTGCTTTGGGGGTGTGTATGTTTTGTGACATTGACCTTTTTCCTTTTTGGAAGAGACCAGGTAATTATCTTGTAGAATGACCCCCAATCTGGATTTGTCTAATTGATTCTTCATAGGCTTTTTATTTTTACTTTTTGGTTAAATTTTTGGAACTATGCTTACAGAAATGTGCATAAATCTCAGGTATGCAGGTTTGTGAAATACCACGTTCCAGCCTCTGGGATTCTGGGAGCCTTATCTGGAAGCCTCCCAAGACCTTATCTCTGCACTTGTTTCTTGCAGCTTGGGGCAGAGGCAACTTCCTGGCACTTTCCTCTGGTTCATGGTACTGAGGCTGGGCAGCTTCCAGGGTAGGCAGCTCCATTGTACTAGTCTCAGATCCCCCACCAGGGTTTCAGTTAGAGGAGTTATTGTTTAGTTCCCCTTCTAAAAATGTCACATTATGTAATTATCCTGGCTTTAGGAGATTTGGGTTGTTTTTATACCACGTGAATGAATTGGCAATTAGGAAAGTCATTTTAAAGCTTTCGGTGATCTAATTCAATTGTTCAAACTGCCTTAATAAGTAGGTTGTAATAAGACACAATGCTTGGGTTTTTAGTTTCTCACAACCTAGTGTTTTTTTGTTTGTTTGTTTTTGGTTGTAGAGATCCAGTATCAGGCCAGAGGTATTTCACAGTCCTTTATTTAAAAAAAAATAAAAATAAAAAGCCAAATATTAAAAACATGATGACCTGGGCCAACTTTGTCTTTAGTATCCTAATTACCTTTCTCCTCTTCTGAATACTCCACAGTCTTTCCCTTTTTTTTTCCATTTTCAACACACATGCCAAATGGGGTTGACAGTTCATGGTTGTAAATTGGGGGCTTAACCCGGGGCAGTGAATTCCATAAAATCACATGCAAAGTTTGTGTGTATTTGCTGATGGGCTTTGATCTGAAGAGAGGCTTCCCTAGATTTCATCAACTTTTCAGAGGTGTCTGTGAGCCTCAAATAGTTAAAAACACTGGCTTAAATAATTATTTCCTCCTACAACCTTTGAGATTTTCTCTGACCCTTGACGTAGTATCTTCTTCTTCTTAGTAATCTTTTTGTGTACTATTTGTTTTGGATTAAAAAATTATAAGGAATACAACTAAATTCATTCATAGTATTAGTCATCACCCAGAAATAACTGCTGTTTACACATTGGTAGATAGTTAACCTATCTACCTATCATGTATCTACCTATTCATCTATAAATCATCTTACTGTCTGTCTGTCTACACACACACACACACACACACACACAGAGATATTTTTTAAAGGAATCATTCTATATGAACCCTTCCCACTTTGCTAAATGTAGATCAATAACATTTTTGTTTAATTGCTGCAGGGTAGTCCATTGTATGGATATACTGTCATTTATTTAACCAATCTTCTATCATGGACATAGATATTTATATTTTAATAGGAATCAAACCTTAAGCAACAGGAGTAGAGGAAGAGACAGGAGGAACTCGGGGTTTTGCTGGTCCCAAGAGCCCACTTCCTTTGTCTTACCTTCCAAGCCCCACATCAAAGGTTAGGCTCTGGACTTTGGGTCAGAGAATATGTTTGCTTTTTCCATAAGAAAGGAGAACTGTACTTTCACACTCATTCCTCTAACCCCCAAAGGTAGAGACGTGAATTGGCAAGTCATTTGAGATCAATAAAGAATAGTTTTAGAGGGTCAATTGACTTGAAAGCAGCTTCATTTTAATCCATTCTCAGAGAAAATAATCTGAAAAAGAATCCTCAAACTAACACAACATTGTAAATCAATTATACTTCAATAAAAAAAGAATTAACAACAACAAAAAAGAAACAAAAAAAATCGGCTATCTGATCAGCCAGTTTGCCTGATACTAGGAAAGAAGAAGTTAGTGACAGAATTTACAGCATCCCGCCTGGAATGCTTGTTTTATGAAGTCTACTTTATTCATTGATATGAATGCCACCGACATAACTGTGAATGAAAATTTATTAAGATTCCAAATATAATTTCCCCAAATTTGAAGACAGAAACCACAGACAACCTTTCATTCACTGAAGTAAGCTCATTTACTGAATCACACACTTGTAGCCTAAAAGACTAAATTCAGTAGCCCTTAAAAGGTGGCCAATTTAGTCTCTACCTCACTGGCTGCTAAAGAGCCAACTTCAAACAAACACTACCGAGAAAAAAAAGAAACTTCAAATTAAATAAAGCAACCAAATAAGCCTAAAAAAAAAGAAATTTCTATACCGAAGAGTGCATATGTCTAAAAATTCAAGTGAATTAAAAGGTAATTCTCAGAATACAAAACATATAAATGATAAAAAAAATCGATTCTCACTTTCCAGGGTTCAAATGGGCCTAATTTTGTATAGTTTACCTTATATTTAAAAAGTCTTCATGAAAATTATTGTGGGGAAAAATTGAATACTTTAATGGTTAAAACGCTCGAGTCACGTAGCCAGGGGAGAGACTTTGTCGTGTATAAGTCAGCGTGCTTTTCCTCTGTCTGCGTGTGTCCGTATTTCCCTGTGCCATGTTGTTGAAAGAGGTATTGCCGATTGTCTTGTCTTCCTTTCTCTCTTATCCATTTACCAAGGACACGTCCAGATTAGAGGCTGCACCATTCAACACCCTTGGGTCCAGGGTAGTAACTGTTCCCATCTGGCTATGTGTGATGAGTGGTGTTTATGTCATGGCATAAATCACATTTTGCTGTTCCATCAGCTGAGATGCTAACCATTAAAAAAATTTACTCTGTCTACAAAAATCAGTAACCAGGGATTTTTGTATGGGGGCAGTCCTTTAACAGTTATTCCCCAAGTCTGTCTGTAAAGATAAACAATCAAATTACTATCCTTACTGAAAGAGTATAGGAAACAACAAGAAATACAAGCTCACAGATAAAAGATGACCTTTCATAAGGACAGGTAGGAAGCCATTTTAAGGAAGACAGAAGGCAACCAAGGAAACCCAATACCCTTTTGAAAAAGTCTTTAAGAATGTCATCCTTTTTCACCAATCCTGCCAGCAACACAGCCTCAGAGAGCTCAAGATGAATTTTCAGAAAAGCATGGAAAATAAAGTAGGTTGATAGCATCCTGTGACTGACTTAATGCTCCTCACAACTCTCTGTGGACTCCAGCGAATACAGAAAATCAATTTTATTTATTTGCATATTACATGATTGCCACTAGGAAAACACACAAAATCTAAATAAGTTAATAATTAACCAAGGTGATGACATTTCATGTAAAGTAAAATGGAAGACTGCTTTTTTGGGGAAAGAATAAAGCTAAAGGTAAATCTTAGACACTTTACAGGAAATAGTATGTGTACTTTTAAAATGATGGTGTTGGGTTCCTTAAAAAACTAAAAATAGAACTACCATATGACCAGCAATCCCACTACTGGGCATATACCCTGAGAAAACCATAATTCAAAAGGACACATGTCCCCCAGTGTTCATTGCAGCACTATTTACAATAGCCAGGACATGGAAACAACCTAAATTTCCAATGATAGATGAATCGATAAAGAAGATGTGGTACATATATACAATGGGATATTACTCAGCCATAAAAAGGAACAGAATTGGGTCATTTGTAGAGATGTGGATGGACCTAGAGTCTGCCATACAGAGTGAAGTAAGCCAGAAAGAGAAAAACAAATATCGTATATTAAGACATATATGTGGAATGTAGAAAAATGGTACAGATGAACCTATTTGTAGGGCAGGAATAGAGACATAGACGTAGAGAATGGACATGTGGACATGGGGTGGAAGGGAAGGATGGGGTGAATTGGGAGATTAGGTTTGGCATAAATACACTACCATGTGTAAAATAGCTAGCTAGTGGGAACCTGCTGTGTAGCACAGGGAGCTCAGCTTGGTGCTCTGTGATGACCTAGATGGGTGGGATGGAGGGGTGGGAGGGAGGTTCAAGAGGGAGGGGATATAGCTATTCATTTCATTTCATTGTAAAATTTCATTGATTCATTTCATTGTACAGCGGAAACTAAACATTGTAGAGCAATTTTACTCCAAAAAAAAAAAAAGACAAAAAAAAATGATGGTGTTGGCCAGTAGAAGTGAATAAGGACTGTCATGCCTGAATAGATGGAGGCGAGGTCCTGATTCACTTCTGGTTTATTCCACACGCCTTGGGATGTTGTCACACAGCCTGTTTTTGCTGCGTCACCACGGCTTTTGTGAGCAGCCCAGGGTTTCTACTCTGATGGGAGCACGCCACTGATTCCTGCCTGCCACCGGCTTCGTAGGAGTCTGAGGCTGCAAGTTCCATTTCAGGAATTCGAGTTACACCAGTTTTGCATCTTGAGCCTCAGCAAAGTTCTAAATGGGGAAGTGAAGATTTCCTTTGGATGCTTTATCTTGTTTAGAACTCTGTTCACAGCACAGATAGTCAGCATCCTCGTTTCCATGGTAAGCTGGTGGCTCCCTGAATCATCACAAACTTAACTCAACCGAGGAGGAAGAGATAACGTCTGGTGCCTTTTCCCTGTGGGGAAGACAGACCCTTTAATGCGAGATACGCCCTGCAGACCGGCTCCTGTTCCTGGAAGGGAGACTGAGGTCAGGCCAAGCATGTGGGTCAAAGCCTCACGTTTCTCATTTCACTGTGTAATGACCAGGGGCGGAGGGGAGCTGCTGCATCATTCTCATTTCCGTCACTGGCAGCTGTTACTTTGCTAGTAGTTTAAATGATCTCAAGAACTCTAAGCTGAGTTCAGATGTTTGTTTATTGGCACTGCCTTTGGCTTCTGAAAACAGTCTTTTGTGTCCTCCCGGTCTTCAGAAAAGGCTCTTCTCAGAATCAGCCCTTCCTCCCTCCTTGCTCTCTTCTGGGAGCCAGCTTCAAGCTCAGGAAGAAAATTAACTAAAGGGGACGAGAGGCTCAAACCTGGTTAGAGGGGAGACTCCGACTGGAAACGGAAAGGAATTGGGACTCAGCATCCTGCGTTTGTGCTTTGTTTTTGCAACTTGGAGTGAGTTGCGTTAATGAATTAAGCAGCAGGCTAGTAATGGAAAATATCGGTCCTGGCCTGGTGGGGGAGCCAAATACTATAGGTTTGTAACAGGAAGGCTGTGGATTCTGGCTTCATTGTTGGGCCAGTCATTTGTGAGCTGGTGGCCGGACCGCAGGCCACACACTTGGGTGCAAATCTTCCATGAACCGGAGCTGCCCGGGGCGTGTGGCCGGTGTCGGAGCCGTGGCCCAGGGAAGATGGTGAGCCTTGGGTGTCGGTTCTGGTGTGGGTCCCCCGTCCGCGCTGAAGATGATGCAGGATGCCGGACTCCGTTTGGGGGCAGGGAGGGGGCTGCTGAGATGGACGAGCCGATGTGAGTGTTTTGCTGTTGATGCTTTTTTTCTGTGTCATCCCCTGTAGAGTTCCGGGAACGCGTCCTACCGCTGCTCGATGTCTTCCTCTGCGGATTTTTCCGATGAAGATGATTTCAGCCAGAAATCTGGCTCTGCATCTCCAGCTCCTGGAGATACCTTACCCTGGAATTTGCCTAAACATGAGAGATCGAAAAGAAAGATCCACGGGGGCTCGGTGCTGGACCCTGCGGAGAGGGCAGTGCTTAGGATAGCAGGTAAGAGCAAGTGGGGGCGGGGGCAGGGGATAGAGGGAGGTGCGAGGAGAGTTGCGGAAATTCACCCATGGAGTCCCCGGGGGCCCTGTCTGGCTGGGAGCTGATGCGTTGGGCAGAGATCTGCGCTCAAGGTGGAGAAGGAGGATGACCATGTTTACTTTCTGTCCTGATTTATCAAAAGAGCGATTGGCCCTGCCTGCTGGTGACTAAGCTGTTTGGCCCTGTCTTCTAGTTGGAGGAATCGATACCTTTGAAACCAAGGGGATATTTACAGGCATCTGCATTGAAGTTTCCTATTTATGTGCAGTCGCCACCGTGCCAATCTGAAAGTATTAACTCAGTGATTCCCGGTGTGTTTGCTGGAAGCTTCGTTTCCATGTTTGCATGGGAGCTCTGAGCGACCACATTTAACGGGGGTGGGGGGGTAGATTCCTGGGTTCTGGTACCCAGAATTGCGGAGGGTATTTTAGCAACCTGGATGCGGTTTTGTGTGTGTGTGTGTGTGTGTGTGTGTGTTTAAGTGTAGCATCTCTGTCAGCATCATGTGTTTGTAGCAGCTTCTGCCCCTGGTGCTCTTGAGGGTTTAGCCATCATGCATCCCTGATTAATTAATACCTGGGAGGGGCCAGTGTTTCTGTTACCCAGGGTTCCCTTGCACTGCCTTTAGGTCCCAGAAGTGATGGCTTGTTTTACTTGGCTGAAAGCTGAGCCTGCTGTGGAAATCTATCCCCCCGCCTGCAGTGCCTGTGTGGTTTGTGTGTATGTGAGCTGTGCTTTCTGGGGTGGTTGTTCCTCAATTTTTTTTTTCTCAGAAATGGTAATGGGGTAGATTGGGGTGTGTCTTCGGGAGCTCTCTTGCAAAGGCCAAAGGCCAGGTGTTTATTGGAGTTGGTTTCTGCAGTGGATCGGGCCTCTCTCCCCTCCCCCACTCTCTCCCCCAGGCCCCTTCCCACTCAGTTTCTTTTGCCTCCCACCATCATGCAAAGTTGGTACTTGTACTCCTTCGGGGGTGGGGGTGGGGGCTGGAGGGGACTAGCTCAGGTCCCAGCCATCATGGTGGCTGAGTCCCCCTAGTGTCCCCCAGTGGGATTTTCTGATTACGGGAAAAACAAACAGGGCCCAGCCAGCCATTCTCTAGTCCAGGTTTCTGGGGCAACAGCTTTGAGCTTCTTCTGGCTTCTGTTGTGAGATGCTGGCTGGTCTCACCCAGGCCTTCAAAGAGGAGGATGGAGGGGGAGAATGGGGTGGAGGGAGGATGGAGACAGCTTGGGAGCCAAGTGAGAGTGGGCAGGGGTGGCCTGGGAGAGGTGCAGAGCTGGGCGAGTACCAAAAAGTGTTTGGCCACCGAGGCCTGATTCCTTGCCCTGTCAAGATACCGCCAAGGGAGTGGAGGAGACAGTGCCAGAACCAGGGTACCAGATATTTGGCTCAGCAGAAAGGGAAGATGGGTGAAAGGCGGGGGCGTGAGAAATTGCTGGGGCTTTGTAGAAAGCCTGGGATGCCTGTCCTCTGCGTTTTTACGGAAGGTACAAGATCCTTCTGTCTTGAGAGTTTTGATAAAGGTGGCAGAGACAGGTATTTTGCTTTTGGTAGTGAAGGAAGGTTTATGAGAGAAGGAAGGGCATATGTTTGTCAGGGGGAATGAGGTTATATAAACTAACAGACAGGAAGTCAGGAGAGGCTGGTGGTAGTAGTGGTCGGTGTACACTGACGGTAGGGAAGGAATGGAGGACCTGGGGGTTCTGCTGGGTGCAGTGGACAAGCAGGTGCTGCGGTCAGTAGACTGTAGGCTCTGGGAGGGCAGGGGCCATGTCTTACTTGTTGTAAAAGTTTTACTATGAAGTTACTGGTAGTTGGTGCACTGGAGACCTCTGAGTTACATACTTTTAAGATTATATCAATTCTTCAAAAATATAACAAAAGAAAATAAAACAACAAACAGAATACGCAGCCCTAGTATGGACATGTACTACTTACTGTGTTTAAAATAAATATTGGTAAATTGGCTGTTGCCACACAAGTCATAATCATTTCATCACTGGCCCCAGCATAGGCTCAGGGGCCAGTCTGCAAATATGTTTCATTGTCATGTGGCTAAACTGTGAAATCCAGATAGATTTTGTATTAAATTTGCCACAGATCATCCAGCGTGAGGATAAGGGAACAGGGCATCTGAGGGCATTTGGTGCAGTGCGTAGTTGGAAAACATACCATTCAGATTTCAACTTCTCAGGCATTTTCACACTTGGCCTGAAACTCGGCTGATCGGTGAAGTTCATCCCTAGTAGGGGACGGGGCAAGGGTCAGAAATGGTGTGCGGATGTCCATCCATCATGTTCATTATTTAGTAATAAAGGAATTGAAAGTCTCATATTTTTATTTGTTTTTAAGGTCATAAAAATAAAATAGAATGAAAATGTCTAGAGTCAAAAAGACCATATGGTCAGGGGGAATCCCTTAAGTCATTCACATTTAATACATATTTATTAAGCCTCTGGAATAAAATGAAGATAAGCACACAGTTCTGCCTTGAAAGAAATTCTAGTCTAACATGACCATGGATGTGCTGTGAGACAGTTACAACACGGGTGAGAGATTAGCTGTAATGGCTGTGAGTACCTGTATTATTTGAGGGGAGATTTAACTAGCTTGATGGACTAGAGTGAAAGGGAAGGCCACTACCGAGGGATGGAGCTACAGGAACACAGCAGGGAGATGGGTTCAAATGGAAACTGCAAGTCATCTGTGTAGCTAAAGCCTGGGATTTGTAGGGAAGAGCAGAAACTGTAAGGGTGCTTTCGGGCAATTCCAAGGAGATTGGACTATTTATGCTGTAACTGGTGGGGAATCACCTGAAGATTTTTAAGTAGTGCAATGACATAATCAGATGTACATTTCTGAAAGTCTTTTTGGTGATGGTGTTACATGTCTGATACTTATATTTTTAAAAGTGCTTTTGCATTTATTGTAGTATCTTCATTTTAAAATCTGAGACTATAATATATGCCCTTCTGATCTCTCAGGGTCAAGGTGAGAATGACATGGTAAGAAAGGGGCTTTGTACCCACTGTAAATGCCTTTAACATCATCGTAAGACAGATCTGCTGTTCTTACTCGCGGGATACTGTAAGTTGGGGTTTTCAGTCTTGAAGTGCCTGTAAAGGTACATGGTTTGTTAGTGACAGTGTTATTATTATTATTATTTTTTGCGGTACGCGGGCCTCTCACTGCTGTGGCATCTTGCGTTGCGGAGCACAGGCTCCAGACGCGCAGGCTCAGCGGCCATGGCTCACGGGCCTAGCCGCTCCGCAGCATGTGGGATCTTCCTGGACCAGGGCACGAACCCGTGTCCCCTGCATCGGCAGGCGGACTCTCAACCACTGTGCCACCAGGGAAGCCCAGTGACAGTGTTATTTTAAAGTATGGATGTTGGACCCATGTGAATTCTTTGAAGTTAGAATGTAAGGACCTTGGCAGAGTCAGACTTTGGACTTTAATTCTTCCTCTATCATGAACCAGTTGTGTTTTCTTGGACAACTTACTGAACATTTCTCAGCTTCATTTTCTCTATCAAAAGATCATGGCTGTGGCGATTAAAGTAGTAAATGCAAAACATTTTGCAGATTCCCTGGCACATGGAAAATGCTCTGTAAATGACAGCTGACTGATGGCTGGATGCTCTCATAAGCACCTAATATGTTATTTCATTTAGGTTTCCCAACAATTTTATGAAGTAGGTACTATTATTTTCTCCATTTTTCAGTCCAGAAATCTGCTGAGAGAGGAGAGATTCTTCCCAAGGTCATAGGAAGTGGTTGAGCTAGGATCTGAATTCAGGCCGTCTTGACTCCAGAGGCCAAGCTCTTAACTGCTCTGCTTTTGCTGCTTCCCTATGGAATACACTATTATTATTAGCAGATTGATCCTTTATTATCTTTCCAAGAATGCATGGGGTAAAGGCTGTTTTTACCAACAACCCCAAATGCTGCTTGTTCATTTTGACTGGTTCCTTCAACAGACAGTTAAAATCACTGCAGTGTGCACTGATTGTATTCACAAAACTGGGTGCTACTGGGTGTCAATTTCTGATGAAGGATCAGACTATGCCCTTAATGACCTTACTCACTGTGAGGGAGACAAGACAGTTTTGAGAGATCTCCATTTGTATATATGTGGTCTGTATATGGGATGACTCTTAGGGATCGAATTGCTAACCCTTTCATTTCCAGAAGGTGTCCCATATGATATCTGCTTGTTACTTCATGAACTAATGTATACATAAATACATGCCAAGTTGCAAGAAAACTCTAGTGATCCTAAAGGCTTAGTGGATCAAACTCAGATCAGTGGTCAGGACAGAAAAGAGAAGTGTGGTCTTGCTCTGTTTGGAGTAACAAAAATAGGCCAATTACTGATGAGAAGTAAAGCTTTCCAATTCTAATTCAAGTAAGTTTTATCAAGAGTATACAGTTTTCCAAGAGTACTCATTCCCATCTAACAATTCATGGAAAATGATCCAGATTCACATCATTGAAAAAGAAAAAAGAATCATCAAGGACAAAAAGTCAGTACTTATGAAAGAAGAAATAGGAAGGGGAGATGTGGGCAGAGGTGAAGTTGTCATAAATCAGAGAGTCAACAATGAGATGGTTCATCTAATAATCATAACAACAACAACAGCTAACACTTATAAAGTTATCATAAAGTTGAGCTATCACAACTTTATGATATGATGATATATGATGAACTTTATTTTATTTTTTATTTTTATTTTTTTTTTGCGGTACGCGGGCCTCTCACGGTTGTGGCCTCTCCCGCTGCGGAGCACAGGCTCTGGACGCGCAGGCCCAGTGGCCATGGCTCACGGGCCTAGCCGCTCTGCGGCATGTGGGATCTTCCCGGACCGGGGCACTAACCCGTGTCCACTGCATCGGCAGGCGGACTCTCAATCACTGTGCCACCAGGGAAGCCCATGATGAACTTTATGATATGATTATCCTGATGAAGACAGGATAAGTAACTTGGCCACGTCACATAGTCAGGAGCCAGGATTCCTTCCAAGGCCGGCTGACTTCTGTCAGTCCTCTTAAACACACCTGTTTACATGTCTGGGTACCAACCGGTTTCTCCAGTGGACTCTTAAACTCACCACTTTAGTATATGATACATGCCAAAGCGAAGGGAATTGGACCCATTTTACTCACATTCAGTGGAGACCAGTGCTATGTGGGGTGAATAATGGTAGGGAGAAGGAGGGAGGTGGCAACGTGAGACGGGTGCTGTGTATCGACTCGGGCTGTGGCCGCGGCAGATGCGCGGGCCGGCTCTGGGGGGCGGAAGGGAGGGACCGCCGGCTGGTCCCCGGGCCGCGGGGCGGCGGGCGCGCAGGCGCAGGCGTCTCCAGGCTGTCAGGACCCCCGCCCGCCCCCAGATGCGCCTGGGGCGGGGACCCCCGGCTCTCCCCACCGCGCTGTCCCAGCGACCTGGTCCTTCTGTGACAGCGGCCGGATCGAAGAGTATTTCCCACTCTTCTCCCGGGAGCCCCGCGGGGGCTGCGCGCGCGGGTGGCGCGATCCGCGGCTTTGTTTCCCAGGCACCTGTTGTGGGTCCCAAATAGAAACCTCGCCCTTGGGACCCGGGCCGGCCAGCCAGCGTCCAGGGTGGGCGGGCTTGGCCGCGCGGTGGACCGGTGGGCGGGCCGGAGAGGGGCCCGGGCGCCGCGGCGCTGCCTGCGGGAGGGGCCGGGCGGCGCGGGCCGGAGCCGAGCCAGCCGGGGCGCTGACCGCCGCCTCGCCCCCTCCTTTCCGCCCTCCCGCCTCTCTCCCCCGCTGTGCCCTCCCTTCCTCTCCCCGGGGCGCGGGCGAGTGTCTGCGGCGCGGCGGCCAGGAAATGCCGCAGATGCGCCGCGCAGCATCCCGGGCGGAGGCAGCGCGCGCGTCCTCCCGGCTCCGAGCAGGCGCCCAGCGCAGAGCCAGGGTGGCGGCCGCCTCGGCCTCCGAGGGTCCCGGCTCCCGCAGCCCTCCGCCTGTCCCCGCCGGGTCCCGGGCTCCTCAGCGCGGCGTGGCGCTGCAGGTCGCCGCCCCCGGGCTCGCCGAGATTGGCCGCTGCTGAAACCTGAGAGGACTGTGGCTCCTGCGGGCCGGGCGGCCCCGCACCCGCGGCCCGCCAGGGGACCTGGGCGTCTCCCCGGCCGGCTCTGGCTCTGCTCCCCCGGGTCTGCGTCCCCGGCTCTGCGCCCCCAGCTCTGCGCCCCGGCGCTCTCCCCCAGCCTGCTCTCCTTCCGCGTTTCCATTACCAAGGCTGCATCTTGCTGACTGCGATCCTGTCCGGGGTTCGAGCGGGAGAGGGGAATTGGCCAGTCGTCGCTTAGGTAAACTTGGGCATGGCGGGGTACCTATCCCCAGCCGCTTACCTGTACGTGGAGGAGCAGGAGTACCTCCAGGCCTACGAGGATGTCCTGGAGAGATACAAAGGTATGTGGTTCCCCGCGCCCGGGCCGCGGGGCTTGGCAGGGACCAGAGGGGTGACCGTCGCCTTTGCTTAACCCGAGCCACCACTGCTTGGGCACAAGTAAACAGGTGTCTGGACCAGGTGTCTTGGGAATGGACCAGGTCTTTTTGGGATGGAATTCCGTACCCCAGCGCAGGGAGGGTGATGGGGTGGGCGACGGCCCGTAGACGCCCTAGGACGAGCAGTACAGTGCGGGGGAGGGGTTTGGTTTCCAAGAAGCACGTTGCGTTTTCTCTCCCCTGCAAAAGCTTTTAAGCACTACGCATCATCATAATTCTTCCTGGGAGGGTGGAGACCGATTAATTCTCCATAGGATTACTAAGGCATTGCTGCTCTTGCTTGGTATGGCGTATTGGTTAACCCTATCAAAAAGGTCCTTGGCTTCTTAAATAAATGGACTGTTTCACCACTGAGAGCATCACCAAATCATTTTTCTTAAAATGATTTTATATGAAAAAAGTTTATGGTTTGTGACTATATATCTATTCTTACATATGATAAAGATTACTTGATAGTGTGATGCATGAAAGACTTTCGTCAGTGAGTCTGTGGTAAATTTAAACGTAAAGGAGTATATTTTGAGATATTTTTCTGCCTATCCTTTATGTTGGGGAAATTCTACGATAAATAGTATTGATATTTTAGTATCATGTTTATTTTGACTTTATAGTTAAATGTGACGTTAGATAAAGAGCATCTTCTCATCTTAAAGGGTATTTTTGTCTCTGGAAATTATTTTTCAGTGTGTCCAGACGGTCTCCTAACTGTGGCTTCTAAGCGCTCCACACCCAGGGGTAGCTCCCAGAGCCTTAATATATTCATGGTGAATAGTGGCCTATTTCATCGGTTGCATTCAAGTGGTTTTGCATCTTTTGAATATTTGCTGTCGTCTTAAGAAACTCAATTTCTGTAAATTGAATGGGGATTGTATGGTTAAAAATGCATGTATCACTAGTTTTCTATCTGTAAAAAATAGAAATATAGAATCGCGAACTGAATAATTAAATTCCAAATCCCCCCAGAGCTCAAAATCTACCCATGAATATATTTCATCTCCTTCTAGAACATGTTTTATTATTGACATTCCTTTAATCCATGTAGAATTCTGTAAACAGCACAATCAGAATTCCTTTGTGCCAAGACTCTATTGTGTATGACACTGCCACTGAGCAAGTGCAATGATATTTTAGGCTAAAGCACATTTGTAGCATCTGTGTGTGTGTTCATGTGCAATACACTCATGTTTACATCTGTCCTCCCATTTAAAAATAAGGTTCTTAATAAGTTGTTCCAGAACCTTAAAAATGAGAAATATTGCAATATACTAATAAACCCCATGGAAGATGTACACCTATGCTCTTTAAGGTCAGAAAGAAAAATGTCTGAAAGTTTGAAAGTATGTACCTTTTTTACTTTTGAAAAAAATGATAGCTGTATGAATTTTTGTCCCATCAAGTTTTACCTCTGACACGTGGGTGATTGCAGGTGACTCGGAAAACAGACATAACTGAGGTGATTTGACTTGCCTTGAGGAAGTGGATGTTATTTAAAAGATGGTTTTTATTTGCGTTTGGAACTAAAGGGAAATTGAAGACCTGGAGGCCATTGCAGTCGTCACTACACTTCATTTTAATTATAACCTAATGATCAGTATTGCACTTACATGTACACTTTTTCAAACATATAGTCCCGAATTTCACCGAAAAAGTGAAGGTCGTTTCCTTCGTTTTCTTTGTGGTTTTAAAATGCTTAGGTCATCAATTTGTCCCCGACTTTATAGATGTTCTGTGTTTCATCTGGTTTTGGAAAGGAGAGTAAGAGTATTGGCCAGTGTATTACGTGGAAAGCTAGAGACCTGGAAAACTCATTGTTTCCGGATGTGTTTTGAAGCCGGTTATGATTTCCCATCAGTATCCAATTCGATGACTTCATTACAGAGCTTATTATCCCGATGACTTGCTGTGGGGGCTGATCTAATCAGAAAAGAATTGTAGGCTTTGAATAGGGAGTGTCAGTTCACTCAACTCTCAAAGTACAGTTGTTGCATTTTCTAAAATCATGCATTGTTCAAAACATTTTCCATTCCCATTTGAACGTAAGAGCTTATTTTGATTTTCATTTCTGCCCGAGTTCCTTGGTTCCAGGATGACTTTGCATTTGGCTGGAGTGTTATCAGGTTGCCAAGTGATCATATGCCCCAGCTGTTGAATGTGTAAGTGGTGGGGTCAGCTGTAACAAATTCAGAATCTGTGACAGAAACGTAGAATTACAATAACCTATAATGTTAGCAGTTATGACTGTTAGGTTTAGAAGTTGAGAGTTTAGGCTTCAGATGGCTTTGGAAGGACTTCAGACCTATCCTTCTGGAGCAAAACAAGAATAGTGGCAAGTGAGCGAGCCCTAATTATTTATGGTGTGGTCTATTCTTGGGTCTTACTTTGGTCCTTTACTTCTGAGTGAAAATAGGCAACTGTTTGCTGAATTAGAATAACACAGAAAGAGCTATTTGCTGCAGAGAAGGATGCAGTGTCCTGATTCATATTCCAATCCCTTTGCTTATAAAATATATTCATCGCCAGGATATTCAGGGCATCTGATTAAAAAAAAATCTCATTACTTCAGCAGATTACCACAGTCAGGGTGAATAAAGGCATTTACTTTCGAATAAAACATATTTCTTTGTTATTGTTTATGCTAGAAATTGCCCATGTCAGTGGCTTTCTTTAATATCTAT
The DNA here is from genome assembly GCF_964374135.1 of Grampus griseus. Lineage (NCBI taxonomy): Eukaryota > Metazoa > Chordata > Mammalia > Artiodactyla > Delphinidae > Grampus > Grampus griseus. Next base: position 43,305,121 of record NC_139004.1, on the reverse strand, counting down.
AGTGAATTATGCAGTTTATTTACCATGTAAATAGAAAACATTTTTAGTAGGTTAGCACAAAAGATGCAGAACATCCCTCTTGTTTTTCCTGTCAGTATAAGGAAACTAACCTACATACTATTATTATAATTATTATATATTATTATATTATCAATATTAACTAGATGTCACTCTAATCTATGAAATTCTGCTGTTTGAGTCTATCATTGGAAGATTTTCTTTCCTCAACACATTGTTACTTTTTAAAATTGATACTTAGTGTGAAAATGAGATCATTAATGTGAACCCAATAAATTTTATTCTATACATTTTAGACTTAACGGACAAGGAAGGTAAATTATTTTGGTCCAAGAAAATGGATATTTTTCCATTGACCTGGAAATTAATCAGTTATCCCCAGACAGCTATAAAAAGGGTTTCATTATTATTCTCTATGAAAGCTGAGTGGCAGATTTCTTACTTATCTATATCTGTATCTATCTATCTATCTGTCTATCTATATATCACTAAAAAACCCTCTTCGATTAAGAAAAAGGCAAAATGTTCTGTTTCTCATGAAAATGTTGAGGAATTGCTAAAGCAATTGCTAAAGTCCCTTCTCTCATTAGAGCCGTGTGATTCTGCTTATGCCCATGGTGACAAAATGAACTGAGAACTACTCACAGCCAGTAGTTTTCATTTTCACTTCAGTTTTACGTCCTTAGGTAGATATGTGAATGGTCAAAATCCTGTCTTTTACTGTGTAAATTAACTCTGGTGCCGGTTGAATTGAAGCTGGAGTGTAAAGGTTTCTTTACTTTGCTTCCTTCATAAGTGTGACCGCAGTGGTTTTCAGCTGGCTTTAGGATTCTGCAAAATCTTGATTTCAGATTTCATCTCCTCCTGGGGCTTCATAGTCAGTTGTGTAATAAGTGACCTTTAACAGGGCTATATCATAATAGTGTTGCATTGTAGCTAGTTATGACAGTATTAGTCTGAGCTTTTTTCTTTTAAAAAATGAAATAGGCTTAACTGGTAATGACTGTTAGTTAAGATTGTGTTTGGCTGTTTGTAGCAGAAACAGATGATAGTGTTTTCTTTTTCTCAGGGACTGAGAGGCCTCAGGTAGGACTGGGAGGGCTGTAGCGCACCTCTATTTGCCAGTAGGACCCAGACTCCTATGTTTCTTCTTGGCCACTTGTAGTACATCATGTGGTTGTTCTCTCATTACAAGATGGCTGCTGCTCTTCCAGCATTTGTGTCTCAATTCCAGATGGAAAGAAGGGGAAGTACAAGGACAAAGGACAAAAGATCCAGACAAATTGATTCAGCCTCCTTTTAAAGATCTTTTTTAGAAGCCCACTTAACAGTTTTTACTTGTATTTCACTGGTCAGAACTGTTATAGGGGCCACTGCTGTCTGCAAGGCAGACTAGGAAAATAGACATTTTAGCTGGCCCCACTTAGTGCCCTGAACAAAAGTGAAATTCTGTTGGTAAAGAATAAGGAGAGAATGGATATCGTGTTTGCAACCTGCAATGTCTGTCCTGAAATTGGAAACCTAAACTCTGGACGCATTAACAACCATAACACAATGTTATGCGATTTTGCTCTAGTTGGAGAGAATTTGAGAGCTCCCTTGACATCTCTGAGGATTTTCCAGATGACACAGTTGAGTGTTTTATGATATTGCAACATGGATTTGAAAAGTAATTTCCACTAAATAATTAGGATTTAAATCGGCCAAAGATCTTGTTCATTGCCTTACACTATAAGGAACACATATCAGTTCAGGAATGGTAATGGGTTATTAGCTACTGTTAGTGAATTTAACTTTGAACCCAAAACATCACACTCATGCTCCTTTAGTTTTTTTTTTGTTGTTGTTGTTGCTGTTCTGGTTTAGCCTTATATGGTTATCTCAACATTTATTTAGTCAGGGACTTTAAAAAAAGCTTTATGCTTTTAAAAACTTTTTATTTGAACAATTTGGAGATGCTTGTTTTTCTCGTGTAATGACGGTTTCAGGTACTAAATGATATGTAAGGAAAGGTGGTGAGAGCAATTTGTCTTAATGTTAATCTGCAGCCAGGCAGAGAAGTGTTCGTGTTTCTGCCTCTGGGTCCCGTGTGCCCAGCAGCCTGGCTTTGTGGTGAGCTGGGGGGTTTGACCAAAGCATCTCGAGACTGAGATCCTAAGAACATCAGAAGCTACAGAGGTAACACAGAGATGGAATTTCTAGGCTGTCATGTGTTCCTTTCCATTTTAGCTCCACAACGGAGTATACAAATGTATAAAACACACTGAGGCTGTCTTTTCTCCACTGTGTATTCTTGCCTCCTTTATCAAAGATAAGGTGACCATATGTGTGTGGGTTTATCTCTGGGCTTTCTATCCTGTTCTATCTTTCTGTTTTTGGGCCAGTACCATACTGTCTTGATTACTGTAGCTTTGTAGTATAGTCTGAAGTCAGGGAGCCTGATTCCTCCAGCTCCATTTTTCTTTCTCAAGATTGCTTTGGCTCTTCGGGGTCTTTTGTGTTTCCATACAAATTGTGAAATTTTTTATTCTAGTTCTGTGAAAAATGCCATTGGTTGTTTGATAGGGATTGCATTGAATCTGTAGATTGCTTTGGGTAGTAGAGTCATTTTCACAATGTTGATTCTTCCAGTCCAAGAATATGGTATATCTCTCCATCTATTTGCATCATCTTTAATTTCTTTCATCAGTGTCTTATAATTATCTGCATACAGGTCTTCTGTCTCCTGAGGTAGGTTTATTCCTAGATATTTTATTCTTTTTGTTGCAGTGGTAAATGGGAGTGTTTTCTTAATTTCACTTTCAGATTTTTCATCATTAATGTATAGGAATGCAAAAGATTTCTGTGCATTAATTTTGTATCCTGCTACTTTACCAAATTCATTGATTAGCTCTAGTAGTTTTCTGGTAGCATCTTTAGGATTCTCTATGTAGAGTATCATGTCATCTGCAAACAGTGACAGTTTCACTTCTTCTTTGCCAGTTTGGATTCCTTTTATTTCTTTTTCTGCTCTGATTGCTGTGGCTATAACTTCCAAAACTATGTTGAATAAGAGTGGTGAGAGTGGGCAACCTTGTCTTGTTCCTGATCTTAGTGGAAATGGTTTCAGGTTTTCACTATTGAGGACGATGTTAGCTGTGGATTTGTCATACATGGCCTTTATTATGTTGAGGAAAGTTCCCTCTATGCCTACTTTCTGCAGGGTTTTTATAATAAATGGGTGTTGAATTTTGTCAAAAGCTTTCTCTGCATCTATTGAGATGATCATATGGTTTTTCTCCTTCAGTTTGTTAATATGGTGTATCACGTTGATTGATTTCAGTATATTGAAGAATCGTTGCATTCCTGGGATAACCCCACTTGATCATGGTGTATGATGCTTTTAATGTGTTGTTGGATTCTGTTTGCTAGTATTTTGTTGAGGATTTTTGCATCTATGTTCATCAACTGACAAAAGATTAATCTCCAAGATTTACAAGCAGCTCAATAACAAAAAAACAAACAACCCAATCCAAACATGGGCAGAAGACCTAAATAGACATTTCTCCAGAGAAGATATACAGATTGCCAACAAACACATGAAAGAATGTTCAACATCATTAATCATTAGAGAAATGCAAATCAAAACTACAATGAGATATCATCTCACACCAGTCAGAATGGCCATCAACAAAAAATCTACAAACAATAAATGCTGGAGAGGGTGTGGAGAAAAGGGAACACTCTTGCACTGCTGGTGGGAATGTGAATTGGTTCAGCCACTATGGAGAACAGTATGGAGGTTCCTTAAAAAACTACAGATAGAACTACCATATGACCTAGCAATCCCACTACTGGGCCTATACCCTGAGAAAACCATAATTCAAAAAGAGTCATGTACCAAAATGTTCATTGCAGCTCTATTTACAATAGCCAGGAGATGGAAACAATCTAAGTGTCCATCATCGGATGAATGGATAAAGAAGATGTGGCAGGGCTTCCCTGGTGGTGCAGTGGTTGAGAGTCCGCCTGCCGATGCAGGGGACACGGGTTTGTGACCCGGTTCGGGAAGATCCCACATTCTGCGGAGGGGCTAGGCCTGTGAGCCATGGCCACTGAGCCTGCGCTTCCGGAGCCTGTGCTCCGCAGCTGGAGAGGCCACAACAGTGAGAGGCCCACATACCGAAAAAAAAAAAGAAAAAAAAAGAAGAAGATGTGGCACATGTATACAATGGAATATTACTCAGCCATAAAAAGAAACGAAATTGAGTTATTTGTAGTGAGGTGGATGGACCTAGAGTCTGTCATACAGAGTGAAGTAAGTCAGGAAGAGAAAAACAAATATGGTAGGCTAACGCATATATATGGAATCTAAGGGAAAAAAAAGTCATGAGGAACCTAGGGGTAAGACGAGAATAAAGACACAGACCTACTAGAGAATGGACTTGAGGATATGGGGAGGGGGAAGGGTAAGCTGTGACAAAGTGAAAGAGTGGCATGGACATATATACACTACCAAACGTAAAATAGGTAGCTAGTGGGAAGCAGCCGCATAGCACAAGGAGATCAGCTTGGTGGTTTGTGACCACCTAGAGGGGTGGGATAGGGAGGGTGGGAGGGAGGGAGACGCAAGAGGGAAGAGATATGGGAACTTCTGTATATGTATAACTGATTCACTTTGTTATAAAGCAGAGACTAACACACCATTGTAAAGCAGTTATACTCCAATAAAGATGTTAAAAAAAAAAACAAAGAACGCACTGAGATTATTTGCCTCTATAAGCCTGGTGTTTGAGTGAGAAGATTTGTGTTTTGCAATGTTTAGTATTTCATATTAATTTAAAAGAAACTCAGGTGCTTCTGTTACACGGGGCCCCTCTCTTTACAGTGGCTTTTGAAGAAAGTCTCCTGTGTTCATTTTTCAGCTCTTACTAATTTAGAGCACATATCTGCCTTCTACCAAAGAGGAATTTCAGGCACCTATCTGCTGAAGTATATCATTATTTTATAAGCAATCAAATAAGGCTTTTATATATATTTTTGGTTTATCTCTTTTTTTATTGGAGTATGGTTGATTTACAATATTGTGTTAGTTTCAGGTGTACACCAAAGTGATTCAGTTTTATAAATATATAAAACTCCGTATATATACCTCCATTCTTTTTCAGGTTCTTTTCCCTTACAGGTTATTACAAACTATTGAGTGTAGTTCCCTGTGCTATATAGTAGGTCCTTATTGTTTATCTGTTTTATATATAGTAGTGTGTATGTGTTAATCCCAAACTTCTTATTTATCCCTTCCCACTCCCCCATTTCCCCTTTGGTAACCATAAGTTTGTTTTCTATGTCTGTGAATGTGTTTCTGTTTTGTAAATAAGTTCATTTGTATCATTTTTTTTTTAGATTCCACATATAAGACATAGAATGTGGTATTTGTCTTACTCTTTCTGACTTACTTCACTTAGTATGATAATTTCTAGGTCCATCCTTGTTGCTGCAAATGGCATTATTTCACTTTTTTATGGCTGAGTAATATTCCATTGTATAGTCTATCCCTTTAATGCAATTTTATTTGCTATAGTTTTCCACCCTACTTTCTTCTCTCTCAGAAGAGGGAGCAAATAGTTCTGCTGGGGTTGGTTGCTGGGGAAAGCTTTGTCCTTTGAGTCAAATGGGATTTTACCCTGAGAGAGGCTGAAGGCAGCAGGGCGGGAATTCTCAGGAGGAGGGGCTGGCAGGGCTATTCCATTTCATTAGCAGAACCCATTTGGAACGTTTGGCTGAAGTGCACAGTAAGCTTTAGTAGGTTTTAGGGATGGGATTGGATGGAGGTTATGGGAAGATGGATACGGGTGAATATGGAGGGTTATGTTGGACCAGACTGAAAAGAGCCTGGGATGCCACAGCCAGCACCGAGTTTGGGGTTTCTTCTCTAGGCAGGGAGGGGAACTCTAATGATCCTTGGCAGGATGTTACCAATGAGATCAGTTTTAGGGAGATGACTCTGGTAACGGTGTGGATGGTTGAATGGGAAGGGAGACTTAGGAAGCAGGGAGACAGGGCGGGAGGCCACCGTAAAATTGGGGTGGTTTGAATGGAAGGCTGGATCGAGAGAAACTTATTTCAGAAGCCAACAGCATGGCTGATGGTTGGTTCTGTGTGTGGGGACAGCATGGTGTGCAATGACTTCGTTGTTGAAGTTGTAGTCGAAGATACTTGGAGTGTGTTCTTATTCATTTGTAAAAAATCATTTGTAGTATGTGTTCATTAGAAAATATGGTTTTGAGTTTTAAAAATTCATTTAAAGCTGCTATTAAATAGACATTAACTTAAGCTATAGATAGATGAATCCAGTAAATTCAGTAAATGCATAAATATTTCTCAGAAAAAAAGAAAATATGGTTTTGAAACAGCAGTTTTTTCTTTTTCTTCTTTTTCCTCTTTTTTTAAATTGAGGTGTAGTTGACATAACATTAGAAACAAATTCTTAATATTAATCATTGCTAGACCTTCCGTTTTAGAGAAATGGAGTCAGTGCTGTTTGCTTGACCTTGGAAATACAGCCATAGAGTGACCTAGAAAACTGGAATGTTCTATTTAATGTAGGTTCCTGAAGAAATATCTTACCAGTCTTCTTGTTGGCAATCCTCTCAGCATGATTTATAGTATCCTAGAGCAGTGAATCCGTTTTCTAAAAGCAAATAAAATGATTGGTTTCAGAACCTTTTTAAAAGTATTAATGATTAAAAATCAATCTTTTAATATATTTCAACAACTTTTTTCGTTTGGTTTTATTTCAGAATGTCTTAATTTATTTGTTGTTTTTTTCTACATAAACTCCAGCAAATTTTTAGAGTCAGTTTTATTTGGTCTATAAGAAGGTCAATGGTTCTATGATCATTTACTATAAGGTCTAAGCCATTCTTGAATTTATGTGTTAAGTGTTTAATTTTTAACTTAAAATAGTCAAAATACTAGCTACCACTTATATTCCTACCTACTTATATGACAGGCACAGTGCAGGGTCTTGCAAATGAGTTATCTATTATTTATAAATCTTGTAACTCTTTATCTTGACTACAACTACCACTGTTTTGCCAATATGGACATTGAGGCTTAGAGAAGTTAATTTTCTTGAAATCATATAGCTAAAAGCGGTAGCAGTGACATTTGAACATCAAGTGTATATTCGATATAAACTAGTATTTTGAGTTTTGCTACATTGACCAGGAAATGTTGCAGAAATAGTGTTTATAAGCATATTTTTTATTAGAATTATGATTTTGATTAATACTAAAACTTTCTGAGGTGTGTTAAATGGATACAAGAAATAAAAATTAATAGTTTAAAAATCTATAGAGATTTAGTTCAATTCAAATATTAAATAGACTTTGGAGCTTGAAGTGTTATATCTTAGCTGGACTGTAAATTCTAATGAGTAGATATCCATGAAAAGAAAAGAAAATTTTAATATGAGCTTTTCCAGTGTGTATTTAGGTTGAGGAGATTTTTAAAATAATTAAATTTTGTAAATGTCACTGATGAATGTGGCTGCTTTGATACATGCCTGAGATGTTTCCTGGAAAGAATCGTCAAAGGGAGTTGACAAAGTCCCGATTTTTCTCTAGTGGGTGAAAATATTTCCCAGTGAATCCTGGTATTAAAGACATTATACAAAGATATCATTGTCCCAGTGAATTAAAGACATGCCCCTATATTCAGTGTTACAGTTCTCTCTGCTGGCTTTGCCAGTGTGACAATTTGTATTCTTGATGTCGGGCATGAAATGATACTACTTGGTGGCTTACTTCCTGCAGTGAGAGGCACATCTCCTTCACTCTCTACCTCACTGGGTTAATAAAGGTGGGATAAAATAGGGCATATGAAGTCTTTTGAGCAGTAGAGATTACATAGTCAGTCAGTGAATGAGGAAGACCTAAGAACGCAAGTTCTCTGTCTGCTCCTAGGGCAGTAGCCTTAAAAAAATAGACTTTTTAGAGCAGTTTTTTAGAGCAGTTTTAGTTTTATGGAAAAATTGAGCAGAAAGTACAGAGTTCTTCAGTACTCCCTTCCTTCCCCACAATTTCCCCATTTGGTATTTTGCATTGGTGTACATTTGTTTTAATTGATGAACCAATATTAATACATTATTATTAACTAAGATCCAATTTGCATTAGTAACATTGCACAGTTCTTTCTGGGCTCTCTATCCTGTTCCATTGATTTATGTGTCTGTGTTTGTGCCCGTATCATACTGTTTTGATTACTGTAGCTTTGTATATGGTCTGAAGTCAGGGAGCCTGATTCCTCCAGCTCTGTTCTTCCTTCTGAAGATTGTTTTGGCTATTCAGGGTCTTTTGTGTTTCCATACAAATTTTAAAATTATTTGTTCTAGTTCTGTGAAAAATGTCATCAATATTTTGATAGGGATTGCATCGAATCTGTAGATTGCCTTGGGTAGTATGGTCATTTTAACAATATTAATTCTTCCAACCCCCAAACATTGTATATCTCTCCAACTGTTTGTGTCATCTTTGATTTCTTTCACCATTGTCTTACAGTTTTCTGAGTACAGGTCTTTTACCTCCTTAGGTAGGTTTATTCCTAGGTATTTTAGTCTTTTTGATGCAGTGGTAAGAGGGATTGTTGCCTTAATTTCTTTCTGATTGTTCATTGTTAGTGTATAGACATGCAAGAGATTTCTCTATATTAATTTTGCATCCTGCAGCTTTACTGAATTCATTGATGAGCTCTAGTAGTATTCTGGTGGTGCCTTTAGGATTTTCTATGTATAGTATCATGTCATCTGCAGACAGTGACAGTTTTATTTCTTTTTTCCCAATTTGGATTCCTTTTATTTCTTTTTCTTGTCTGATTGATGTGGCTAGGACTTCCAAAACTATGTTGAATATGTACAGTTCTTTGGGAGTTGACAGATGCATGTCACGTGTCCACCACTGCAGTATCATATAGAATAGTTCAACAGCCCACAGATCCTGTGTTCTATCTGTTCATCCTCCCCATGCCCATGCCTCTGGCAACCCCTGATCGTTTTTTGTCTCCATGTAGTTTTATCTTTTCCAGAATTTCCTGTAGTTGGAATTGTACAGTATGTAGCCTCTTCAGACTGGTTTCTTCCACTTAGTAACATGCATTTAAGTTTCCTCCATGACTCTTCATGACTTGATAGCTCAGTTCTTTTTATTGTTGAATAATATTCCATTGTATAGATTTACCACAGTTTGTTTATTCATTCACCTTTTGAAGGACATCTTGGTTGCTTTCAGCGTTTGTCAGTTTTGAGTAAAGATGCTTAAACGTTTGTGTGCAGGTTTTTGTGTGGACATAAGTTTCCAACTCCTTTGGGTAGATACCTGGGAGTGTGACTCCTAGATCATAGGTAAGACTGTGTTTATCTTGTAAGAAACTGCCAAACTGTCTTCCACAGTGGCTGTACCACTTTTCATTTCCCCCAGCAGTGAGTGAGAGTTCCTGTTGCTCCACATCCTCACCACCATTTGGTGTTTTGGATTTTAGCCATTCTGATAGGTGTGTAGTAGCATTGAATTGGTTTAATTTGCATTTCCCTAATGACATATGATGTGGAGCATCTTCTCATATGTGTATTTGCATTCGTATATCTCCTTTGGCAAGTTGTCTGTTCAGATCTTTTGCCCACTTTTTAATTGGGTTGTTTGTTTTCTTCCTGTTGAGTTTTAAGAGTCCTTTGTATCTTTTAGATGTCAGTCCTTTATTACATGTTTTTCAAATGGTTAGTAGTCTTTTTATTTTTTTTAAGTTTACTTAAATGTCAATTTTATTAATTAAGTTTGAGTTTTGAAATTTTAATTCCATTTCAAAAATTTTTAAATTTTTATTTTATATTAGAGTATAGCTGATTTACAATATTGTGTTAGTTTCAGGAGTAAAGCAAAGTGATTGAGTTATACATATTCATATATCCATTCTTTTTCAGATTCTTTTCCCATATAGGTACTACAGAATATTGAGTAGAGTTCCCTGTGCTATACAGTAGGTCCTTGTCAATTATTTATCTTATATATAGTAGTGTGTATATGTTAGTAGTCTTTTTATATTCTTACCTCCTCTTGACACTTTTGAACCATTGCATATTATAGATATTATTTAAATAAATAAGGCCCTGGGTATTTCCTTTCATATGGGCATGTTATTTATAAGTACTGTTTTGTTTTGGGTATGTACACCCTGTGGACCTTGTAATGTGGACTTGCATGGGGTGGCTCAGAGTTCAGCAATCTGACAGTTTGCTTTGGTGTATCTACATGTGCTGCTGCTACAGTTCAGGTATCTGGCTCGCTGGCAGCTATGACGCTTTATAACACTTGAGTCTAAAATTAGTTGAACTGTTCTATTTTAAGGATAGGCTGACATTAGTAGTCCAGGTCCTGCAAAATATGGAAAGTTGAACTCTTAGGATAGTGAATTACTTCTTTTAAAATGTAATCAGAAGTAGGGTTACATAGATAGTAGTTTGTATAATTTTTTAGAGAATTTTTGTGATGGTGATTTGATTATAGCCTGGGTGTCATGCCATTTTTTATATATATATATATATATATATATATATAAAATGTCTAATAACACAAAGTTTTATGTTACCACTTAGAATTAAGCAGCAGGTAAATGATCATATTTGAGTTTTAAAACCGTGAGTTATGAAGTACAGCAAGATTACTTTATTTTCTGTTTTGGTTGTTCATTTTGTGATCTTTGTGATAACTTTATCTGCATAACAGAAACTAGAGAATATTGAAAATACTTGGTAGATAAAAAGCCAAGTGGTGAAATTCAGAGTTTGATTTTGCATATAGAGTAGATTTTATAATCTTTTTAAGGGAGGGCTTATGGTTATGAAGGCATTTGTAGTATTACTTGAATGTGTCTTTCAAGCAATCTCAGAAGCTAGAACAACTTAGTTACTACAGATATCTTAGTCTTTATACTTTTCTTTGAAGAACAGAAGAAGGATTGAAGAATTCTAAATTACAGAAAGCAAAATGCAAGGGTGCTTTATATTTCTTGTGGAAAAACAGATGTACTTAATCTCCATGCTTTCCCATTTAGAAAACTATATAGAAATTAAAATTTGTGCTTCAGTAGAATTAAAATAAACAGAATAAAATACTTTTGTAATTAGTCTTTCATTGAAAACATTCAAGCAATATTGTTCGCAACCTCATCTTTCTCATATTTCTCATCAGTAATTAATTGATTACATGCTCAGTTGCACAAATTACTGTGTCACTTGCACCCTCCCCAAGCCTCCGTCACATGTTCTAATCAGCTTTCCTTAGGAAAGCTGGACAGAGAGGAAGCACTGGGGCCAAGAAATTGATCTTCATCAAATTGAAATATGTGGTTTAATTCTAAATGGTTATTGATCATATACTTAAAAAATGTTCAGAGGAACTTGGGCCTGTGGAAAGAAGAGGAACCCAGGCTACAGGGCTGTAGCCTCTGGAAGAGCAGAGATGGGTGAGGATGCACGGCCAGCTCCACGCAGTGTAAGTCAGAGCCTCAGAGAGGACCCAGCCGAGCATCCAAAAGTCTAAGGAGTGGGGCTGGCATCTGAAGGGAGGCAGATACCAGTGGGAGGAGGCTCTGTGTTGTGGGTGAGGATGGGCAGTGTTGCTGGAGGGTTTTCTGCACCTGCCTTTTCATCTGCACAGTCTGACCTTGCACTTCCTGCTTTGCATTGTGGGAAGAGTATTATCATAATGATTTAATCAATACTTTAAACCAGACAGATTTTGTTTGTAGGTAATCAGTGTTAAGCTGTAAATTTTATCCTCTGCTTTTAAGAACTCTGAATATATTATCAAATATATTATCAATACCATGAATATGTTATCAAATCTGAGGCTTCAGTCGTGAGAAATAACTTTTAGGCATGGCTCAACAAATGTAAAGACTGATTGAGACAGCTTGTTTTTTGAGGAAGGCCTGTATTGCTATGAACTTCCCTCTAAGAACTGCTTTTGCTGCATCCCATAGATTTTGTATGGTTCTGTTTTCATTGTTGATTGAGACAATCTTAACACGGTGTAGGAAATTCTGAGTTAGATCGATGATCATAATTATAACACCTTGCATATTGTTTGTATTTTTATATACATGTTACAATTTCATTCTTACGCCTCCTCTCTGAGATAGGTAACATAAGCGTCAGTTCCCTTATTTTGTAGCCAAGGAAACTAGGTTCCCATGATTGCATTGACGGGTGGCCGATTGGCATTCTGGCAGCCAGTCCACAGAGCCCTCTACTTTTGGTAGTTGTGGCCCATCTTTATATGCATTCACAGTTTATTATTAACATATAGATTATAAGTAATGTATGTGATGAGAGGTGAATAGTCTCAGTTTAAGTAAACAGCTATTGAATATGTCCTGGAATTATTGGTAGAGGTCTATATTTAGGAAGGAGATAAATACAGTTTCCTTTTTTGTGCAACTTTGTTTTGGGCTATCCTTAATCTATAAACTTCAGTGAAAAATTCTCTTGCTGGCTATTGGGGATTTAGGTACCTGAGGGAAAAACTCTGTTATCTTTTACTTCCATTGTTAATTGAAGCAGCTCTTAAAATTATAGGGTTTTATGTTTAGACAGAAAAACTATCCCATTGACTAAAGGTATAATTTCTGTATTAGTGGAAAAGGAGGAACTATGTAAGTTTTGTGTGGAATGTGAGAAGAAAAATCTATGACAGCATGTTTGGAAAATAAAGAAATGGACAAAATGGAAACAAAAAATAATCTGTAGTTCCATTATCCAGTATACTAATTAATGTTCTGATATATTTCCTCTCCTTTTCCATTTCTCTTTTCTCCTTAATATGTAACATTTAAAAATTTGGACCATGTATGTAAAACTGTATCCTGCTTATCTACTTAATATATCATGGTATTTTCTAATGCTATTAAATATTGTTTCAAAATATTTTTAATGACTGATGCATGTATTCTGTTATGGATAGTGATAAATAATGTCATGGCACCATTTAAGTAATTTTGTATTCTGATGGATTTGGTTAATATTACTACATTGGTATCATTGGATCTAATTACAAGCTTCAGAAATAGAAGTTTTCAAGATCAGAAAGAAATCATATGGATTATATAAGCCAGTTAACAATTAACTGTTTTTAAGATACTGCCTAATTCATGACTGAGTAGATTCTTGAGTTATAGATCCAATTAAAAAATTCTAATCAGTCTGAATTCTAGAAATTCCACAATAAAGGAAGCAGTGACTAATAATGTAGAGATCTAGTTTCTATTCCTGGATCTTGATATTAACTAGCTAGTATTGGATGGGCTTATAAATTAATGATTGCCTCCTCATCCTATAATACTTTCTTTAATGAATTAATTAATCATTTATTCATTTAGAAAACATTCATTGAGTGTTTCTTGTGTGATAGTAAGTATGCTAGATCCTTAGGGTGATCGACATAAGGAAGTCAGTGGTCTTTTATTTTTCTTGTAGAGTTGTGGACGTATCACTTTATTCTGATGTGATGATCTGTCTGGTTCTCCTTGACATCACTCTCTGACATACTTTCCATTTACTGTTTTTGGCATCCACGTCATTTTTTATTTGAGATGATCACCATATTCGTAGTTTTAATTTATTTATGGAACTCTCATTGATTCCTTTTGAAAACCTTTTGAAAATGCCTTCAGGACTTTTGATATAGGCTGTAATCGTTGATTGCATTTACCTTTCATTACTTGTGCTGGTCTTCAAGATTATACTCTTTGTTAATGGTACTGAATTTAGCAGTATTTGGGGGGACTAGGTTTATTGGTAACATTGATTGAAGTAGAACTTTGGAAGAAATTGATAATTTAAAACCTTTTTCTACTTTCTTCACATGCATTAATGATATGTAAACTTGTTGCCTTCGAGTGTGTGCAAATGACCTTTTTTGGGAGGTTTTAAAACTGTTCTCTGTCTTAATTGCTGTGTGCTGTACTTGTATGTCTAGCTCTGCATTTCTTCAGTGTTTGGTTAAATGATGGCCTTATACAACTTGAGAAAGGCCTAAATGTCATCCCCTCCGAGGCTTCTTCTTCCATCTCTAGTTAAATGGAAGATTTCTCTTGTACTTTTAATTCTTCACTTTGGGAATGAACGTGAACAGAAAATTCCTGGTTGCCCATTCTTTGAGTCTGAGGTGAAGCTCCCCCCTCAGGACTGGGGACTGTGGCTTTCAGTTTTGAATGCCTTCAATCTGGGGAGTTGCTTAAGCTGTTTTGATTTGTTTTTCTCTTCCCTCATTAACCGCTCCCCCCACCAGTGAACAGAACTGTACAGTAAGTCCCCCGCATACGAACCTTCAAGTTGCGAACTTTCATACGAACACACGTTTCAAAGATGCAAACGTGTGTTCATATATCCAGTCACGTAAGCTAGTTCACGTGTCTGGCGTACATTGTCACGTGCATGCATCCTCTACAGGTGGTTGTGCTTTTGTGTACTTTACTGTACAGTAGTGTATAGAGTACAGTATCTTTATTTCAAGCCCAGGATGTCCAGAAGCAAGCGTAAAAGTAGCAGTGATGTAGCTGGTACTACTGTACTTTTCAAGGTACTGTACTGTAAGATTAAAAATGTTTTCTTTATTTTTTGTTTGTTTTTTATGTATTATTTATGTGAATAGTATTATAAACCTATTACAGTACAGTACTGTATAGCCAATTGTGTTAGTTGGGTACCTAGGCTAACTTTGTTGGACTTACGAACAAATTGGACTTAAGAATGAGCTCTTGGAGTGGCACTTGTTCCTATGTAGGGGACTTACTGCAGTTCTGCATCTAACCCTGATGCTGCTCTCTTAACGGCCCATCTTTGAGAATTACTATTGCTTGTGGTTGATACAGAGAAAAGATAGAAACGGTGAGTGTGCTGATTTTCCTTCCTTTCATTTTATACTGGAGAAAGCTGAAGTCCAGGGAAGTGGGGATCAGCAGAGGGAAAAGCAAGATCTGCATTGAGGTCTCCTGATCTCTGCGTCTCCACACCACTCTGTCTCCTTTTCCGCTCGCTGGTAGATAGAAGAGGTGCTTTCACTGGCTATGTCTAAGCCACTTATTGAAAAAGCCATGCCTTATGAGAGAATTAGTAAGGAAATTAATGTAGAAGAAACGAGTGGAAAAAGTGAAGCACCAGGGAGCCAGAAGTAGTGTGGTAGTGTCATTCTAGACATGCAGTGAAAGGGATGCTGAGTTTTCAGTGTTGCATTTGATGTTTATGGACTTCGGGGACCAGTGGGATGTCAGTGAAGATAAATTGCATGCAGCAGGCTCATCACTGTTCTGGAGCTTTAAGAAAGAGATTAGGCATAATATAAATTGGATTCATAACATGCAGTTAAAATATTCCTCCATTTTGAAAGGTTCACTGACAGTTTGGCTGCAGCTTTGGGTCAGCGTGTGGATACCTGGCTGTTTCCTAGTTGGCTACAGGGTTCAGGCTCCAGGCAGGCAGATCTGGGCCATCGACCACTCCCACTTTTGCCCCTTCCCCATGACCTGCCTTCTGAGGATGTGTGGGCGTCTGGGGCAATCACTTCTGCTGTGGATCAGGACTGACAGAGGAGGAGGTGATGCTTTATGACCTCATTTCTAGTCTGTGTCCAGAGTGGGAGCGGCAGTGGAAGGGATGGGAAGTTTGGGTTTGCTCACACCCCAGAGGGGCATGTGGTGTGTGTGGGGGGTTGGGGGTGTGTGTGTAGAAGGGAAGGGAATGGAAAGAGGAGAGGGAGCTTATCTCTTTGTGTTTCTGGGAAGTTGGAGGTGTAGGTTTTAGGTGAATGGTGGCCTGACTCCATTGCCCATCTTTGGTTCTGTGTACTTAACATTTACATCCCCCATACCCTGTATGCTCAGGTGTGCTTCTACTGCCTGGTGCAGGCTCCTCAGCCCCCCTGTGACAGCAGCAGGCAAGTATGTGGTTGGGAGGATGTGATTTGGAAAGTGTGTTTCCAATAGGAACATGCCTATTGTATGTATTTATTAAAATTTATTTTTTATAGATCCAATGTTATATATTTTAATTATTCTAGATAATAACTCCAAAATGTCAGTGTATGTTGTACAGCAATAATGTTGTTTTACCATTTTCAAAATTAAACATAGAGCTTTGTACTACTGGGGTTATCTAATCTTTATTTAAACAGCATTTTTAAGAGAAAATGTGTTCTAAGTTGGTGGTTTGGAATTTACAAGTAAATTTCTATAGTAAAATTTTCACTGGCAAATTTTTGACCGGGGGTAGGTCTAGGGAGAAATTAAAAGGATTTTAGAAAAAAGTTAGAAACAGTATTTTTTTAAAGTTAGTAACCACTTTTATTCTTATTACCATCTTCCAAAAGCATTTAGTATAACATCCAGGACTGGCAAGGAGCGGGAGGGGCAACAGTACTCCATGCATTGCTTCTGACATGTGCTTCATTACCATCTTTGTGGAAAGGAGGTTGCTGCTGAAGTCACACCTACTGTGACCCCAAATTTCAGCATCTTCCCTACAGGTAGAATTCAAGATATTTATTGTGGCATTGTTTATGATAGCAAAATACTAGAAACAACCTGAATGACTAGGGGATAGTTGAATAAATTTAGATACTTCTGTACCTTGAAGTGTTAAGGAACTAGTAAAAAATATGAGTTAGATGTCTAATTATTGACCCATAACATTTTACCGATGTATTATTATTATTTAAAAAAATATTTATTTATTTGGCCGTGCCGAGTCTTAGTTGCAGCACACGCGATCTTCGTTGCGGCATGCGAGCCCTTTAGTTGCAGCATGCAAGATCTTAGTCGCGGCATGTGGGATCTAGTTCCCTAACCAGGGATTGAACCTGGGCCCCCTTCACTGGGAGCATGGAGTCTTAACCACTAGACCACCAGGGAAGTCCCCCAATGTATTATTAAGAAAAATTAAAAGGCAGAGGAATAATGTGTATGGCATTTTTATTAAAAAAAAGGAAAAAGAAAAAAATGTATACTGAAACATAGGGAGAGAGATGAAGGTTAGAAACCGAACTGTTAACAGGGTTAACTCCAGGGGGTAAGATTATTTTTTTTTTCAATCTCGGTATTTGACATTTAAAAAAAGTAGCTATTACTTCTGTAATAAATATAAATACCACCACAAATAAAGTAGAACGTTTAAAAGAAGAAAATTATTAAATATTAGCATGTATGTGATGAAACAGTGCTGGTTTTTGAGAATAGCTTCCTCCATGTGAATCAGACAGGTATAATTTATAAGCAACATTGTGGGTATTAAGTGACATTTGCTTAATAGACCATCTGGCACTTTCATGAACAATTTACAGACTTATGGTTTGTGTGGTCCTTATGGCTGAGGTGGTTCATTATGACCTCAGCTATCATTCTTAGCATCTGATTTGATCAGACACTTGCAGGCAAAGTCCAGTGGGGCGAGAAGATGCTGACTCAAATAGTCAGGCAGATGGAACCATGGTCTCTAAGGAGTGCTGTCCCTAGCCACAGTTCTGTTTGTTTTCTTATATGGCTTCATTTTTTACTCATTTATTTAACAAATTATCTGAAAATGTATTGAGTGCCCATGACATACACAAAGATGGAAAAAAATGGTGTTGCTTTTTGTTTTAGGAGATCTCAGTCTGTTGGGGAAAACCAGCAAGATGAATTCTGGAACAATTACAATGCTGTATATGCAGTATGAATAAAGTATCCATTGAGTGACTTTCTTACACCCTTTACCTGGTGAGGCCAGCATGCCCTGTATTTCTTAGCTTCTTTCATAAGGTTTTATTTCTCTGACAAGCAGGAATACAGAAATTATAGGAGAGCCCTGTTATAGTACCACATTTTCTTTTTCTGTGGATTGGAATATAACATAACCCCAGGGTTAGAAGGGAATACCTAATACTAATAGATGATATAGATATACAGCAGGGAGACTGAAGAAAATGAATTGCATATTTGTTTATAGGATCATCACATAAGGGAATATTGAATAGTTTTGACAAGTTGGGAAACTATAGCAAATATTTTTTAAGTCTTTTAAATATTTCTAGTGCTTATCATGGTACTTGGAATATTGTAAATGCTTAATAATTATTTCATTTTTTAACTGATTGAATGAATGAATTTCTATTGAGTGTTTGGGCTTTAAGATTTTCTGAATTCAGTTTCTTAATAAAGCTAAATAGAGGTTCATTAATACTTTCTTTTCAGTTTCTAATCTGTTGTTAATGCTCTGCAGTATATTTTTCATCTCTAGAAGGTCAGTTTGGGTTTTTTTTCACTTCTTTTGTATCTTCTTTGTCTCTCCTTAATATGCTTATGCTTTTCTCTATCTTTTTGGACACGTGGAGTATATTAATAATAGCTGTTTTAATATCCCAGTCTACTGCTTCTACTTTTTGTGTCATTTTCTGGGTCTGTTCCTTTGATTACTGTTTCTCCACATTATGGTCTCATTTTCCAGCTTCATTGCATGTCTGGTAATTTTTTGTGTAGACGCCAGACATTGTTAATTTTACTTAGTTGGGTGCTGAATTTTTTTAATCTTCTTTTAAGTGTTTTTGAGTTTTGTTTGTGATACAGTTAAGTATTCACAATAGACTGACCCTTTTAAGGTTTGCTTTTTAAGCTTTGTTAGGCAGGACCAGATCTGCTTTAGCCTAGGGCTTATTTTCCCCACGACTGAGGCAGCACCCTTTTGCATTCTGCCTGCTCTTTTCTGGTGGTTCTTCACCTGGCTCTGGTAGTTTCCTTATACATATGTACACACCTCAGGTAAATGCAACCCCTTGTGTATCTCCAGACGTGGCCTTTGTGCAGCTCTTTCCTGTTCTCTGCACTGAAATTTCTGATGGTCTTGACCTCCTCAGGTGAGCCGTCTCCTCCTCTGAGGGAGACCACCTTCTCCCTCCCCGACCCCAGTTCCCCCAGCGCCTGCACTGTAGCCTGGAAACTCACTCCACGCAGTTCGCTGGGGTGGGGTGTGATAAAGGCTCACCTTGTTTGTTTCCCTTTTCTCAGAAATCACTGTTGGCTGTTCTGTCTATTGTGTAATGTCCAAATCTGTGGTTCCATAAATTTTGTCTCTCTTTTTAGAGACAAATATAGTTGTGTCAAGTGGGAGAATGAATCCAGTTCCTCTTCCTCCATTGTGCCCAGAGGTGGAAGGTCCTCCTTTTCTCTGTTTTTATTTTTTTTTTAATTTATTTATTTTATCTATTTGTTTTTGACTGCATTGGGTCTTCATTGCTGCATGCAGGCTTTCTCTAGTTGTGGCAAGTGAGGGCTACTCTTCACTGCAGTGCACGGCTTCTCATTGCAGTGGCTTCTCTTGTTGCAGAGTATGGGCTCTAGGTGCAAGGGCTTCAGTAGTTGTGGCACACGGGCTCAGCAGTTGTGGCACACGGGCTCAGCAGTTGTGGCGCATGGGCTTAGTTGCTCTGTGGCATGTGGAATCTTCCTGGACCAGGGCTCAAACCCATGTCCTGTGCATTGGCAGGTGGATTCTTAACCACTGTACCACCAGGAAGCCCTCCTTTTCTCTTTAAAGAAGGCTCATGTGCATATAGCTTGTGCATAAATTTTCTTTTGTTACAACTAGATGGATTATAGAAATGTAGACTTAAAACCCTCAAAGTCCTGCATATACAGTTCATCTAAACGTTTATTATGTTCTTTCTGTTTGGTGGGTGCTCTGGACTTGGCTGGTGAAAGTTTGGGAAGGAAAAAGCATGGTCCCAGTTCATGTGTTGCCTTCGTGTTAGTATGACCCTGAGACGAGAGCGTCATTATACAGCCAGAGAATGAAGACATGACACATAGATTTCAGTATTTTCACATTAACATAAATGTTTCTATTTATGTGATATTTAAACTTGAGTCAGTTTAATAAAAGGATGTTACCATAGTCAGGTGGGGAGGAGGGAAGGATTCTTTTTTTAGCAACAGCACATTTACTCAGAAAAATAGAGCAGAATCATAGAGCTGAGATTGCATCATTTAGTGTTTGCATTTTATGACTGAGAAGAATTGGGCTCAGAGATATTAAGCTCTTTGAACTAGTTAGAACTGGAGCCCAGGAATTCTACTTTGTAGCATTTCCCACTTAATCATGCTGTCTTTGTACTTCGAAGCACCCAGATGCATGTGCTGTACTTCTCTTCTTCCTGGGCCCGACCACGTAGTGTGAGTCTTAGGGCCCAGCAGCCTGTTTTCTTGCAGGCTTTGTTCTGTGCTGTGTAGATTCTGCCATACTTTTGGCTTGAATTGGAACATTTACTTCGTCCCTCTGAACACATTATCCTGTATTGCATTAGGTCTTAACAGAGATAGACACTGAGCAGTTGGGAGACAGTTGAGTGCTTGACCATTATTCTGGAAGTTTATATTTGTGTTTCAGCTGGAGTGACTGTTTGTTATTGACTTGACTTGAGAAGTAATGTCAGAAGGTCAAAACAATTTTCAGATATGTATTGATTGTATCTGATGACGGTTTGGCACTTGACTTTTACCTCCTTAAGGTGGCCTTCGTATTGAACCATGGCAAATTAGTCCTGTTATTTTTAAAGAATACTGGCTCCATCTGGCTTTGGCAGTGCAGAAAAGGCAAGGCTGGCATAGTTATACACAAGAGTATGTGGTTCTTTGGGGACACAGTTTTGAAAAGGAACCTGAACTTGGCAGTCAGGTTTGTATACACACTACCACGTAGGGACAAGGAGACTAGAGATAACTAACATTTTGATTTGCCACCCTTTCTTTTTTTCCTGTGAAAAGGAAAGAAATGAAAGATGATTTATTATAATAAATTTGTAATAACAGGCAGTAGTGTGCTGGTAAATTTTTGACAACCGATTCTTCCAGGATAAAGTCTTGATTTATAGCATTTGTGCTTTTCCATGGTGTAAGTATTTTCACCATGATTGATTTCAGGGTACCAGCTTGACATCACTGAATGCAGAGTTGGAAAGAGAGGTATAGTATCTCACCATGACCTGGTGCTTCCACCATGCAGGTGCCATAGATGTAAATAGTAAAATGTAGTGACATCATTAGTAAGTGACAAGTTGTGAATATTTATTATCTTGGTTTTAATGTAACGTGTTTAATTGTAGCTTTAGGTAATTTAATTTTTTAATGATGGCTGTAGTTAACAATTGGCTAACAAAATTCTGGAAATTCAGCAGTTCACTCAAGCTAGCCTACTGCTGAAAATAGGTAACATTTATTGAGCACATACTATCTGCCAGGCATAGTCTAAGTGTTCTGCATGAATTATGTCATCTTCAGATTAACCCTATGAAGTAGGTGCTTAGATAATCTCCATTATGCAGTTGATAAAGTGGAGGCACATAGAAGTGTAGTAATTGCCCAGGTCACGGTTTGAGGGTAGCTGAGCTGGGGTTCAGAACCAGGCCACCTGTTCCTAGAGCCTGTCCTCTTAACCCTCTTGCAGTACTGCCTCTTGAGGTTAAAGATATTCTTGAACATGAGGCCATCGTAGCTATGATAAATTTTAAGTAAAACTACTCATTCTTCAGAGTTATTTTATGACTTGTTTCAGTAATTGTTTAGATTTGATTTGAATTTTCATTTATGATAAAGTGTTACTGTCTTTAATATATGAAGTGTTTATGTAAATCAGCAAGAAAAGCAGCACTCTCTCCAGTAGAAAAACAGCCCAGTGATTTCAATAGGCAATTCATGAGAACTGGCCATGGCCTGTGGGCAGTGAAAGCAGGGACAGTGTCCATTCTCCTCACTGTGATATCAGTCCCAGCCTTGCAGAATACCTGACCCAGATCAGGGCTCCATAAAGACCATTTTATTCCTGTTAATTTTTTACGTGTCTTAATGAAGCATATATAAAGATTTCTTGACCTTTTCCTTATATAAGGCTATTTTCTAATGTTGCCTTAATTAAAGAAAGGAAAATTTTCAGGAAAGTGTTTCTTACTGTATTGTTAGAGACATTTTATTATTAAAAAACCCTAAGTTCAAACAAGGATGAGGAGGCCTAATCAGTTTTTTTCTTAATTATAATTAAGAATCAGTATATGCTGTTTTATGTAATTTCAGTATGTAAAATTGATATTCCTAAATTTGAGACCTAGTGGAATTATGAGAAATTGCTATAAAATTTCTAGAGCCTTTAGGTTACAGGTAGTGAAGTTTTAATGCATCGAGCTGCTTATCTACAAACCTTTTTGAGGAATGCACAGTACCCTGGACCGTTCAGAGACTGATGTTTCACAGTGTGTCTTTTCTCAGCTTTCCATCTCTTCCTTCTCTCTGGAAGATGTAATTTTGGCCACCTCTGAGCTCACGGGGACTTCTGAAGGATGTTGTGAATTACCTCGAGATATGGTGAAACATATCAGAATAATATTTTTGGTGCTGACAGCTGAATTTTGGAGATTAGGAATTAGAGCTTTTTGAGTTGGTTTGAAAAAAGCGTTTTGGTGACGTTAATAGACTTGTCATCTCTTGGTGTGGGCAATCAGGGACTTACAGTAGTATTTCCTTCTGAAGATGGAAAAGGCAGTAAGGGGAAGAAGAAGGAAAAGGGACAAACGTTGATTGAATGATGGTGACCCGGGGTCAGATCCAGCCCAAGTGTGTACATGCATTACGATTAAATTGAAAGCTGTCTTTTTCAGCACCTGGGGGAGATGGCATGGAGCGGGTTCCTTTAGAAAGTATACAATTTACTGAAAGGTAATCATATTCTCTCTGTCGGGGCTTACGTATCAGAGCACTTGAAACTCTTGGGGTCTGGACCCTTCTCTGTATTCCAGAAACCTCCCAAATAAGGTTGGTCAGATTATCAAGTTCTTTTTTTTTTTAAGCTGAAGCTATATTAATTTATTCTGAGTTCTGTGTTGATGAACATATCTGATTGACTATGCAATATGTCTAATTGAAAAGAAAAATTATTACTTATTAAGTGTAATTCATTTGGGAGGTGGTGAAGGGTGGAGCACAGATAGAGTAAAAGGGGTGTTAAATCCTGCAGAGGTTAATGGCTCTTCTTCTTCGGTCTGTCCTAGTCACTCCTCCTGCCATAGACTAGCCCGTCACAGGTAAAAACACTATGTTTTACTCCGGTACCTGTTTCCTTTGCTGAGTCCTCAGGAGGCAGGAACCTTTCCTTCCTACCCTTACTTTTCCTCCCTCCCGCCCTTCCTTTCATGATAGATAGCACTGGTTCTTGTTAAAAAACAAAAAGGGCAATTTTCTCCAGAAGGAACTGGTGTTAGTTTCCTACTGCTGCTGTAACAAATTACCACCAACTTAACGGCTTATATAACACACATGTATTATCAAGCAGCCTTGGTGGTCAGCAGTCCAAAGTGGGTCTTGTTAAAATCTAGGTGTCAGCAGAGCTGTCCCTTCTGAGTGTTGGAGGGGAGAAGAATCTGTTTCCTTGCCTTTTCTGGATTCTAGAAGCTGCCCTCTTTCCTTGGCTCATGGCCAAGCCACTTCCACCTCTGTGTCTTTGTCACATCTACCCTCCCTCTGTGAGGACCCCTGGGATGACGCTGGGTCCTCCCAGGTAATTGGAGGCTGATCTCCCTGTCTCAAGGCCTTTTGACCTTTTGCAAATTCTCTTTTCCATGGATGGTAATGTATTTACAGGTTCTGCAGATTAGGGTGTGGATATCTTAGTTTTCTGCCTGCCATAGAAATTTTTAGAACTTTCTGATAAGATACCAGATAGCACAACTTCTTCTATATTAGTTGATCATAATGGAGACCAGAGATGGTGTCCTCTAACCTTTAGAAAAATCATCATGATTTCTTTTAACACATAAATATGATTTAATTAAAAAAAAAGTATGACAGGGGCTTCCCCTAGTGGCGCAGTGGTTCAGAATCAGCCTGCCAATGCAGGGGACACGGGTTCAAGTCCTGGTCCAGGAAGATCCCACATGCCACGGAGCAACTAAGCCCGTGCACCACAACTACTGAGCCTGCGCTCTAGAGCCTGCGAGCTACAACTACTGAAGCCTGCTCGCCTAGAGCCCGTGCTCCGCAACAAGAGAAGCCCCCGCTCACCACAACTAGAGAAAGCCCACACGCAGCAACAAAGACCCAATGCAGCCACAAATAAATAAATTAATTAATTTAAAAAAATTTTTAAAAATTTAAAAATGTTTGACAAATATGGCTAATGTGCATTGTGCTGTTTTGAGTTAAAATGGGGGAAAATATTCAAAGGAAATATGGAGTTTGGAAATATTGGTATTTGGAGTTTAGTGATAGAATACTAAGGCTATTGAAAAAAAAAGAAACATCAGTCCTGCAGTATCGCATCAGAAGTCTTATTCTCAGAAATTGCTTTTCAGTTATCCAAATACGTATATATTAAGAACATCTTTCATCTTCATCTGAAAAGCAAAATAAACCGTTTCTTCTTCTACTTAGAATATATTTCTGGAAATGCGACATTTGAAATTAAGGGAGATATAGACTAACAGACGGGGAACTTCGAGGCTTGTTGAGTGTTTCCTGCTCACTGACCTGTGTGAGCCCTCACACAGGTGGGGGACTCTTTTGGCCCTTTATTTTATAGGTGAGACTCGTTGATAAACTGTCAGGAGGCCAACGAGCAACCAGCATGGTTGTTACTGGAGGCTGTTGCCACACGTCAGTGTGCAGGCCTGTAATGATGCTTGTGGGACACAGGTGAGGGCTGTCACATGTGACCCAGCTCTTGGGGGCTCTGCCAGCTCACTGTGCTTGACCTGTGTAACGTGAAGGCGAGGCAGCCTCCTCTCCTTGTGAAGCAGGGTGTGTCTAAGGGGCTGTAGAGACGCGGGTCTCACTGTCCTCCTGCAGGAGTAGTGAGCTTCTTTCCCCATTCATTTGGCTTTATGGGATGCTAAAAAATATCAGGTAAGCTGTTTCCCAGGGATCATAAATTTCCATCCGTTCATTAACCCCTCATTCCCTGTGACTTTGTTAGAGAACTGAATTCATTAAAAGGTGATAAAAAACTGGAGCGAAGTCAGCAGGCAGTTTTAGGGAGAAAGGAGTGGGCCTGTGACATGGATGAGACCTTTTAGGGTGTTAATTTCTCTCTCCTAAAGTTACCCCTGTGATCAAAACTCAGGGATGCCCTGTACAGACATTTATTATTGGAATCATAAATTCTCATGGAAAGCAGAGGAAGAAAGAAAGATGAAGTAAACTACTCAGTCCTCATTTTGTTCAGGGTTGGGGCAGGAGGCCTTAACCTTCGGTCATTTTACTACCCAGCACCTAAATCAGATGAAGGAATTATTGTGTCCTGAATGTCTGTATCTATTTAGATGCTAGCAAATATTTGTTAATAGGTTAAAATACATTTTATATAATGACTTTGCAGTGCTTTTTATTTTAATATAATTGATACTATTATTTGAGTCATTGACTAAAATATTTTTTTATTTTTTATTAGTTTTTTAATTTAATTTTTATTTTACATTGGGGTAGAGTTGATTTACAATGTTGTGTTAGTTTCAGGTGTACAGCAGAGTGGTTCAGTTATACATACGTATACATATATCCATTCTTTTTCAAATTCTTTTCCCATATAGGTTATTACAGAGTATTGAGTAGAGTTCCCTAAAGAGTGGGAAATCGGATGTTTGCAATATTTTATAGTTTACTTTCAGGGTTCGCTGTTCCAGTTCAACCTCATTTGCACTCCCCTTGTCCTCAGCAGTGGCCTCAAGCCCTCAAGTTAGGAGAGGTGGAGGTGCCTGGTTTGGGGCTTCAGGGGATCTTCCATTCCTCTTTGTGGGGATCATCTTCAAAGGGCATGTGCACAGACCTTTCACCCAGTTCTAAAAGTGGAGTACTCCCACTGTGCTGTCAGAATTGCCTGAATCAGTCACACTCCTTTTTGGCAAGATGTGGCAAACGCATGTCAGCTGTAGACAGTGCTTAATTGATTTGGCCAGTCAAGACATCATATACTAAAGCTGTCTTGTCCTGTAGCAATAGGATGGGTACAAATGCCCCCAGTTTTAAATTTGAATTTTTATACCTTGTTTCAATGGTAAGTATGGATAAAATAAAAATATGACTTATTACATAGCACATTAGAGAGGGCTGTGTGCGCTGGTCCTATATATGGATTGTTTTCTGTTCCTAGTCTTGTTCCCTCCCCACCTTTCCTCCCTAGGCTGACATTTCTGTAAAAGATACGACTTGCCAGGCACTGTTCTAGATGCTTTACACATGTTATTTTGCACAACGGCCCCACCAGGTACGTTTCATCCTTCCCATTTTTCAGATGAGGAAATGGGTATGCAGAGAGGGTGAGGGACCGGCCCAGCATCTCCCGAGGTCACACGGGGATGTAGCGAGTGGCAGAGTGGTGATTCCTGCCCCCGTATCTCCTGCCTACACTGCTGTCTCTACCCCAGTCCCACTTCTGTTTTATAATGTCTTGCTGTAATTTTATAAGTAACTTCAAATCATTTTTGGAACATGGTGGGGGTATCACTAAACAAACAGATAAAATCTTGCAGCGTATATGTTGCCCCTATTTTTGTTCAGTAATATTTTGATTGAGCAACTCAGCTTCTTAGGATAGCATGAGATACCTTGACCAAAATATACCTCTAGAATCAGCCTTGGAGTCCTCTTAGATTCTGGCTGATATCAGATTGGTTTCCCGTTGTTCAGGGTTTGCTTTGGGTAGTTGTGTTGTGTGGTCAGTTAGGGTTTCTTTCGCAAAGAACACAGCTGTGAGTGTTGTTGACAAGTGCTGTTGTGAGCGGGCTGAAGGGGAGGTGGCAGTAAAGTGTTTCTCTGGTCCGTCATGGACTGAATAGGGTCAGATCCTGCTTGGAAGGACTGTCAGTGGCAGGTGCCGCTTCTGTCACCAGGATGTTCTCTACTCATTTTTAATGCAGTGACAGCCCCAAATAGAAGCATTCTGTCATTCTCTCAATCCGTCCATTTGTGGAAGGATTTTGATCAAAGAGTGCTTTTTGCTTCTTGTTTATTTAGTGAGACACAGCGTCGTATTTCACATAGAAATACCCTGTGTAACAGTAAAAATAAAATTTAAAGTGAAATAGCTCATTTTCTTTGCTCATTTTTCACAGACATGAATTTTATACTTCAAAAATGAAGTCATGTAGAAGCACACTTTCCCTATATTCACTTATATTTACATAATAAGTGTAATAATAAATCATAATGAGTAATTTAGTTTGTGTGTTGATATCATTACAATTATATTCATGTCCTTAATTATTTTCTCTTTGGGAACCAGTTTGAGTTAGTGATACAGAAAGCATGTTTAGTCTCAACAACTTTAAAAAATGAGTAATGAAAGATAGTGATTTCATTTATGTTATTTGAGAAGATTGGCTGTTGAGGGATAAAAGAGCTGGAATATTTTTAGTGTTTGTAGTTTGTTTAGGCAAATACATATTTAAGTAGCATAAGAATTAAATATATTAAAATAGGATTTAAAAATATTTGCTTCATAAGTGAACAGCTCAAATGAAGCAAGTATAGTTGCATCAAGAGATGTTTAAATGTTTGTTATTCTGAGGTTTGAAGATACTCAGACCATGTTGTAACTGTTTCTATTCAGTGTTTCACAGAAGAATTTGAGGTCTTCGATGATGTCCCATATTTAAAACATTAGTCAACTTTATTTAGCATAAGTGTTTTAGAAGATTAAAAGTTATTTTTTTGGCAAATAGAGTTTGGTTTAGATTTGCCCTTTGAAAAATTTTGCCCCTTATCAGCCTTACAGCAGGATTTTTTCTCCTTTTGTGGAATATAGTTTATGTTTTGGGGTTACATTTTCTTCTGTTTTTAGACTTTTTTCTGAAAAAAATTTTAGACCTATTAGTAAATTCTTATCTTAATTAGAATTAGTTATGATCTTTTTTAAAGCAGGTAAAAACATTTGAGTTTCTTTTACTTATATTTTATTATTTTATATTTAATTGAAGTATAGTTGATTTACAGTATTATATGAGGAGTTTATTTGTAAAAGTGTAATTTTAGTTTCTAAGCAATTAAAAAAAAAGCTTAATTTAAAATTAAGTAACTGGGTTTCCCTGGTGGCGCAGTGGTTGAGGGTCCGCCTGCCGATGCAGGGGACACGGGTTCGTGCCCTGGTCTGGGAAGATCCCACATGCCGCGGAGCGGCTGGGCCCGTGAGCCATGGTCACTGAGCCTGCGCATCCGGAGCCTGTGCCCCGCAACGGGAGAGGCCACAACAGTGAGAGGCCCGCATACCGGAAAAAAAAAAAAAATTAAGTAACTGACTCACAGATGTAGAGAACAGAATTGTGGTTGCCGAGAGGAAGGGGGCTTGGGATGGATGGATTGGGAGTTTGGGATTAGTAGATGCAAGCTATTATATATAGAATGTATAAATAACAAGGTCCTGCTGTATAGCACGGGGAACTGTATTTAATATCCTGTGATAAACTATAATGGAAAAGAACATAAAAAAGAATATATATATATGTATAACTGAGTCACGTTGCTGTACAGCAGAAATTAACACATTGTGAATCAACTATATTTCAATTAAAAAATTAAATGAAATTAAGTAACTGTTTAAAAGATATGCCTCCCACATTGTATATCTGCTGAGGACTTTTCTTAGACTTGTATCCATCACCATAATCATTAAGAAGTGCTGTATTTGTTGTTTTCTTAGCAAGGAGCTTGTCTTCCTAATCACATTATCTATTAGAGAAGTAAGTGCTTTTGTCTGTTTGCAACACAACCTTGAACTTGATGTATCAGATTCTGACAATGAAGGCGTCCTCTGACAGGTCACTGAGTTTACCTGGTAAAGGGGAGAATGAAGTTGACAGCTTCATTACCAGCTTGTAGACCGCCCCCCCCCCCCCGCCTTTTTCTTTAAAGAACATTCAGTATCTAATTAACAGATGGGTTTGTTTCCAAGTTTCTTGTTAAATTCACTTTCTGGACCTTTGCACGGTTCCTTATTGCTGTTTAGGAAACCAGGGCAGCCTGTTGATGGTGCTACAGCCTCCTGTGTTTCTATGGGAGAAGCAGACCCTTAGTTCCATTCTTAGTCAGACACCTGGATGCATGGCCCTGCCTTGCAGCCCAGCCAGCCAGCCTGGGTCCTTCTGGAGCAGGTGGAGAAGGGCTGGCTCCTCTCTGACCCCTCCCCATGTCTGCCACCTGAGACGCCCCCCCAGGGCCCAGTGCTTCTTGCCTCCTTGGGGCTGGGAATGTGTCCCCCACCGCATCTTCTCCCTGGCAGCTGCAGGGGAGGCAGGGCTTCCTGCTGGGGAGGGTCCCTGTAAATTGGAGGTTGTCCAGCCAGACGAGGGCTGCCTCTTATTCTGTTTAATTAGACATACCATGTAGCAGGAGAAATAAACCACGTGGAGTCAGCCCTTGTTGGTCGCTGTTTGTATATTTTCCAGAATATACAAACAGCTCATACAACTCAACAACAAAAAAACAAACAACCCAATTGAAAAATGGGCAGAAGACCTAAATAGACATTTCTCCAAAGAAGAAACACAAATGGCCAGTAGGCATCACCACTGCTAATTATTAGAGAAATGCAGATCATAACTACAATGAGGTATCACCTTAACACCAGTCAGGATGGCCATCATTAAAAAGTTGGCAAACAACAAATGCTGGAGAGGGTGTGGAGAAAAGGGAACCCTCTTACACTGTTAGTGGGAATATAAATTGGTACACCCTCTATGGAAAACAATATGGAGGTTTCTCAAAACACTAAAAATAGAGCTACTGTAAAATCCAGCAATCTCACTCATGAGCATATATTCAGACAAAACTATAATTCAAAAATACATGCACCCTATGTTCACAGCAGCACTATTCACCATAGCCAAAACTTGGAAACAACCTAAATGTCCATCGACAGAGGAATGAATAAAGAAGATGTGGTATATATATACAATGGAATATTACTCAGCTATAAAAAAGAATAAAAAAAACATAAAGGGGACTTCTCTGGTGGTGCAGTGGTTAAGACTCTGCGCTTCCACTGCAGGGGGCATGGGTTCGATCCCTGGTCAGGGAATTCCTGCATGGCTTGTGGTGCAGCCAAAAAACAAACCAACAAACAAAAAAACCCCAAAATAATGCCATTTGCAGCAACATGGATG
Organism: Grampus griseus; assembly: GCF_964374135.1. Taxonomy (NCBI): domain Eukaryota; kingdom Metazoa; phylum Chordata; class Mammalia; order Artiodactyla; family Delphinidae; genus Grampus; species Grampus griseus. The sequence continues at coordinate 43,274,912 of NC_139004.1, read as the reverse complement.
CAACTAGAGATTATCATACTAAATGCAGTAAGTCAGAAAGAGAAAGACAAATACCATATGATACCACTTATACATGGAATCTAAAATAGGGCAAAAATGAACTTATCTATGAAACAGAAACAGGGACGTTGGAGAACAGACTTGTGGTTGCCAAGGTGGGTGTCTGGGGGAGAGATAGAGTGGAGTTTGGGATTAGTAGATGCAAACTATTATATAGAGAATGGGTAAGCAACAAGGTCCTAACATATAGCACAGGGAACTATATTCAGTATCCTATGATAAACCATAATGGCAAAGAATATAAAAAAAGAATGTATATATATGTATAACTGAATCACTTTGCTGTACAGCAGAAATTAATACAACGTTGTAAATCAACTATACTTCAGTTAAAAAAAAATAACAACCCACTTGGAGTCAGGATACCTAGAATTATCCAGTTGCTGCTATTTCCCTGCTGTGAGACCTTGGACACATCATTTAACTTTTCTTTTGGTGGTTGTAGTTAGTGTGTCTGCTGAGTAGATTGTATTAGGTTACGTCTAATGTTCCTTCCTGCTTTAACATTGCAATGATCTCATAGTTCAGAAGGGGGTTTACAAATGATTTGGTTCTTAAAAGTTAGGAAAACAGGATTTTTTTAACATAGAATACACAAACGTTTACCCATCATTGAACAAGAAACTCCTTAGAATTAGGATGTTTAGAATTGAGTATATAATGAATAACTGACATTATAATCTCAGTGTATTACTAATGAAATGCCACGATGTCTGGTGGGGCTGATCTCATATTGTACAGAAATATTGATATTAATATATCAGTAATATCTAAAATATGCTCTTTTAGCTGTTTACTGAAAGTACAGGTTGTCATTCTTTTACTTTCTGTAACCTAACATATTAAGTGCTCCTGGGAGGCAAACATGTAAGAAAGTGAAGTAATATTTATCTATAAACATGTTTAAAATTCCTAAAAGTTTGCAGAATTTAAGTGGTTCATGGAATTTCTTATGTAAACGTGAAGCAGAGAAAAGATTTTTAAAAGTTAGACTCTTGTGATTGAAAAACTATTTAAAATATGATCTCTCTCCTGGTGTTCCTTAATTCAAGGTGGTAAACATCACTGACGCTTTATGTTGGCAGAGGACGAGTTATCTCTGGAACATTCACTGTGATTTTACCAGCTGTCCATGTGGAAGGTGGGAGGTTAAACTAAATGTTTGCTGACATCCACTAACAATCAATTTGTATTTAAATCATTTGCATTTTTTCCTTTCAAGTGGAGCTGTGAGGGATGATATACTGGAGGCTGTAGTTTGTTGGGTTTCTAATGTTTTTTTTTTTTTTTTGCTGTATGCGGGCCTCTTACTGCTGTGGCATCTTGCGTTGCGGAGCACAGGCTCCGGACGCACAGGCTCAGTGGCCATGGCTCACGGGCCCAGCCGCTCCGCGGCATGTGGGATCTTCCTGGACCGGGGCACAAACCCGTGTCCCCTGCGTCGGCAGGCGGACTCTGCGCCACCAGGGAAGCCCTCTAATGTTTTACTGCATAATACATTAATTATAAGGTGGCAATATTTAAAAATTTAATTTATGCTACCACCCAGATGGCTAGGCTGGGAAACAGGGTTGTTTAATGTAGTCCTGAAAGGTTTGTATATCCCCTTTCAGACAGCACCCTGACTCTGGAGAAGATGCTAGAACCCTCTAGAAGTTAGCTTTGCTCAGGGAGAGGCAGTGCAGGGCTGTGCCCTGGGGCCGCCCCATTCCTTGCATGCTTGTGACTGGGGAGACTGCCTTGAAGGGGAGAGATGGAAGGAATTTGGGGTGGGGTGGTGTCCTGGAGCCTGGAGGGAGGGCAGAAAACAGCAAGTCATGGGGGCAAAAGAGGGATTAGTGTCTCCCAAGAGAGGGATTTGGGAGGAGTGACCAAGAGTGGATAGAGGTGGTCATCACACCATTCTGCGTCCCAGCTGTTGCTTTGGCCCCCAGATGGCCTTGTAGGGCGGTGGGTGATGGGGAGGGCCATGCAGCACCAAGGGACCCACATCACACAGTCCAGCATCTGCCGCCGTGTTGGGCCTCGTGTAACACATTTGCCAACCAACCATTATTCAGAAATTATTGAGATCTTCATCACTGACTAATAACCACAGACTACTAGCAGGTGGTAGAAAATGTTGTCCAGTGTCTATTATTAGATTGTGCTTCATCTGCTAATTATAAAAATATCAGTGGTTCATTGTTTTTAATCTCTCAGTTAAAGCTGACTAAGGGAGACTGTTTCTTACTGGTTATGGGAAATCATTTTAATATATAATTTGAATAGCAGTTAGTAAATAGAATGATATTTCAGGCTAAGTAGCCACATCTGTAGTTTTATTTATTAAAAAATGTTGGTTAGATTCAATTGCACATAATTTCATTATTTAATTTAGGAAATTATTGCAAAATATTATCCTTTATTTCTTTATAATTATGGAAAGCATATTTTAAGGGTTTTTTCCTCCACTGTCTTGGATTTTGTTAATTTGTGATTATGGTTTTCTTTGTTTTTGTCTCAAACCATTTATTTCTCTTTGTCCTTTTTGTTCCCAGACTTGCTGGAGCATTTAGTAGCAAGTGTTAATTCTTCCAACAGACCTAAGCAAACTTTTTGTATCTTTGAAAAAAAAAATCAGTGTGGGAAAGTTCAGTTGATTTCTTAAAGTACAGATTTTCAAAAGTACTGTTTCTTATACTTAAAAAATAGATAGAGGGAGAGAGACTTTAGTAGGTTTGGGTGGGTGGCCTAGGAGTCATTGGGCTGTTACTCGGATGAAGGCATCATAGCCCAGGGTCTAGGTTTAGTTTTGTGGGAGTAGAAACTGAGTCTTATTCATGCTCCCCGCCCAGGGAGAATGACTTTTTCTGGGTGAATGAACTTTCAGGACACTGATGTGTAAACCAGAATGTCAGTTTATTAATATACAGTGAAAATAATCCAGCTGTCAGGTGGATTGGACTTTCGTGCTGGATTGTCCCCATCAGAAAAGCTATAGGAGAGCTGTGCTGTACATGGAAGTGGGAATTACATAGATCATTTTGAAGAGCAAAAATTTTTATTTTGATGACGTCCAGTTAATCAGTGTTTTCTTTTGTGGTTCATCTTTTGATGTCATATTTAAGAAGTCTTTGCCTAACCCAAGATCATAAAGATTCTCACCCATATTTTCTTCTAAAAGTTTTATAATTTTGTCTCTTCAATTTAGAACTATGGTCCATTTTGAATTAATTTTTTAAAAGTTAATTTTATTGAAGTATAGTTGATTTACAATCTTGTGTTAATTTCTGCTCTACAGCAAAGTGATTCAGTTATACATATATACACATTCTTTTCATTTTGAATTAATTTTTGTATATGGTGCTGGGTACATAATGCTAGTTGTTCCAGCACCATTTGTTGAAACGACTATCTTTCCCCCACTTGGTGACCTTGGCACCTTTGTTGAGGATGTATTGACCACGGATGGTTGGGTCTTTCTGGTCTGTTCTTTTCCAGTGATCCGTGTGCCTAATTTTATGCCACTCCCACACCATTTTGATGATTCTAGGCTTATTAAGTGTTGAAATTAGGTAGCACAAGTCGTACGACTTTGTTCTTTTACAAAATTGTTTTGGCTTTTCTATTCCTTTCTATTTCCATATACATTTTTTGATCAGCTTGTTCATTTCCATAAAGAGGTGTGCTGTGATTTTGATTGTGATTGTATTGAGTCTCTAGGTCACTTGGGGAAAATTGAATGTTACCAGTGTGAGCCTCCTGATCCATGAACGCAGTATTTATTTAGATCTCCTTTAATTTCTCTCAGCAATCTTTACAGGTATAGTATTTTAATGGGTAGCAGAGCATAGACTGTGAAGTGTTCAGATCATGGCTCTGCAGTGACCATGTGATGACCTTGGGCAAGTGACTGAGCTCCTGTGAACCTTGGTGTCCTCATCTGTAAAATAGGGATAGTGCCTCATGATTTCGTGGAAGGGTTAGATGAAGTAATGTACGTAAAGGGCAGAGTCCAGTGCGCAGTAAAAGTTAGTTGTCACCATCGCTGTCCCTGTTGTCCTTAATGCCCAGGCTGCCCTTGCTCAGCCCCCAGTCGGTTTGGGGCAGCTGCTCGGGCCCCCTTCCTGGTTGCATGGCTGGTGACCACTGCACCTGCCTGCTCTTCGGGCTCTCAGTGGGTTTTCTGACCTTCTCCAGTGGGTCCTGTGGCGTCTCTTTCTTTGTACTGTGTTCATACCATTGATTAGACTTCAGCTTTCCTTCGCGTTCAGTCCAGTCTTTTCCCGATTTTCCAGTCTCGGTCTCTGCTTTTGCTCGGAAGATTTTGTCCTAAGTGTTTTTCTGTCCCCAGTGTGCGATGAACCCTCCTATCATGTGTTTGTTGGATGAGTTTCGCTTGTGGAGTCTGGGGGCTGCCTCACTCCGCATCACCTGAGTCTCCATTTGAATGTTTTGTAGATTGTGTAATAATTTACATTGATTAGGGTAGCATATTTTAAACGTTTATGCAGGATATGTATTTGTAAATTTTGCCTCATTTTTGGGAAAGTGGGGAAAAGCAGGATGAGATTTTTCTGTATTTTTCTTCTAAAATGTTTTAAAGATGTGAATTCTGTCATAGAAAATAATTTGATGTTGTCTCAGTCAGCTTGTAGTTTTCGTGTTCCTTCCAGTTGTCGGGATCCAGGAAGCCTGCTGTTTGGGAGTTAGACCCCATCTGCCCTCTTACCCCATCCCCGGGGGGTTTACTGGTGGCACTGTCCCTCCCAGGGATGATCCCAGGGCAAGGGTCATGTCTGCCTGTGTGCACATACTCAGGAAGAGTGCTCTGCATTCAGCACTAGATATTCTACTCTTTTCTGAATCGTCAGATATTATGATGTTTATTCAGTATTGATTTTATTTATTTATTTATTTAATTGAACTATAGTTGATTTACAATGTCGGGTTAGTTTTAGGCATACAGCAAATGATTCAGTTATACACACACATATGTATATATATGTGTGTGTGTGTGTATGTGTGTGTATTCCTTTTCAGATTCTTGTTCATTGTAGGTTATTATAAGATATTGAATATAGTTTCCTGTGCCATACAGTAGGTCCTTGTTCTTTATCTATTTTATATATAGTATTGTGTGTATGTTAATCCCAGCCTCCTAATTTATCCCTCCCCCACTTCCCCTTTGGTAACCATAAGTCTGTTCTCTATGTCTCTGAGTCTGTTTCCGTTTTGTAAATAAGTTCATTTGTATCGTATTTTCTGATTCCACATATAAGTGATATCATATACTTGTCTTTCTCTGTCTGACTTTTCAGTATTGATTTTAGAACAAAATATGCTGCTCCCTAACCATGTAATTCTGGGCGAGGCATGTATGTCATCTGTGCTTGCTTCCTTATTTCTAAATGGGGATAAATGGGAACTCGTACCCATCTATTTTGAGGATTACATTGAGTGAAACTCTCAGAACAGCGCTGGACCACAGCAGGTTCTCAGTAAATGTTGGCAGCCTATTTTATTCCAGTTCTTTGAAGAGGGACATCCTATATTTGCTTTGTTCAGTAAAAATCATTTAGCCAAATTGATGGTTTAACTAGTTGTTTCATTGTTTAACCATTCTGCTTACATAGGAAATGCTGAGGGTTTTTTCCATTTAAAATGTGAATGTCCTTGTTTTTACCTCTGAGCTCCTGTAGTAGCTCAGAGATAGTCTTTTGACTCCATGGTGCTATTATTTTTCAAATACTAGGTCACATCAAGTTCAGTTTTATTTTTTAAAATAACATGGAAATTTAACATTCAAATATTGAACCTGATTTTCCAAAGATCCTGTGTTTCACCTTGTGAAACAGAACTGGATTTCAAAGCCATTGCCATAACTTGTTCAAGATCAGAAATTGTCTAAATCCTGCAGATTACCGGATTACAGATGATCTGTCTGATTACCATCCGTTCAATCCTTAAGGTCAAAGCTAGTTGTAGTTAGAGCCCCTGGCCTGTTTTGGTACTTAAGTTTTCAGTGTATATACATGAGTGTAGCCTGTATCTTGATAGCTGGTTTCACGAATGAAACCTGTAGTTTAAATGATACGTTGAAATTCATGCGGTAAAGAAAATGACTAAATTGTAATAATTTGGAAGACTGACTTTGATCACATGTTCGGAGAGTCAGTGAGATGGGGTCTTGGCCTTTGACCTCTGTTCTTTGCGTTTATGTGATGGGAAAACTGTCTCCCTTTCCAGCGCCCTGATTCCCACTTTAGATAAATGGTTACAAAGAAATTGTACCTGTGCTGCCAGACTCCCCATGAACCACACAAATCCCTGTGTATTGCATCCTGGGGAATTGTCTTAAATTTTTAACAGAGGAGGGTGACGTCTTGGAATACTCTAAAGGTCTGGGTCTCCACACTGTTAGTCAGTGTTTGATCTCTTGCTCTGTTAGGATGGGTGTCAACTTGCTGGCCAATTTGGCCTGCTTGTAAGATTCATATCAGGGGATGGAACAGCATTTCCTCCGAGCTTTCTCATTGAAAGAGGTCCTGTCTCTGGCAGTCAGGGAAATGTTTGGTAGATGTTCGAGAATTTTATCAAAAGAAAATAGCATGGATGAACTTCCACAGAAGATGCTTATACTCGAGTATTTAATTTAAGACGATCCTATAAATTCTTCCCTATTATATTTTGCAGTCTCTTGAACAAATAGAAGATGCTTGTACTCAGATTATTTGATCCTATAAATTCTTTCCTATTATATTTTTCAGTCTCCTGAACACTTAAGAGACTGAAGGTGTATTTAAGCAATAGTGTCACTATTATAGAGATTAAGGAGGAGAAAGTAAAAAACAGTTCCCCTGGAAAATAAAGGAAGGTATCAACTAAAATTGTAGCATACATTTAAAAAAGTATTTCCAAAGGAATAGGCTAGTTTCAAGCAGTTAATGTCATTACCCATGTGCTAGAGTTAATGGTAGATAGGCCATAGTATTAGAAGAGTACCAGAGTTTTATAATCTTAGCTCTGCCAGTTTACCTCTCTAAATTTACTTTCCTCACCTGCAAAATATGGTTCATAACCACTTACAGGATTTTTGTGGGAAGGAAATGGGATGATATAATACATAGCAAACACCCCCAAATGGCCACTATTATTGCGTAGATTTTCACGTCAGCTACAGTAGAGTATTTTGGATCATTTGTCAGTATTGTACTTATACTGTGTGATATTTCTATGTTCTGGGCCTTCTTAAATATAATGATTTGCTTCTTTTCAAATAGAATTTTGACCTTTTCAAAAGTCTGGAATTCACAGAAGACAAGGAATTTTCCAGCACTTCATGAATGGTGATGTTTATATTGGATTGGCTGGAAGCCAGGTGGCAAACACCATTGAAAAGGAGACATAAATTTTTCCCTTTACAAGAGGCTGCATGGTGCCCCTTGCCTGCCCTTGCCCATGGATATCAATGGGTGTTATGTGTGTAGAGCAAGGGAAAGGTCTTGCTGCTAAACGTAGGGCCATGTGCTCTATGAGATAAATTAGTATGTTCCCATGAGCTCATGTTTGTCCTAAAAGGTGTCTTTGTCTTGAGGTCCTTAGAGTCTAGCTAGTAGTAAAGAATCAATATTTGGTACGATTTTCAGTGGTTAAATGTTACTAGGATATACTGAGTTTGTCAAAAAACTAGTGGTATTAAAGCCCAAACAAAAATATTTATTAAAATTTTACATGTCAACACTTTGTTAAAGTGACCTTTGGTAAGAAGTTAATTGTTGTTACCAAATTTGAAAGATTGATTTAATTAACACAACACTGCAAATCAACTTATACTTCAGTAAAATGTAAAAAAATAAAAATTAAAGGTTGAATTAAATCTTTTTCCTAAGAGTTTTAAGATAAGTGTAATTGAACCCATAAAGTTAAGGAAAATTTTTCTCATTGTCCATGGAATCAGAAAATGTAATTCTAATTATTTATAGAATTCTAAAATTTAAATATGTTCTCATTGTCATTTAATTCATGTCATAATTCGTTCTACTTATAATGCTCAGTTTTCAAACCCATTTTCTGAGTATTCCTTAAATATAAAAGATAAGTAGATTGATGAAAAAACAAATAATCAAGAAGTAGAAATGGGAGTGGATATTAAGAAATTAGATATCAGCTTTAGTTTTTCCCTTAAGATTTATTATGTGACATGTATTAGCAAGATTAGAATGTTTGGTAAGTTTTACATTGTTGTTTCTCCAGACTAATTATAACTTTTTTCCCTAGAGTTTCTCAAAAATTTCATTATATACAAGTCCTTTATGAACATGTCAAGAGTCTTTGATTTCTCCATGTTATTATAAAGATGAAGTTGCATGATCTAGGGAAAAAGGAGGGTTTTAATTCTTTTCTGGACATTTTATAAGATATGTCTTTTTTTTTTTTTTGTCTTTTTTATATATATTTATTTATTTTTGGCTTCTTTGGGTCTTTGTTGCTGTGTGCGGGCTTTCTCTAGTTGCAGCGAGCAGGGGCTACTCTTCATTGTGGTGCGCAGGCTTCTCACTGTGGTGGCTTCTCATTGCAGAGGACAGGCTCTAGGTGCGCGGGCTTCAGTAGTTGTGGCACGCAGGCTCAGTAGTTGTGGTGCATGGGCTCAGGTGCTCCGCGGCATGTGGGATCTTCCCAGAGCAGGGCTTGAACCTGTGTGCCCTGCATTGGCAGGTGGATTCTTAACACTGCGCCACCAGGGAAGTCCCAAAAGAAGATATTTCTGATCCTTGTCTAGCTTGTGAACAATATATATTAAGCAAATACATACTTCGGGTAGGGAAAACAGTTTATAGGGCTCTTCATATCATTATCTTATTAGATATTCTCAAATAATGGAATTGCTCATTTTACAGCAAAGGACTCAGAGAGGTTAAAATGATTTGTTTTGCTTTAACAGTTGGCGTTGCTTAAACAACTTTCTCCTGAGTGTAAGCAAAAAACAGCCCTTGAGACTGGGAAGATGTGTAAATGCATTGTTAAATGCAGCATTGTACTCTGGATGGGATCCTGGAACAAAAAGAGGACATTAATGGGAAAAGTACTGAATTCCAAATAAAGTCTGGAGTTTCGTTTTTTAAAAAAAGTATAAGGAGTTAAAAAACTGGGGGTGGGGAAACACGAGGCAAAAAGTGTGAAGGCAACTGAACAGATGAAAATATCACGTGTGCAAGTAGATACAAGACATTTTTATTGTACTGTTGCTTTTAATAGGGAAACTTTGGAAATAGCCTAAGTGCCTGTCAACATTATAATGAATAAATAGAGGGTGGTGTAATTGGACAGTGAGTGCTACATATCAGGAAAATGAGCTAGAATTGTGTCAACAGAGGTAACTCTAAACTTAACGTAAGTAAATAAAGTAAGTTACCAAAACAAGCCTTCTTTTTGAATATTTTTAATACACTTTCTTTATACTATGTGTCCATCATTACAAAATCCAACAGTACAGAGCATTTATAATGAAAATGAATAGTTTCAGCTCCATTTCTTCCCTTTTTCTTTCCCTAAAAGCCATTTGGAATCGTGTCTTGGTTTTTCTGGTGGTTCCTTCCAGGTCTCTAAATAGGATGTTTTTGATGCTATTTTAACAACTATACTAACAGTAGACATTTTCTGTTAATTCCTGTTATGATAGATGAAGAATTACCCTGCTTATAGAATTCTTTTTTGTAATTTAGGGTTTTTTTTAACTTTAATTTTTATTTTTTTAACATCTTTATTGGACTATAATTGCTTTACAATGGTGTGTTAGTTTCTGCTGTATAACAAAGTGAATCAGCTATACATATACACATATCCCCATATCTCTTTCCTCTTGCGTCTCCCTCCCACCCTCCCTATCCCACCCCTCTAGGTGGTCACAAAGCACTGTGCTATGTGGCTGCTTCCCACTAGCTATTTTACATTGGTAGTGTATATATGTCCATGCCACTCTCTTACTTCGTCCCAGCTTACCCTTCCCCCTCCCTGTGTCCTCAAGTCCATTCTCTACGTCTGTGTCTTTATTCCTGGCCTGCCCCTAGGTTCATCAGAACCACTTTTTTTTTTTTAGATTCCATATTATGTGTTAGCATATGGTATTTGTTTTTCTCTTTCTAACTTACTTCACTCTGTATCATAGTCTCTAGGTCCATCCACATCACTACAAGTAACTCAATTTCATTTCTTTTTATGGCTGAGTAATATTCCATTGTATATATGTGCCACATCTTCTTTATCCATTCATCTATCAGTGGACACTTGGGTTGCTTCGATGTCCTGGTTATTGTAAATAGAGCTGCAGTGAAACTTTGGTACATGACTCTTTGAATTATGGTTTTCTCAGGGTATATGCCCAGTAGTGGGATAGCTGGGTCATATGGTAGTTGTATTTTAATTTTTTAAGTAACGTCCAAATTGTTCTCCATAGTGGCTGTGTCAATTTATATTCCCACCAACAGTGCAAAGTATTCCCTTTTCTCCACACCCCCTCCAGCATTTATTGTTTGTAGATTTCTTGATGATGGCCATTCTGACTGGTGTGAGGTGATACCTCATTGTAGTTTTGATTTGCATTTCTCTAATGATTAATGATGTTGAGCATTCTTTCATGTGTTTGTTGGCAATCTGTAAATCTTCTTTGGAGAAATGTCTGTTTAGGTCTTCTGCCCATTTTTGGATTGGGTTGTTTGTTTTTTTGATATTGAGCTGTATGAGCTGCTTATAAATCTTGGAGATTAATCCTTTGTCAGTTGCTTCATTTGCAAATATTTTCTCCCATTCTGAGGGTCGTCTTTTCGTCTTGTTTATGGTTTCCTTTGCTATGCAAAAGCTTTTACATTCATTAGGTCCCATTTGTTTACTTTTGTTTTTATTTCCATTCCTCTAGGAGGTGGGTCAAAAAGGATCTTGCAGTGATATATGTCATAGAGTGGTCTGCCTATGTTTTCCTCTGTAGAGTTTGATAGTGTCTGGCCTTACATTTAGGTCTTTAATGCATTTTGAGTTATTTTTGTGTATGGTATTAGTGAGTGTTCTACTTTCATTCTTTTACATGTAGCTGTCCAGTTTTCCCAGCACCACTTATTGAAGAGGCTGTCTTTTCTCCACTGTATATTCTTGCTTCCTTTATCAAAAGTAAGTTGACCATATGTATGTGGGTTTATCTCTGGGCTTTCTATCCCGTTCCATTGATCTATATTTCTGTTTTTGTGCCAGTACCATACTGTCTTGATTACTGTAGCTTTATAGTATAGTCTGAAGTCAGGGAGCCTGATTCCTCCAGCTCCGTTTTTCTTTCCCAAGATTGCTTCAGCTGTTCGGAGTTTTTGTGTTTCCATACAAATTGTGAATTTTTTTGTTCTAGTTCTGTGAAAAATGCCATTGGTAGTTTGATAGGGATTGCATTGAATCTGTAGATTGCTAAGGGTCGTATAGTCATTTTCACAGTGTTGGTTCTTCCAGTCCAAGAACATGGTATATCTCTCCATCTGTTTGTATCATCTTTTATTTCTTTCATCAGTGTCTTATAGTTTTCTGCATACAGGTCTTTTGTCTCCTTAGGCAGGTTTATTCCTAGTTATTTTTTTCTTTTTGTTGCAGTGGTAAATGGGAGTGTTTCCTTAATTTCTTTCAGATTTTTCATCATTAGTGTATAGCAATGCAAGAGTTTTCTGTGCATTAATTTTGTATCCTGCTACTGTACCAAATTCACTGATTAGCTCTAGTAGTTTTCTGGTAGCATCTTTAGAATTCCCTGTGTATAGTATTATGTCATCTGCCAACAGTGACAGCTTTACTTCTTTTCCAATTTGGATCCCTTTTATTTCTTTTTCTTCTCTGATTGCTGTGGCTAAAACTTCCACAACTATGTTGAATAAGAGTGGTGAGAGTGGGCAACCTTGTCTTGTTCCTGATCTTAGTGGAAATGGTTTCAGTTTTTCACCATTGAGGACGATGTTGGCTGTGGTTTTGTCATATATGGCCTTTATTATGTTGAGGTAGTTTCCCTCTGTGCCCACTTTCTGGAGAGTTTTTATCATAAATGGGTGTTGAATTTTGTTGAAAGCTCTTTCTGCATCTGTTGAGATGATCATATGGTTCTTCTCCTTCAGTTTGTCAGCATGGCTTATCACATTGATTGATTTGCATTTATTGAAGAATCCTTGCATTTCTGTGATAAACCCCACTTGATCATGGTGTATGATCCTTTTAATGTGCCGTTGGATTCTGTTTGCTAGTATTTTGCTGAGGATTTTTGCATCTATGGTCATCAGTAATATTGGCCTGTAGTTTACTTTTATTGTGACATCTTTGTCTGGTTTTGGTATCATGGTCATGGTGGCCTCGTAGAATGAGCTGGGGGAGTGATCCTCCTTCTGCTATATTTTGGAAGAGTTTGAGAAGGATAGGTGTTAGGTCTTCTCTAAATGTTTGGTAGAATTCGCCTGTGAAGTCATCTGGTCCTGGGCTTTGATTTGTTGGAAGATTTTTAATCACAGTCTCAATTTCAGTGCTTGTGATTGGTGTGTTTATATTTTCTATTTCTTCCTGGTTCAGTGTCGGAAGGTTGTGCTTTTCTAAGAATTTGTCCATTTCTTCCAGGTTGTCCATTTTATTGGCATATAGTTGCTTGTAGTAATCTCTCATGATCCTTTGTATTTCTGCAGTGTCAGTTGTTGCTTCTCCTAGTTCATTTCTAATTCTATTGATTTGAGTCTTCTCCCTTTTTTTCTTGATGAGTCTGGCTAATGGTTTATCAATTTTGTTTATCCTTTCAAAAAACCAGCTTTTAGTTTTATTGATCTTTGCTATCGTTTCCTTCATTTCTTTTTCATTTATCTGATTTTATGATTTGTTTCTTTCTGCTAACTTTTGGGTTTTTTGGTTCTTCTTTCTCTGATTGCTTTAGGTGTAAGGTTAGGTTGTTCATTTGAGATGTTTCTTGTTTCTTGAGGTAGGATTGTATTGCTACAGACTTCCCTCTTAGAACTGCTTTTGCTACATCCCATAGGTTTTGGATCATCGTGTTTTCATTGTCATTTGCTTCTAGGTATTTTTTGATTTCCTCTTTGATTTCTTCAGTGATCTCTTGGTTATTTAGGAGTGTATTGTTTAGCCTCCATCTGTTTGTATTTTTTACAGATTTTTTTCCTGTAATTGGTATCTAGTCTTATAGCATTGTGGTCGGAAAAGATACTTAGTATGATTTCAATTTTCTTAAATTTACCAAGGTTTGATTTGTGACCCAGGATATGATCTATCCTGGAGAATGTTCCATGAGCACTTGAGAAGGAAGTGTATTTTGTTGTTTTTGGATGGAATGTCCTATAAATATCAATTAATTCCATCTTGTTTAATGTATCATTTAAAGTTTGTATTTCCTTATTTATTTTCATTTCGGATGATCTGTCCATTGGTGAAAGTAGGGTGTTAAAGTGCCCTACTATGATTGTGTTACTGTCGATTTCCCCTTTTATGGCTATTAGCATTTTCCTTATGTCTTGAGGTGCTCCTATGTTGGGTGCATAAATATTTAGAATTGTTATATCTTCCTCTTGGATTGATCCCTTGATCATTATGTAGTGTCCTTCTTTGTGTCTTGTAACATTCTTTATTTTAAAGTCTGTTTTGTCTGATATGAGAATTGCTGCTCCTGCTTTCTTTTGATTTTCATTTGCATGGAGTATCTTTTTCCGTCCCCTCACTTTCAGTCTGTATGCGTACCTATGTGTGAAGTGGATCTCTTGTAGACAGCATATATACGGGTCTTGTTTTTGTATCCATTCAGCCAGTCTTTGTCTTTTGGTTGGAGCATGTAATCCATTTATATTTAAGGTAATTATCTATAGGTATGTTCCTGTTACCTTTTTCTTAATTGTTTTGGGTTTGTTATTGTAGGTCTTTTCTTTCTCTTGTGTTTCCTGCCTAGAGAAGTTCCTTTAGCATTTGTTGTAAAGCTGTTTTGGTGGTGCTGAATTCTCTTAGCTTTTGCTTGTCTGTAAAGGTTTTAATTTCTCAATTGAATCTAAATTAGATCCTTGCTGGGTAGAGTAATCTTGGTTGTACATTTTTCCCTTTCACCACTTCAAATATGTCCTGCCACACCCTTCTGGCTTGCAGAGTTTGTGCTGAAAGATCAGCTGTGAACCGTATGCCGATTCCCTTGTATGTTATTTGTTGCTTTTCCCTTGCTGCCTTCAATATTTTTTTTTGTATTTAATTTTTGATAGTTTGATTTGTATGTGTCTTGACGTATTTCTCCTTGGATTTATCCTGTATGTGACTCTCTGCACTTCCTGGACTTGATTGACTATTTCCTTTGCCATATTAGGGAAGTTTTCAACTATAATCTCTTCAGATATTTTCTCAGTCCCTTTCTTTTTCTCTTCTTCTTCTGGGACCCCTATAATTCGAATGTTGGTGCCTTTAGTGTTGTCCCAGAGGTCTCTGAGACTGTCCTCAATTCTTTTCATTATTTTTTCTTTATTTTGCTCTGTGGTAGTTATTTCCACTATTTTATCTTCCAGGTCGCTTATCCGTTCTTCTGCCTCAGTTATTCTGCTATTGATTCCTTCTAGAGAATTTTTAATTTCATTTATTGTGTTGTTCATCAATGTTTGTTTGATCTTCAGTCCTTCTAGGTCCTTGTTAAACGTTTCTTGTATTTTCTCTATTCTGTTTCCAAGATTTTGAATCATCTTTACTATCATCACTCTGAATTCTTTTTCAGGTGGACTGCCTATTTCCTCTTCATTTGTTGTGTCTGGTGGGTTTTTACTTTGCTCCTTCATCTGCTGTGTATTTCTCTGTCTTCTCATTTTGCTTAACTTACTGCGTTTGGGGTCTTCTTTTCGCAGGCCGCAGGTTTGTAGTTCTTGTTGTTATTGGTGTCGGCCCCTGGTGGGTAACGTTGGTTTAGTGGGTTGTGTAGGCTTCCTAGTGGAGGGGACTGGTACCTGTGTTCTGGTGGATGAAGCTGGATCTTGTCTTTCTGCTGGGCAGGACCGTGTCCGGTGGTGTGTTATGGGGTGTCTGTGACCTTATTAAGATTTTTAGGCAGGCTCTGTGCTAATGGGTGGGGTTATGTTCCTGTCTTGCTAGTTGTCTGGCATGGGGTGTCTAGCACTGGAGCTTGCTGGTCATTGAGTGGAGCTGGGTCTTAGCATTGAGATGGAGGTCTCTGGGAGAGCTTTTGCTGTTTGATATTATGTGGGGCTGGGACATCTCTGTTGGACCAATGTCCTGAACTCGGCTCTTCCACCTAAGAGGCTCAGGCCTGACACCCAGCTGTGGCACCAAGACGCTGTCATCCGCATGGCTCCAAACTCTGGATTTCCACAGTCCAGAGGCCCTCCTTTCTACGTCTGTAAATTAGTTTTAATTTTTATCAAAATTGTTCATGTTTATAGTTTAAAAGTCTACACTGCTTATTATAGAAATCAGTGCCTTCTTTAACCACTCACCCCACTACCCCAGCCATTTTTAGTATTAAAATCATGTCATTACATAACATGTTTGTGGATGGACTTTTTGAGTTTCTGTTTCATGTGTTGTCTGTTGGGCTCTTTCTGTGCAAGGTGAGTGTCTGTTCCCCTCCCCACCCCCGGCCATCAGATGCATCCCGCCCCATCCTCTGTCCTGCTGGTGTGATCAAGTCATTCATTTGTCCAGATCAGTATATTCTGTGTTCACAGTGTTGTGATGTAGTAAATGCTATTCACAGCTGAGGCACGGAATAATTGTGATGACTTTTCCTTCCGTGGACAACTTTTTGTGTTGCCTGGAGTTAATAATTGTCTTGTTTTTTGCTTAGTTTTCTATGTACTTATCTCACGTATTGTCTCCCAGTTAGAATTTTCTCTCAGTACATTCAGATACATAGTTTTATCTGTTTGGATACTGTTCTCTGTTCTGGATCAGTTGACCTGTGTCCTGGGTTGCTCAGCCATCATTCAGGGACCATTAGTCTGTCCCCTGGTTGGATCCCTGTTTGCAGGGTCCCATGCCTTCCTCTTTCTTGCTTTGCAGCCAGGCTTTGGTCGACTCCCTTCTCAAGAAGCACCCTGAGGAAAGCGGCAGGGAGGATAAATTTTGTGAGACCTCAGGGGTCTGGAAACTTTTATTGTGTGTTACACTTAATTGCTAATCTCTAGGTTGAAAATAAGTTTCCCTTCACAATTTTGAAAGTCTGATCTGTTGTCTTTGGGCTTTCACTATTGCTGTTAAGAAATCTCAAAATCTTTCTCCCTCCTTGTCTCTCTCCTTTTTTTTTTTTTCTGAGCAATTTTAGGACAGTGATTCTCAACCCTGGCTCCTCGTAAAATTGTCTGCAAATTTTGACCAAATCCTAGTATGAGAGATTTTGAAATAATTGGTCTGGAGTGCAGCCCAAACATAAGTATTTCTGGAAAGTTCCCTGGTAGTTGTGATATGTAGCCAGGGTTGAGAACCTCTGTTTCAAGGTTCTTGTCTTGAATACACTGACTTTTCACAGTACACCGCGATGGGGGTCTCTTCATCCATCGTGCTAGGTGCTTGGTTGTCCCATTAATCTGGAAATTTATGTCCTTTAAATTTGGGAAGGTTTTGATTTTCTTCCTTCAAGTTCTCCTGTTCTATTCCTCTGCTTCTATCTTCTGTTTTCTTTAACTTTTTCCTTTTTGTTTTTTTAAATGATTTCCTCAGTTTGATCTTACAACCTTTACATTGAGTTTTTTTTCTTTATTGTATTTTTATTTTCCAAGAGTTTACCTTTCATGCTCTGAATATTCTGTTTTTATGGACTCCTATTCTTACCCACCCACCCACGTATTTATTGAGATGTATGGTAATTGACATATACCATTGTGTCAGTTTAAGGTGTACAAGGTGATGATTTGCTATATGTGTATATTGTGAAAATATTATCACAATAAGATTAGTTAACACATCTGTCACCTTACATAGGTATCTTTTTTTGTGTGTGGTGACAACACTTAAGATTTACTGTCTTAGCCGGAGGGATGGATTGGGAGTTTGGGGTTAGTAGATGCAAACTATTATATATGGAATAGATAAACAACAAATCCTACTGTATAACACAGGAAACTATGTTAAATATCTTATGATAAACTGTAATGGAAAAGAATGCGGAAAAGAATGTATATATATGTATGACTGAACCACTTTGCTGTACAGCAGAGATTAACACAACAGTGTAAATCAAGTGTACTTCGATAAAGTAAATTTTAAAATAATACTCTCTTACCACCTTTCAGGTATATTATGCAGTATTGTTAACTATAGCCACTATGCTGTACATTAGATCCCCAGAACTTATTCATCTTATAACTGAAAGTTTGTACCTTTTGACCAATACCTCTCCATTTCCCCCACCCCTGGCAACCATCAGTCTACTCTCTGTTTCTGTGAGTTTGTTTTTGTTTTAGATTCTACATGTAAGTAAGATCATGTAATATTTTTTCTCTGTCTGACTTATTTTACTTAGCATAATGCCTTCAAGGTTCATCCATGTTGTGGCATATGGTAGGCCTCCCTTCTTTTTAGGGCTGAATAATATTTCATTGTATACCTCACATTTTCTTTATTTATTTATGGACACTTAGGTTGTTCCCATATCTTGGCTGCTGTGAATAATGCTGGAACAAACATGGGGGTGCAGATAGCTCTTCAAAATAGTGATTTCATTTTCTTCTGATATACACCCAGAAGTGGGATTGCAGGGTTACATTTTATTTTTTTGAGGAACCTCCATACTCTTTTCCATAGTGGCTGCACCAATGTATAGTCCCACCAACTGTGCGCAAGGGTTCCCCTTTCTCCACATCTATACCAACACTTGTCTTTTGTCTTTTTGATAACAGCCATTCTGACAGGTGTGGTGATACCTCATTGTGGTTTGATTGGCATTTCCCTGAGGATTAGCAATGTTGAGTATCTTTTCATGTGCCTGTTGCCGTAGATGGCCTCCTATTCTTATTTTATGGATGCAATGCCTTCCCTCCTTTCCAAAGATGTTAATAACTTTCTGTTAAGTTTTCACCTCCCTTCCTGGCTCTTTTTCCTCTAAGTCCATTTTTAAACATCCATCATTTGTTTCAGTGCCCTCCTTTCCTGTTAGAGGCTTTCCTCAGTGCTCTTCCTTGGCTGCCTGCTTGCTCATGTTTAAAAGGTGATCGTGAAGCTCTGTGTCAATTTTAGCCTTTCCTCTGGGGTGATCTGGCTGGGCCACTGCATCAGGGTGGGGGTGGGGGAGTCCCTGCTATCAGTGTCTTAGGGTCTTTTCTCTTGGGCTGCTCAGATTCTTCAGAGAATACGGTTTTCAGCTCCAGCTGAGGGAGCCCAGTGGGTGGAAGGTGGTGGGAGGATGTCCAGTTTTTTTTTTTTTTTTTAATTTTATATTGGAGTATGGTTGATTTACAGTGTTGTGTTAGTTTCAAGTGCACAACAAAGTGATTCATTTATACATATACCTAGGTCTATTCTTTTTCAGACTCTTTTCCCATTTAGGTTGTTACAGAGTATTAAGTAGAGTTCCCTGTGCTATACAGTAGGTCCTTGTTGATGATCTGTTTGTATATAGTAGTGTATACATGTTAATCGCAACCTCCTAATTTATCTCTCCCCTCCAGCCTTTTCCCTTTCATAACCATAAGTTTGTTTTTTAAGTCTGTGAGTCTGTTTCTGTTTTGTAAATAAATTCATTTGATCATTTTTTTTAGATTCTACATATAAGTGATATCGTAGGATATTTGTCTTTCTCTGACTTACTTCACTTAGTATGATCATCTTTAGATCCAAGAGGATGTCCAGTTTTTGTGTGACCTCCTTTGTCATCTGTGTCTCTCATGCAGATGAGACCCTGTCTCTCTAACCCTCTCTCCAGGGGATGAGCCTACAGCCTTTTTGTCAGTTGGGCCATCATGGAGGGAGGGGTGTCTGCTTCTGAGGCTGTCCCTTCTGTTTCAAGGCCCGCCCCCCTTCCTTCCAGAGCTACCTGGTCCATTAATTTCTGGTGGGGACCCAGCAGGGTTTATGAACCAGGCTGCTTCTGCTATTGGCTGAGGATTCAGCTCTTTGTCTGTCGGGTCGGGCATCACCAGTTCTTTTGCTTTCTGGCTTCCAGATCTTGTTCCTTTTTTTTTTTTTTTTGAATTTTATTGAAGTATAGTTGATTTACAATGTTTTGTTAGTTCCTTCTGTACAACAAAGTTACTCAGTTATACATAAATATATTTTTTTTCATATTCTTTTCCATTATGGTTTGTCACAGGATATTGAATATAGTTCCCAAATCTTGTTCTTAACAATTCTTTTTCCTTTCTCCTTGTTTGTAGGGGGATATCATAAAAGTAAATCCCCTTACTGTCAATGGTAGTGCTTTCAGGAGAGGAGAGGAGAGCTGGGAGGTCAACCTGCCCTATTTAATCAGAACTGAATAATGTGATTGTGACAAGTGAAAGATAAAGAGATGGTAAAAGGCTTCAGACTGTCTTAATGATTCGACTTTGCACATCAGCTCTGACCTCCAGTCAGGTTACTTGGTGTATAAGTGTCTGCAGAGACCTGGCAGGAGCTTATGTTTGGTGTTCTTTCGTGGTGGATCTAGCTGCCGTTCGTTGGACGGAAGAGTTAAATTTGGAAAAGTTATTTAAACTCTTCTGCTGCAGTGCAGGTTGACAGCCGGTATTAAAATAAAATGTTTAGTTTAGAAACCCTAAAAATGCTGTGTCGGTTTCCACCAAAAGAGCTTACATTTTCTCCTTAAATTACTTGTTGACTGTGGCATTTTAAACATTTTTTTCCACAATATCAGGTCTACCTCACCCAGATGTCACAAAGAAAATTTAGAAATTACAACTCATATCGATTCTTTTATTGTATATTTAAAATAGAAACTGTGTAATGTAATGTTTCATTTTAAGACCTTTTTCTTCCTTTAGGGAATTGATAACAGCATCTCAAGGAACTTTTAATAAGAATATGTTTTGGGTGTAAGTTTTTGTCATTACTTACATATCAGGGACAATGTGTACATTCTTCACTGCGTATTCTTTTAAATTGAGAAAACCAGTGTGAAATTAGGCTGTATTTGCTGAACTAAGAAAAAGCCAGATTTTTAATGTTTAATGTTTATACTAACCAGAAACTTGCTTTTTCTGGTAAATATTTTTCTCCTCTTCAGTGTTCTTGCCTATCTCAGAACCTCTTTTGGTTGTTAGAATTCTCTGTGGGTGGTTTGTTTTCCCTCTATTTTATTTCGCAAAACTTAAAATCTGTAGGAAAGTTGAAAGAAGAGTTAAATGAACTCTGTGTATACCCTTCACTTAGGTTCACTGGTTATTAATATTTTGGTGACTTTGTGCTCTGTCTCTATATTTTTAATTTTTATTGAACCATTAAACATTGTTTACACATCATGCCACCTTGTCCCTAAATAATTATGTATGTCCTCAGAATATGGACTTTCTCCTACATAATCAGCATACCATCTTCATCCCTAAGAAAATGTCTGTAATAGTAACTAACATATAACACACATTCTTCCCTCATTTTTCCCAACCTTTAGCTCTCCACCCTCCCCTGGCCCCCAGGACCCCAAGATCCAGACAAGGATTACATATTGCACTTGGTTGGTATATATCTTTAGTCTCATTTTATTCTAGAAAAGACCCCCTCCTCACCAGTTGTCTAAAAGAATGTTCCACATCTGTATTTTTATTATGATCCTTGCTTGATTCAATTATTGTAAAAATTATGAACATTTCTTTCTCATTGATGAGCTGGTACTCTTCTGTAAAGAATTTTCTTCTCCCCACCCCCTCTTTTCTTTTTTAAACATCACTGTTGACTCATGGATTCTTTTTTTTACTCAGTGTGTTAGAATCCATTACCATTGCTATTCTTTTTGACGCTTAAATTGTCCCAGTTTTGGCTAGTGGGAGCCCCTTGCAGCCGGCTTCTGTGTCTTTTTACCACATTCTTGTTAATCTTGAAGCATCCCTTTGCTTTCTGGCACAAGATGTTTACAGCTCACCTTGTGCTTTACATGTCCCAGACCTGCAATCAGTTCTCTCTCTAAGGAGTCCTGGTTTATTTCAGTGGCGATTTGTTTTCAGAAGTTGAGATCTGGGTGCTAGATGTGTTTATTGTTACCTGGTTACCACTGCTTCTAGCTCCTTTCAATGGAAAATAGCTAGGAAATAGATGCCTGTTTTCAAATCGTAAGTTTATTAATGATGGTCACTATTTGAATCTGGTATCACGGGGTTCTTCTTTGGTTCCTAACAGCATTTGTATATTTACCTAATTGCTCTCTCACAGAATAGTGCCTCTGTTTCTACATCTCATCCTTAACAGTCTTATTGGGTTTCAAGGTACAGAGACTCGCCCAGGCTACCTACAGGAAAAGGATGAAAGGATAAAGGATTTAGTGTAGGGATACATGGTGGCCCGGATCTAAGGCAGCTTTTGGCATCAGCTGCTTCTGTCCACCTGCTCTCTTGGCCTTGGTTGGTATTTCTTTTTCGTTCTAGGCATCCCTGCTTCTCTTCTCCCACCTTCAGCCTTCCCAAGTGTGGAGGAATTTATCAGGTTGATTATTTACCTGCTCATCAGTAGCATCTGTTGGATGGTACCTTTGGTATTATTGGCCAAGGGCAGGGCGGTGGGATTTCTTTTCTTGAAAGCATCTGGCTGCTTTCTCCTGTTCGGGCATTGTAATCACTGGACACTTTCAGGTTTTGTGAACTGGTACAAACTGGCTTTTATTTTTCTTAGAATGGCTGTATATTCCTTCCCCCAGAAGTATGGTTAATGGTGTATTTATTATTTTTTTTCTGCGGCATGCGGGCCTCTCACTGCCGTGGCCCCTCCCGCCACGGAGCACAGGATCCGGACGCGCAGGCCCAGCGGCCACGGCCCACGGGCCCAGCCGCTCCGCGGCATGCGGGATCCTCCCGGACCGGGGCACGAACTCGTGTCCCCTGCATCGGCAGGCGGACTCCCAACCACTGCGCCACCAGGGGAGCCCCGGTTAATGGTGTATTTTAAGCTCCTGAGTAATTTAGAAAATAAGGTAGTAAAACGTGTCTAGTTTCCAGCTTGCCAACTAGCAAACTGTAGTCTCTTTCTGAACAAATGGAAGTCAATACACAGGGCAGATATATTTAGCTACTGACGACATCTTAGAGGGATCCCAAAGGAGGAAAAGGGTGTGTTTCCTCCCTAGATTTCTGAATGAGAAGAGAAAGTAAGTGCCCAAAGTGTGTGAACTTGATGTTCTAAGAAGAGTAATTTTTAAAAAATCTATTATAGGTGTTAGTGACTGAGAATTAACAAGACAATTTGTGAAATGTAGCATAAAATAGTGAACATAAGCTTTCAACTTAACACACTTAAGTTCCAAATTTGGCTTGGCTTATTCACACTTTGTGACATTGGGTAGTTGACTAATGCAGTCTGAGCCTCAGTTTTCCCTTTTGTAAAATAGGCATCCTAACATCTACTATCTACCATAATAGGTAGTAACTGTGAGAAATCAGAGAGGATTAGACCAAAAAATTTTTATTAACCTTACTTTCTTATAAGTCAGAAATCCCAGCTCTGGAGAAATAATGGATCCCCAGTGAAAGCAAGTAAAAGCATGGCCAGGAAGGGTAGTAGAAGGACCGTCTCTAAGAGGTGTGATCTGGACACCCAAGGAGCAGCAGTGAGAGAAGTTGGGGGCAGCCCTGGCTGGAGGTGGACTTGCTGGGCTGCATGGTGGAGGCTGGAGCCAGACACCTTGTTGGGGCAGGTGAGGTGAGTTCCCATTCCCACCAGTGACTCTTTTTTTTTTTTTTTTTTTGCGGTACGGGGGCCTCTCACTGCCGTGGCCTCTCCCGTTGCGGAGCGCAGCCTCCGGACGCTCAGGCTCAGCGGCCATGGCTCACGGGCCCAGCCGCTCCACGGCATGTGGGATCTTCCCGGACCGGGGCACGAACCCGTGTCCCCTGCATCGGCAGGCGGACTCTCAACCAGTGCGCCACCAGGGAAGCCCCCACCAGTGACTCTTGAGTGACTCCATGCTCAGTATGGGAGCTCCAGGAGCTGAGGGGTGGGAGGGGTAGACTGTCTCATCCTCCACTCCCCCCACCCAGGGAGATGATGTTTGTTAGTTTTTCTTGCCTAGTGTGTGATTTGTTTCTAAAATGTGTTGAATGCCCTCACAAGTGGCACATTCTGGTCTAGCCAGTAAGTGGAAGTGGTAGGCCATGTCAAGTGGCATTACCCTCTGTCCTTAATTGGTGTTCTTTGTGCCAAGGACTTCTCCCATAGAGTTTCACTGTGTTGATGAATATTTGTAAATAAGCACAATATTTTATATGGCAGCAGCATTCACAATAGCCAAGAGGTGGAAGCAACCCAAGTGTGCATCAACAGCTGAATAAACAAAATGTTGTCTATACAGGCAATGCAATATTATTCATACTTAAGAAGGAAGGAAATTCTGACACCTGCAACAACATGGATGGACCTTGAGGACATTGTGCTGGGTGAAATATGCCAGACACAAAAAGACACATACTGTATGAGTCCACTTATATGTGGTACCTGGAATAGTCAAATTCATAGAAACAGAATTACCAGGAATGGTGGATAGAGTGGGGGCAGAAATGGAGGAGTTGTTTAATGAGTATAGTGTTTAAATTTTATGAGATGAAAAGTTCTGGAGGTTGGCTGCACAGCAATGTGAATATATTTAACACTAATGAACCATACCCTTAAAAATGGTTAAGATGGTAAATTTTATGTTATACATTTTTTAATAAAATAAAAAAGCACAGGAGTTTAAAGATACTGTTTGTATTTATATATAATAGAGATATGTGTATATGTAAACATGCACTAACATATGTATCTATATATGTATGGTTATAATACACAAATATTTAAAAACTAGCGTAGACTTATATGTATTTCATATTGTGCTATTTCAAACAGTATTTCTAGAAGATAAAAGGCTAAAAGATACACAGACTAAAAATGATACAATCTTTCCACAGGTTAATGTACATATTCATGTTGAAAAAATTTAAAATTTTACTTTTAAGAATGTATTATAAGGGAGAAGTCGGTATGCATAAAGGTTTAATAAGGGTATTGGTTACAGCACTATTTATAATAATAATGAAAAGTTGGAAGCAATTCTAATTGCTAATTGGAGAATTGGTTAGATTATGGTGTATCCATCATTTCATTGGAATAGATGGTTGTGGAGATACATCTTGACATTGAAGGATATCTTGATTCTGTTAATACTTGAAAAAAATGTAGGTTTCATGTATAAATGACAGAACTCAAGATTCTTTACATACTGTGCTGTAGCCATTGTAACAGAGGGATTCTCTTGATTATGCAAATTATTCTAGCCCTTTTTTCAAAAGCTGGACACCAACTAATAGTGTATTTTATACAATTCAGCATTTCATAAGCTTTTGCTACTCAAAATATTTGAGGAGGAAGAACTTAATAACATCTTTCTTTATGACTATATAATTAAATTAAGTGTTGTTCAGGTCTGATTTTTAAGAGAGTGTATATTTTATGAGAGTTGCCTTTCTTTCCTAATATTCATTTATCAAGTTAACATTATTCACTTGTACAGAGAAAGTTATTAAACAATTCCATGTTAGAATCTCTTCATAGACATGCTTCTTTTTCTTTCTTTTTCTTTAACAATGGCATTTATTTGGTCATTAATAATCAACAAATAAGATGATCAAGAAATACCCATGATTAATTAGTGTGCTTCTCTGTAAGCTTTGAGTTTCATTCTGAAGAGATGGAAGTCTAATTTTATCTTTTGTGGTATATGTTAGTGTTTTATATTTTTCCATGCTAACTCTGGTGAGAATTGCAGCCTGTCTTAAATAATGAAATACTTAAGCCCATAAAATACCTAAGCTATTTTGTGCAGTGTCTATGAATGCAAAGCATTTAGTCTAGTTTGTTTTAGAGAAGCCTGACCTTCCAAGTCAAGTCTTGATTTAAGTGACCTTGGTTAAATTACTGTATCTCTCTGAGCATCAGTTTACTCATCTGAATTTTAACTTTTGTAAATAAAGTATTGTTCATCTGAGGTGCATTTATCTTAGGCAGTTCACTGTACATGCCCAGTTGCCGGGTTCATTGTGCCATCTTGTGCTCTGAGAGTTTGAACATCCTCATGCCTCACTTACAAAATGGGAGGAGTCATTGTATGCATTTCATAGAGTTATTGTGAAGTGGATGTGAGTTACTGCATGTAGATTTCTTGGAAGAGTGCCTGGTAACTCAATCATGCGATAAATGCTATTGTTATTATCTTAGTTCAGAATCTGTGATGGTACTTTACAATTTAAAACTTTTAATGTTTCAGTAAATAAGAACTTACCAATTAGTGGATATATATATATATTTTTTTACTATGCAACACATCAGGGTTTCAGGGAAATTGCGCTGTGCCTAGTCATCAATTTAGATTTTGCTTCTCCAGGGAGCTGATGTCCTACTGCAGTAGACTAAGATCAAAAAAAGGAGCAGAAGATTCCTAAAAATCAGGATTCTGTCTGACCTTGGAGTTGAGAACTTAGGCTGTTTTCTCCTGAAGATTCTGATGGCCATCAAGTCCTCCTGAACCCATTTTCTCAGCCCTTGCTTTCTGATCCTCTAGTGCGGGAATTTTAAGAAGGCAGCACATGGCTCACATTCAGGCGATGGGGGATGTTCTGCCCCATCACTGATGGACCTTTGGTTTCCGTGCTTAGGACAGTTTGCTATTCTTAGGTACATCTCGGGTTAAAAATGTACTAGGACTGGGATGCTAGGAGCATGATATCAAGGGAAGGAATAATCCAGATCTTCAAGGCTTGGTGATAAATGCAGAAATCAGCAAGTAGGTCTTTGGCTCTTGTCTTTGGACTGATCGGGAACTCCAACACCGGAACGTGGTCAGACAAAGATTAGGGTTAAATGCTGAAGAATTTAGGGTTGTTACCTGCTAGTAGAACAAACACATGTTTATCAAATGCGAGGGATCACTAAGAAATGGGTGAATCTGAAAGTTGTAAGGATTGTATCTTATCACAAGCCACATCTTGGAGGGAGGATGGGATCACATCCTGGAAGCAGCTCTTGTTGCTTTTTCTTTTTACAAGATTTAAGACCCAGGGCTTCCCTGGTGGCACAGTGGTTGGGAGTCCGCCTGCCGATGCAGGGGACACGGGTTCGTACCCTGGACCGGGAGGATCCCACGTGCCGCGGAGCGGCTGGGCCCGTGAGCCATGCCCGCTGGGCCTGAGCGTCCGGAGCCTGTGCTCCTTAACGGAAGAGGCCACAGCAGTGAGAGGCCCGTGTACCACAAAAAAAAAAAAAAAGATTTAAGACCCAGAGGCACTTACTTTAACTCATGTGTGACAGGCACTGAGGTGAGTGGTGAGGATGAGCAGATGATTCCCTAGAGGCTGAAGGATAATGGCACAGAATGAACATGTAGGTGTAGATGAAGAGGCTCATAGCTGCTGGGTGTCCTTCAAGTATAAGGAAACCGGGCTAAGAGCAAAATAACAAATGAGGAAGACTCCGTCAATAGACCTCCAGATCTGTAATCCTTTTGTTATATTCCTGCCTCAGTTCTGTACAATGAGACCCTGGACAGTTTTGTTTTCTTTTTGTTCTAATTCATGGTATTGCTTAGAGGAGGCAGAGATGAAGGGACGACTCCCAGTTCCTTGGAATCCAAGGACTTCTTAGACTGACTCAGTCTCTGTGATTTTACATGCATGGAAGAAATTGGCCATCATGAAATAGGCACAAGGAATATGGATATTTAAATGGTTAGACTTTCGCTTGCATTTTTATTTTTTATTTTAAAGTTTTTATTTTGTATTGAAGTATAGTTGATTTACAGTGCTGTGTTAGTTTCAGGTGTATAGCAGAGTGATTCACTTATACATGTACATATATCTATTCTTTTTCAAATTCTTTTCCCATTTAGGTGATTACAGAATATTGAGTAGATTCCCCTGTGCTATGCAGTGGATCCTTGTTTGCATTTTAAAATATTCTAACACGATGCAGCAAAATAAATGGTGATTGTTTCCCTGTTCCCTGGTGGGGGAGATGCTTCTTCCCCATTCAAGATGTGCGCTTCACATGGTGGAGATGCCATCATGTAGCCCTCCCTGTCCGTTTCAGGGGAGTAGAGGTAGCCCAGCCTGTCTGGTGAGTTTGGGATGAAAAGGCAGGCATGTGCCCCCTCCCCCAACTTTCTCCTCTGTGTGTGTTCCCCACCCCCACCCCCGCTGCCAGTGCTACAGGGACATGCGGTCCCACCCCCAGGGCACCTACTGCCTGCAACTGGGAGGTCAGTCTGTTCAACCAGGGGGTGGGGTTCAGTGTTTGGAAACCACCTCCTTGTCTGCAGTAAGCAGTGGTCTCCAGTTTAGGTTTTATGGGGAGTAAACGTGACACTTCGGTCTCCCATTTGCCTTCTCATTTCCTTCCTCTTATCCATCTAGCTATGTTATTTCTCTTAGTGCTCATCAGGTTTATTTCATTTCTGAATTGGTTTAGAGTTTGGACAGGACACAGTGTTTCTCCTATTTGCTGGCTCTCCTGAAGACATAGATCCTTGCTTTCCTTATGCCTTGCATTTCTGAGTTGAATTCCATGCCATTTATGATTTGTGTAGAGAAACCACGATTCATTCAAGTAAAGTATTAGGAGCCATTGCCAAGGAAAGAACAATCAGCTGTGAAGGTGCATGTTCATCTCTGCATGAAGATGATCAAGATTCGTTCTTAATTTCTAGTGAATTAATCTGTAGAGCGTAAAGGTCCCTGTGAGTGCCTGTTAGTACTGGCCCAGATGTTCCACTACCATAATTATCAGTAACATTTCAAATGAACTGTCATGGTGTCTATATCCTTGAAACTTACTTTCCTCTAGGTCTTGATTTGACTGTGATCTTTGGAGAGACAATTTGTTTTTGTAATACTATTCAGGATAAAATCTCTGGATGTGATAAAGGGGGTTTAGTGAGCAAGAAAAGGTTTTTTTAAAGATTTTAAAAATAAAAATGAATAACAGGTTAGTTTTTAGTATAAAGGTTTAGTATAAAGCTTAAGTTCAGAGTCCTCTTTTTCACTCAGAAAATAAAAAAATTAATCACTTAGGAGCTCCTTCAGGGTGGTTTCTTTGTGCCTTTGACATGTCCCCTATGCTTTGTGTTTTGAGTACTACCTTCCTTTTCTGACATGACCGAATGTTCTAGGCTCATTTTTTATCTTCCCTGCCCCAGCCTTGGAATCAACCATTTCTCCCAGGAGCCTTGGTTCCTTTTTTCAGAGATGGTTTGAGAAACCAGTATCTCAGCACTGGGCCTTTGAAATGTTTTGTCATCTGATTTTAAGAGTACTGCTAGTATTTTGGAATCATATCTTATAAAACGTTAGACTGGTTTTCAGTTATTAACTGACGTAGTTACTGGTGGGACTTCAGTGGTCCAGTGGCTAAGACTCCGAGCTCCTAATGCAGGGGGTCCCGGTTCAATCCCTGGTCAGGGAACTAGATCCTGCATGCTGCAACTAAGAGTTCACATGCTGCAACTAGGACCCGGTGCAGCCAAATAAATAAGTAAATATTAAAAAAAATAGGTGAAATAGTTACTGGCACCCATTATATGCATAATTATGATGGTTATAGTTTCGTTTAGAGGTAAGAAGGAGATATTTAAGGTTAAGCTTCAAATTATGTGAGCTGTGGGATGCTGGCTGTGCTTGCGGCTGTGACCAGAGGCTCCCTCCTTGCTGAGCAGGGTTGGGGGAGGCTTCTTTATTGCGGTGAACCTTTGACTAGTCCCAGCCCCGCTCAGCTGTAACCTTTTTTTTTTTTTTTATTGAACTGTAGTTGATTTACAATGCTATGTTACTTTTGCTGTACAGCAAAGTGATTCAGTTATACATATATATACATTCTTTTTATATTCATTTCCATTATGGTTTATCACAGGATATTGAATGTAGTTCTCTGTGCTATACAGTAGGACCTTGTTTTTATCCATCCAGTGTAAAATAGCTTACATCTGCTAATCCTAAAACTCCCAGTCCAACCCCCACCCCCACCCCCAGCAACCACCAGTCTGTTCTCCATGTCTGTGATTCTGTTTCTGTTTTGTAGATAGGTTCATTTGTGTCATATTTTAGATTCCACATATAAGTGATATCATATGGTATTTGTCTTTCTGTTTCTGACTGACTTCACTTAGTATGATAATCTCCAGTTGCATCCATGTTGCTGCAGATGGCACTATTTCATTCTTTTTTATGGCTCAGTAATATTCCACTGTATATATGCATCTTCTTTATCCATTCCTTTGTCGATGGACATTTAGGTGGTTTCCATGTGTTGGCTATTGTAAATAGTGCTGCTATGAACATAGGGGTACATGTATCTTTTTGATTTAGCTTTGTCTGGATACATCCCCAGGAGTGGGATTGCTGGGTCATATGGTAGTTCTATTTTTAGTTTTTTAAGGAAACTCCATACTGTTCTCCATAGTGGCTGCACCAACTTACATTCCCACCAACAGTGTAGGAGGGTTCCCTTTTCTCCACACCCTCACCAGCATTTGTTATTTGTAGAGTTTTTAATGATGGCCATGCTGACCGGTGTGAGGTGGTACCTCACTGTCGTTTTGATTCAGCTGTAACCTCTTCTTTCTCTCATTCTTGAGAGAGCTCCATTGTTGCTTCACCTGCTACCCTCAGCACTGATCACACTGTTTGCATCTGGCTTTCCCAAGAATCTGTGAGCTCCTTGAGGGCAGGGATTGTGTCTCACCTTTGTATAATCTTTAGCACAGAGTATAGTAAATGAGCACTTCTGGGTGTTATGGATTGTGAATGAACTGAATTCAGAGAATCATATATACAGTATTACAGAATCGTTCCTGAACGATATGCAAGTTTGAAAAGCTGAGTAAATATACCAGGTTCAAATGAAAGTTCAAGATGGTAGTAAGAGTCACTGACCTGATCCAGGGTTAATGATTACATGAATGTCCTCACAGTTCTCTGCTGCAGGACTTGAGGAGGTGTCTGGGAGTTAGGAGACTTTGCCAGAGGAAGTGACATTTGGTTTGGTTTTATTTTTTTCCTCGTTAGTGATTTTAATATGATAATATTTTGATATATTAAATTATTTCACTTGTTTCTTTTTTAAAATTTTTTTATAATTAATTTTTATTGGAGTATAGTTATTTACAGTGTTATGTTAGTTTCTACTGTGCAGCAAAGTGAATCAGTTATATATATACATATATCCACTCTTTTTTAGATTCTGTTCCCATATAGGTCATTACAGAGTATTGAGTAGAGTTCCCTGTGCTGTACAGTAGATTCTTATTAGTTATCTATTTTATGTATAGTAGTGTGTATATGTCAATCCCAATTTCCAAATGTTGTGTTAGTTTCAGGTGTACAGCAAAGTGATTCAGTTACACATATACATATATTCATTTTTTTTAGGTTCTTTTCTCTTACAGGTTATCAGAGAATATTGAGTAGAGTTCCCTGTGCTATACAGTAGGTCCTTGTTGGTTATCTATCTTATATATATGTAGTAGTGTGTGCATGTTCATTCTAAGCTCCTGATTTATCCCTCCCCCCCCATGTTTCCCCTTTGGTAACCATAGGTTTGCTTTCTATGTCTGTGAGTCTGTTTCTGTTTTGTAAGTAAGTTCATTTGTATCATTTTAAAAAATTAGATTCCACATATGAGTGATATCATATGATATTTGTCTTTTTGTGTCTGACTTACTTCACTTAGTATGATAATCTGGTTGGTTTTAAACATGGACGGGGTGTGGATGGGGCAATAGTCAGGAATGGCATGAGTGGGAAACGCAAGGCTGTTCCAGAGGGAATTGGACAGGCCTGTCTGCTGTAATAGAACATTCCGAAGGGGGCTGGAAGGCTGGAAGGGTAAGTTGGGGTCATGGGGGCGAGCTGTGTCAAAGCCGGGTGGAGTGGCTTGGTCTCAATTAAGTAGCTCTTGGGTAACCGTTGAAGATTTTGAGCAGGGGAATATGGATCAGAGAGAAATTCTAGAAAGATTCATCCAGAGTAGAGGTTGGAAATTGGTAGCTCACAGGCTGAATCCAGACGGTATGTATGTTTTTTCCCATATACTGTTGTAAAATTTTAAACCAATATTTAAAAATTGGGAAATCTAAAAAAAAATTCAGAGTCTAGGCTCCTCTTGAAAAAACAAGCCATCTGGTAACACTGGGCCCACATGCTCCAAGGTGACAATTGGCAGAAACTGAGCAGAAGATGCCCCTTAAGAAGGTCAAACATCCTGACCGTCACCCTGGCTCCCCACATCCCTGTTACCTTGAACTTAGCCCACATCACCTAGGTAGGTCATCGACACTGCCTGCGTGTCTCCTGTGTGTATTTGAACATGGGGTCCTTGGTTCAGAGGTGTGTAGATGGCAACCTTTTGTGTGTAGGGTGTAGGCTTTTGTGGTATTTGTAATGGTGAGATACAAGGGACCAAGGTCTGGGTGGTGGGAGAGGAAGTGAAAAAAGTGTATGTATGGATGGTTATATAGGACACATGGTAAAGAAAAAGTTAACTGGTGACCGATTACTTATAAGGGCCAGGAGGCTGAGAAAAGAATGCAAAGATAACTGTATCAGTTTTCTGTTCTGTATAATAAATTTTTTTAATTGAGGTATAGTTAATTTACAATGTTGTGTTAGCTTCAGTGTACAGCAAAGTGATTCAGTTATACATATATATATATATTTTTTCATATCCTTTTCCATTATCGGTTATTAAAAGATATTGAATGTAGTTCCCTGTGCTATACAGTAGGACCTTGTTGTTTATCTATTTTATATAGTATTGTGTATATGTTAATCCCAAACTCCTAATTTATTCCTCCCCACCACCTTCCCCTTTGGTAACCGTAAGTTTGTTTTCTATGTCCCTGAGTCTGTTTCTCTTTTGTAAATAAGTTCATTTGTATCATTTTTTTAGATTCCACAGATAAGCAATATCATATGATATTTGTCTTTCTCTGTCTGACTTCACTTAGTATGATAATTTCTAGATCCATCCACGTTGCTGCAATGTTCTGTATAACAAATTACTCAACAACCTAGAAGCTTTACACAATCAATATTTATCATCTCACCAGGCATCTGTGGGCGACTTAGCTGGGAGTCTGTGGCCCCGGGTCTCCAGCTCAGCAGGAGCCCCCAGAATCCACCTCCAGGCCCCCATGTGCTTGTCCAGGCCTCAGTCCTCGCTTGCTGTTCCCGGAAGCCACATGTGCTCACAGCAGGGCAGCGGGCTTTCCGGGGAGCCAGAGACCCAAGAGGAGGGGGAGAGAGTGGGCCCCCGGGAGGATGGCTCTGTCGTTTGTAACCTAACCTTGAAGTGATGTGTCATTTCTGCCATGTGCCGGTAGTCACACATGGGAATAGACTACAGGCAGTGTGAACTGCAGAAGGTGGGGAGTACCAGGGTGACCCTGGTGGGATTATTGGGGGGCACTGGCCACCACAGTGACTCTGACAGACCACGTACCCTTGGCTGCTGCCTTCTGAGGGCTCTGTCCCCTGTATGTGATGCCACTTTAGTCACCCTGGAACAAAATTATTTGTGATTCTAATTGTTCTGTTCTGCTAACTGACCCTGACTGTCATTGTTTACTTTTGATATACTCATAAATCTAAAATAAAAATAATTAGGAGTTTTAAAGATCATGTCATTCATTCCCTTATTTTTATAGTTTTTTAGAATTGAGAGACTGTGAGATAATGAGTTGATCAGAGTGACGTGACTGAAAATCTAGTAACAGACAGCAGACCCTTGACTTGCAGGAGAATGTGATTTGGCCACAGCCTCATACCCTCCAGTACAGGGAGCATTATTACATAAAAACGTTACTTTAAGAAACTTCTCATGATTCAGCTAATAAATAACTTACGTCTTTTGGAAATCTTATTTTCCCTGCAGTGAAAGAATACAGATGTTATATTGAAAATTTACCTTGTGTCTCTTAATGTATATATTTGACATTTGGTTTTACCAAATGATAAAGTGCTTATAGAGCAGAAGTTGGTTAAATGTCTAAAATTATACCTACTTTAAAATTTGAGACTTGGATGGGTCAGCATTCTTTGCCTTGCCTAACACTGATGTTTAAAATAGCCCAACCCCACAGGATAAGGTGTACTTTTTCCTGCTTCCGTTGTGATTTCTCTTTCAGAGTGCATTTTATTAGTCATGCTGGTGTTCCTTTATTTTCTCACTGGAATACTAGCACTTTACGTATAAGTCACTGTCCCATGATCTTACAGGCCGGAGTACTAGCCTAGTGACTCTGATGTAATTATTGCAGTGGGGTTCTTCTCCAGGTTTAAAGTTTTTAAGCTGAAGTTAAAAAGTCATGCCTTCCCTAAACTTGTAGGTAAAATTTTGTGTTCGTTAACCATGTACTAGGTGCATTTGGAAGAAAGCCCACAGGTTTCATCAGATTCTTGAAGGAACCTACGATCCCCAAACTACTAATGACTCCCAGTATTTCATGCAGTTTTGTCCCCTAGGTGTGATTAATTTTGCTGTTATGTATGTGTAGTTTGTGCACAGATATTTCTGATTTTCGGATCGGAAAATGGAGTCTCGGCATTTTGCCCATAAATACTCAAAACCAAAACATGACTTGAATATTTTGACCCAGGGGTTTTGCACTTCTTTGATGATTACTTATATATTTAGAATGGTTAGAAATAATAATTTTTACAATTTAATGTTTTATATACGTTTTAATACTCTACATTCAGTTCAGGAAATTCTAGTGTCTCCTTAAATGACACCACATTCTTTAACTATTACATTACAGACACGGCCAGAATGTCAGTTGAACAACTGCTCTTTGCAGACAATTTTAGTCACATAACCAGTGTGAGGATTAGTGTTAGTCTAAATTGGGGGCCCCGTGGAAGAGAATTTCTGAGCTTCTAAAGTAATACCCAGTTTTCTTAGGTAATGTTTATCATTCTCTTCCCTTTTTTAAAGAGACTTTATTATCTAACAGGAATGCTGTTAAGATGTCTCCTGGTAATTGTATAGTCAGAATCATTTTAAATGATAAGTTATTCTGGGATGTGGTAGCTCTAAGGTTGTGTGTATGTTGTCCAGAAGAGATACTTTTATAAATAGAGCTCTCCTTTCTCCAGCTCCTACCTTACTCCTCAGTAATTTAGTTTCCTGGCTGGTTATTTCTTTGTTTCCATGTTTAAAGGCATCAGGGTTTTACCAAGAGTCCCATTTTAAGGGTGCAGCCAAAACTAGTCTGGGGAACGTTTTAGTTCATCTTTTCAAACCCTTATTACCTTGCAGGACTGAGTAAATCAAGCATGGCAGAGTTATGTCCTGTCAGTAGTGGACCCAGCTCTGGGAAGATGTAGGGAATAAAATAGGGCATCTCACACTCTGGGTTTTAATTTCTTAACAGGCCTTAAAGTTAGGGGCAATTATGATCTTTTTTGATTAAATTAGGCTGGTTTCCAGCTTAACCACTAAGTTATGTTTATTTTATTTTCTAAATTTTATTGCAGTGTGGTTGATACAATGTTGTTAGTTTCAGGTGTGCAGCGCAGTGGTTCAGTTACACATATATCAATACATATATCCATTCTATTTCAGATTCTTTTCCCATATAGGTTATTACAGAATATTGAGTTCCCTGTGCTATACGGTAGGTCCTTGTTGGTTATCTATTTTATATATAGTAGTTACGTTTATTGTATCACTACCTCTGAGAGCTTGAAGGTAAAATATAGTACAAAAATTATATCATACTTTATGGTGCAACACCAGGACCAGGAGGCCCTGGAGTCTAACAGTCCAGGTGTGGAAATCCTGGCTGTGCCTTTTTTTTTTTTTGCGGTACGCGGACCTCTCACTGTTGTGGCCTCTCCCGTTGCGGAGCACAGGCTCCGGAGGCGCAGGCTCAGCGGCCATGGCTCATGGGCCCAGCTGCTCTGCAGCATGTGGGATCTTCCCAGACCGGGGCACGAACCCATGTCCCCTGCATCGGCAGGCGGACTCTCAACCACTGCGCCACCAGGGAAGCCCTGGCTGTGCCATTTTTAAGCTGGGACTTTTTGTTATTTATTTAACTTTCCTGTACTTCAGTTTGTTTACCAAATTTATGGCTTCTTGGTTACTATGGTGTCACTAAACTCCTTTATCTGCTCTTAAGGAGTCTAGTATGGGGCAGACATTGATGAAATCATCACATACCTGTAAAATTATCACTGGAGTAGGTGCTGTGAAGGGCAGATTCGTGCAACCATGAGAGAATGTGATGGAGTTTGATGGAGGGAAGTCAGTGAAGGAATATTGAAAAGTAACACTTAGCTTGAATTTTTGGAGTAATTGTATTGCTTTCCTTACTCGTGGTTTTTGATTTTTTTATAGTTTTTTTTTAATATAAATTTATTTATTTATTTTTGGCTGCATTGGGTCTTTGTTGCTGCGCACAGGCTTTATTTAGTTGCGGCGAGCAGGGCCACTCTTTGTTGTGGTGCTCAGGCTTCTCATTGCGGTGGCCTCTCTTGTTGTAGACCATGGGCTCCAGTAGCTGTGGCTCGTGGGCCCTAGAGCGCAGGTTCAGTAGTTGTGGCGCACGGACTTAGTTGCTTCTCAGCATGTGGGATCCTCCTGGACCAGGGCTTGAGCCCGTGTCTCCTGTATTGGCAGGCGGACGCTTAATACCGCACCACCATATTTTTTTTTACTTTTAGTATCCTTCTTCTGTGTGTGTCATCTGAGCTCCATTTTGGAAGTGGGCAGGATATGGATAATAAAGTAATATGAGAATAAACATTTTGAGGGCAGGAATAAATTTTTTAAATTGATAGACTTTTAGAGCACTTTTAAGTTTACAGAAGAGCTGGGCGTAAGGTATAGAGAGTTCCCATGTACCCCATCCACCCCCACAGTTTTCCTTGTTGTTAACATTTTGTGTTAGTTGTGGTACATTGATTATAATTGATGAACCAGTAGGGATATATTATTATTAACCAAAATCCACAGTTTACATTAGGGTGTTGTAAAGCTCTGTGAATAGAGATGCGTAATGTCTTACACCTACCATTACAGTATCATAGAGATGCATTTCACTGCCCTGAAAATCCTCTGTCCTCCGCCTGTTTATCCCTCTCTTCCTCCCTGCCCTCACTGATCTTTTTTGTCTTTATAGGTTTGCCTTTTCCAGAATGTTCTGTAGTTGGAATTGTGTAGCCTTTTGTCTTCATTCACTTAGCAATATACTATTAATGTTACTCTGTATCTTCTTGTGGCTTGATAGCTCATTTTTTTTCTTTTTTAGCATTTAAAATGAAAAAGAATAAATTTAGGGGTTTCCTGGTGGCACAGTGGTTGAGAGTCCACCTGCCGATGTAGGGGACACGGGTTCGTGCCCTGGTCTGGGAAGATTCCACATGCCGCGGAGCGGCTGGGCCCGTGAGCCATGGCCGCTGAGCCTGCGTGTCTGGAGCCTGTGCTCTGCAACGGGAGAGGCCACGACAGTGAGAAGCCCACGTACCACAAAAAAAAAAAAAAAAAAAGAAAAAGAATAAATTTATACCTTGTTCACTCATTTTTTTCTTACTGCAGAATAATATTCCATTAAATGGATGTTTGTTCATTCACCTATTGAAGGACATCTTGGTTGCTTTTAATTTTTGTCAATTATGAATAAAGCTGCTATAAACATTCATGTGCACATTGTGTGAGGGCATGAGTTTTCAGTTCATTTGAGTAAATACCTATGAGCATGATAAATGGTTTGTATGGTAAGACTATGTTTAGCTTGGGAAGAAATTGCTGACTTGTCTTCCAAAGTGGCTGTACTATTTGCGTTTCTGTCAACAATGAATGAGAGTTTCTGATGCTCCACATTCTTATCAGCATTTGGTGTTGTCTAGTGTTTTAAGATCTTGGCCGTTCTAGTAGGTGTGTAGTGATATTTCTTTGTTGTTTTAATTTGCAGTTCCCTGATGACATATGATGTGGAGCACCTTTTCAGTGCTTATGTGCCATTTGTGAATCTCCTTTGGTGAGGTGTCTGTTCAAATCTTTTGCTGCTTTTCAGTTAGGTTGTTTGTTTTCTTGTTGAGTTTTAAGAGTTCTTTGTCTGTTTTGTATAATAGGCCTTTTTTAGATATGTATTTTGCAAAATATTTTCTCTCAGGATGTGGCTTGTCTTTTTGTTCTCTTAACAGTGTCTTCTGCTGAGCAGAAGTTTTAAATTTTAAAGAAGTCCAACTTATGGCTTTTCTCTCTCATGGATTGTGATATTGTATTTATAAAGCCATCACCCAATCCAAGGTCACCTAGATTTTCTTCTGTGTTATCATCTAGAAGTTTTACAGTTTTACATTAGGTCTGTGATCCATTTCGAGTTAATTTTTGTGAGAGGTCTGAGCCTAGATTCACTTCCTTTGCATGTGAATGTCTAGTTCTTCCACACCATTTGTTGAAAAGATTCTCCTTTCTCTGTTGAATTGCCTTTGCTTCTTTATCAAAGATCGGTTGACTTTATTTGTGTCGTTCTATTTCTGGGCTCCCTGTTCTGTTGCATTGACCTGTTTGCTCTCTCGCCGACACCACACCATCTTGATGACTGTAGCTTTACAGTAAGTTTTGAAGTCGGGGAGTGTCACTCCTCCGACTTTGTTCTTCAGTACTGTGTTGGCTGTTCTGGGTTGGGATGGTTTTTTTATACCTCAAGAATAAGCACTTTGTAAATATTATTTGTCGAGAATCTTTTTTCCAATAGAGCAGCTATAGTGATCTTTTAAAAACTTAAGTCCGATCTGTTATTCTGCCAAAAATCCCTCCAGTAGTTTCCCATTTCAGTGAGGGTCAAATTGAAGGTCCTTGAAATGACTTGCTGGGCCTCCAGTTCCCGGCTCTCCTGTTCCCTCTCCAACCTCATCTCTTCCTTCTGGACACCGTGGCCTCCTTGGTCTTTCTTGAACACACCAGGCGCACCTTGTCTTAGGGCTTTAGCAGGGCTGTTGCCTCCACCTTGAATGTCTTTCCCCAGATGTCTGCATGGCTAAGTCCTTCATCTCTTTCAAGTCTTATTCATATGCAGCCTTCCCAACAATGATCTTTCTGATGATTTTATTTGAAATTCCAGCTTGCCCCTTCCTCTCCTTCAACCTCTAAACTCTCAACCAATCTTTCTTTTTTTATTGGAATAAAATTGCTTTACAATGTTGTGTTAGTTTCTGCTGTACAATGAAGTGAATCAGCTATATGTATACCTATATCCCTTCCCTCTTGGACCTCCCTCCCCCCCTTACCCCCCCTCCCATCTAGGTTGTCACAGAGCACTGAGCTAAGCTCCCTGTGCTATATAGCAGGTTCCCACTAGCTATTTATTTTACACATGGTAGTGTATTTATGTCAAACCTAATCTCCCAATTCGTCCCACGCTCCCCTTCCCCACTGTGTCCACATGTCCACCCTCTACGTCTACATCTCTGTTCCTGCCCTACAAATAGGTTCATCTGTACCATTTTTCTACATTCCACATTTATGCGTTAATACACAATATTTGTTTTTCTCCTTCTGGCTTACTTCACTCTCTATGATAGATTCTAGGTCCATCCACATCTCTATAAATGACCCAATTTTGTTCCTTTTTATGTCTGAGTAATATTCCATTGTATATATGTGCCACATCTTTATACATTCATCTGTAGATGGACACTTAGGTTGCTTCCATGTTCTGCTATTGTAAATAGTGCTGCAGTGAACATTGGGGTACATGTGTCGTTTTGAATTATGGTTTTCACAGGGTATATGCCCGGTAGTGGGATTACTGGGTCATATGGTAGTTCTATTTTTAGTTTTTTAAGGAACCTCCGTACTGTTCTTCATAGTGGCTGTATCATTTACATTCCCACCAACAGTGCAAGAGTGTTCCCTTTTCTCCACACCCTCTCCAGCATTTATTGTTTGTAGATTTTTTGATGATGGCCATTCTGACTGGTGTGAGTTGATACCTCATTGTAGGTTTGATTTGCATTTCTCTGATGATTAGTGATGTTGAGCATCCTTTCATGTGTTTGTTGGCAATCTGTAAATCTTCTTTGGAAAAATGTCTATTTAGGTCTTCTGCCCATTTTTGGATTGGGTTGTTTGTTTTTTGATATTGAGCTGCATGAACTGCTTGTATATTTTGGAAATTAATCCTTTGTCAGATGCTTCGTTTGCAAATATTTTCTCCCATTCTGAGGGTTGTCTTTTGGTCTTGTTTATGGTTTCCTTTGCTGTGCAAAAGCTTTTAAGTTTCACTAGGTCCCATTTGTTTATTTTTGTTTTTATTTCCATTACTCTAGGAGGTGGGTCAAAAAGGATCTTACTGTGATTTATGTCATAGAGTGTTCTGCCTATGTTTTCCTCTAAGAGTTTGATAGTGTCTGGCCTTACATTTAGGTCTTTAATCCATTTTGAGCTTATTTTTGTGTATGGTGTTAGGGAGTGATCTAATTTCATACTTTTACATGTACCTGTCCAGTTTTCCCAGCACCACTTATTGAAGAGGCTGTCTTTTCTCCACTGTATATTCTTGCCTCCTTTATCAAAGATAAGGTGATCATATATGTGTGGGTGTATCTCTGGGCTTTCTGTCCTGTTCCATTGATCTATGTTTCTGGTTTTGTGCCAATACCATACTGTCTTGATTACTGTAGCTTTGTAGTATAGTCTGAAGTCAGGGAGCCTGATTCCTCCAGCTCCGTTTTTCATTCTGAAGATTGCTTTGGCTATTCAGGGTCTTTTGTGTTTCCATACAAATTTGCAGTGACTTCTTACCATAGTTCTAGGATGGTAATTTGAAGATAACACTTGCAAGTACTAAGTGTTGGCATTTTGGTGTTCATAACTGTTGTGAAACAAAAACTATTCTTGAAAAACAAAATTGGGGTGGAAATGGCATCTGCAGAGATGTGAAGTGGCAAAGGTGGTAGAGGCTTGGCTTTGGAAAATCTCACTGAAAATGGGTTTCCTGCCTGACCTTCACAAGCATGATGAGCATTTTTGTAAGACAGTAAGATACTGGAATGTACAGATCAGGGGGTCTCTGAGATTGTGGACCACAGCCCAGTCAATCTACAGATGATGAACCCGGGCCCAGTGACTAAGCTGAAACTGCCCATCCAGCAAGCCAGTGGCCGGCGGTCACACACAGACTTGTTGAGTCTGAATTTGGTGTCTTTTGCTTCTTCCCTTGCCTGCCTCTTTCCTGACATTCTTCCTTCCTTCCTCCTTCCTGTCCTAATTTTCTTCCCCTTTTTTTTTTTAACCAAATATTTGAATATCTTCTCTCTGCTGGGCAGTGTGCTTGCTGGGAACATAAAGACAAATGAAACAAGATCCTTGCTCTCAAATTGTGTTGTGAGCTGTGAGGCGGCTGGGCTTCTTTGCAGAGACCTGAGCCTGCAGTTGGGGATCCCAGGCCACTGGTGCTGAGGGAGCGAGGGAGGCCAAGAATGTGATGGCACCGAAGTTGGAGAAGAGTGGTAGTGACCAAAGGAGGTGGCCGAGCAGAAGAGCAAACGTTATTTGCTGTTGAAGTGGTTTGACCAAAAAAAAGAAACTTCAGGCATCTGAAGATCTGCTTGTTGCTTTACTTGTTGGTCACTTGCATTTTTCATTATAGCCACTAGGGGGAGCAGGACAATTGGGCCTTGACTTTCAGAGAGTCTCCTGTCCAGGTAGGAGTGGTCATACCAGGACTGTGTCCCTGTGTCTCTTCACGGGGCATCTGGGACTGAGTGTGTGTGTGTGTGTGTGTGTGTGTGTGTGTGTGTGTGTGTGTGTGTGTGTGTGTGTGTGTGCATGCTGGGAAAGGCTTTGCCTTTAAGGAACAGGTCGGTAGACTGGCAGGGGACTTCTTATTGACCTGTAACTACTGTTAGGTTGCATTATTATTAATATGTGTATTGAGTGCTCAGTTACATTACATTTTTGTTATAATAATAACAAAAATATTCCCAAATCTTAGGTAATTGTGTACTTACTGTAAGTACATTCTTGAATGGTAAACAATGTAGGTGTTATAGCACTAGAGTTCTTTGTTTCTTGAAGTAAATGGTAGTTTACAAGGTGAATCCTTTAGCCTTCCTTCTTTCTCTTTTTCTCTCTATCAATTAAATTGATCTTAGAGAAAATCTAGGACATGTTGACTTGATCCAGGCAGAGAGAGGAGGCACTTTGACATAATTAGGCAAATGATCAGAGGGATGAGGCCTGAATTAATGCTTATGTGAATATGCCTAGAATATGTAAGGAGAAAATTAGAACACATGGCCACAGATGCCAAATTCCTAAGGATAAACAAGGAGGAACTACTTTCTGTAAAGGTATTATTTTCTCATCAATTTGTTTTACCCATGTAATGGGACATAGTAGGTGTTAAAGTAAGTGCTTGTTGAATGAGTACAATAATCAAGAAAAAATCACTTTCGTTTTGTTTTTACTGTGTCTTGTTCAGCAAACATTTATTGAGTGAATGACGCTGAAAGAAAGGAGTACCAAGGAGGTAAGGCAGGATTCCTGTATTCGAAGAGGTATGCTGAAGAGAGACAGCCATGCACAGGTAGTATTAAGGGATGCAGTACGAGCTATGAGCAGAGGTAACCATGTTTAAGGTTTGCAGATGGCAGCTTGGGGTCTAGAGCCTTGAGGAGCTGTGTCTTTGCTGGGGGTGGAGGAGGTAAGCAGACCACACAAGGTGGCTTCTAAAGCCGCTTCTCACTTTCAAGTTATGTGAGTCTGTTTTAAAATTTCCACACCATTGCCTAGGGTTGACATCTGTGCCCTGAGTAGGCAGAAGACTGGGTAACAAATAGAAATTGCTTTTGGGGTTTCAGATGCTCGGCTGTAAGGTGCCTTAAGTAGTCATCAATGAGTACTGAAAGCAAAAGCTGTATTCAGTTCATAAGTCCAGTTTCTGTATACAGTTATTTGGTAAAAAGTGATTGTGATATAAGATCTTATTTCTTGATTTGAAGTGTCAGTGAGTGAAAGCCTGATTAATCCTTTTCTGAGTTGTCAGAAGGGATTTAAGTGCCATTGGTGAGAGTTCAAGCTTGTTTTTTCACAGGTTTTAACCTGCGGTGAAGATGCCAGGACCCTAGCCCAGACCTGTATGAATCTTTGAAGGTGAAGCTTAGGCATCTGTATTTTTAAGAAGTTGCACAAATGACTTTCCCAGCTTTATTGAGATGTAATTGACATATACCATTGTGTGCATTGAAGGTGTACTACGTGCTGATTTGATACACTTGTATATTGCATGGTTAAAGGCATTTGGTACCAGGGTGATTTTTGACTATAAGCAAGTATTATATTTGCCCCCGGCTCTTGCCTGTAGGACAGCAGTGAGATTGAATTCCCTAGACCACAGTACATACTTCCATGACATCTTGTGAGCAGTATCTGACAGCTACATTTGATCTACGGGTACAGCTGGAATTCCCATTTAGTAATTAGCCAGAGAGAAGCCATTGAAAGAGTATATTGTTATTAAAGG
The DNA here is from genome assembly GCF_964374135.1 of Grampus griseus. Classification (NCBI taxonomy): domain Eukaryota; kingdom Metazoa; phylum Chordata; class Mammalia; order Artiodactyla; family Delphinidae; genus Grampus; species Grampus griseus. The sequence goes on along the minus strand of NC_139004.1, from coordinate 43,232,185 downwards.
CCACGTCGACTTCTGATCTCCCCATTTCCAAGAAAAGCTTGGGATTTATGGAAATGGAATATTTTTCTTTAATAATTTTTTGCTTCTTCTGTTACATAATTTTAGGCATTTTATGTTATTTTAGTGGGTAGCTAATATTATGATGGAGAAAGACCTTAACATTTGGAGCATGCAGATGAAGCGGTATGTGGGAATTTTTTGTATGACTTTTGTGACTTTTTTGTAAGTCTGAACTTATTTCAGAATTAAAAGTTAAGAAAAAATTGCAAACGTAGTATCTGTAAGTAGATTTGTAATATACAGTGATTGCACATCTCCATGTATTATGATGGGTTATACTTGAATTTAGGGAATGAGAGTCTGTCACTTTCCCTATATAAGAAATTAAGACAGAACTGGCTTTTCTCTATGTACTAAATTCATCAGTTAAGTCCTTTTTCTGTACTCTTGTTTGGAAGTATCATCTTTCTATAGTCAGAATCTCATTTTAAGCATGAATTAGTCTATATCTTTGTTTCTGTAAGGAGCATGTGTATAGAGAACTAACTACCCCCTACTTCTTTATTTTGGTAGTAGATTTTCTGAGATACAATTCGCATACTATATACAATTCAACTGTTTAAAGTGTACAATTCAATGTTTTTTAGAATATTCACAGAATTGTGCAACCATAACTATAATCAAATTTAGAATATTTTTATCACCCCCAAGAGAAACCCTGCACCCTAGGAGAGTTGATCCTTCAATGAAAGACTATTGCTATGATGGGAACACCAGGGATGCAGGAAGGACGTGATTGACAGTTGACATCTGAATGACGCTCACTGTGTGTAGGAGAACCATCCTTTGATTTTATTTATTTATTTATTATTTTACATTATTATTTCTTTATTGGAGTATAATTGCTTTACAATGGTGTGTTAGTTTCTACTTTATAACAAAGTGAATCAGTTATACATATACATATGTTCCCATATCTCTTCCCTCTTGCGTCTCCCTCCCTCCCACCCTCCCTATCCCACCCCTCTAGGTGGTCACAAAGCACCGAGCTGATCTCCTTGTGCTATGCGGCTGCTTCCCACTAGCTATCTGTTTTACATTTGGTAGTGTATATATGTCCATGCCACTCTTTCACTTTGTCACAGCTTACCCTTCCCCCTCCCCATATCCTCAAGTCCATTCTCTAGTAGGTCTGTGTCTTTATTCCTGTCTTACCCCTAGGTTCTTCATGACTTTTTTTTTCCTTAGATTCCATATATATGTGTTAGCATACGGTATTTGTCTTTCTCTTTCTGACTTACTTCACTCTGTATGACAGACTCTAGTTCCATCCACCTCACTACAAATAACTCAATTTCGTTTCTTTTTATGGCTGAGTAATATTCCATTGTATATATGTGCCACATCTTCTTTTTTTTTTTTTTTTTTTTTTTTTTTTGCGGTACGTGGGCCTCTCACCTTTGTGGCCTCTCCCATTGCGGAGCACAGGCTCCAGATGCGCAGGCTCAGTGGCCATGGCTCTCAGGCCTAGCCACTCCGCGGCATGTGGGATCTTCCCGAACCGGGGCACAAACCCGTGTCCCCTGCATCAGCAGGCGGACTCTCAACCACTGCGCCACCAGGGAAGCCCTGCCACATCTTCTTTATCCATTCATCCGATGATGGACACTTAGGTTGTTTCCATCTCCTGGCTATTGTAAATAGAGCTGCAATGGATATTTTGGTACATGACTCTTTTTGAATTATGGTTTTCTCAGGGTATATGCCCACTAGTGGGATTGCTAGGTCATATGGTAGTTCTATTTGTAGTTTTTTTAAGGTACCTCCAAACTGTTCTCCATAGTGGCTGTACCAATTCACATTCCCACCAGCAGTGCAAGAGTGTTCCCTTTTCTCCACACCCTCTCCAGCATTTATTGTTTCTAGATTTTTTGATGATGGCCATTCTGACTGGTGTGAGATGATATCTCATTGTAGTCTTGATTTGCATTTCTCTGATGATTAGTGATGCTGAGCATTCTTTCATGTGTTTGTTGGCAGTCTGTATATCTTCTTTGGTGAAATGTCTATTTAGGTCTTCTGCCCATTTTTGGATTGAGTTGTTGTTTTTTTGTTATTGAGCTGCATGAGCTGCTTGTAAATTTTGGAGATTAATCCTTTGTCAGTTGCTTCATTTGCAAATATTTTCTCCCATTCTGAGGGTTGTCTTTTGGTCTTGTTTATGGTTTCCTTTGCTGTGCAAAAGCTTTGAAGTTTCATTAGGTCCCATTTGTTTATTTTTCTTTTTATTTCCATTTCTCTAGGAGGTGGGTCAAAAAGGATCTTGCTGTGATTCATGTCATAGAGTGTTCTGCCTATGTTTTCCTCTAAGAGTTTGATAGTTTCTGGCCTTATATTTAGGTCTTTAATCCATTTTGAGCTTATTTTTGTGTATGGTGTTAGGGAGTGATCTAATCTCATACTTTTACATGTACCTGTCCAGTTTTCCCAGTACCACTTATTGAAGAGTCTGTCCTTTCTCCACTGTACATTCCTGCCTCCTTTATCAAAGATAAGGTGTCCATATGTGCGTGGGTTTATCTCTGGGCTTTCTATCCTGTTCCATTGATCTATCTTTCTGTTTTTGTGCCAGTACCATCCTGACTTCAGACTAGACTACAGAGCTACAGTAATCAAGACAGTATGGTACTGCCATCCTTTGATTTTATCAGTCGTTTTGGAATCTTTACGATTCTTTGATTCTTTTTTCCTTAAAAAGGTAGTTATAGTTTGTGCTATATTGGTGTTTATTTACCTGGTAGGTAGATTTTGGGTTAATCTATATCTGAATTCTGTTTCTGTAGGATATGTTTGCATTTTCATTTAAAGGTTCTGAATGAATATTCCTTTGATTTTTTCTGTTAGAATCAGGTTCCTTTTGAATCCATTCTGTCACAGCTGAGAGGAATATCTTGAGTCGGTGGTCTTTAGTGATTTCCTACCTTCATCTGGACTCGGAGCCCGCAGGGTGGCAGGGGCCAGTGTGACCTGTCTGTCAGCACAGCTTCTGGCTTCCTCCTTGTCTTTTCCTCCTCTGTGACTCCTTCAGTGACTCAAAGCCAGAGGTGGTAGCTTTCTGGTCAAGCAGTTTGGATACACAGCCATAAATTGCTTTATTGCTTAATAAAGGTTTTTAAAAAACCCTTAAATACCAAACAATTTTGTAATGTAAGTCATCGTAATGCCATTTAAGAAAGCAAATGGGGGGCTTCCCTGGTGGTGCAGTGGTTGAGAGTCTGCCAGCCGATGCAGGGGACACGGTTTCGTGCCCCGGTCCGGGAAGATCCCACATGCCGCGGAGCGGCTGGGCCCGTGAGCCATGGCCGCTGAGCCTGCGCTCCGCAACAGGAGAGGCCACAACAGTGAGAGGCCCGTGTACCGCAAAAAAAAAATGTGGTGCATACCTTTTTGACATATAGGGCCTATTGTCTTCCTAAAAGGAGGGTTAGTTCTTCCTTTGAGGGTCTCCTGCTGTGCAGAATAAAAGGTATTAGCTTATCCCTTATCCTGTCCTGCCCTGCGGTGGCTTAGGAAGTGGTTTTGTAGACTTTTGTCATTTTTCAGCCATCAGCACGTCAGCAGTGCCCACAGAGGCCCTGGAAATTCTCCTTTGTCTCTTCAGTGCTGGCTTATCATGGCAGAGATGGCCTCTCAGCATCTGGAAGTAAAGGAATCTGCCATCATTCTTGGACTCTGCAAATTGCGTAGTTGTAAATCGTTGCTCTCAGTCATCAGCTTTCAGTTTGGAAAGCAACACAAATTTGTCTCAACAAGCAGAGTCGTTTCCCTCTCTCCCCATCCTGCTTTTCCTGTGATAACTACTATAAATGTTTTATTTACATTCTCCCCTTAGTTTCTCATAAAATGTATGAAACCACGCATTCATACATTTTTATTTTACATGCACACACACACACAGTTTCTTTCGAGAAACAAGATCATACTCTTTTTGCAGAGTATTTTTTTAAATTAATCAGTTTATTTATTTTTGGCTGTGTTGGGTCTTTGTTTCTGTGTGAGGGCTTTCTCTAGTTGCAGTGAGCGGGGGGGGGGCCACTTTTCATCGCGGTGCGTGGGCCTCTCACTGTCGCGGCCTCTCTTGTTGCGGAGCACAGCCTCCAGACATGCAGGCGCAGTAGTTGTGGCTCACGGGCCCAGTTGCTCAGCGGCATGTGGAATCTTCCCAGACCAGGGCTTGAACCCATGTCCACTGCATTGGCAGGCAGATTCTCAACCACTGCGCCACCAGGGAAGCCCCTTCAGAGTATTTTTTTTAACTTACCACTTAAAGGAGGAAGGAAAAGCCAACACATTATTTTCTAAAAGGCAGAAAATCTTTTAGCTTCTTTCTAGTTTCGTCAAATTTTCCCTTAGCAATTAGCATCTGGTTTACCAGAAAGATTTACTAACTATAAACCGAAGCATATATACCAGAACCAAAAAGCTAAAATGTAAGAGAAATTTAGACCAGTGTACCCACCCGTTTAACTTACTGTGGTTGGAACGGAGCATTTTCTTCCCTGTTACACTTTTCTTCTGTTTTCTCTAACTCAAAACATGGTTTATCAAAACCTAGAACTTTGGGAATATAAAGCTCTCCCCCTTATTTCCTCTTTCTATTTGTCTGTCAGTTACCTACTCCTAGAAGAGTCTATGGAACCAACTTATTATTCTGAAAACTTGAAATAAAGGGAAAGAATCAAGCATTTACTTGTATGAACTGTACCTATACCTCAGGGCAAAAAAATTTAATGAAAGTAAGATATCTTTATAGAGATAATTTAGCTTTCAAGTGAAGAATGAGAACAACATCTAATGCTGTCTCGGCTGCTAACTTACAAAAAAGAGATAACCAGGTTTTATGTGCTTGAATCTCACCAGTGGTCTCCATCCAACTTCTAATTTACAGGAAACATTAGGAATATTCTAAATGACACCATGGGGATGCAGTCACCAAAAGTCAAATTTGGGAAACCATGGGACAAATACTCCCATTACTTCAACAGATAAGCTGCAAGGAGATAAAGATGGAGAGAGAGGAGGGGATCCCATAGATTGGAAGAGACTGAGGACACGTATCTGGCAGCTGCAGTGTATGGACTCACCAAGACCCTGAGTCAAAGGAAGAAACGGAAAAGAAACTTACAGATGCTTGGGGAAGTTTGGATGCTTTGTTTCATGATATTAATGAACTGTACTGTTAGAGATAAATGCTGAACTATTCCTGATGAAATAACATGCTGTCTGAGATCTACTCAGACAGTTTTTGGTGGGAAGGACTAGGTGGGATATTGATGGACCAGGGTGGTCTGTGCATTGATAATGGTTGGAGCTGGTGATGGAGATCTGTGCATCCATACATGGCAGCTCATCGTACTTTTCTCAGTATTTTCATTCAAATTTTTCTGTAAAGTTCTTTAAAAAAGATCTTTCCTAGGCAGCTAAATGCATAGTCATCTTGCAGGTGAGGTCTCCTTTAAACTAGGTAATAAACCTCCTTTAAATTATGTTCTACAAACCACAAACACAACTCTTTAAAAAATTTATTTTTGTTTTATTTTTTATTTACAAACTTTTTTATTTTATATTGAACTATAGTTGATTTACAATATTGTGTTTCAGGTGTACAGCCAAGTGATTCAGTTATACATATACCTATATCTGTTCTTTTTCAAATTCTTTTCCATTTTAGGTTATTACAGAACTTTGAGCAGAGTTCCCTGTGCTATACAGTAGGTCCCTGTTGTTTATCTATTTTATATATAGTAGTGTGTATATGTTAATCCCAAACTCCTCCCCTCCACAAACACAACTCTTAAGTTCAGTTGCTAAATACAGGTGGACACCTGGGAGAAAGATGAACTCCAAAGCCTCGTGGAAAAGCAGTGCTGGCCCTACTTGACCACTGTGCTGTCACTGGTCTGTTCCAGCAGAAATCACCACATGGACCCTTCGAGGACCATGTTAGTCTGCGGATGACACAGCGTTCTGCTGGCCGCTCTGTGATGGGCAGATAAAGGCAGTGGAGAGGATGCAACATGTTGGCTTTTTCTTGAGAAAAATATAGTGTGTGCCATCCAGCAGCAGCTCACGAGATGGTCTAATTCTAGCGCCCTGCTGTCAAAGAGAATCTGTGCTTTTCTTTTTAAGTAAATATTGCCTCTGTTGTCGGTTGGTTAAATCGCCAGCATAGTTGGATACAACCTTTTGGAAGTGAGGTGGGCTTTCTGTGATCTGGGAAGGAAACCGTGGAGAGGTTGTGGGGTGTGCCCATTCATTTAGTGAGTCAGTGGTCCATGAATTGAAGAGGGTCTAATGCAGGGGTCCCCAGGCCCCGGGCTGCACAGCAGGAGGTGAGTGGTGGGTAAGTGAGTGAAGCTTCATCTGCAGCTCCCCATCGCCCGCATTACCTCCTGAACCATTCCCCCCCTCGCACCATCCCCTGGTCTTCCATGAAACCGGTCCCTGGTGCCAGAAAGGTTGGGAACCACTAGTCTAACGTACACTGTGCCAGGCATGGTATTTAGTCCTGGCATCTCTGGCGGTTGGTTCCATCTTATAGACATGGGTGAACCAGGGCGCAGGGAGGGTTGGTTGAGTCACTTCCCTCAGGTTGCACAGCTGGGAAGTTGTGGAACTTGATTTTAACTTGACCTGTTTCCGAAGCCCTTATTTTTCTGAATTCTACGTTCATAGATTTTGATATTAAAGTATTCTCCTCTGGGGACATATTTCAGAGTTGTATGTGGTTTTGCATGTATTTTGAGATGATCAGACTTTCACAATTTTCTGTGAAGCTAATTTGCTCTCAGAGGTTGGTTTCGTTTTTGTTTTGTGGGGACATAAAGGAACCAATCTTCCTTTTACATGCTTTGCTGTGTATGGGTTTGGGGAGGTAGAAATCCTATTGTCTGTTGATTTTTTAAAAAAGAATAATGGGGCTTCCCTGGTGGCGCAGTGATTGAGAGCCTGCCTGCCAATGCAGGGGCGTGGGTTTGAGCCCTGGTCCGGGAAGATCCCACATGCCGTGGAGCAGTTGGGCCCGTGTGCCACAGCTGCTGAGCCTGCGCTCCGGAGCCTGTGAGCCACAACTACTGAGCCTGCAAGCCACAACTACTGAGACTGTGAGCCACAACTACTGAGCCCATGAGCCACAACTACTGAAGCCTGCGCGCCTAGAGCCCGTGCTCTGCAACAAGAGAAGCCACCGCAGTGAGAAGCCTGCGCGCCACAACGAAGAGTAGCCCCCGCTCACCTCAACTAGAGAAAGCCCACGAGCAGCAATGAAGACCCAGTGCAGCCAAAAATAAATAAATAAAATAAATAAATTTATTAAAAACAAAAAAGAATGACGTATCCAGTGTGTACTAAATGATTAGAATGTGATGTGATTCTGTGAAGCTATTAGATTTGTAAGGATTTGCTTTGCTTAGTTGTACGTAGATGACAAGAGAGGCAGCGGAGTGGGTGATTTCCTTGGCCTAGGGTGGGGTCTTTGAGAGGCTTCGGAGTCATTTAGCACATTCGCATCTGGAACTCTTTGTTTTCAGGCTGCAGTTTCTCGGCTACATCAGCATCCTTATTGTCTGGGCTCAGAAACCCCACAGTGCCCCAAACCAGGAAGGGGAATTGGCAGCATGCAAGTGACAGAAGAATTGTACTGTATTGGGGGTTTCTGGTATTCATGAACATTTTTTGGATGAAGAAAATATGCCAACCACTGATAGTATAATATACATTATAGCTACAAAGTGATTCTAGTAGTTACAACATTAGTTTCTTGAGATAGACATTGTTACTCGTGTTTGATGATTTGTTTTTAAATATTGGGGTATATTAGTATTTCCTAAAATTTTGCCTCAGAGACCCACAATAACAGTGGCTTAAAAACGATCACTTTTGTTTGCACTTAGGTGGGTGTCCAGACTGGTGTGCTACTCAGGGTCACGTACTGTGGTAGTTTTAAAACACCTGTGCAGTTTCTTTGCTGCTTTTCCCATTGAAGGGTTGGTTCTTGTCTCCTCCCCTTCAATCTGTGGGTCACCTGCTCACTTGTAACCAGTAGACAGTGGGGTCAGTGATGCTACATGACTTGTGAAGTTAGGTAGGAAAGGTGATGCCGCTTCTGCCTTGTTCCCTGGAACCCTGAGGCCACCGTTCTGTCAGGCCACATGCCAAGGCCACCTGTCAGTGGTGTGCCTGGCTGCTTCCCAATTGAGGTCCCAGCTAATAGTGAGCATGAACCACTAGACATATGAGTGAAGTTGCTTCCGCGTGATTCCAGCCTCCAGCCATCAAGCCATTCTAGCTGTTGAGTTTGACCAGCTGAGGTCCAGACATCCCAGAGCAGAGACAAGACGTCCCCCTTGTGCCTGGTTTGAATTTCTGGCCCACGGAGTCCGTGAGCATAATAAAATGGTGGTTCTACAGAGTTCAGTGTTGGAGTCGTTTGTTACCAGCACCAGTGACTGGGACAGGGGCCCAGGTGTCTTCTGTCACCTTGCTTTGCCTTCCTAGGTTGTTACCCTTGCATGGTTCTGAAATGTTTTGGCCACCACAGCTGCTTCCCAGTCATCTGGACCAAGGATGTACAGAAAAGGCACTGCCTTTCCCCTGAAGGACACGCCCCAGAAGTAGCATAATCACTTCTGCTCACATCTTGTGGGCCAGAACTTAGCCACAGCACGGCCACATCTAACTCAGGGAAGCCTGAGAGGGGTGTATTTGTTCTTGGTGATCATGCACCTAGCTAAAAATTAGGGGAGCTCTTTCTTTCCTTGAGAGAGAAGAGTACATGTAGAGTTGTGTTGGCTTGATTATACTAAATTCTTTTTTTAAAAACTGAAGTATAGTTGATTTACAATGTTGTATTAATTTCTGCTATACAGCAAAGTAATTCAGTTATACATATATATACATTTTAAAAAGTATTTTTTCCATTATGGTTTATCATAGGATATTAAATATAGTTCCCTGTGCTATACAGTAGGACCTTATTGTTTATCCATTCTATATATTATAATAGTTTGCATCTGCTAACCCCACACTCCAAATCCATCCACCCCTCCCCTCCCCCCGGCAACCACAAATCTGTTCTCTATGTCTGTGTGTCTGTTTCTCTTTCGTAAATAAGTTCATTTGTGTCGTATTTTAGATTCCACCTATAAATGATATCATATGGTGTTTGTCTTTCTCTTCCTGACTTACTTCACTTATATACTAAATTATTTACTTTGTACTTTGTAAATGGTGTCTGTTTCTTTCCTAGGAGATTTTCCATTTCAAAGAGCTCTCAGTAGCAGATTTGCTGGAAAACTCTGTATTTTGGTTAGGATTAGAATCAGCTAATAATTATGGTATTTTACAAATGAAGACAAAATAACAGCGACTTAACAGGAATGAAGTTTACTTCTCTTTTATGTAGAATCCAGGGCTGGCTCAGCACAAATACTGGAAACACCACCACTGTCAATAACCCAGGCTCCTTGAACCTTGCTCCTGCAGGAGCCTTAGGGAGCTGCCTTGTGGTCCAGGATGGCTGCTTGAACTTCATCCATCAGGTCAGCTTCCCAGCCAGTAGAAAGGAAGAAACAGGGAAGAAGGGATAGAGGGGAACCAGGTATCTTTCAAAGAAAATTCGTAGAAGTTGCCGTATGACACTACTACTTTAATTCCGTTGACCAGAACTTCATCATTTGGTCATGCCTGCCGAAGGAAGCCTGGAAAGCGTGGTTGCTATTTCAGGCAACAGTGCGACCCATCAAAATCAGAGTTTCTATTACTAAGGAATCAGGCTCTGCTACACTCTGTCAATTTGGGAAGAACTATCATCCATGTGATATGCTGCAACATGGACAGAAAATGGTTAGAAAATGCAGAATAAGGGCTTCCCTGGTGGCGCAGTGGTTGAGAGTCCGCCTGCCGATGCAGGGGATGCGGGTTCGTGCCTCGGTCCGGGAAGATCCCACATGCCGCGGAGCGGCTGGGCCCGTGAGCCGTGGCCGCTGAGCCTGCGCGTCCGGAGCCTGTGCTCCGCGACGGGAGAGGCCACAACAGTGAGAGGCCTGCGTACCGCAAAAAAAAGAAAAACAAAAAAAGAAAGAAAATGCAGAGTAAGATTTTGTTGATCTACGTTTGTGTTCACATGAGGCTCTCAGCCGTTCCTCCCCCATCCTTTTAAACACTTGGGTTTGTAGGGACATCTGATGTTTACTGGCCGACTACACACGGCTGTGTACAGACTGTCACTGTTTTAGCTTCAACCCTCAAAGCCTTTCCTGAAAAAGAACAATCCCGTTTCTAGTATGTACATAATAGGGCTGTCTGTCACTGTCTTTCAGTGGTCCAAAGTTGCTTTGTTTGAGGTGCTGCTTTTCTAAAAGTGGACTCTTTTTTTTTTTTCTTTTTTTTTGCTCCCTGGAAAGATTTTTCCCCTTTGTTTTAGAATTGAAATAGTCTGAATGACTATTTTAGCCATTTCTGGCTCAAGACTGAACTAGCTGTGAGACACTGATTCTTCCCCGGACCACGTACAGTGGCTACAGAACTTTTGTCTTAAGACCTCTCCTGAGAAAATACCATGACTCTTTGTTGTTCTCTGTAAAAAGCAACTTTCCTGCCTGTGTAGCAGGGTGGAAAGATTTGATTCACAATTAAACTTGGAAATGCAAAGAAAATATTTTCTTTCAAAAGGGAACTCTCCTACACTGTTGGTGGGAATGTAAGTTAGTGCAGCCACTATGGAAAACAGTATAGCGGTTCCTCTGAAAACTAAAAATAGAATTACCATATGATCCAGCAATCCACTCCTGGGCATCTATCCAGACAAAACTCTTGTTTTGTTTTTGTTTTTTTTTTTGCGGTACGCGGGCCTCTCACTGTTGTGGCCTCTCCCGTTGCGGAGCTCAGGCTCCGGATGCGCAGGCTCAGCGGCCACGGCTCACGGGTCCAGCCGCTCCGCGGCATGTGGGATCCTCCCGGACCGGGGCACGAACCCGCGTCCCCCAGCATCGGCAGGCGGGCTCTCAAGCACTGCGCCACCAGGGAAGCCCCAGACGAAACTCTTAATTAAAAAAGATACATGCGCCCCTATATTCATAGCAGCACTATTCACAATAGCCAAGACATGGAAACCACCTAAATGTCCATCTACAGATGAATAGATAAAGAAGGTGTGGTGTGTATATATATACACACACACACAATGGAATACTACTCAGCCATAAGAAAAGAACAAAATGGACTTCCCTGGTGGCGCAGTGGTTGAGAGTCCGCCTGCCGATGCAGGGGACAGTGTTCGTGACCCGGTCCGGGAAGATCCCACATGCCGCGGAGCCTGCGCGTCCGGAGCCTGTTGCTCCGCAACGGGAGAGGCCACAACAGTGGGAGGCCTGCGTGCCGCAAAAAAAAAAAAAAAAAGAACAAAATAATGCCATTTGCAGCAACATGGATGGACCTAGAGATTATCAAACTGAGTGAATTAAGTCAGAAAGAGAAAGACAAATACCATATGATATCAGTAACATGTGGAATCTAAAATATGACACGAAGTTATCTATGAAACAGAAACAGAATCACAGACATAGAGAACAGACTTGTGGCTGCCAAGGGTGAGGGGTGTGGGGGAGGGATGGATTGGGAGTTTGGGGTTAGCAGATGCAAACTGTTACATATAGCATAGATAAACAACCAGGTCCTACTGTATAGCACATGAAAGTATATTCAATATCCTGTGATAAATCATAATGGAAAAGAGTATGAAAAAACCTGAAAATATTTTCTTTCATTTTCTAGCTGCTCTGGTTGTTCTCAGTGAGTCTCACCTCCTGACTAGTAGAGAAAATGTGCAAAGTTGAACCTGTTTTTAATCTTAGTTTGGTGTGCTCACGTGAACAGTCTCTGCGGTCCTGTGTCTCCTGGTTAGGAATGCTTGGTCTGGTGGGTAGCACCCCCCCCTTTTCTTCTGGGCACCTGTGGGGCGGGAGGTGGCTTCTGCAACCTCGCCTTCCTGGGGAAGCAGTGTGCCTGCACCACCAGAGTCTTTATCCTGCCCTTTTAGTGCCTCTCCCTCCCAGTGATGCCTCTTCCCTACCTGATGCCTGGTGCTCTGTTGGCCACTGATTCCAAGTCAGTAACCATGAACTTGGGGCCCATTGTTGTGGCTCAGGCCACATCCTTCATTTACTTGACTTCACCTGGGATCCCTTGGGGCCTGCAACCCCTGGGAGGTCTGGCTGGGAGCTCCCTTGTTCTCGTCCCACGTGAACTGCTCTGTAGCCCAGTGACAGAGCCCCTTCTCCCTGCCAGGTGACCTCTGGCCAGCACCCCAGCCAGGCTCACAGGTCCTGCTGTGTTCAGTCTGCACCAAGTAGAACCAAGGGTCCCAAATAGGGAGGAAGGCCAGGAGCCGCCTTCTGCCTCCAATGACTCCACACCCCCTCCTCCCACAGCCTGGACAGGGGAAGTTGGTCTGGCCCCTGAGTTCGCCTGTCTCCCACAATCTGTCCATTTCATAGCCCACACCGTGCTCCTTTTTAGCTGGCCCTGGCTTTACTGTCAGACTGGAAGGGTATCTTTTCTACCCTGGAGGAGACTTCTGTGAAATCCTGATGCAACGCAGGCAGGGAGGGGAAAGGAATAAAGCAATTTGTAAAATTCTCTAGATAATAGCATGGCTAGCAGACTTATGTAGTTTTGCTGAATAATCCCAGTTTGTAAATTGGAAGTGATTCTCCATCTTTTGGTAGCATTTCTATAATTTCTTTTGTTTTAGGGTAATGAACACTTTATGTCTAGAGGCAAAGGAGAACATATGAATATTTTTCAAAATATGACACTTTTTTTTTAATAAGTATTAAAAAACATGTATTCTTGAACAGTGATTTGGATAGAAGTAGTGTTCTGAGAAACTTTTTTTTTTTTTTAGGATAATGAAGCTATTTTAGTATTATTTAAAATAAGAACAACCTTTAAACCTTATGAAGTGGGCAATAGGGGAGAAGCACGCCTTCCTGAGAAGGGTCCTCCGAGAAGGGTCTTCTCAGGGGCAAAGGCAGCAAGGGTGGGTGGGCAAGAGGGAGTGCAGGCCTGGATGTCAGCGGTGCTTCCTCGGGGCGGGCTCTGCAGGTAGGAGAGGTGGCTCTGGGGCTTGGCAGCTCCTGGCTGGAGTGGAGGGAGCTGGCCTGGCGGTCCGTGCCAGTGACTCAGGCAGGGGTAGGGCAGGGGTCAGCTGGGGAAAAGAAATGTGGGTTTGAGTGTCAGGAGGAGGTGGCCCTGGCTCTCAGGACTCAAGGGGGATGTCAGGCTACAGGAGGCCCAGGCCCGGGAGTGCTGATCCGCCCCCATCTCTCCAGCGAGGCTCTGTGACTGTGCCCTGGGCGGGTGGGGGGTGGGGGGGCCTCACAGCAGGGTGGGCGGCAGACGGGGAAGGCTCAGGCAGGGCTGCTAATCAGGCTGGGGCTCAGTGTCCTCTTCTCGGAGGCGCTTGCACCCGGAGCAGGTGCTTCTTCTCAGAGGCCCCGGCCTGGGCACAAAGACAGGGACCACTCCATTCCTCATCACGGGCCGGAAGGCTGACAGCCTGGGCTCGGGGCTCTCAGACCTGAGAGGCCTGTCGAGCCTCCTTTGTCCTTCCTCGCGTCGGCTGAGGGCCCTCAGCGCGGTCTCCATGGCACAGGGGTCTGGGGACTCCTGGCTGGGCGGACACGGGGACAAGCTCCTTAGGCTTTCAACGGGGGGGGGGGGGGGTACGGATGTCCACCGGGCTCTGCGTGTGGCAGGAGAGGCGGGTGTTGCACCGGGACCTCATCGTGAAACCGTTGCCATGGCCGGAAAACCCCAGCCCCGAGGAGGTGCGGAGGGGCGGCCCGCTGGGAAAGCGCCTCCAGCCCTGGGGCGCCGAGGACCCGCGGACTGGGTAGTACTTCCAGCGGCGCAGGGCGGCGGGGAGCGGCCGCCTGCAGCGGAACCAGAGCTCATGATCCTGGCGGCGGTGGCGGAAGGACAGGATTGGGCGCCCGTCCCGGCCCATCGGGAAGCAGGTGCCGTGGGCGGACCCGGTGCGTGGGAACCATGGGGACTGGCACTTCCGGGTGTGGGCTGTCTGCGTGGCCTCGGCCGTGTCCAGGTACGTGCTCAGGTAGCTGCCCATGCTAGCGGGTCAGCGGGGTCGGATTTTCGACGGGCTTTGGCTTCTGGGAGGCTCCGAAGTCTGTAGACGCGAAGCTTACGGCGCTAGGCGACCGTTGGCATCGGGGTGTGTGACGGTTCGTGGGGCGTCATAACCTCTGGGCACGAGGTTCTGCGCGAGCCAGGCCGGGGCCTCGCGGACTCACTCGGGGCCTCGCGGACCAACCCAGGGCCTCGCGGACCCACCCGGGGCCTCGCGGACCTGGGGCCTCGCGGGGCGCCCCTGTGTTCTGAGCACAGGGGATCCTTCAGCTCCCACTGCGGGCCCAGGCGCTTGGCTCTGGGTGGCGGGAGAGCCCTCCACTTTTTGCCCTTGACATTTAAAGGGAGAAAATATAATAATTTGTACCAGGTCCTGAAAATTGACTGAAGGGCACTCTCTGTCATTACTGTAAAAATGAACAAAATGCACTTGAATGCTCCTTTAAGGAAAAAGAGCAAATTTACTTGTATTTCTGCAGAGGCTGTGTGCTTCTTCTAGAATGGTTGCTAATGTCACTTTTCGTAATTTTATTCTTTTTTTTTTTTAACATCTTTATTGGGGTATAATTGCTTTACAATGGTGTGTTAGTTTCTGCTTTATAACAAAGTAAATCAGTTTTACATATACATATGTTCCCATATCTCTTCCCTCTCGCGTCTCCCTCCCTCCCACCCTCCCTATCCCACCCCTCCAGGCTGTCACAAAGCACTGAGCCGATATCCCTGTGCCATGCGGCTGCTTCCCACTAGCTTTCTACTTTACGTTTGCTAGTGTATATATGTCCATGCCTCTCTCTCGCCCTGTCACAGCTCACCCTTCCCCCTCGCCATATCCTCAAGTCCGTTCTCCAGTAGGTCTGTGTCTTTATTCCTGTCTTACTCCTACGTTCTTCATGACATTTTTTTTCTTAAATTCCATATATATGTGTTAGCATATGGTATTTGTCTTTCTCTTTCTGACTTACTTCACTCTGTTTGACAGACTCCAGGGCTATCCACCTCATTACAAATAGCTCAATTTCGTTTCTTTTTATGGCTGAGTAATATTCCATTGTATATATGTGCCACATCATCTTTATCCATTATTCCGATGATGGGCACTTAGGTTGTTTCCATCTCCGGGCTACTGTAAGTAGAGCTGCAGTGAATATTTTGGTACATGACTCTTTTTGAATTTTGGTTTTCTCAGGGTATATGCCCAGTAGTGGGATTGCTGGGTCATATGGTAGCTCTATTTTTAGTTTTTTAAGGAACCTCCATACTGTTCTCCATCATGGCTATATCAATTTACATTCCCACCAACAGTGCAAGAGGGTTCCCTTTTCTCCACACCCTCTCCAGCATTTATTGTTTCTAGATTTTTTGATGATGGCCATTCTGACTGGTGTGAGATGATATCTCATTGTAGTCTTGATTTGCATTTCTCTAATGATTAATGATGTTGAGCATTCTTTCATGTGTTTTTTGGCAGTCTGTATGTCTTCTTTGGAGAAATGTCTATTTAGGTCTTCTGCCCATTTTTGGATTGGGTTGTTTGTTATTGAGCTGCATGAGCTGCTTGTAAATTTTGGAGATTAATCCTTTGTCAGTTGCTTCATTTGCAAATATTTTCTTCCATTCTGAGGGTTGTCTTTTGGTCTTGTTTATGGTTTCCTTTGTTGTGCAAAAGCTTTGAAGTTTCATTAGGTCCCATTTGTTTATTTTTCTTTTTATTTCCATTTCTCTAGGAGGTGGGTCAAAAAGGATCTTGCTGTGATTTATGTCACAGAGTGTTCTGCCTATGTTTTCCTCTAAGAGTTTGATAGTTTCTGGCCTTACATTTAGGTCTTTAATCCATTTTGAGCTTATTTTTGTGTATGGTGTTAGGGAGTGATCTAATCTCATACTTTTACATGTACCTGTCCAGTTTTCCCAGCACCACTTATTGAAGAGGCTGTCCTTTCTCCACTGTACATTCCTGCCACCTTTATCAAAGATAAGGTGTCCATATGTGCGTGGATTTATCTCTGGGCTTTCTATCCTGTTCCATTGATCTATCTTTCTGTTTTTGTGCCAGTACCATACATTCTTGATTACTGTAGCTTTGTAGTAGAGTCTGAAGTCAGGGAGCCTGATTCCTCCAGCTCCGTTTTTCGTTCTCAAGATTGCTTTGGCTATTCGGGATCTTTTGTGTTTCCATACAAATTGTGAAATTTTTTGTTCTAGTTCTGTGAAAAATGCCAGTGGTAGTTTGATAGGGATTGCATTGAATCTATAGATTGCTTTGGGTAGTAGAGTCATTTTCACAATGTTGATTCTTCCGATCCAAGAACATGGTATATCTCTCCATCTATTTGTATCATCTTTAATTTCTTTCATCAGTGTCTTATAATTTTCTGCATACAGGTCTTTTGTCTCCTTAGGTAGGTTTATTCCTAGATATTTTATTCTTTTTGTTGCAATGGTAAATGGGAGTGTTTTCTTGATTTCACTTTCAGAGTTTTCATCATTAGTATATAGGAATGCCAGAGATTTCTGTGCATTAATTTTGTATCCTGCTACTTTACCAAATTCATTGATTAGTTCTAGTAGTTTTCTGGTAGCATCTTTAGGATTCTCTATGTATAGTATCATGTCATCTAAACAATGACAGCTTTACTTCTTTTCCGATTTGGATTCCTTTTATTTCCTTTTCTTTTTTCTTATTTTTTAACATCTTTATTGGGGTATAATTGCTTTACAATGGTGTGTTAGTTTCTGCTTTATAACAAAGTAAATCAGTTATACATATACATATGTTCCCATATGTCTTCCCTCTTGCCTCTCCCTCCCTCCCACCCTCCCTATCCCACCCCTCCAGGCTGTCACAAAGCACCGAGCCAATATCCCTGTGCCATGCGGCTGCTTCCCACTAGCTATCTACCTTACTACGTTTGTTACTGTGTATATGTCCATGACTCTCTCTCGCCCTGTCACAGCTTATCTTTCCCCCTCCCCATAACCTCAAGTCCGTTCTCCAGTAGGTCTGTGTCTTTATTCCTGTCTTACCCCTAGGTTCTTCATGACATTTTTTTTTCTTAAATTCCATATATATGTGTTAGCATACGGTATTTGTCTTTCTCTTTCTGACTTACTTCACTCTGTATGACAGACTCCAGGGCTATCCACCTCATTACAAATAGCTCAATTTCGTTTCTTTTTATGGCTGAGTAATATTCCATTGTATATATGTGCCACATCTTCTTTATCCATTATTCCGATGATGGGCACTTAGGTTCTTTCCATCTCCGGGCTACTGTAAGTAGAGCTGCAGTGAATATTTTGGTACATGACTCTTTTTGAATTTTGGTTTTCTCAGGGTATATGCCCAGTAGTGGGATTGCTGGGTCATATGGTAGTTCTATTTGTAGTTTTTTTAAGGAACCTCCATACTGCTCTCCATAGTGTTTGAACCAATTCACATTCACACCAGCAGTGCAAGAGTGTTCCCTTTTCTCCACACCCTCTCCAGCATTTATTGTTTGTAGATTTTTTGATGATGGCCATTCTGACTGGTGTGAGATGATATCTCACTGTAGTTTTGATTTGCATTTCTCTAATGATTAATGATGTTGAGCATTCTTTCATGTGTTTGTTGGCAATCTGTATATCTTCTTTGGAGAAATGTCTATTTAGGTCTTCTGCCCATTTTTGGATTGGGTTGTTTTTTTGTTATTGAGCTGCATGAGCTGCTTGTAAATTTTGGAGATTAATCCTTTGTCAGTTGCTTTATTTGCAAATATTTTCTCCCATTCTGAGGGTTGTCTTTTGGTCTTGTTTATGGTTTCCTTTGCTGTGCAAAAGCTTTGAAGTTTCATTAGGTCCCATTTGTTTATTTTTCTTTTTATTTCCATTACTCTAGGAGGTGGGTCAGAAAGGATCTTGCTGATTAATGTCATAGAGTGTTCTGCCTATATTTTCCTCTAAGAGTTTGATAGTTTCTGGCCTTACATTTAGGTCTTTAATCCATTTTGAGCTTATTTTTGTGTATGGTGTTAGGGAGTGATCTAATCTCATACTTTTACATGTACCTGTCCAGTTTTCCCAGCACCACTTATTGAAGAGGCTGTCCTTTCTCCACTGTACATTCCTGCCACCTTTATCAAAGATAAGGTGTCCATATGTGTGTGGGTTTATCTCTGGGCTTTCTATCCTGTTCCATTGATCTATCTTTCTGTTTTTGTGCCAGTACCATACTGTCTTGATTACTGTAGCTTTGTAGTATAGTCTGAAGTCAGGGAGCCTGATTCCTCCAGCTCCTTTTTTCGTTCTCAAGATTGCTTTAGCTATTCGGGGTCTTTTGTGTTTCCATACAAATTGTGAAATTTTTTGTTCTAGTTCTGTGAAAAATGCCAGTGGCAGTTTGATAGGGATTGCATTGAATCTATAGATTGCTTTGGGTAGTAGAGTCATTTTCACAATGTTGATTCTTCCGATCCAAGAACATGGTATATCTCTCCATCTATTTGTATCATCTTTAATTTCTTTCATCAGTGTCTTATAATTTTCTGCATACAGGTCTTTTGTCTCCTTAGGTAGGTTTATTCCTAGATATTTTATTCTTTTTGTTGCAATGGTAAATGGGAGTGTTTTCTTGATTTCATTTTCAGATTTTTCATCATTAGTATATAGGAATGCCAGAGATTTCTGTGCATTAATTTTGTATCCTGCTACTTTACCAAATTCATTGATTAGTTCTAGTAGTTTTCTGGTAGCATCTTTAGGATTCTCTATGTATAGTATCATGTCATCTGCAAACAGTGACAGCTTTACTTCTTCTTTTCCGATTTGGATTCCTTTTATTTCCTTTTCTTCTCTGATTGCTGTGGCTAAAACTTCCAAAACTATGTTGAATAAGAGTGGTGAGAGTGGGCAACCTTGTCTTGTTCCTGATCTTAGTGGAAATGCTTTCAGTTTTTCACCATTGAGGATGATGTTGCCTGTGGGCTTGTCATATATGGCCTTTATTATGTTGAGGAAAGTTCTCTCTATGCGTGCTTTCTGCAGGGTTTTTATCATAAATGGGTGTTGAATTTTGTCAAAAGCTTTCTCTGCATCTATTGAGATGATCATATGGTTTTTCTCCTTCAATTTGTTAATATGGTTTATCACATTGATAGATTTGCATATATTGAAGAATCCTTGCATTCCTGGAATAAACCCCACTTGATCATGGTGTATGATCCTTTTAATGTGATGTTGGATTCTGTTTGCTTGTATTTTGTTGAGGATTTTTGCATCTATGTTCATCAGTGATATTGGCCTGTAGTTTCCTTTCTTTGTGACATCCTTGTGTGGTTTTGGTATCAAGGTGATGGTGACCTCAAAGAAGGAATGTGGGAGTGTTCCTCCCTCTGTTATAATTTGGAAGAGTTTGAGAAGGATAGGTGTTAGCTCTTCTCTAAATGTTTGATAGAATTCACCTGTGAAGCCATCTGGTCCTGAGCTTTTATTTGTTGGAAGATTTTTAATCACAGTCTCAATTTCAGTGCTTGTGATTGGTCTGTTTGTATTTTCTACTTCTTCCTGATTCAGTGTTGGAAGTTTGTGCTTTTCTAAGAATTTGTCCATTTCTTCCAGGTTGTCCATTGTATTGGCATAGAGTTACTTGTAGTAATCTCTCATGATCTTTTGTATTTCTGCAGTGTCAGTTGTTACTTCTCCTTTTTCATTTCTAAGTCTATTGATTTGAGTCTTCTCCCTTTTTTTCTTGATGAGTCTGGCTAATGGTTTATCTATTTTGTTTATCTTCTCAAAGAACCAGCTTTTAGTTTTATTGATCTTTTCTATTGTTTCCTTCATTTCTTTTTCATTTATTTCTGATCTGATTTTTATGATTTCTTTCCTTCTGCTAACTTTGGGGTTTTTTTATTCTTCTTTCTCTAATTGCTTGAGGTGCAAGGTTAGGTTGTTTATTCGAAATGTTTCCTGCTTCTTAAGGTGGGCTTGTATTGCTATAAACTTCCCTCTTAGAACTGCTTTTCCTGCATCCCATAGGTTTTGGGTCGTTGTGTTTCCATTGTCATTTGTTTCTAGGTATTTTTTAATTTCCTCTTTGATTTCTTCAGTGGTCACTTCGTTATTAAGTAGTGTATTGTTTAGCCTCCATGTGTTTGTATTTTTTACAGATCTTTTCCTGTAATTCATATCTAGTCTCATGGCGTTGTGGTCGGAAAAGATACTTGATACAATTTCAATTTTCTTAAATTTACCAAGGCTTGATTTGTGACCCAAGATATGATCTATCCTGGAGAATGTTCCATGAGCACTTGAGAAAAATATGTATTGTGTTGTTTTTGGATGGAGTGTCCTATAAATATCAATTAAGTCCATCTTGTTTAATGTATCATTTAAAGTTTGTGTTTCCTTATTTATTTTCATTTTGTATGATTTGTCCATTGGTGAAAGTGGGATGTTAAAGTACCCTACTATGATTGTGTTACTGTTGATTTCCCGTTTTATGGCTGTTAGTTTTTGCCTTATGTATTGAGGTGCTCCTATGTTGGGTGCATAAATATTTACAATTGTTATATCTTCTTCTTGGATCGATCCCTTGATCATTATGTAGTGTCCTTCTTTGTCTCTTCTAATAGTCTTTATTTTAAAGTCTATTTTGTCTGATATGAGAATTGCTATTCCAGCTTTCTTTTGGTTTCCATTTGCATGGAATATCTTTTTCCATCTCCTTACTTTCAGCGTGTATGTGTTTCTAGGTCTGAAGTGGGTCTCTTGTAGACAGCGTATATATGGGTCTTGTTTTTGTATCCATTCAGCCAAACTGTGTCTTTTGGTGGGAGCATTTAGTCCATTTACATTTAAGGTAATTATCGATATGTATGTTCCTATTCCCATTTTCTAAATTGTTTTGGGTTCGTTATTGTAGGTCTTTTCCTTCTCTTGTGTTTCTTGTCTAGAGAAGTTCCTTTAGCATTTGTTGTAAAGCTGGTTTGGTGGTGCTGAACTCTCTCAGCTTTTGCTTGTCTGTAAAGGTTTTAATTTCTCCATCAAATCTGAATGAGATCCTTGGTGGGTAGAGTAGTCTTGGTTGCAGGTTTTTCTCCTTCATCACTTTCAGTATGTCCTGCCACTCCCTTCTGGCTTGCAGAGTTTCTGCTGAGAGATCAGCTGTTAACCTTATGGGGATTCCCTTGTGTGTTATTTATTGTTTTTCCCTTGCTACTTTTAATATGCTTTCTTTGTATTTAATTTTTGACAGTTTGATTAATATGTGTCTTGGTGTATTTCTCCTTGGATTTATCCTGTATGGGACTCTCTGTGCTTCCTGGACTTGATGAACTATTTCCTTTCCCATATTAGGGAAGTTTTCAACTATAATATCTTCAAATATTTTCTCAGTCCCTTTCTTTTTCTCTTCTTCTTCTGGAACCCCTATAATTCGAATGTTGGTGTGTTTAATGTTGTCCCAGAGGTCTCTGAGACTGTCCTAAGTTCTTTTCATTCTTTTTTCTTTATTCTACTCTGCAGTAGTTATTTCCACTATTTTATCTTCCAGGTCACTTATCCGTTCTTCTGCCTCAGTTATTCTGCTATTGATCCCATCTAGAGTATTTTTAATTTCATTTATTGTGTTGTTCATCATTGCTCGCTTTCATCTTTATTTCTTCTAGGTCCTTGTTAAATGTTTCTTGCATTTTGTCCATTCTATTTCCAAGATTTTGGATCATCTTTACTATCATTATTCTGAATTCTTTTTCAGGTAGACTGCCTATTTCCTCTTCATTTGTTAGGTCTGATGCATTTTTATCTTGCTCCTTCATCTGCTGTGTGTTTTTCTGTCTTCTCATTTTGCTTATCTTACTGTATTTGGGGTCTCCTTTTTGCATGCTGCAGGTTCGTAGTTCCCGTTGTTTTTGATGTCTGTCTCCAGTGGCTAAGGTTGGTTCAGTGGGGTGTGTAGGCTTCCTGGTGGAGGGGAGTAGTGCCTGTGTTGTGATGGATGAGGCTGGATCTTGTCTCTCTAGTGGGCAGGTCCACGTCTGGTGGTGTGTTTTGGGGTGTCTGTTGCCTTATTATGATTTTAGGCAGCCTCTCTGTTAATGGGTGGGGTTGTGTTCCCGTTTTGCTAGTTGTTTGGCATAGGTTGTCCTGCACTGTAGCTTGCTGGTCGTTGAGTGAAGCTGGGTGCTGGTGTTAAGATGGAGGTCTCTGGGAGATTTTCGCCGTTTGATATTATGTGGAGCTGGGAGGTCTCTTGTTGACCAGTGTCCTGAAATTGGCTCTCCCACCTCAGAGGCAGAGCCCTGACTCCTGGCTGGAGCACCAAGAGCCTTTCATCCACACGGCTCAGGCTCAGAATAAAAGGGAGAAAAAGTGGAGAGAATTAGTAGAAGTAGGAAGAAAGAAAGGAGAGAATGAAGGAAGGAAGGAAGGAAGGAAGGAAGGAAGAAGAAAAGGAAAGAAAGGAGGGAGGGAGGGAGGAAGGAAGGAGGGAAGGAAGGAAAAAAGACAGAAAAAAGATACAGTAAAATAAAATAAAGTATAATAAAGTTATTGAATTAAAAAATATTTAGAAAAAAAAAGGGACGGATAGAACCTTGGGACAAATCGTGGAAGCAAAGCTATACAGACAAAATCTTACACAGAAGCATACACATACACTCTCACAAAAAGAGGTAAATGGGAAAAAATCATAAATCTTGCTCTCAAAGTCCACCTCCTCAATTTGGGATGATTCATTGTCTAAAGGAGGGAAGGAAGGAAGGAAGGAAAGAACGAAAGAACGAAAGAAAGAACAAAAGAAAGAAAGAAAGAAGGTAAAGTATAATAAAGTTATTGAAATTAAAATTAATTATTAAGAAAAAAAATTTAAAAAAAAACAATGGACAGATAAACACTAGGACAAATGGTGGAAGCAAAGCTATACAGACAAGATCTCACACAGAAGCATACACAGACACATTCACAAAAAGAGGAAAAGGGGAAAAAATTATAGATCTTGCTCTCGAAGTCCACCTCCTCAATTTGGGGTGATTCGTCGTCTATTCCTGTATTTCACAGATGCAGGGTACATCAAGTTGATTGTGGAGATTTAATCGGCTGCTCCTGGGAGAAATTTCCCTTTCTCTTTGTTCGCACAGCTCCCGGGGTTCAGCTTTGGATTTGGCCCCGCCTCTGCGTGTAGGTCGCCGGAGGGCGTCTGTTTTTTGCTCAGACAGGACGGGGGTTAAAGGAGCCGCTGATTCGGGGGCTGTGGCGCACTCAGGCCGGGGGGAGGGAGGGGTACGGCGTGCGGGGCGAGCCTGCGGCGGCAGAGGCCGGCGTGACGTTGCACCAGCCTGAGGCTCACCGTGCGTTCTCCCTGGATCCCGGGAACCTGGCAGTGGCGGGCTGCACAGGCTCCCCGGAAGAGGGGTGTGGATAGTGACCTGTGCTCGCACACAGGCCCCTTGGTGGCGGCAGCAGCAGCCTTAGCGTCTCCCGCCCGTCTCTGGGGTCCGCGCTTTTAGCCGCGGCTTGCGCCCGTCTCTGGGGTTCGCGCTTTTAGCCGCAGCTCGCGCCCATCTCTGGACTTCCTTTAAGCAGCGCTCTTAAACCCCTCTCCTCACACACCAGGAAACAAAGAGGGAAGAAAATGTCTCTTGCCTCTTCAGCAGGTGCAGACTTTTCCCCGGACTCCCTCCAGGCTAGCCGTGGTGCACTAACCCCTTCAGGCTGTGTTTAAGCCGCCAACCTCAGTCCTCTCCCTGCGCTCCGACCGAAGCCTGAGCCTCAGCTCGCAGCCCCGCCCGCCCCGGCGGGTGAGCAGACAAGCCTCTCGGGCTGGTGAGTGCTGGTCGGCACCGATCCTCTGTGCGGGAATCTCCCCGCTTTGCCCTCCGCACCCCTGTTGCTGTGCTCTCCTCCGCGGCTCCGAAGCTCCCCCCTCCACCTCCCGCAGTCTCCGCCCGCGAAGGGGCTTCCTAGTGTGTGGAAACCTTTCCTCCTTCACAGCTCCCTCCCACTGTGCAGGTGCTGTCCCTATTCTTTTGTCTCTGTTTTTTCTTTTTTTTCTTTTGCCCTACCCAGGTACGTGGGGAGTTTCTTGCCTTTTGGGAGGTCTGAGGTCTTCTGCCGGCATTCAGTAGGTGTTCTGTAGGAGTTGTTCCACGTGTAGATGTATTTCTGGTGTATCTGTAGGGAGGAAGGTGATCTCCGAGTCTTACTCTTCCACCATCTTCCCAGCACCCCTCGACACTTGATCTTAAGGTGTGTGGAAATTTCACTGTTCTTTTTTAAAAAAAATTTATTTCAGTATAGTTGATTTACAATGTGTTAATTTCTGCTGTACAGCAAAGTGGCTCAGTTATACATACATATATTCTTTTTCACATTCTTTTCCATTATGCTTTAACACAGGATATTGAATATAGTTCCCTGTGCTATACAGTAGGATCTTGTTGTTTATACACTCTATACATAATAGTTTGCATCTGCTAATATCGTGCTCCCGATTTCCCTGGCGGTCCAGTGGTTAGGACTTGGCACTTTCACTGCTGTGGCCCCGAGTTCAATCTCTGGTCAGGGAACTGAGATCCTGCAAGCTGAATGGCATGCCCCCCAAAAAAAAGTGTCCAAATCAAGCTCCCAATCCTTCCCTTTCCCACCTACCCTCCCCCTTGGCAAACACAAGTCTGTTCTTTATGTCTGTGAGTCTGTTTCTGTTTTATAGATATGTCTATATGTGTCTTATTTTAGATTCCACATATAAGTGATATCATATGGTATTTGTCTTTCTCTTTCTGACTTACTTTGCATAGTATGATAATCTCTAGGTCCATCCATGTTGCCTCAAATGGGATTATTTTATTCTTTTTTATGGTTGAGTTGTATTCTGTTGTATATATGTACCACACCTTCTTTATCCATTCATCTGTAGGTGGACATTTAGGTTGCTTCCATGTCTTGGCTATTGTAAATAGTGCTGCTACATAGGGGTTGAATTATAGTTTTTTCCGGTACATGCCCAGCAGTGGGATTGCTGGATCATATGGTAGCTCTATTTTTAGTTTTTTAAGGAACCTGCATACTGTTCTCCAGAGTGGCTGCACCAGTTTACATTCCCACTAACAGTGTAAGAGGATTCCCTTTTCTCCACACCCTCTCCAGCATTCATTAAAATTTCAGTCTTCTTAAACTTGGCATCCTCTAAGTCAGTCTCTTTGCTGGTAGTTAAAGCAAGAATATGGGGTTTGGTGATCCAGAAACGGGGTTCAAGGCCCGGTGGCCAGGTGGGTGGAGTTGGATAAATCGCTCTCGTCTATTAGGGCCTCATTTTTTTGCCAGGAAGTGTAGGGTGCAGTGTGGCCTCACTCATGCTCATTCCCAGCTCACGTCTTTTTGTCCCGGGGCGACTTCTGCTGGTGGTCCTTCTACCCAGAGGGTCGCTGCTCCAGTGCCCACAAGTCTTCACAAGTGCTCAGGATGACGCTGGCCACCCCGCCCTGGTTCCCCTTCCTACTTGTGGTCAGTAGGCTTCTCATTCTGTGTCCAGTATCCTGTTTTCTGTTTTATTTCCTCTGTAGATATGAAATGCCTTGATGGCAAGAGCTATAGTTTACATACTTATGTCATACGCCACAATATTTCTATATCATAAGCTCCTTAAGTCCTTTCCACTTCTTATATATTTCATGCTTTTTGGGGTATTTTCTGTAGTTCTGGGGCACACTTTGCAGCTGAAAAAAAATAGGCATTGGTTGGTATTACCAAAAATTAGTGAACTAGAAAGGACAATCCGATCATATTTACTTTATAATCCTATTTTTTATCTGATACCTTTTGGATTCTGAAAAGGACCCAATCTCTGAATAAGTTGTAACTAGCTGAAGTTATTCAGGACTTATAAAATAAAGAACATACATCTCAATTTAAATACTTTTACCATATGCAGTTTTGACTGAAGTATTTTTAGGTTTCAGAAATTTATCTTAGGACTCCGAAGTCATTTCTTTTATCACACTAAAATATTTATGCCTCCGAGGTATTTTTTGACAGTTGGTTTGTGTGACTCCAGATCTAAAATATGTGACGTTTTGATTTTGGTGGCCATGTTTACATAGCGCTTGGATCTTCTCAAGGACTGTATCCTCAGTTACTGTAATTAAGCCATCTCAGATTTCACATATATTTAGCTAATAAATATTCATGAGGCTCAGGGGAGGATAGAGGAGATGGCCTATGTTCAGAGTCAGTTGAGCACATTACTCTTCAGGCCCTGTGGTGGATGATGTGCTAAAGTAAAGTAAGTCTAGATCTCTCAGCAAAGAGCACAGACTCCAGAAAGAATGAGTCCTACAGACCCCATCTGCAGAAATAGAATTTAAAAATTGTATGGATATAGAGAACGAACTAGTGGTGGAAGAGGGAAGGGGGGAGGGGCCAGAGAGGTGTAGGGGATGAAGAGGTACAAACAACTATGTATAAAATAAATAAGCTACAAGGATATATTGTACAGCACAGGGAATATTGCCCATATTTTACAATAACTATAACTGGAGTATAACCTTTAAAGATTGTAAATCATTATTTTGTACACCTGTAACTTGTTTAATACTGTACATCAACTATACCTCAAGAAAAAAAACTATCAATAAAAAGAAAGAAAAATTTTATGAAGTCAGACAAAAATCTGCCTTTATTATGAACGTCAGGGTATTTATACTTTTAAAAAGGTCAGCATCTACAAATAAGCTTTATATTTCTTCTGTTGAGTTAATTTCTTTGAAAAAGTTTCACTTTATAAAAGTTATAGTATTTTCACTTAGAGGGCATGTATCACGATTTAATACTTTCATTTATTTTTCATTCCTATTGCTAAAAGGTACAGAAAGTTTTATTTTTTTTGTAATTGAAAATTTCATTATCAGTAGAAGTGCATTTCTGAAATGGTTCGTTTAAACAAAAAGTTCTGTTTTAAGAAGCATTACTGTGTTCTTTGATGCATTTTGGAGCTGTGGGCATTTAAGTGACTTTGCTGTTGCACTGTTCCTGGATAATCAGACTTGTTTTTCATGGCAATAGTAACCTGATCAGGGTCGAGTTGAATATGTAGCCCTGATTCATGTCCTATTGCTACTCCAAACTTCATTCTGTTCACTTGCGCTCACTCTTTTTGTATCTTCTTAAAAATCTTCTCCAGAGAAAATTGGTTAACTTAATTCAAAAATAGGTTCAAAAATTGGTTACTAGAGGTAAATCTGCAGTTTCTGAAGCGGTGTGAGATTAGCAGAGGCTCTCCAGGGTGCTTCTGATGGTGCTGTTGGTTAGATTCCAGCCCTGTTTGAGGTGAGTGCATTTAAATCCATCCCACAGCACTAGGAGGGGCTCCCATTTTATGCTAAGTGTTCTTTTAGCTGTGTGGCTTTCATGATTTCTTTTTAGCCTCTTTACAGGTCTTTGAAATGGGTGGCATTTTCTCCATTTTACAGATGAAGAAAATAAATCTTAGGGAGTTTTACTAACTTGCCTCAGCCCACAGAGTTAGTAGCAAGAGAGGGATTTGAGGCCAGGTCTTTCTGCCTTCAAAATAGGTGTGCTTTGAAACCGCCTCTCCAAGGTTGTAAGGAAAATTGAAGTTCTGTTCACTGTTCTTGATGCCTTACTCATAGAGTCCCAGCTCCTTAGCTTGTCCTGTCTTTATAGGCCTCTGTCCTGCCCAGTCGTCCAGGACTCTTTTACACGCATCCTGTACTTAATCCACGCCTAACATCACACCTTTAATTCTCTCAGGATTTTGCCTTCTCCCTGATCTATCTTCTGTGAGAACCCTATTGGTTCCAACCGTAACACTCCCTGCCTCCTTGCCCCCTACATTAAAAACACATACAAATGTAAATCAAAGAGATGAACCAAAACAGAAGAAACTCAACCTTAATTGTAGTAGCACAAGTTGCTACGATACTGTTGGAAAGTGCCCAGCCTCCATCAGCAGGTGAGTGAATAAGCAAACTGGCAGGTCCATATGGTGAAATGCCTGTCAGCCATCACAGGGAACAAATCATGGATACGTGCAGCAACACGGATTAATCTTAAAAAGCTAGAATCAAATAGGTTCTATTTATGTGAAATTTTAGAACATGAGAAACTACGGTGATAAAAATCATGTTGCCTATGGGAGGGGTGTGGGGATAGACTGCAAAGGGGCACAAGGGGGTGGAACTGTTTTCTCTCTTGTTTTGGGTGCCGGGCATAGGATGCAAACAACTGTCAAAACTCTCTGAACTGAACACTTAGTATTTACCTGTTTTATTTTGTTAGTTAAACCTCGATTTAAAAAATGAAATGAAATCAGGCTAAGGTCCTTTTGCATAATTCTGTCATAGCACTTGTCAGGCAGTTTTGCGAAGTCTTGGTTCTGGGCCTCTTTCCCGCTGGACCGTGGTAGGTGTGGGACTCTTCCCATTTTGTAGCACCAGTGCCTAGCACTTGCCTGACACCTCGTGGTATTGGGGAAGAAGAAATATTCCTCTGCTCTTCTAGGTCTGGCTGGTCTAAGAATTAAGTTGATAGGAGATAGATTAACAGGAGAAAATCAAACAAAATTTTAGTAACGTGTACATGGGAGAGACCCAAGAGAAAACTTGCCTGCGTGGCTGAAGTCCTCCCCTTAAATACCATCTTCAGCTAAAGACAGAAGAGGATGTTGGGGGTAGTGGTTTGGGACTTCAAAGGGGAGGAAGGCAATTCCCATGAAGATGGAAAGGCAAAGGTTTGATAAATGTTTGCTGGGCCAGGCAGAGGCAATGGGACACAGAGTGGACTCTGACCTCTAGGCCCTGTTCTTTTGACCACACGTAACCCATATTCTTTGCAGATAACTCTGGAGATTCCTCTGTTCTGGGAACAGTCCATCTATCTGAATTCTTCAGACAGTTAGGGGGAAGGTCAAAGTTTCTTCCTGAGTCTTGTTTGGGCTTTGATTGTTTTCAGCTGGAAAGAATCCACAGGCCAAAGAGACATGTTGGGTTGGCAAATTTTGTTCCTCTACTCTGGGTTCTCAAGAGGTGCTTGTTGAATGCATGGAACGCTACCTTCTGATGAATCCTGGCTCATTAAAAAAAAAGAGTAGGTTTGGAAATAGTGGGGGCCCCAGGAAGAGGTTTAATATGATCTTTAGGTGCCTGGAAACCTAAGCTTCATGGGAGATGTAGTTCAAGCCATTATGAATTTAAGTAGTTACAGAGATTTGCATACAAAAAAATGGAGACTGATTTTGTATATTTTTAGTGGTTTGCTTTGAGTGTTTTAGTCTCTAAATGTCAGGTGATGCCCAAAGTTTAAACTAACATAATTTCTCTAGTCATCTCTCCATTTTTTTAAGGAATAGGTTTGGGCTGGAGCAGATCGCTGAGTCACACCTCTGGCCTTAGGGACCTTGAAAGACCTTCATTATTGAAATAAATTTGAGTTTACAAATTTCATTTCAGCAGCCAGGCAGAGGGACTGAATGCTCAGTTGATTTCTGGCTAATGAGCCACATGGTGGTGCTCTGCTTTCTGGGGGAACCCAGTAGCTTTAAATGGAAAAATTCCCCAGCATTTTAAGTGTCTGCCTGAGTCTGGCGTTTCAGTGTCAGCCACACGTGTTTAAGGTGACACCAGGAGGAGCCAGGAAGGGAAGGTATAAGATATTTTTTAAAAGTATTGTGCAAATTGAGAGGTTCTCAAAGCAAAACTCTCACAATAATGCCTGCTACACAACTCTTCCTTCCATTTGTAAAAAATAATGTATATTCCTCGAAGAAAAATGGAAAGAAAATAGTGATGTTGTAATTGGTATATTCCATGTCCTGGAAACTGTGCATTGTTTGTTTAATGAAAGCACAATCATTTTGTGGCCATGCCATAACTGAGTTGCTCACTTTTCTGTCCTTGGATATTGAGATTATTTCATATTTTTCTATTAATAGGTAATAATTAAATACCTTTATACATTTTGAGTATTTATCAAGCAAGAATTATATTTAGTGGTTTTTTTGGTCATTAGCAGCTTTTTATTGTTACCCTCAATTTACAAATGAGGCAAAGAATTTGTAATTATCTAAAAATTATATGGCCAGAAATTTGTAGAGCCACACATAATAAACAAGAGAGCATGGCATAGAAGAAAGAATGTATTCTTTTTTTTAAATTTATTTTTTATTGAAGTGTAGTTGATTTACAATGTTGTGTTAGTTTCAGGTATATTTAGCGTTGAGATGAATATTTCCTTATGTAAAACGTAGTCTGAATTTGGATTTTCTATAGACTGTATTCTAAAAGCAGGGTGTCATCAGGGATTAAGAGTATAGATTGTGGGGCTTGATCCCAGATTCTCTACTAATCCAATTAGTAGGAAATATAAGTATATAAATTTTATTTTATTTTATTAAAAAAAAATTTTTTTTGCAGTATGCAGGCCTCTCACTGTTGTGGCCTCTCCTGTTGTGGAGCACAGGCTCTGGACGTGCAGGCTCAGCGGCCATGGCTCACGGGCCCAGCCGCTCCACGGCATGTGGGATCTTCCCGGACCGGGGCACGAACCCGTGTCCCCTGCATTGGAGGCGGACTCTCAACCACTGCGCCACCAGGGAAGCCCAAGTATATAAATTTTAGATTAAAAATCTTATATATTAGGAATATTTCTTCTCTATTGATTTTCTTATATTCTCACTTGAAATATTGAACATACTCAGGGAGAAACAGGGACAGGAGAGAAGCAGGTCCCTTACCTTTCTTGCCTTACTGTATTTCTTTTTGACCTTGACCAAATAATGTCCCGTGCCTTAGTTTCCTCCCCTGTGAAGGTGATGGAGTAATAATAGACCTCCACGGTGAAGATATCAAATGCTTGGGGCAGGGCCTGGCACAGGAAGTGCTGTATAAATATCAGTCATTTTCCATCTATGTCAGAATGCAAGAATATTATGAACATTCTAAAGGCTCCTTTATCACTGTTGCCAAATTCCCAAAGATCATACCAGTGGGATCTCTCATCAGCACCACCTCAGGGTGCCTGTTTTCCCACACAGAATCAGCTATTAGCAAAACTTCCTTGTGAGCATCCATTGCCATTGGCACGTGATCATTCAGTTTCTCCTCTTTTCCCTTGGAGCCCTGACTTTCGTTGTATATCATTAATAAAAGTGTGCACTGACTAGCTTCTTATATTTTCTTCTTCTTTTTAGGGACTAGGATAGACACATTGCTTTCTCATTAAAGATGGGTGGAGGGGTCAAGGAAGTGGAAAGTTTGGGACCACTATTCTAACAGTAGATAATAAAGGTACGTAGAGTATTTAAAAATGTTTGGAAGGATCTCTGAGGATCCACTTCTTCAAAATTTGCCTTTGGTTTTCAAGGAAAAAAAGCTGGTGGACAAAGCAAGAGTTCTGCAGAAAGCAGAGGCATGGAAATGATCAACCCAAGGTGATACTCTAGTGGGTAACTTGGCGAGAAGCTCTTTGCTCCTCTGACTTCAGTCAGAGCTATTTTATGTCTGTCTGTGTCATCTGTGATGTTCTGGGTGAGCTCTGGTTGGGAGAATGCAGCCCTGGCTAACTCAGGTTTGAAGGTCTTCTCTGTGCAAGAGGAAGTAAGGCCGAGGGAGAACTCTCCTGGCACCCCAGACATTTAGTCATCTGCCTGCCTCTCCTTTTGCTCATCAGTGCTTCTGGGAGGGGTGTGGTGGTGGTGATGGGGTGGTGGCAGAGCCTTTCTGGGATGGGTCGGGTCACCTGGTG
Organism: Grampus griseus; assembly: GCF_964374135.1. Classification (NCBI taxonomy): domain Eukaryota; kingdom Metazoa; phylum Chordata; class Mammalia; order Artiodactyla; family Delphinidae; genus Grampus; species Grampus griseus. Next base: position 43,200,241 of record NC_139004.1, on the reverse strand, counting down.
TGTGGCTCCTAAAGCCTACCAGGGCATGCTTGATGATCCTGTAACTAAGGCACGTGTCCCCACGAGCTGTAAATTACATTTAAATAAAGCGAGGGAGGGAGGCACAAGAGGGAGGGGATATGGGGATATATGTGTACATGTAGCTGATTCACTTTGTTATACAGCAGAAACTAACACACCATTGTAAAAAAATTATACTCCGGTAAAGATGTTAAAAAAAAATTTAAAAAAGCCCCCCCCAAAAATGAGGGTGTAATTAGACTAACATTAATTCTGTTTTAACCAGCAGCCCTGCTCTGTTTTAAGTTGAGTTACTGCCATAACTTATGCAGAGAAGAGAATAAGGAAGCTTTTCTTTTTAATTGTATCTTCAAGTGTTTCACAGGCCTGGAAAAGTTTGTCCATTTCTACAGACCTTAAAATCCTGACTTTTCTTTCCATTTAGATGAAAAAATAAATAAAAAATCAGTATGGAAAGAAAAAAAGAAAAAAAAAAAAACCTTGAGCAGGAGGCAGTCTCAGTGTGAAACAAGCCTAGGTTGAAGGTTTCCCCAGGGCTTCAGAGTCTTGTCTTTGGTGATCTCCACCTTCTTATCCCCGCTGCTGACTCACTCTGTGTCTGGCCGGGCTGTTACAGGAGGGAAAATGTTGTGCGTGTGAGTCACCCTATATTTTCATGGACTTGGGAAGTTAGTGTAACACAGACAGAGAACTGCAGAGACTTTCTGTCCTGCACAGTGAATCAGAACGGCAGCAGTCAGCTCGAAGACGGCACTTACCTTCCAACAGTGTAGCTGTAACTGGAAGGTTCTTTATTCTCAGGTGGGAGAAAGATAAAAAGCAGATACTAGGAGTTTCATGTTCAATTCTTGGCCAATCGTGAGAACAGATACCAGTAAATCCTTCTTCAGAGCAGAACCCATAAGCATCTGGTACTGTTGATCCGATCCTGTTGGTCCGCAGCCGCTGTCCTGACAGCGGAGCATGTGATCTGATCATTGATGGGGATGGGGCAGCAGATACACAAAAGGGTGTTTGTGGGAAGGATTTATGGGGTCTATTGTTCTCCATCATCTATGCCTTAGCTTACTTATCACATTCTACCCCTGTGCTATTTCTGGATTCCTGACTATCAGCACAAAACCAGACTGCATTTTGCTCCATGGCAGTTAAACTTCGACCGAGGATGCCCTCCAAGCAGGGTAATTTCTGAGTATTTTCTCAGTTACTGATTCTTCTTTCAGAGACTCTCTAAAGACTCATCCTTTAGTATCCCAGCCTGGACAGCCATCCTCTGAAGAGGTGTCACCAGCTGCCCCTGCTGTTCTTCTCGTGGCCTCTTACTCCTCCCCTTTTCCCACCTCCTCCCCTTCCCGCCCCTCCCCCTTCTCCCTGTCCCTCCCCCTTCTCCCTGTCCGTCCCCTCTTCTTCCTCCCCCCTCTCCCTCCCCCCTCCTCCTCCCTTCCCCCTTCTCCATCCCCCTCCCTCCTCTTCTCCCTTCTGCCCCCAGCAGCCTAAGAACAAGCCTACCCACAGCTGAGGTGTTTCTCTCCATCTTTGGATCTGAGTTGGGGGTGCTCCGGCTGTCTGTCTTTTCCCTGTATCTTCCGTAGAGTCTACCGGAGTATTGAATACATAATTGAATAAAATAACTTGAAACACTTCTTTCCTCACAGTTATTGTTAATAGTAATACACAGATACATCTTCCTTGTAAAAGACTGAAACACTCCGTCTAGAAATAATGCAGAATGAAATGTGAAATTTATGACCCCAACCCCCTCCTCTTTTAGCTTTCACTCTTACGATGAAATGGCTTTCTCAATTTGATGTGCCTCTTTTATGTGTATTTATTATTTTGCATTTTTTCCACTTAACTGTGTATCTTGGAATCTTTTTATGTCACTATGTACAAGTTTTCCCTTATTAATATTCTAGAAGGTGGGTGAAGTATATATAATTCATTCATCTAGCTTCCTATTGACTGACATTTAAGTGGCTTCATATATTTTGCTACAGTAAACATTTTTGTATGCTGATCATATATATGCAAGTGTTTCTTTAGTTTTACTACAGGTAGAATTGTTCATACAGAAAGTTGTATGCATTTTAATTTGTAGTGGATCCTGACAAATTGCCCTCAAAATTTTTTTTGCCATTGTACACATGGGGCTGCCTGTCTCTGCATTAGTTATTGTCATTCTTATAAAATTTTTGCCAGTATGAAATCATTTGCTTCACGTGCATTTCCTGATTGGAAGGCTGGGGGAGCCTTTCCCTGAATCTTTTTCATTCCTTTGAATTGTGTAGTTGGGGAGGGGCTGCCTTTTTTTCTTACTGAATATTAATAGGACTTATTCATCTATTTTGGATATTCTTGGTGTGTATTATATATGTAGCATATATTTTCTTTGTTGCTCATGTTTTTTTTAAACTTCATTTATAGCATCTGCTTTGTCAAATTTGTCAGCCATTATATGTCTAGTTTCTTTTGGGTTTTGTAACTTGTTCTTTTTGTTTGTTTGTTTGTTTTTGCGGTACGCGGGCCTCTCACTATTGTGGCCTCTCCCATTGCGGAGCACAGGCTCCGGACGCGCAGGCTCAGCAGACGGGCCCAGCCGCTCCGCGGCATCTGGGATCTTCCCGGACCTGGGCATGAACCCGTGTCCCCTGCATCGGCAGGCGGACTCTCAACCACTGCGCCACCAGGGAAGCCCTGTAACTTGTTTTGAAACACTCTTTCTACCCAACTATTTATAAAACATAATTTTCTATACTTTCTTATAAATGATTTATTTAGAATTAAAAATTTTTTATTTAAAATTTTTTCTTATTCTCATTTCTAATATTGTATAATTTCCGCATGTACTGCCAGGGAGCATAAATCTGAAGATTTTATTGTACTGTGTTTCTGAGATGTATTGTCAGTTCCATCTCCTTTTTAAGCTGCCTTCATTTCCTTGGCAGAAGGTTTAAGGATTTCTGAAAATGTAAAGAGCTTTTCTATGAAGATTATCATTTAGATATGCAAATAACTCCTTTTTAAATGTGTTTTTTAATGATGCTTAGATCTAGCACAGAAGCAGTAGGTTGATCATGCTCTGATCAAGGAGGGATGATGATAGAAAATAATGTCAATTTCATTTAGATTCAGATCTTAACAAATAATAGTTATAAAAAACAAATGCTAAGAAAATCATCAGCATGGGGAATTTAAATTGATAAAACCAGTAATGAGAAAAGGACAGCCCTAGAGTTTTTGGTGCTGTCATTTCTTGTAGAAGAGAAAAAATTCTGTTTAAGCTAAGAAGAATTGAACCTTGAGAATGAGAGAAGAGAACCTCTCTCCATCAAAGTGTTAAAGTGTGTCTTTGCATCATGCAAAAGCCCGAGGTTTGCTGTGGCCAGAAGTAAAGACAGCAGATCTGGAACAGGCTTTCTTATTGGGAGAGCAGCTATAGGCTTGAAGTATTGATATATGGGACTTTGGAGTCATGACTAAGCTAAAGAATTACTGGGAAATAACACTGGTATACTTTCATTCATGATGTTTTGCAACCTTTTATAAAATGATGGATAGATCAATGGCATAATTTTAGTGGAATTGTCCTGAAAAGAGTCTTGCTTTTAACAAAATGGGGTAGGGGTGGGCGTGGCTATGCTTCAGAGATGTTCAGTTTCTTCCTCTACGTCCGTGGTCCCACAGAAGCAGGGCACACAGACCAATGGGTGAACCGGAAATGGACATCAGCTGTACCTCTGTGCTCATGGGAACATGATGCTTCTGTGGGAATATTTGGGAAGCGTTTTCAACCAAAACAGGAGCAGGGACTCCCATCTCTTATCCATTGCACCTCCAACCTCCTGTCCCAGTGATGTTGGCCGAGACCACTGTGGGTGAAGGTCCTGTCAAGTGGGCAGGGCTGTTGTTACTGGGATGAGGCCAAGGGGCCCCAGGTGATGAGGGGTCAGGCTCACGGGGGGCCTGAGGGGTGATGATGGCAGCAGGTCTGACCCCCTCTCACCCAGCTCCCTGGTCACAGCTGGACATTGTCTTTCAGTTTTCAGGAGCTAGTCTTCTCACTGATCCCAACTATTTCTTCCAGCCAGTTTTCCTTCTTCTGTAATGAAAGAAATCTTACAGCTTTTCCCCTGTTGTTTTCACTGTATTGTATTACAGAGCTATTTCCCAGCAATAGCGGGGAAATTGCCTAGATCCCCTTTTTCCTTTTCCTTCCATCTTTTTTTCCCACAAAACTCCACCACTTCATCTTTTCTTTTCCCTCCCTCCTTTCCCTTCCCCGCTTCCTCCTTCCATCCTTCTGTTCCTTCCTTCCTTTCTTCTTTTTCTCTCTCTCTTTTCTTAGATAGAGCCTTTTGCCAAGTGTTTCCCAGTCTTCTTCTAAAATTCACACCTGACCTTTATTAATAAATGCAGAAGTCTCGTCCTTATCCTAAATTCTGACCTCCTTGGGAACCATCCTGAGTACCTTCCTCCACTCTCTACAATCACTGATGTGCAGAGTGTGAATTACATCTTTTGTGTATCCCCACTACTGAAGATTCGGCCAAGCCTCAGGTTTTCCTTTCTGTTAACTTATTTTTTAAAAGCTAGTACTTTGTTTTCCGAGTATGAAATTATAATATTGAACATGCTTTTGAAAACTGCATCTTCTCCCCACCCCCTGCACTTAGTAGCTCTGTGATCCCAGGCAAATGTTTTTCGTTGCGGAGCACAGGCTCCGGACGCGCAGGCTCAGCAGCCATGGCTCATGGGCCCAGCCGCTCTGCGGCATGTGGGATCCTCCCGGACCTGGGCACGAACCCATGTCCCATGCATCGGCAGGCGGACTCTCAACCACTGCGCCACCAGGGAAGCCCTCAGGCAAATGTTTAAGCTTCAAGTGCCTCGGGTCCTTCTGTGAGTGGCATGATCCTATTATGGTTGTGTGAGGATGCCATGCCGTCTGTGTTACATGCGTGTAGGTGAAAACAGTACCTGGCACATAGCAAGTGCTCCGTGAGTGTTTGCTATTATTATTACCCTCTTTCAGGGAGATAGGTAGGCTTAGGCTTTTTGGTAGTGGAGGTCAAGGCTCTGAAACAGACAATTGGAAAGGGAGAGAAAGTGAAGGATACTTTAAACTTTTGCAGAAGTTGATATACAGTCTATTTAGAGTAGAGTTAGAAATCATACTTGAATGTTTCAAAGCACATTCAAAGCTACTGTTAATATGGCATTGTCTCTTCCCTCGGCATGATCAAATTGGCTGATTCCCTGTTGCCAAAAATAAGTAGTGATCATTTCCTGTTTGTTGTTTGTGGAGTTACTGTTTGTACAGTTTCTGTTCGGGCAGGTCTGTTTGTGTAAAGTCTCAGGCAAACAGTTGTGCTGGGGACACTTGGTCTGGTGCTTCTTTAGAGCAAGGATTCTCATTTCCTGACATTTTTCTTCATGCTCAAAAGTGAAGTCCTTATAAGCTGGAGACTCCTTGTTTTTCCTGCATTATTAGATTGGGGGCTCTGTTATTTGATGACATAGAAAAGTTCTGTTATTTGATGACATAGAAGAGAAGTGGGTTTTAGAATCAAATTTCAGATCCCACTTAGGCTGTGAAATCTCAGGCTAGTTTCTTCATCTCCCCAAACCTTGTTTGTTACATCTTTAAAATGAAGATGTACCATCCAGGTCAAAGAATCGTTGTGAGATTCATGTGGAAATGTGTGAAGGTGCAGAAAGAAATACCTGATAGTGGTGTTTCCCCTGAAGGAGGTGTGTCTAGCCTATAAAGTTGGGCTTCCTAAACCACCTTCATCTCACACATATCAGGCATGAGTGAAACTAGTTGAGCTCGTTGTTGTTTTGTTTTTTTTATCCCAGGGGTATCCTGCCTGGGGTGTTAGAGGAGGGAATGTGATGAGCTGGTGCAGCAGTGAAATCTAACATCCGATTGGTTTGCCTCGTTGCAAAAAAGTTAGGCAATCAAAACTCTCTTTTTAAGGGATTTCATTTGAACAGCTTTAAGCGTCAAAGGAGAAAGAGATGATTTAGTTTCTTTTTAGTAAGTGTTGTCTGCGTCCCCTGCAAAATAGTGGCGGAGGCTGGCTGGCTTTGCTCATGTTTGTTTAAAAGGGGGAGTGGACTGGTTGTCAGCTTGTGAGTGGGAGTGTCTAGTCAGTGTTTTCCTTTCTACCCAGAAACTTACCAGGACTCTGACACATGAGCTTTGGTATGGAAAGTTTAGGGAGCTGCTGGACCGATTTCCCGTGCAAGGATGGGGCAGGTCCTGAAAGATGATGGCGACTGGAACGCGAGGCTGGTGGGGCTGATGTGCTGCATGGGTCAGTAGCCTACCCGTTATCTCACTTTCGTGCCGCAGGATTGGAGAGGGAAGTTGCAGGACCTGAGTGGGTTCGCACAGCGGGGCTTTAGCAGACTGTGGGGCACCTTCTGGAAATCTGGACAGGCTCCCGTGACAACTCCTGAGGCTCCCTGGACAGAACTTCCCCCTGTTGTTGGGCATAGGATATGCGTTGAAATAATAATAGTTATTTTGTGTGTGATATGAAGTGGGTTTAGCTTTTATTGGAGTTTATTAAAGACCAGTCAGTGTAAGTTGTAGTAATTGGTGCTCTTTTTGTACTTTTTTATTTGTTTTTTTTCAAATTCTGTTATTGTTTGCATTCTGTGTCCTTATAGAATGTTCAGCCATGTTGTACTTTACGAGTTGATCGTACATGTATATTTTCACTTAAAACGTACTCTCTAAATGAAATAATTTTCCAAGAGAGGGATGTTATAAAGCTTCATTCAGAAAAATAGATGGATAGTCTGTAAAACCAGTAGGATTAGTTAAAAACTCAGGAGTGATCTTTCCTTTTTGTTGTCTTAGCAGCGTCGCCCTAAATATAAATCTCAGTGTTAGGCAACCCTCATTGAAGTGAAATAAAGAACCATTACGAGACTTGGAAAATTAGATGGTGTCATCAGGAATACTCCCTTTTGAAATAATGTGTATGGAAAGCGGTAAATCACAGTCTCCCCAGGCTTAAAGTCCTGGATTGTAAGTTGCTTTCCTGAAGAAAGTTGAGCGCCTAATGTCCACATTAACTCTTTCCTCATTCTTGTAGCATCGTGGGAAACTTCACGTGTTAAAGAACCTCCCTTGGTGTACTTGAAGGGGAATCATCTAGGTTTATTGAAGTTTAAAAGAAAAGATTAGGTTGTTACTGTTAGAAAACAGTATCAGAATCTATGAATCACGTGTTATTTAGTTCACTTTAGTCTTTGTACCTTAGCCAGTACTTTAGCTGTGGATCATAATCCCGAGGTATGACCTCAGTATTAACCTGCTAAACGTTTAGCTCCCACCTTACATTTTCAGCAGTGCTTTTGAAAAGCTGCTAGCAACAACCACAACAAAGCCATTTTATGGTTGTATCAAAAAAGCCATTTTATGGTTGTATAATTTAAGTGAGTTTCTCATTATTTGATCCTTCGATGGAATCAGCTTTCTTGATCTACCACGTGGCTAAAAAATTAACCATTAAGAGATTAGTTTTTAAGAACATGTGTTCTATTCTTCATGTTCCTTAAAATATAGGACCGTTTTTTATTAATTTAGAAAGAAGTAAATATATATATATGTACATATATATATTTTTAAAGGACAAATCAGAATTTAATAATCATCAAATATTAATTAGATTGCTTCTAATTTTTCCATCATAAATTATACAATTAACATATCAATGCATATGGCTTTTCACAACCCAAAGAGATATATTTTATTTTTGTAAATTTATTTTTTAATTGAAGTATAGTTGATTTACACTGTGTTAATTTCTGCTGTACAGCAGAGTGATTCAGTTATACATATATATACATTCTTTTTTTAAAATAAATATATTTTATTAACCATTATGTACCAAGAGGAGTTTGTATAATACACATCATATGTTAAATTTAATGGGACAGAGTAAATTTGTTAGAGTTCATATTATTATGCGCTGATTCAATAAATTAATAAAATTTTGGTAGATAGTTATAGGAATGCTTTTCATCTCATATTTCATAACTTGATATGGAAGCTATCTATTCTTGAACAAGAATTTTTAATAGTACATTTTGTTTTTTACTTGACGATTTAACATTAGGGTCCTAGGTTATTAATTGGATGGTATTAATGTGAATATTGCCTAGGAAGTACTCTTTTTTTTTCCCTCACTCTGTTTTCTTTGCTGGAGGTTAGAAAAGCACTGCCGAAATGTGATAGGAGCCCTAGACTTTGTTGAGGAGGTTCCCTTGTTTGCACTCGCTTCTCCGTCCAAAGTCCACAGCTGTCAGGAGGGCCTGGCTCCCCAGCACTATCTGTGATTGGGATGTGCTCAGTACTTCCTTTTGAAAGGAAAGGTGGTAGGATCTTGGGTTAGTGGAAGCAATTCTGGGGGGAATCACGACACTTGAGTTCTAACTAAGCCTCTTTCAATCTGAAATTATGAGATCAGGGTTTCTTTTTTTAAATTAATTTATTTTTATCAAATTATAGTTGATTTACAGTGTTGGGTAATCACAACACAGTTTTTTATATGTAAAACTGAATCACTGTGCTGCACACCTGAAAGAAACTGAATGACTGTGCTGTACACCTTAAACCAACACTACATTGTAAATGTATTGGGTTGGCCAAAAGTTTGTTCGGGTTTTTCCATAACATCCTACGGAAAACCTGAACGAACTTTTTGGCCAACCCAATATTATATCTATTCTTTTTCAGATCCTTTCCCACATAGGTTATTACAGAATATTGAGTAGAGATACAGTAGGTCCTTTTTGTTTATCTATTTTATATATAGTAGTGTGTATATGTTACTCCCAAATTCCTAGTTTATCTCGACCCCCCAACCTTTCCCCTTTGGTAACCATAAGTTTGTTTTCTATGTCTGTGAGTTTATGTCTGTTATAAGTTCATTTGTATCATGTTTTTAGATTCCACATATAAGCTGTATATGATATTTGTCCTTCTCTGTCTGACTTACTGTACTTAATATTAAGATAATCTCTAGGTCCATCCGTGTGACTGCAAATGGCATTATTTCATTCTTTTTTATGGCTGAGTAATATTCATTGTATATGTGTATCACATCTTCTTTATCCATTCATCTGTCAGTAGACATTTAGGTTGCTTCCATTGTTGGCTACTGTAAACAGTGGTGCTATGAACATAGGGGTGCATGTATCTTTTTCAGTTATGGTATTCTCTGGATATATGTCCGGGAGTGGGATTGCTCGATCATATGGTAGCTCTATATTTAGTTTTTTAAAGAACCTCCATACTGTTCTGCATAGTGGCTGCACCAGTTTAAATTCCCTAATTATTAGGGAAATGCAAATCAAAACTACAGTGAGGTATCATCTCACACAGTCAGAACGGCATCATCAAAAAGTCTACAAATAATAAATGCTGGAGAGGGTGTGGAGGGTTTCTTTTTGATGGAGAAGTCTGCACCAGGGCTGGCTTCTGTCTTGCTAATTAATCTCCTTGCCCTCCTTCCAGCCCCACTTGCCTGTGCTGGACAGGGGTGGCCTTTCTCTCCTTTGTACTGCTTGCATGGTGAGTGCCACATCCTTTGCTCAGCTGGCGTGCTTGTCACACTGCCTTCCTGTCAGGTGCCCTCTCTAGGTGACAGCTCTAGAGAACAAGGGCCAGTGCTCTATCTGTCCAGTCTAGGGGGCCCAGCACTACACAGCACTGGGCTCATGCAAGGATCTGATGGATGCTGGGATGAGTGAGGGAGGGAAGCTGGGACTAGTAGATTGCTTCTCTTTCTTTGTTCTTGCCTTACGTACTAATTATTTAGGTTCATTCTGACCTCTTTAGGAATAGCAAGTCTGAAAGACATTTACGACATCATTATTACTTTAAGAGATACAGTAATATGTACCACTGTGTCTAAGTATATAAGGAATTATACCTTGTTATCCTGAGTAGGATTGTCCTTTGGGAAACATAATTAATTCACATCATGGGCATTTGTTTGTTGAGTGCATAGAAGCATCATGGCATCTACTGTGGGTAGACAAAGATGACTGAGGTCGAGATCATGCCCCAGAGGGGCCAACAGGGGAATTCATAAATATTTTGTGGATGATAATGTTGGTTAACAATTATTGATAAAATTGGTCTTGGCGGAGTAGTTATATGCAAAGTGCCTGGGGATTTTATGTTGGGGATCAGGCAAGTTTAATAATTTCAGCATAAATTCTGAGCATTTATATTCAGATTTAGCAAACTTCTGTCTTCTTGGTCAGCTTTTCCAATTTTTAATACCCAAAGTGAAGTCCAGAATGAGACTAGAGGTTTGGGCACTGAAAAGGAATGTGTTATTGGCGGTACAAAATGCAAGGCCCTATTTAGGTGCCTTTTGGGTTCTCCCTGATGGTGATGGGAAGTGGGAAGGGTTTCAAGGGGATACTTTGGAGAAGAAATGCTTGTGAAATACAAGGGAAATTACAGGGTCCCTCCCCTGCCCTTTCATGTTGGCATTAAAGGGTAAGAGAGCTCTAAATAATATGCCATCACTGGGTAGCTTTGCAAAGAATCGAATCTGAACAAGCCTTTGGATTGCTTTACTAAAATTTATTTATCCATTTTTTAAAATCATTGAACATTTATGTTTTTTCCTAAACTTTTATTTTCAAATAATAACACTGATTTATATTCTCATAGATACATTTTGTGCACAACCATGATGATAGTTCTAAGATAAATTTTAGAAGTGGACTTACTGGGAAAGGGTATTAAATATAATAATACCCTTTATTATTATAAAGGGTATAAAATATAATTAAATATATTTTTAAGGCTTTTGATATTTATTGGCAAATTGTCATAGAGCAGCACTGTCCAGTAGAAATTTTTGTGACAGTGGGAATGTTCTGTATCCGTACCCTGTCCAGCGTTAGTTAGTGCACACTTGAATTGTGACTGGTGTTACCAAGGAACTGAATTGTTAATTTTATTTTATTTTGATTAATTTTGGTTTGAAGTTAAATAGCCACATCTGTGACTAAGGGCTGCAGTATTGACAGTACAGGTCTAGGAGATCTCAAACAAATTACATTTCCACTAGCCATATATATATATATGCATATGCATATCCACAGATGTATATAGATATATCTGTTCCCTGTGCCCTCGTCAACATGAATTTTTTTTTCATAAAATCTTGACAACGTGATAGGTGAAAAAGCTTATTTTTATTCTATATTATTATTTGTTAGTGAGGTTGAGTACCTGTGGGCATTTACTTTTTTTCATTTTTAAAATTAATTTCATTTCATAAAGTTTTAATCATTTTCATTGTCTGCTTTTGCCCAGTTATACATTATGTTCATCTTATTCTTTTTTATTTTTATTTTGTATTAATATTAGTAATCTGTGTCTCAGTTTACAGATATTTTTCCCAGTTGACATATTTAAGTATTTTTGTTTATGTTTAAATTAGTGTAAAGCACGTAAATACTTCTCATGAATAGGACAAGCATTTTCTTTTTTTCTTCTTTTTTAAAAATTTTATTGGAGTATAGTTGATTTAAAATATTGTGTTAGTTTCAGGTGTACAGCAAAGTGATTCAGTTATACACATACATATATTCATTTTTTCTCAGATTCTTTTCCCACATAGGTTATTACAGAGTATTGAGTAGAGTTCCCTTTGCTATGCAGTAGGTCCTTGCTGGTTATCTGTCTTATATATAGTAATGTGTGTGTGTTAATCCCAAGCTCCTGATTTATCACCCCCCCACCCATGTTTCCCCTTTAGTAACTATAAGTTTGTTTTCAAGATCTGTAAGTCTGTTTCTGTTTTGTAAATAAGTTCATTTGTATATTAAAAAAACTAGATTCCACATAAGAGTGATATCATATGGTATTTGTCTTTCTCTGTCTGACTTACTTCACTTAGTATGATAATCTCTAGGTCCATCCATGTTGCTGCAAATGGCATCATTTCATTCTTTTTTATGGCCGAGTAGTACTGCATTGTATATATATGTACCATGTTTTCTTTATGCATTCTTCTGTTGATGGACATTTAGGTTGTTTTCATGTCTTGACTATTGTAAATAGTGCTGCTGTGAACATTGGGGTGCATGTGTCTTTTCGAATTACGCTTTTCTTCGGACATATACCCGGGAGTGGGATTGCTGGATCATAGCATTTTCAAAGAAACTTTCGTTCCATTTAAAGTAGTTTATGGGGCTCAGGGATGAAGAATGAGAAGAGAAAGAGATGAAGAGAGCGAGGCCTATCTGCCCCTAGGGAAAGGATGGAGATGTGGACCAGGGGTGGGAAAAGAAAGAGGACCACGGGGAGAAAGAAGAGCTGGCCCCAGATGTAGAGTGGAGGGAGGAGGACACAGGAGAGTGGGGTTTGCTGCCTGGGAGCAGGACGGGGAGGGAGTATGGCTTCCAGCATCCTCTCTAGATGTTGGAGATTAGGATTTCTTTGAAATAATAACTTGATGAACCGGAATGTTCCAGTGCTCTTCCTCCTACACCATAAGACCTCCCCTCACCCTTCTCTGCACCGTGTCTAGTAACCAGGACAGTATCACTCTCTATGGCAAGGATCTAGTGGGGCGTTTTGTTGTTACCAGATCGTTCAACACAGGGAATCTAGGAGAAAAGCAGCATGGTTCGTGATTAAACCAGTGTCCACTTCCAGCCAGAGGACCTGAATTCAGTCCTGCCTTTTATCACAGCTTTAAGTCTTTTTCTGGATAATCGTCGACAAGTCCTTTGACCTCTCGACATCCTGGTTTCCTCTTATGTGAGATGGGAGTGACACTGCCTCCCTTCCCTGTTGTGGCCATGAAGACCAGCTGGGATGTAATCTGTGGTCAGGTGCTTTGGGAAGTTCATGCAGGGGCTCAGTGGAGGCTGGTGGTGGCGGTGGAGGTGAGAGGACTTCCTGGTGGTGGCGGCGGTGGGGATGATGCAGCAGAGCGTGTGGAAGGCAGTGCTGGCAAACGCCACACTGGGAAGAGGCCAATCTTTCTCACAGGTAGTGTCAAGGTGCCAAAACTTACCAAGAAAATTCAAGTGCACCAAACAGTACTTTTTGAACACCTTACTCTTCTTTATTTGCATAGTGATAATGAAAGTCTCCTATTCATAGATTTTTACCAACCTTCTTTTATATCTTTTTTCCCCCTTCCAGATGAACGGGACAAAGTTCAGAAGAAAACATTCACAAAATGGATAAATCAGCATCTCATGAAGGTCAGTGTATATTTCTTCTGCATCTTGGAATTGTTTTGCAGGTTTTAATTTATTGTGCAGTACTTGGTTATATGGCTGTGAAGTACAGCTTTTCCGTATCAAGTGGGAAGTTTCAGTTCTAGAGCATTTCACATGCATTTCAGGCATCTGTTACTATTTGGTATATGGCCTGTGGGTCATGATGGGGGTGGTAGATGAGTGCCCAGTGATTGCAGTGTCTTCTGTGACATGAGTAAAACCTCTTATTATTGGACTCTAAAAAATCTCAGCAGGTTAAGAAATATGTAAATATTTACGTGTTAGGGCATCGAAAAACTGCAGTTCTCAGTAATGTTTTTTCCTCTCAAGATTCCAAGCAAGTTCTGGCATCAGATTTATGCAGATGGAAGAAAGTTAGGTGGGACTAAGGATGGTTTATTTAAAAAACAAAAAAAAAAAAAAAGGGACTACCCTGGTGATCCAGTGGTTGAGACTTTGCCTTCCATTGCAGGGGGCGGCGGGTTCGATTCCTGGTCAGGGAGCTAAGATCCCACATGCCTTGCGGCCAAAAAACCAAAACATAAAACAGAAGCAATATTGTAACAAATTCAATAAAAGACTTTAAAAATGGTCCACATCAAAAAAAAATCTTTAAAAACAAGATAAAAAGGACGGATTACAGACAGAAGTCTAGACAAATCAGTTTATCTCTTGTATTTAGTATGACCCAGAGATTGGTGCTTATGTGTATGTTTCTCTGTGAAGCAGTTAATAGTTGTGGTTCTTAAATTAATATTTATTTGTGTGCCATGGGTCACTTTGAGAATCTGATGTAAGCTCTTCCAAAAAATACACATGTGCACAACGCTTGCATACAATTTCATGGAGTTATTGGGTCCCAATTCCAGTAGAATTATTGGATCGGTGGGACCCAAAATAACTCCATAAATCTCAGCTAAAGAGCCCATGGGATTTCACAATTAACTCTTAGTCACTTTCTTCCCCTTTTATGGACAGTCCTGAAGTCGGAGAGAAGGTAATATTTTAAATCTGTTGTTTGGGACTTGGAAAGAGTTTTCTCGCATAGAAACATTATGTTAATGTGGTTATATCCCTAAGCTATCCTACAGATCCTATTCAAACCATCATGTACCCTAGGGGGATGGTGCCAGTACTGTAATAGCATTTAATAACCTTCTCTAAAAGTGATTCTTATTTCAGGGAGCATATCAGATTACCTGAGAGAAGTTTTAGTCCCCTCTCTCTCATCACCCATGGACAGAATCCTTTTCCCAAATCTGTTACATCCTTCTGGGGGGCCATGTCATTCACCCCCCAACTGAGACTCACTTCCGTAAGGATTTCTGTTACTACTGGGATTTCTGTTACTAATCCTCCGATGTGTTGGCTGGAGATGAAAGGTGGAGACCCTCTGCTTTATGATGCTCTCGTGAGGCAGTGTCTTGTGAATTCTGAGGAAGGTATCACACCAGCAGTTTACCTGCCCTCCCCCAATCTTTTGTGTCCCACGCGCTCCGTGTAAGCAGGACTCTGCTACAGGCTAGGGCAGAGGTGGGCTGATGTGAGGGTTGCATTGTGGAACGTTGGAGCTGAAGGCTCTGACAGGACTTCCCCATCTCTGAGCTGAGTCCAGGGGGAGCGAGGTTTTGGATGAAGAGATGCCCCTTTGGTGCCTCCTGGCCTGGCAGTCTTTGTGGCTGTGGCCATCTGGGGGTGGCACGTCGGGGACACAGAGGGCTTCCCCGTGTCTTTGGGAGTGTAAGTCACAGTGTTGGCAGTGGAGGGTAGAAACCCATGAGGATGACTCCTGTGGGAACGCAGCACTGGTACAAGACGGATGTTCCTTGGGGACCTACTGGGTACTGGGCGTGTTGGGCTGGGCCACTCACCTTACGAGCAGCGTGTAAATTGGATGAATGCGTGTAAGGAAGCTGCCTTTGCTCAAAATTCAAAACACTAGTTGAGCTTTTTGAGGACAGGTCTGCATTATCCACTCCTAGGGCGCATCATGGGGCCTGGCAAGAGTGTTCTCACCATGTGTAACGCCCATAGCAAGTTTTAAATCACTTAATCCTCCAACAACCCTCCAAGGTGGTTTAATTTAGTGATTAGGCCCACAAAGCCAGCACAGTCAGACAGCAAGCGTTCAAATCCTGATTTACTTGGAGTATGTGACCTCTTTTTTTGATAAAATGACACATCTAGGAGATTTTAGGCTTACTTCTGCTGCAACCCAGTAAGAAATAGGAAAATAAGTATTTTATGTACAACAGCCATTAGATAGATGCCAGTCTAACTAATTAGGGTTATAATCAAACTAGCTTATTTCTTGAAGTAGGGCAGAATTTAAAATTCACTCTTACTGAAAAATTGTGCATTGAAATTTCTGACCCAAAACTCACATATGTGAGAACATAGGTTTTTTTTGTTTGTTTGTTTGTTTTAACATTTATTCTTTTATGTCTGGAAGCTAGAGCATTACCCTCAAGTGAAGAAAACTCATCAGATATCCCTAAACGTTTTGGGGCACCAGGCTCTTCAGGTTTGTGTTGTGAGTTGACCAGAGAAAGGCCAGATTTCGTGTCATCTTTTCCACGTTTCACCTACATGATGATAAGAGGAATGTTGGATACTGTCGCTGGTGGGGGCCATTTGGTTGTAACCCAATTAGTAGGAAATGCAAAGTAAGTAAATGGATTTTAGATTAGAAATCTCTATATTAGAAAGAAATATTTCTTCTGTGTTGATCTTCTTATATTCTTCCCTTGAAATATTGAACATATTCAGGGAGAAACAGGGACAGGAGAGAAGCAGATCTCTTACCTTTCTTGCCTTACCTTATTCCCTTGCAATGAATGAAAGTATGTTATTTGAAGAGTTTTTCATAAAATTAGATTATGTTATATAAATGTTAAGGGAAAGGGTGACCATGAAGAACGAGTCAGCAAAATGAAGGAAAAATTGATGGGTAAAGAGAGAAAAAAAGTGGGAATAAAATCATTTAGATAATATTTGAGTAGTTTTATGTGTGTACTCACTCTGTTTTGTCATTTTAACTGTAGACCTTCCCCTTAAACAATGGGGAAGGGAGGGGGAAAGGGGGTTAGAAGAGAAAAGAGAGAAGAAGGAGTGGAGGAGGTTAAAGGGGGAAAAGAGGGGAAGGATGCCTACCTTGTGCCCTGTGCTGCCCCCCATAGCCCGGGAGTTGTATGCTGGGACCAAGTTCTGGAGACTCTGCCCTGGGCTTATTAGCTGCCTGGACTGCTGACGCAGGCCAGAGTGTGCTCCCCATCTTTTGAAATAATTCTTAAAATTTTTGACCTTTCTAAGTGATTATTTTATGTGTTTATTGTGGTTTAATATTATGTAATTATTTTACCCAAGTTGTGGCTCCAAGGAGATCTGTTGTTAGTAGTTCTGCTCCTTTGGGCAGTGAGGTGATTGAGAGCTTAGTTCCACAACAGACCTTCTTCACTGGATTTTCCTTTTCATTTGATAAATAGTATATTTTGTCTTTGAAAGAAGACTCTCCTACAATGTTGTCAGTCTGGGAGATGTAAGGCAAAGATGGAAGGTAGACAGCTCTGCACTTTATTATTGGTGTGACCGTAACCTTTTTCGCCCTTATCTGTAAATAGTGGATTAGTGTGAGGATTTGATGAGATCGTCCATCTGAGCATAAAGTATGGTGCTTGGCAGATTGTCAGCACTCAGTCAGTGAGAGCTGGTGGAAGAGTGGGCTGACATGGATGGCTGCAAACCAAATGGTAAAGCAGGGGCGGGGTGCCTCTCGTGCCCTGCTACCTGCCTTATCCAAATCTCTTCTTTACCTCAAGTACTTTCCCTCTTAGTACATCTGTTTTAGAAAAAGCTAGGGTCTGGGGGTCAGAATCTGTGGGGGAGATAGTTTGGCCGTTTTGCCTTGGAGTCCTGCTGGGTCACTTGAGCCGCACCCTCTCTACACACCCCTCCCTTGTGGTCTGTGGGTTGATCTTGGGGGCCCAAAGGCCTGTTTTGCTCTTCTGTCACATACTCCCCTCGCAGAAAAGGTGTCTGTGAAGACTCAGCACACTCCTGGTCCTCGGTTGTACCTTCACTTGGACTTGCGCTTGGAGGATAGCTTTCGAATTGTCCAGTTTGCTTCCCTGATTTAAGGGAGGGGGCACCCGCCACAGCCCCTCCTGGTTTAGCTGCATCAGAAGCCACATAGCGAGAGCAGGACTTGGCTGGGGGCCCAGGTCAGCCCTGGGCTCCTTGGTGCACTGGGGCGTTTTGCAGATGCTAGCGGGTTCCCCTTGGCTGTTAGACTGTTTACTTTTCTCCACTTTATACTTTCAGGTATTTGCTAGTTAATCCCCGTGATTTAGGAAGTTAGGATTTATGCAGCAGTAAACTAGCGTATACCCAGTGCCCAGGGGATGCTTCTAGCAAGGTCAATTTTTAAAAGTTTATGTGACTGAGAAAAGTAAACATCGTGGAGCTTTTAGATGATTGCTTAAGTTACTATTATATCCGTATGTGTAAACACTGTTTCCTTAAAATACTTGGTTAGGATTTTTTAATATAGCTTTTTCTCCAGAAAAAAATTAATATAGACTTATATTTATCAGAGCTAAAATTACATTTGTTTAAACAGTTTGCTTAATTAAAACTCATGTTTGTTGGTGAGCAGACGTCTTTGGCTTTTTTCCAGATGTATCTAAATTTTAGTGCTCTGGTATTTCAGTTGTATGACTAAGCCTGTCCCTATTTAAACTGATTGTTCTGGCAAGAATGTTCTCCTTTTGATTCATCATTCTGCAAAATATATTTAAGGATGAAGCCCAGTTAACACATCACATCTGCTGCCTCTACAAGATTCTTCCCATGCTGAATATATTGGATTGTTTACCTTGCAAGTTATGATCTCTAGGTAAACTATGGTTGTCAGAAACAATTATGTATTATTCTTTAGCATAATTTAAATTATAGTACTAAAACATGAGTTGGTTGTTATTGAAAATACCTGTGACTTCAGTTAGCTAAATTTTACCCAGAGAGTTGTTCTAAAGTATAAAATTGTTGGCCTTCTTCTATTATTTACAGTATTTATTTATGCCCATTCTACCTATGGCACTTTATAAACTAGAGGGTCTTAGGTCACTATTTAATTTTTGTTATTCCTGATCACATGCAGTTCTGTCTTGCTGTCTAGAAACTGATGAGTATATATAACAGATGGCACCCAGATCTAAGTACCAATGATGTAGCTTTTGCCTTGCTCTGAGGAAACAAGAAGAAAGGAAGCTCTTTATTTTCTGAAGCACTTTAAAGATCAGAAGATTCCTTTTTAACTCATTGTTTGCCTGGGCCCAGAATTAGAACTTGAGCTGTGAATGAGAGGCTGCATTGAAGAGGAATAAAAATTTAAGGGGATGAAAAATTTTTGCAAGATTGAAGTCTGGAGAATTCATATAATGTGCTTTACTTGTGTTGGATCCATCTAAATAACCGTTCATGGTGGAAATATATTCTTCAGCACTGGTTAGCTGTACTGTAAATGTATTAATTAACATTGTGTAATTGGATGTTTGGTCTGAGTTTTACTTTATTGATACATAAATGCATTTGGAGAGGAAGAGGCCCTGAATTCCATATTGAACCACACCCTCTTAGTAACCTGCTTGGTTACCACCTGTGAGATACCCAACTGATGATTACACTTTTATCTCTGTTCCATCTTGTCTTTGGAAAGCTTGATTTACTTACAGCATAGACATCCTTTGCACACATTGTAAAGGCAATGACTTCATGGCCCTGCTGAATCAATCACACTGTTCTTTGTTTTGTGATTTGGTGGCTGGGAGGAAATGTAAATCCCCAAGCTGAGAACACAGTGATAACTTTTAGAGAATAGGAAGAAATCTCTATTTGCTCTGTGTTCTCGACCATTGCATACTTCTTGAGTAATTTTACCATTTGTGGGCACAGATGAGAGAGGAAAATTTTTGAAGCATCGACTTTTAAAGGGCTAATGAAAAATACCTTTTCTGAAAGTATAATGCAGGTTGTGGTTCTTAAAATTGGCAAATAAAGTATTTTTTCGAGACCTTAGACTTATACACGTGATTCTTAAACTTTAGCTGCATCAGAGCCACTTGGAGGGCTTGTTAAAATAGATGGTTGGGCCCCAGCCCAAGGCTTCATATTCACTGGATCTGGGGTGGGGCCTGAAAATTTCCCATTCTAATAAGTTCCAGGAAGTTGGGTTTCTAACAAAAAGCTGATGCTGCTTAGCTGGGGCCACACTATGAGAGCACCTGTCATAGATAAAATGATAAATATTGTAATGAACCATCAGTTTCATTTGATATAACCAACAAATATTCTGATAATGTTTAAAAAATAGTAGTAGCTATTGCACCTCTACTGTAGGCTATGTTTATTAATTAATAATAAGTTTAAAAATTAATTTATATTTACAATATTAATACTATTACTACTAATAGCTGCTAATATTATTTGAGAGCAAACCACATGCCAGGCTGTCACTTTCACGTCTTAATGTATTTCTCACAACAGTTCATATGGACAGGACCTATTTTTTTAAATTTATTTAATTGAAGTATAGTTGATTTATAATGTTATGTTAATTTTTGCTGTACAGCAAAGTGATTCAGTTTTATATATATACACACACACACACAACCATACATTCTTTTCATATTCTTTTCCATTAAGGTTTATCACAGGATATTGAATATAGTTCCCTGTGCTCTACAGTAGGACCTTGTTGTTTATCCATCCTATATATAATACTTTGCATCTGCTAATCCCAAACTCCCAATCCATCCCTCCCCCACTCCTCTCCCTCTTGGCAACCGTGAGTCTGTTTCTGTTTTGTAAATAAATTTATTTGTGTCATATTTTAGATTCCACATAAAGTGATATCGTATGATATTTGTCTTTGTCTGATTTACATCACTTAGTATGATCATCTCTAGGTCCATCCATGTAGCTGCAAATGGCATTATTTCATTATTTTTTTTATAGTTGAGTAGTATTCCCTTGTATATATGTACCACATCTTCTTTATCTATTCATCTGGATCCTGACTGTTCTTAATCCCCACGTTACAGATGATGAAACTGATGCCCAGAGAGGTTCCATAATTTCCCCGGGTCACGTAGCTAATAATTCTCAGGATGTATATGGAAAATAAGGCTAAGAGAGAGTACACCTGTCTGAGGAGGAAGGGAGGATGACACCCTAGTCTGGCTGTTTCTGGATCTTGTTCTCTCTCTACTGCACTAAATTTTTAAGGATGAATTTAGTGATCAAAGCTAAAGGGGGAAGCTGAGCTTATGACGTGACGTTTAAATTATTTCTGTTGTGGTGTAAGAGATAGTGTACGTACTAGAGGAAGGGTTGAAAGCTTTTGGAGGAAATGTCTGGTTTAAAGCCTCGAAGTGTAGAATATAGAAGCAAATCAGGTTTTTGTAAATGTGAAAAAATAGTTGACTTGGTAATCTTGACAACTTCAAGATTGTAAGAGATAACATAGAGGAGTGTGAAGTCACCTGCTAGTATGTAGGTGACTAGTAGCTTGGGATTGAGAAACTCTGAATATCTTCTCATCATGAAGAATAACAATTTCTTTGTGATAAAATTCCTCATCAATAAAAAAAGGTCCAGAATAACACTCAGTTCACTTTCAGCAGGGCTGTGTTGAACTTTGGTATAAGCAGGGCTGTATCTGAAATACAGTTTAGAAAGTACTGTTTTCATGCAGCTTCCTGTTTTGTTGGAGGCATTAAATACATTTGTGTAAAACCATTACCAGTTATGCCAGGCAGCATAGGATGAAGTGCCAGAATGAGTAGGAGACAGTAAGCGTTTTACGAGATCAGAGCCAGGAGACTTGGGCGGCCCTGAGTAGTCAGGGACTGTGACAGGGTAGGGACGTTGGCTTAAGCTGGGTGCAGAGGAGGGGATGGGCTGGGGCCATGTGCCGTGCGCCTGATGTACTGGACCACTAGGGTTTGCTGGAAGGAGACCAGGTTGGATAGAAATGGTGAAGCCACACCTGAAACTAACACAACATTGTCAGTCGACTATGTTTCAGTAAAAATTAAAAAAAAAAAAAAAGAAAGAAAGAATTGGTGAAGCCAGGTAAGAAGCAGATGTGATGGGTTAGCCAAGGATGTCATTGGAAGTTTTTGAGGACACAAGCAACGTAACTGGCATTTTAGGAAGAACTGTGAATTTCACACATAGGCATTAAGGAACTGGAAGTAACTATATTGAGAATTCTATGAAGGGACTGACTGTGTTTGCTGAATGAGGGAACCTACAGGGAGGGGACTACAGGGGCCTCTGTCTTAGTTCTTTCCTTTGTTTTGTAGCAGGTACTCAGATGGAGTTGGAGAATGCCTGCTGATCAGACTATAGGTTGGAAGGATACTTAGTGTAATAAATAGATCAAGAAAGCTGGACCTCTAGTCTCATCAAAAAGACAGAACTTAATGGTGGACAATGTAAAGTTCTGCTCAAAGATTGAAAAATTTCCCTGTAGGACACAGAAGGTCTGGTGGGGCAGCGATTCATGCAATCAGAGCTGGGGGGTCCTGCTGACTGCAGATTGACAACAGTGATGCACCTGCATGCAGTCTCAGGCCGTCTTAGCAGAGCTGAATATGCTCTGGTCAGCCCACATCCAGGGTGTTTTGTTCAGGTCATGACAGTGAGTTTTAAGGGACAGTCAAAAGGAAAGTGACCACAGGAGGCAACCATGATGGTAAGCGTCTGGAAACCATCTCTCGGATGAGGGATGACAGAGACAAGTGGGGAAGGTGGCTTTGAGAAGAGAGGATTACAGAGAAATGTGTTTTCAGATATTGACAGGGTAGTCATATAAGAAAGAGTGCAGTTTGGGGTTTCTTTGATCCAAAGATCATGAATACTTTCAAGTTTGAAGATTTAAATTCAGTATAAAACCTCTCTCTAAACATCCGCAGTACCCAGTAATAGGCATTCAGTTAAGTGTTTTTTGATCTAAGGATATATTATTAGTTTCTGATGGCTGCTGTAACAAATTACACACACTCGGTGACTTAGAGCAATGAAACCTATGCTCTCACAGTTCTGGAGGGTAGAAGTCTGAAATCAGTTTTTCTGGGCTGAAATCAAGGTGTTAGCAAAGCCATGCTCCCCCCAGAAGCTCTCGGGGAGAATTCCATCCTTGTTTCTTTCAGGGTCTGGTGGCTCCAGCATTCCCTGACTTGTGGCCACACCATTCTAGTCTGCCTCCGCGGTCACAGCGCCTCCTCCTGGTCTATGTGTGTCAGGTTCCCAGTACCTCTCTTTTTTTATTTTTATTTATTTATTTATTTTATTTTATCTTATTTTTGGCTGCATTGGGTCTTTTTCGCTGCGCGGGCTTTCTCTAGTTGTGGCAAGCGGGGGCTACTCTTCGTTGCGGCGCGCGGGCTTCTCATTGTTGTGGCTTCTCTTGTTGCAGAGCATGGGCTCTAGGCGCGTGGGCTCAGTAGTTGTGGCATGCGGGCTCTAGAGCTCAGGCTCAGTAGTTGTGGCGCACGGGCTTAGTTGCTCTGCAGCATGTGGCATCTTCCCGGACCAGGGCTTGAACCCGTGTCCTCTGCATTGGCAGGCAGATTCTTAACCACTACACCACCAAGGAAACCCTCCAGTGCCTCTCTTTTATAAGAACGCTTGGAATTGGATTTCGGGCTCACTGGGATAATCCAGGATAATCTTCCCATTACAAAATTCTTAACACATCTGCAAAGACTCTTTTCCAAATAAGACAACATTCAGTTTCCAGGGATTAGGACCTGATATCTTTGGGGCCACGATCATCCTATTACATATGAACTATTAAAACTGCCTGGTGTGAAGTCAACCATGGTTTCATGGGACAGGCACTCCCCAGACGTTATGAAATTTCCACCAAAATCCTGTGGAGACGTAGTTAGAGTCTATCAGAGATGGAACAGAAATGGTTCATGCATTGGTTGGAGGGTGGACTAGGTGGTGTCAAAGATGCTTTCCAAGCAGACCAAGATGATATAATCATATCATTTGTTTAGAGCAGTGGTCCCCCACCTTTTCGGCACCAGGGACTGGTTTCTCAGAAGACAAGTTTTCCACGGTCGGGGGGATGGGGGGATGTTTCAGGCCGTAATGGGAGTGATGGGGAGTGATGGGGAGAGGCAGATGGAGCTTCGCTCCCTCGCCTGCCTCTCACCTCCTGCTTTGTGGCCTGGTTCCTAACAGGCCGCAGACCGGTACCCGTTGGGGATCCCTGGTTTAGAGGACAAGATGTGCGAAATACTAATTAACAGAGATAGACCAGAGATTTATTTTTATATTTTTAAATTGTTGGAAATAATTTTATGCTTTAACAAGTTGTAAAAGTAAAAATAGTACAAGGAACCCTGCCCTGGTATGCTCTTTACCCAGATTGACTCTTGTTGACATTTACCCTGTTTTCTGTATCATGACCCCGACACGGTGTGCGTGTGTGTGTGTGTGTGTGTGTACTTTTTTATCTGAACCATGTGGGGGTAAGTTCTATACCCCATGGCCCTTTCCCCCTCAATACTTCAGCATTTCCCAAGAGTAGGGATGTTTTTTCATAACCACACATTTACCCACTTCATAAAGCTATGCTGTTTTACAGTCTGTTTTCTATGCCCCAGTTTTGTGGTTGGTCCTTTACACCATTTCCCCAGGACAGCGTCCAGGTCATGGTCAGCGTTGTATTTAGTTGTCATGTCTCTTCATTCTGCTTTAACTGGGAACAGTTTCACAGCCCTTTTACAGACTTTTATGACATGAGCATTTTTGAAGACTACAGAGCAGGGGTTTATTTATAGAGAATGGAGGATGAGTTAATAGTAAAATATATTTTGAACTTAAATCTATTTTATGACAAGAAGACAAACCTTTTTTTCCCAGGGAGAGTCATTTAAGTAGTTACAAGTGATTTTAGTGTTTTTTTGATATAGTAGTGAATTACCTTTTCAAATTAAGAACACCAAAATTTGACTAATTTCATCGGATAACTTTAGTTCCATCTTGTGGTCAATTATAATTTTTCTTCTTCTTGATTTTCTTATTGTTATTATTATTACTTGTGCTCCCAACACTGCCATTTTAAATGTTTAGGCTGTGCACGTGCTGGACGGGATGCATAACGTGGGTTGTCTGGTTGAATCCTTGTTTAACCAGTGACATTTGGGAAGCTCAGGGAACACCGTTAACCTGCCCAGCGTGAAGGGGCTGGAATGTGGCAGAGCTGAGGGTCAGTCCTTGGTCCTTCTGGGGCCACAGAAAAACTCTGTCATCCTGCCCCATTTTGCCTCAGTAGAGTCACAGGGCTAAAGAATGATCAAGAAATGAAGACACAGAAGTAGGGGTAAAGCACTATGCTGAGGTACGTTGCTGCTTTCCTCAGTTCTCATCTCTCCCAGCATTACTTCAAGTCTTTGCCATGATGGTTCAGCCATAAATTTTTATTTGCATTCTTCTCTAATCAATACACTTTGCAAGAATTTAGAGATATAGATTAAAATATATGAAAAAGCCAAGCAGCATTCCTGAAGGTGACAGTTTAATCAGAGAAGGGCACTTGACTAAGGCATTTTTCAAAGAAAAAATTACACTTTGATCAGCAGTGCTGACACCTCCTAAGTCATGTTATATAGGGCTTTAACTCAGCGCACGCATTCTTTTTTTTTTTTTTTTGCGGTACGCGGGCCTCTCACCGTTGGGGCCTCTCCCGTTGCAGAGCACAGGCTCCGGACGCGCAGGCTCAGCGGCCATGGCTCACGGGCCTAGCCACTCTGCGGCATGTGGGATCTTCCCGGACCGGGGCACGAACCCGTGTCTCCTGCATCGGCAGACGGACTCTCAACCACTGCGCCACCAGGGAAGCCCCAGTGCACGCATTCTGTAGTGGGTGGATTTCAGCAGAAGACTTGGCTTGTTGTTTATACTGGACTCCAAGCCGCATGAGGACAGCCCTGTGTTTGTCTCACTAAACAGGGCTTCTCAGCCCCAGTGCAGTGCCTGATACACTGTTTCCCTCAGATCCCTGAGGAATTTTTTGCTGCATGAGTGAATCTGAAACCAGATGAAACTTTCCCTCCCTAGTTTATAATACAGAACTGTGACTACTGTGATGGGAAAGTAAAAAGTGTTGCTTTGTTGGGAGTGAGATAAAAGTTAGTCTGGAAGAAAAATAAACCTGTGATGACTTCCTTCTTTTAAAGCTGAAGATACCTATTGGGCTACAGGGACAGAAACTGAGGCCCCAAGTCAAACAGGAGTATCGTCAGCACCATGTTTTGATCATCCTTCTGAGGCCTCTGCTTGTTTTTTCCATGGCACAATTCAGTTTCTCCATTCGTGTTGGTGGTAGGAAGTTTACTCATATTAATAGATGAGATTAATGTATTTATCTAAGGTTAAATACATATAAATAAATAAATACATATAACAAAAATATAATATAATAAAAATAAATTAAATACATATGAATAAATAGGAATACACATAATAAAAGTATAATATAAAAATAAATTAAAGGCATATAAATAAATAAGTAAAAAAATAAATTAGCTTTGCCATACTTACCCACCGCTATTTTCCTCAGTTCAGAATTTAGCAGGTATTGGCTAGAGCTAGATTTTCCTCGCTTGGGAATTCTCTAATAATATATTGATAATATTAGTAGATTCTCTGTAGCCTTATTGCAGGTAGGGAAGGAAGAAGAAATCTTTTCCTTCTACGCTTCTACGTTCTTGGTTGGGCTGTAGAACAAAAGACAGATTAATAAGAGAAAAGCATACAGATGTATTTCATAAGAGTTTTGTGTGATCCAGGAACCTTCATGAGGAAATGAAGACCCGAAGAAACCGTTAAACCTGAGTGTTTTTAACACTAGATTTGATGCAGGGTAGAGGGTCCTGGGAAAATGTGACAGGACAGAAGGGTGTGAGCTGAGAGTAATAAACTGGGGAAGCTTAGGAAGGCCTGTCTGTTCAGATTCTTGTCACCTGCAGAGATAAGGATGTTCCTTTCCTCCAGGTACAGGGAGGGCACCTCTCACATGAGGGTCTCATGACCTGCTCAGAGGAGAGGGGGGTGGGGGGAATGACAGAGCCCTGCCAGCACCTGCTGTTTCCCAGCTCCTTCAGCTTAAAGAAAACATTCAGTCTGTCCAGGTGCCCTGTTTGGGGTAGTGTATCCTGAGCCCTGTCATGCAGGTGTGGCTAGGTTTCTTTGAAGGTTATCTAAGATGCTCCTTTCCATAGAATCTAACAGAAAGCCCTGTTTCCGGGCCCTGGTCAGTGTTTGCTGTGCTGCAAACCTGAGGGAAGATTCAGAAACTGGTTTAAAAGGGGCTGATAAGGAAGAGAAGTAGGAGGCAGAAACCAGTGATGAGAGAGCGCAGAGGGGCTGTGCTCTGCAGGGTGGGTAGGGGAGAACTTGACACAGAAAGTGGTCGGGGTGTCAGGGGCTGCGATGGGTCACATTGGTCTGGCCTAGGAGGTTGGAAACAGTTGCCTATATAATACAGTCATTTGATCAGAAGCCGTTGGAGCTGGGAAGACTATTGTGTACGTCTAAAAGTGCTAAACTAAATGCCGATGACCTGGGCTGTGGATTCACAGTGCTAACGTATTCTGACACTGATGTCGGCTTAAAGAATTTCTTTTTTTCCCTTCTTCCAGTTTTATTGAGATATAATTGACGTACAGCCCTGTATAAGTTTAAGGTGTGCAGCACAATGATTTGACTTGCATACATCATGAAATAATGATCACAATAAGTTTAGTGAACATCCATTGAATCATACAGATATAAAATAAAAGGAAAAAAATTTTTTCTTATGATGAAAAGTCTTAGGATTCACTCTTAACAATTTTCATGTATAACATACAGCAGTGTTAATTACGTTAATCATGTTGTACTTTACATGCCTAGTATTTGAGAGTTTTGTTTAATTGAGATGATTGACGTGTGGTCATAGGCTCAATTCAGTGCAGGTTTTTAACTGTTCTTTTATCTGTTAAGGATTCACGTGTGTATTAAAGCTACACCACCCTAAGTGATCATGAAGGGTATAAAGCTGGTAACAGCTGTGGAATCTAACAAACCTAAGTTTAAAGATGCACAAATTTGGTCAAGTAATATGACTTTTTTTTTTTTTGCATACGCGGGCCTCTCACTGTTGTGGCCTCTCCCGTTGCGGAGCACAGGCTCCGGACGCGCAGGCTCAGCGGCCATGGCTCACGGGCCCAGCCGCCGCGGCATATGGGATCTTCCCAGACCGGGGCACGAACCTGTGTCCCCTGCATCGGCAGGCGAACTCTCAACCACTGCGCCACCAGGGAAGCCCTAATATGACATTTTTAAGGCTCTGTGTCCTTAGTTGTAAATTAGTTATTTACATTTACCTGACAGGTCAACTCAATTACTTTATAATCTTGAAAGTACAAATATACGGACAAATATCTCTCTTATTGATGATGTCCTTGAGTCTTCACGTGCTCTTGTCACTTCACTTGAATAGTTCCCCTCAAATGACGTGTTCTAAGGAGTTTTCATATTATTGGTTCAATTTATATCACATTAGTCTAGGTTAATGTTTAATCTTTCACTTATGATGTATTCATGTAAGACGTTCACTTTTTTAATTTTAATTTTTTAATTTTTAAGTTTTTAAAATTTTATTGAAATATAGTTGATTTACAGTGTTGTGTTTCTGCTGTACAGCAAAGTGATTCAGTTATACATATATATATTCTTTTTCATATTCTTTTCCATTATGGTTTATCCGAGGAGATTGTTTTTGGTTCCCTGTGCTGTACAGTAGGACCTAGTTGTTTACCCATCCTGTATATAATAATTTGCATAAGATGTCCACTTTTAACAACTTTTTTTTTACCTATTTTATTTTCAATTAAAAGAGGGATACGGGGCTTCCCTGGTGGTGCAGTGGTTGAGAGTCCGTCTGCCGATGCAGGGGACACGGGTTCGTGCCCCGGTCCGGGAAGATCCCACATGCCGCAGAGCAGCTGGGCCCATGAGCCATGGCCGCTGAGCCTGCGCGTCCGGAGCCTGTGCTCCGCAATGGGAGAGGCCACAACAGTGAGAGGCCCGTGTACTGCAAAAAATTTAAAAAAAAAAAAAAAGAGGGATACGTTTCACAAATGAAAGTAGCAAAAGATCTACCTTTTTTAGGATTTTCCAACGAGATGTGTATGATATGGTATACAGGAAATACAGAGCATTACTAAAGTGCTGTTGCTTAATATTTACGCATGGTATTGAGATGCATTTGTGACAGAATCAATAACTGAAATAAATGAAAGAACATCTACCAGCATAATATGGACAAGAATATATTTTTATTTTAATTACTTCCTCACAATGCATTTTATTCATTCATTGCCAAAATTTTCCAATTCCATTGGAATGAAAACAAAATTGATCCAGGAGTATGCCAACCTTTACGTGTCCATTATAGGGGTATGGGAAATGATATTTATTGGCAACCAATAGGTCTTTTAAAATTTTTTTTAAAAATTAAAAAAATTTTTTTGACTGCGCCATATGGCATGCGGGATCTTAGTTCCCTGACCATGGATAGTTCCATGTCCCCTGCAGTGGAAGTGCAGAGTCTTAACCACTGGACCACCAGGAAATTCCCCCCACATGTCTTACATTAGGAACTTTTAAATATATTATTTTATGGCTTTCTTACCTGCTTAAAGAGTTTCTTTTCAAAATTGTTCAAGTACTCTTGTTTGTGATTTAAAAAAAACTCTCATGGAAATATACTACTAGTTTTCAAATAAAGTTTAGGGACACCGTGGCATTTGGGATCAGATCATTTTTTGATACTACGCGTTTACACAGTCCTTCACATGTGTCAGTCATTTTTAGAGAACTACATTTCCCCATGTGGTTGAACTAGGGTACTGGGCTGCCCTTGATGCAATCTAGTGCTTGTCCTGATATACGGATGTTAAGAGCTTAATTAAGTCCTGAGATCAAGGAGCCATAACACACTAGAGTGGCCCCCGGACTCCCATAGAGGTGTAGGTTTCAAACATTGCTCTGTTTCTCTGTTCATTTCTTATACTCCCCCCGCCGTTTCCCCAGAGGCCCAGTGCGTGAGTGTGTCCTCCTGACTCTTCGCGTTCCATCCTGGACTCCCAGGGTAGCTGGTCTCTGTGAGGGTCTGGGGGAAGCCCTGATGGAAAAGACTGATGGGCACCAGATTCATTGCAGTCCATAAATATGTCTATGGTGGAATCTCAGATAGGCTGGAGGAAAACAAATGCCTGGGGGTAGGGCGGGTAGGAAGGCAGCATAGAAATAAGCTAGTCATGCCTGTAGTCTGTCCTGGTGGGTGGTTTTTCTAAGCTAGTCCTACTTGTTGCAACATCTTCCCTCACTGTGCTGTGGAGCCCAGAGGAGGTGGTGCAGTGTGGTGGTTGAAAGCACGGGCCCTGGACTGAGCTGCTTGGGCTCACATGCTAGAGATGTGTGACCTTGAACCTATTTTTTTTTTTTTGTGTGTGGATTTATAAAAGCCTCTCCCTCTTTTTATTTTTATTTTAAAAAATTAAATTGAAGTATAGTTGATTTATAATGTCGTGTAAGTTTCAGGTATACAGCACAGTGATTCGGTTGTACCTGTGTGTGTGTGTGTGTGTGTATAAAATTAACTTTGAACCTTTCTAAGTTTCTGTTTCCTCATCTGTAAAACAGAGAATAGTGCCCTCTTTAGAGACGTTTGAGATCATCAAAGAGCTTCAGGTTTGTACTCCTCTCTTCCATAACAGTGGCACTGGTGGTCCTGATGTTTGCGTTTTTGTGGGTTTGAGTCATATTATTGCCTATATATTGACAAGAGAGGACGGCCAGTATGTACAGGGGCAGTGTTTTTTTTCTATTACGGTGTTGGATGCCAGTTAGATGGTGAACTCTAAATAAGAGAGTGTGTTTTTCATGGTCTGGCTGAGGCCCGTGCTAATACCTTTTTCCTTCCTGTGGGTATGGCAGTTGAGGTGAGATGCTGTGAGTGTTGGCAGCCCACTGTATTATTTGTGTGCTATCACATCCCTGGTTGAGTTTAGCCTAGATAAAGTAATCCACAGAGCAGTGCTTTAAAATCTCCAAAAAACAGTACTACCTAATAAATTCTTAAAGAATAGTGTAAAAATTCCATTTCTTAGATTTAAGTACAGTTATACCAAAAAGATATAATATAGGTGCCCTGACAGTTTCTATAAGTAGAAATGTTTCCTATAGATCTGTTGTCCAAGTTAATGAGTTTCAGGGTTATCCTTTTTCTAATCTCACAATATGTTATTGTTCCCAAATGTTTTAAACATCTAACTCTTATTATACATAAGCTTAAAAAACTTAAGAAGCCGTATTTGCAGACACTTTGATGGTACTGAGCATTGTATATAACAGAACAATTTTTAAAAGTCAAGGTATAGTTGATGTACGATGTTATGTAAGTTATAGATGTACAAAATAGTGATTCACAATTTTTAAGGGTTATACTCCATTTATAGTTATCATAAAATATTGGCTGTGTTCCCTGTGTTGTACAGTATATCCTTGTAGCTTATTTATTTTCTACATAATAGTTTGTACCTCTTAATCTCCTACCCCTATCTTGCCTTCTCCCCTTTCCTCTCCCCACTGGTAACCACTAGTTTGTTCTCTACACTTGTGAGTTTATAATAGAGCAGTTTTAATGTTTCTTCTTGGTTGTTAAATTCCAAACTTTTGTCTTGTAAATTAATTTCTGATTAAGACTTTTCTTGCTGGATTTAAAAATTAATTTTCCAGAGTTGACAAGATCAAATAAAAACATATATATTTTTTTTTCTGTGCAAAGAGCAGCATTTTTCAAACCAGCTTCCCAGGGACACCAGTGTTGTGAGATGCCTTGTGGGGATAAAAAGGTTTCCTTTGCCAAGAGTTTGGAAAGCAGCCTTCCCAGATTGAAGAGATTTACGGTACATATTAGCATATTAAAGACTGAACTTTTGTGGTAAAGAACGCTGTTAAATCCAGTGTTTCACAAATTCACTTGGTCATGGATTCTTTTTATCAAAGAATATCTATTAACATCCCTTTGAGAAATCCTGCAGGAGAATTTTGGAAATGACTGCTTTTAAGCAAGTTTAATTAATTTTGTGTTAATTCGAATCCCAGATTTGGACAGGATCTAGTTAATTTGGTTGTCATTGCAGGAATGTTTTCTCACAGCCTTTCTTATGGGTCATTGGTTTTCTAATTTATAGATAACTTACACTTTTGGTCTACTTGAGTTGTAGCTGAGCTATGTCTTTCATTGCCCAGAATTTGTCTATTATAACTCTCACCCTCTTATCTTGGGACAGCCCCTCAGAATGGTATAAAACACATAGGTCAGCTCTTAAATATGTGAAGAAATTATTTTGTCCCTTTCTTAAAACTTTTCTGTCAATACTTCCATCTCCTTTATTTCATTTTTATATGATAGGATTTTTGTCATATCTTTCTTTTTCTAGCATGTTCTGTTTGAGTTTTTACTTTTGAAATTGTTAAGATCCTTGAGTTGAAGGCAGAAAATGAGTTGAAGGAAAGTCTACCCAGTAATCACAGCTGTATAACAAGAGCGTGGGCCAAAGTTATCTACTCCATATGTCAACTCCTTTTACATTATCTGTGACCTTCCACCTCCCTACCTTAGTATGTGTTGACCTGTTTACCTGTTTACTTACCTTTACGGATTTTTTCTCCTTTGTCTAAGGATAACTCCTTTAGTCTTAACCATTTTCCAGTTTTTCTCCAAAGAACAAGTACTGATTTTATTTTCAGAAAAGAGCAAGATAATGTTATTTTGTAAATCTTAGTCTTTTCCACTCTGAATTTGCTATGGGAAGGGAAGGCAATTGGATAATTCATCTCCTTTGCAGGAATGGCCTGATAATGACTAATGTGTTGCTATTCCTAAGGGTATTTGTGTTTCAAATATCTTGGTGATAGTTCTGGTGGGAGGTCTGCAAATATGGCCTGAGGGCCAAACCAGGCCACAACCTGTCCTTTGGAACAGCCCATGAGCTAAGAATTATTTTTACATTTTTAAAGAATTGAAAACAAATCAAAAGAGGAATATTATTTGGGTACACATGAAAATTATATGAAATTCAAAATTCATTGTCCATAAATAATTATACTGAACCCAGCCAGAGCCATTCGTTTATGTATTATTGTACCACGTGACCCTTAAATCCAAAAATATTTAACGTCTGGCTCGTCACAGAAAATATTTGTGGAGCTCTATCTCTGGGTGAGGTTTTGTATATATTTAGGGTAAGATTTTGTGTGTATTCACTTTCCTCCAAATCCATTTGTGAAGATGGCTTTCTTTTCCTACATGTAAGGCCAGCTATGGTTCTGTGAATGTAGTTTTATACCATAGCTGCAGTGACCTGAAACAAATTAGACTGCCAGATATTTCTCCAGCAGAGATGGTTTATTCAAGATCTGCAGACAATTGCAGTTCAGGGCCTGCAGCCTTGGGGAGCAATGTGCAAGTCCCCACATGGCCAGGGAGGGAGCTGCTTTTATAGAGTGGAAAGGAAGGTGGGAGGGCTGTAATTAACAAAGAGTCCATGGCTTTTCATTGGCTGAGCCTTCGCCAGCAAGGAAGATAAGCCTTCTTCCTGTTGGGCTCTGCTGTCATCACAGGGCTTGAGAGCTCCTTCTGCTGGTCTCCTGACTCTATTTAGTTGAGGTTTTTGTTTATTAATTTTTTTACAGCTCCTTTGCTGAATGTGCTTCCCTCTTTCATTTACTTAACAAAATGGTATTTGAAAAGGCCAGCTCAGTACATTGCTCTATTTCTTAGGCAAAATTTTCTTTCTGTGATAATCCTCTTTGAGTCAAGATGTAGTCATGAAAGATACACCCACTTCAAATAAGAGTTTAGTAAGTAAGCTGATGAAAAGCCGAGAAAATGTGTCCCTTGTCCCTCAAATTAGATGTTTCCCAACTAGATCACTGGGTAGCCCTTTAAATTTGACTATTCCATTTACTCTTTGCTCTTCTAAGATAGATTCTCCTTTTTCGTTTAGATGAAAGGTTTTGTAGTGGTTGGCATTGCCAGCTTTTCCAGCTTTATTAGTATTATGATTAGTCCTTTTATTTAATTAAATATTAATTATTTTTGGAACTTTTTTCAATAAATACAAATTATACATGCTTTTAAATGTATTTCTGTTGTGTGTACTGCCAGATTAGAACAGTCTGATATCCTGTCCTATATTCTGGGCACTGTTATTAATTCCTGTTGAATTGTGATGAGTGTAAACATGTCCCATGTGCAAACATTTCTGCCACTCAGTAACTCAAAGGGAATGTGAGTTAAATATTTTTAAGAGCAGCTTTTAGGAGATATATTTTACATACCATAAAAATCACTTTTTAAAAGTGTATATAAAATTGAATGATTTTTAGTAAATTTATAGAGTTGTGACATCATCACCAGTCTAATTTTAAAGCACTTCCATTGCCCTGAAAAGAAAGATTGTGCTCATTTGCTTTGTTCTTCCCACTCCCCTCAGCCCTAGGAAACCACTGATATCTCAAGAGATTTGCCTTTTCTGTATATTTCACATAAATAGAATCATTATGATATGTGTTTTTTTGGCTCTGGCTTCTCCCACTTAGCATTGGGTTTTTGTTGTTGTTTTGCTGTTGTTGTTTTTCGATGTTTGTCCATGTGGTAGCAGGTATTCATTCATTTTTATTGTCAAGCAGTATTCCATTCTATTCATATATCACGTTCTGTTTTTCTGTTTAACAGTAAATTGACATTTGGGTTGTTTCCACTTTTTGGCTATTATGAACAATGCTGCTATAAACATAAGCATACAAGTCTTTGTATGAACACATGTTTTCATTTATCTTGGATATTCATCTAGGAGTGGAATTGCTGGGTCATTTGGTAAATCTAGTTAACAGTTTAAAAAACTGCCAAACTATTTTCCAAAGTGGTTGCACCATTTTATATTTCTACTAGCAATGTGTGAGGGTTCTGGTTTCTCTAAATCCTTGCTAATACTTGTTCTTGTCTGTCTTTTTGATTTTAGCTATCGTGTTTCTCTAACAAGTAATGACATTTAGCCTCTTTTCATGTGCTTATTGGCCATTTGTGTATCTTTGGTGAAGTATCTGTTCAGATCTTTGCCTATTTTTTAGTTGGGTTATATGCCCTCTTATTACTGAGTTTTCTTTTATCACTTATGCTTTTGGTGTCATTTATAAGATATCTTTGCCTAAGCCAAGGTCGCAAAGATTTACTTGTATGTTTTCATCTAACAGTTGTATAGTTTTAGCTCTTATATTTAGGTCTCTGATCCACTTTGAGGAAAAGGTCCAAATGAATCCTTTTGCACATAGATATTAGTTTCCCAGCGTCAGTTGTTGAAAAGATTCAACGCTGAATTGCCTTTGTTCTTTCATCAAAAACCAGTTGTCCATAAATGTGTGAGTCTATTTCTGGATTGGGTTCCATTGATGTATATATTTTTACCAAAAACATTTTTTAAAAGATTCTTTACTAAGTCTTGAAATTTGATTTATATGAACACCATTCTGTCATTGGTCATTTATCACACCAATTTAGATGGGTCAGGGGGAACACTTAGAAGACTTGGTGTTCAGGAATGGCGGTCTCCCTTTGCGTGTTAGTCCTTCAGCAGCATTTATTTAGCTCCACCTGTGTGATAGGGCACGATGCCAGGTACTAACTCTCACAGATGCTGTGGTGGGCCTTGCAGGCAAAGACAAATCCCCTGCTGGGAAGTAGGTGGTGGAGTTCATAATTTTATTTCCTGAGTTTCTCTTTTTTCCCCATCACTGGGCAGGCACTCAGGGGCCCACAGCCGAGGGCAAGGCTAAGGTCACAGGCAAAGTACAGATGACTAATCTTTTATTTATTGAACAAAACTTCTTTGACAGTCTACTGTGTGAAAGGTAATGTGCAAAGCATGAGGCATTTATAGTGAGGCCCTAAGACACAGCTCTGTCCTTTTAAGGGGCTTATGCTTGTGTATATCATATATGTAAAACTATTCTTTAAGGAAAATGATGATCGGTGTCTTGGTATAAACCAAGGAATGTGGGAGGGCAGAAGAGGGAAGCCTTCATGGTTTGGGCAACATTAGAGCTTGACCTTGAAGGAAAAGTAAGATTCAACAACTGTAGGAGGAATGGGACAGAACAGCATTTTGGGTAGAAGGAATAACCATGAAGCAAGCAGAGAAATACCACCGACAGTGGGGGCTTTGAGAATATGACCTCAACTGTTCAGCCAACATTCCTTTCAAATTCTCTTAGCTTTTGGGACTGGACATGCAGCTGTCCTGTTAAGACATTGGGACCTACATGTCCTGCAGTGTACCCACAGCTGTGTCCTGGGTTCACCTTTGGAAATGTGGCCCCTGATTTGCTAGGTGGTACCTGGTTCCAGCCTACTCTTGGTGAAATGTGTCTGTTTAAAAGAGAGGATGCTCAGAACAGGGGCTGGAGGGGAAATAGTGTCCACTTAGATTTTAGGCTTTAGTATGAGATATACATGGGCATCGCCTCTGATTCTGGTCGTGAACACCTGCGTGGAGTAGCCGCTGAGCATTTGTGGTCTATGAGTCTCTGTCGAACAGGTTGGCATCTGGAAATTTGGCAAAATTGTAATGTCGTTTAGGAGATTATCACTTTTTAAAAATTGAAGTATAGTTGATTTACAATGTTGTGTTAATTTCTGCTGTACAGCAAAGTGATTCAGTTTTACATACATATACCTTCTTTTTTTAATAATTCTTTTCCATTGTGGTTTATCATAGGACATTGAATATAGTTCCCTGTGCTATACAGTAGGACCTTGTTGTTTATCCATTCTATATATAAAAGCTTACATCTGCTAACCCCAGCCTCCCACTCCATCCCTGGGAGGTGATCACTTTGATGAAATTGATGGCATCTTTGCAAGTTTGAATCTTCCCACAGAAGATATAATTCTGTGGCAGAGATTCATTTCAACAACAGCATATGTAACATTTGTCAAAATTTTTTTTCATTAAGTAATTAATGGAATAATCCAGTATTTATGATTCCCTCCAAACATATCTGTTTCCTAGATATGTTTAGCAGTGGTTTTAGTTTGGAAAATATAAATCATGGTACTGGGGGCCTTGGAGTTTCATCTGGATTTAAGGAAACATTTTAACAGGCAAGAGGTTTTAGGCATTAGCATGGATGAGAGCAGAGACAGAGGAATTGCATCGTCTGGGGGTGTCTTTAAAAATAGTTTCCGTGTTCATCTCCCCATTGCAGTTGTCTTGGTCATAATCCCGGGTTATTTCAAAGGTTTAATGAAGAGGATGCAAGCAGTTGTTCTCAGTTGTTTACTTGTAAGGACTTGAGGACATGGGCTTATGTTTAAAGAAGAGTGAATTAGTTGCATGTAAAGTATCAGAGAGCATCATGGTATTAAGGCCTCAGAACTATAAAATGTGCTCCTGAGAGACCCCTGAGATTTTCCATTCCTTGAGACTTCAAAAGACATGAAGCAACCATTTGTGTCATCCCCCTTTGGAAGTCTCTCGCCCAGTGTTCTGAAAGCGACGAGGGAAGTGCCCATGTTGGTGTGACCAGAAGGCAGCCCTGCTCACCGGCTCCCCCGCCCTGGCGCCTTACCCACAGTATCTGCCCTACTCTCTCCACGAGGGTCCCGCTTCCTCCCCAGCCTGCAGCCTGACTCATGTTATAACCATTCCAGCAAGTGGCACACAAGTGGCTAGTCATCCTCCATGAAGGAGAAGTTAGTCCTTGAGGGCTCAGTTGGTTCTTGGCTTTTCTGTGTGCCCTGTGATTGTGCTTCTTTTTGCTATAAACAGCTATGTTGTAAAAGGTATTTTATTCATTAAAAAAAATTTTTAAATTGAAGTATAGTTGATTTACAATATCATGTTAGTTTCAGGTGTACAGCACAGTGATTCAGTTTATATATATCTATATATATATGTAGATATGTATATTCCTTTTCAGATTCTTTTCCCTTATAGGTTATTACAAAATATTGAGTAAAGTTCCCTGTGCTATACAGTAGGACCTTGTTGGCTATCTATTTTATGTATAGTAGTGTGTACATGTTAATCCCAACCTCCTAATTTATCCCTCCCCCACACCCTTTTCCCCTTTGGTAACCGTAAGTTTGTTTTCTATGTCTGTGAGTCTTTTTCTGTTTTGTAAATAAGTTCATTTGTATCATTTTTTTAGATTCCATATTTAAGCAATATTGTATGGTATTTGTCCTTCTCTGTCTGGCTTACTTAGTATGATAATCTCTAGGTTGCTGCAGGTGGCATTATTCCATCCTTTTATATACACACACACACACACAAAAACACACAACACCCCCCCCCCCCATATCTTCTTTATCCATTCATCTGTTGATGGACATTTAGGTTGCTTCCATGTCTTGGCTATTGTGAATAGTGCTTCAATGAACATTAGGGTGCCTGTATCTTTTTGAATGATGGTTTTCTCTGGATACATGCCCAGGAGTGGGATTGCAGGATCATATCGTAGCTCTATTTTTAATTTTTTAAGGAACCTCCATAGTGGCTGTTACCAACTTACATTCCCAGCAACAGTGTAGGAGGGTTCCTGTAAAAGGTATTTTACATGGTGCCAAAAGGAAAGAGGACAGTTCCTATTTGGGACAAGTGTCTACTTCATTGTTGAATTACTGTGGAACAGGTTTGGCATTGACAGCCTGTAGGGCATTTGAAACAAGCCCCAAGGAGATGATTCAGCTCAAAAGTGTTCAGTAAGCAAAGTTTTTGTCACTCCCCTCTGTCCCTCTCCTGGACTCTTCTCTCCCCACTCAACAGCTGCTGAGGGTCCTCCTGCCCCCTCCTCAGTGTTCAAAGCTCTTACTCTGGACTGCTGGGTGCCCTGTGGTGCCTCCCTCCCCCTCCTCCAACCCCCAAAGTTATTCCTTCTTATCGCCAACCATGGTCGAGGCTTCTTTGAAATGGATAATAGACAGGTGTTAAGAAGAAAATCAGTCTGCTAAAGTGACTTGGCATTAAGGGGCAATGACTGGTATGTTTCTCTATTCCAGGAGCTGTCTTTATTTTCATCTGGGAACTGGATATATTTACCTGAATGCATCTCCAGTTTCTAATAATTAATCTGAACCTAACTTACGATGTTGGAGTCATTAAGTGGGGGTTTATTGAGGACATACACATTTTTTGAACTAGTTGTAAATTTTGGTCATGTCTGTAACCTAAATGAAAGTTTAAGAAAATAATTTTACATGATTTTTCTTGAAAAATATGCACAATTCTGTTTCAAAACTTTTCCAGTAAAAGCTAGAATTTGACAATACAGTGGAATCTGTTTAAAATGTTGGTGATAACGGAGCAGGACTTTGATACTGTAGCTATGGGTTACCTGTGTCAAACAGGCTCATTTTACATCCAGTTCTGTTTTTAGGACTTGACACATATGAGCTCATGTAGTGCATCACTGGTTTAAAAGTATTCGGCAGAGTTGTCATCATTTGTCTTGTTACATCACTGCAGTCACACATTTACGTTTATTTTAAAATTTAGTTTCATTGACTAGCTTATTAAATATTCATTAGAAGTAAGTGATTCTGATTCCCATTTTCCCAGCTTTTTCTTCCTTTTGCCCAAATTGTGAGAAGGTGAATGGGAAAGAGGTGAATATAAAAATGCCAGTGATTGGTACCTTTCCTTTTCCTTGTGTTATCATTGAAAACTGTTCTGATAGATTAGGATTTGCTGTGATTTCTTGAAGTGATAAATAGTTTAAAGAAAGGTTTATGTAAGTAGTGAGCTAGGAAGATATTTTATAAACTTTTAAAAGGAGAGGCCCACATCCTCCTGTCAAAACATCGCTGTATTTGACCCTCAGGACAGTCTTGGGCAGAGACATCCTTTAGTCTCATCTGAAAAAGCCCCCTCCTACCTTTTAAAGCCTACATGGAGTGGATGACGCTGATGTCTTTGTGAACCCATGCTCCTTTGTTTGACATTGTAGTATAGAGGTTGTTTAGACCACATCTTTTTTTTTTTTAATAAATTTATTTATTTATTTATTTTTGGCTGTGTTGGGTCTTTGTTGGTGCACGTGGGCTTTCTCTAGTTGCGGCGAGCGGGGGCTATTCTCGTTGTGGTGTGCGGGCTTCTCATTGGGGTGGCTTCTCTTGTTGCAGAGCATGAGCTCTAGGCGCACTGGCTTCAGTAGCTGTGGCTCGTGGGCTCAGTAGGTGTGGCTCGCGGGCTCTAGAGCACAGGTTCAGTAGTTGTGGTGCACGGGCTTAGTTGCTCTGCAGCATGTGGGATCTTCCCGGACCAGGGCTCAAATCCGTGTCCCCTGCATTGGCAGGCGGATTCTTCACCACTGTGCCAGGAGGGAGGTCCCTAGACCACATCTTTAATGAAAATTAACTTCAAAAACAGTGGGCAGATACAAAATAATTAATATGCAGAGTAATTGATTTCTAAGTTCATTTTTCCCTTTCAATTACATTACTTATAAGTGTTTAGCATCAAGGCGTATACAGGTCTCCAGGCGATAAAAGATCCACAGGACAATGGGGAGACACATGCAAAAATAGATTTTTGTCTATTTTCCTGTGGACTGAAGGGAAGACCTGGAAGGAAAGGTAGACCCAAATCAGACCAAACCAAACCAGAACCAGCCACCAAACCCCAAACAAATTGTTACAGAAAAGAGCTTCTTGCTTTAAAATTTCTAAAAATCGGAATCGCCTTTTGTAAAGGTTCCTACAACAATGGTGAAGCTGTACAGAAGAGAGTATAAGAAGTACCTGGGTGAAACCGTGACTAAAATGCCCCCAAATCATAAAGTGTTTATCAGTAAGAAAGATGCTCTTATTTTATTTAACAACCTATAGTTCTACCTTGTAGTGAAAGACTAGAGAAGACCTTGTTGTTTTTTGCTTGTTTTTTAATTGATTGTAGATCGTCAACCTGAAAGCTTAAAAGAGAAATCTTCTTTGTCCGAGAACTAATCAGGTCCAATATGGAGTGGACAGATTATTTGTGCTACTTAGGGCCAACACTGATTTGTTTAAAACTCTTCATTATTTTATTCATTAATACCCTATGATGTATGACGAATATCTTTATTTTATGGTTAAAAAAACAGTGAAGGAGATAAGTTATGTATGGCCTTAATGCTGACCTAATATACTGCCTAGGAAAAAGCATGATCACCTTTTTATTACATCAGATAAAGATATTTCCCTTTTATATTTACCTGCACCAGTTTAGAATTTATGGTAATTTAGGAAGAGTCTGAGCTGTGGTTTTATTTTTTCACCATTCTTAAAGAAATAGTACTGAAATAAGTTTGTAATAACTGTTCAGATAAGGCACCTAAGCGAATACATTGTTTTGAAGCATTTCTGTGTATTTTTAAAGCATCAGTTTACTTATCAATAATTTATATTGTAACATATTAATAGAGTAGGACTTGTAAGGAGCTCTCCCAGGAGAATGTGGTTGCTTATTTTTCCTGAGTGTGTTTGTTTGAAGTCAAAAAATTACATTGAAAAATGTTTTCACTTATAGTTTTCCCTGCAGCTGACTGTCCCCTTTCTCTCCACCTAAGGCAGTGAGGCGCTCTCACTTGGGACAAGCCTTCTTTTATTATTTATGCGGCTTTCTAAAGATAGGGGTTGTTTTCCAGAATACTGTGTCCTTCAGATGTAGGACTGCTTTAAGAGAGGCCTGGCAGTCCTTTCTGGCATTTTGCTCCTTGCTGCTGGGTTGGGAGGCATGCATTTTACCAAGTGGCCTCTGTTTGTTTCCCCCCGCCCCCGCTCCAGCCGAGATACCTTTCCTCCATCCTTGCCTACAGATTGGACCTTTGGGGGCTTTATCTGTGCTTCAGGTTTGCTCAAGATAGTTAGAAGGTTTATATTGGTCAGATACTGTGTCCTCATTCTGCGTGGAAGCCTTCAGTGGCTGTCTTTGCTTTGCTCAGGGAAGGTCTGTCCTTGTTCAGGTGGCAGGTCAAGCCCCCTCCACGCCCTGGCCCCCTTCCACCCTCATCCCCTACCTCATGTTTCCTTGGTTCACAGGCGCTTTCCTTCCCTGAAACTCACCCTACAGCTGCATGCACCCTCACCTGGCTCTTTGTTCTGGTTCTTTCTTCCGCCTGGAACACTCCCATCTTTGTGGGGGGACTTCTCAGACTCCAGACCCCTCTGTAAATTTCTGTCATCCTAGCCTGTGGGCCTCAAGAGGTGGCATGCTCTTATTCAACTTTGCACCCTTAGAAGTCAGTTGATACCCTGGCATATGATGGATGCTTACTAAATATTTGGTAACTTGAACTGAACTGCAGCTCCAGTTTAGGTATGGGAAGTATGGGAAGTAAAATTAGGTATGGGAAGTAAAATTTTTGTGGAATTTGTCTAGATTGACATCAACCACTGCAGAGTCAGACTTTTGAGAAAGGTATCCTTGAACATTACATAAGCAGCTATATGATGATCTGATCTTCAAAGTTGAATTTGATTTAGCCCATGTAAAATCAGACAATTACAAGTTAACAAAATAAAAATTTTGAGTGGTATTTTGAACGGTTAAACCATTTAGATGATACAGACCTGGCATGATCTACTCTGTTCTCTATCAAAAATAAAACGGAAGTATTTAGTATGTCATCACCAGGACCTTGTTTGGAATCTCAGCCTAACCTCCTTCTACTTTTATTTCCCTTCCTTAGGAAACTTTTCTTAAGCAAAAGATGAGCGCCCTCTAGGGGTGAACTGTAGGTGCAATGCTGTACACATGTTTTAAAAAACTGCAAAATTCTGGAAGTATTGTATGAAATATAGAAAAGGATGCTTCATCCCTGTTACGTAACTCAAGTTATATAATTTAACCACAGAGTGTCTCAAAGTGCTTTCACGTTGCTCATCACTTCCTCGAGCACTGTTTATTCAGACAGTTTTTTGTCCCACAGGGAATATCCAAAATGGGAAGAAAGAATGTTTTATTAAAAAGTGAAAGCGGAAGGTTGAGACTGTTGGCAGTTTGCAGTCATCTGTGAAGGAAAGTTACCAGGCCAAATATCTATGACACAGACTTTGGACAAAATAAAAGGCTTTTCTGTGTCAGCTTAACTATTTAATCCCTTCCTTCTTTCATCCCCAGTTGATCACATGATCAGATATTTCTCTAGGACCCCAGTTATTTCCACGCAGTTCATCCATTACCACTCCTTCCCCATAATGTTAATTTTTTTCTTTTTTTCCATAATGTTGATATTTAATTTTTAATTAACATTCTCTTTTACCCTATTCTTTTGTGGTGAAGAAAATGAGGCATTACTTATAAAGCACTTAAACAGGGTTGGATGCCTAGTAATAACTCATCGTTTATATATTTTTGTTTATTTTTGTTAATACTGGTGGCATTTGTTTTATACAGAGTGATAAAGATGAGAATAATGGTATCTTACATTTATATAGTGTTTTTCATATACAGTATTTCTCTGGACCCTCAGAATGATCTTCTGAGACAGGAAAAACAAGCAATATTCCATGATAACCAATGACTCAGGATGTTTTAAAGCATTATAGAAGCTAAATTATTCTATTTATGTATTTTTTTCTA
This sequence comes from Grampus griseus, assembly GCF_964374135.1. NCBI lineage: Eukaryota > Metazoa > Chordata > Mammalia > Artiodactyla > Delphinidae > Grampus > Grampus griseus. Next base: position 43,157,183 of record NC_139004.1, on the reverse strand, counting down.
AAATTCTTAAGAAATTAAGCCAGAAGGCTTAAGAGTAGCTTTCCATTTTACATATTTTCTCTTTTAAGTTGACACGCTGATTTTTTTTAAAACAATGACAATTTTATTTTCAGATCACAGAATTTTTGTTCTCTGATTTGAACTCGAGGCCTTCTGTTTTCAAACTTTCATTTTGCAGGTGAGAAAATTGAGGCTCAGAGAGTTTGGGCAGTTGGTACTAGTTCATGAGACCTATGGCAGAAACATAACTAAAATCCTATTTTTTTTCCCCTTTATAACATGTTTTCTCTTTTCCTAACATGGTTTTACTTGGCATAATCGTCTTCTTCTCTAAACATGCCTAATTTGATTTTTCTTTATTGTTGCATAAATATGATGGTGGAAAAGGACACCTTGCTGTGGAAAGTTTCCCTGATGTAGATGGTTTGGTTCAATCTGGCAAGTTGTGAAATTGCTTTCCTGTGAAATATGTGTTCAGAATCATACCCATCTTTTTTTTTCTTTTATTGAAGTATAGTTGATTATAATGTGTTAATTACTGTTGTGTATCAAAGTGATTTGGTTATACATATAAATAGTTCTTTTTTTATATTCTTTTCCATTATGATTTATCATAGGATATTGAATATAGTTCTCTGTGCTATACTGTAGGACCTTCTTGTTTATCCATTCTATATATAAAAGCTTACATCTGCTAATCCCAAACTCCCAGTCCATCCCCCCACCAACCCTCTCCCTCTTGGCAACCACTAGTCTGTTCTCTATGTCCGTGATTCTGTTTCTGTTTCATAGATAGGCAACCACAAGTCTGTTCTGTATGTCTGTGACTCTTGTTTCTGTTTCATTAGATAGGTTTATTTGTGTCCTCTTTTAGATTCCACATATAAGTGATAGCATATGGTGTTTGTTGTTGTCTTTCTGACTTACTTCACTCAGTATGACAATCTCTAGTTGCATCCATGTTGCTGCAAATGGCATTATTTTGTTCCTTTTTTATGGCTGAGTAATATTCTATTGTATATATGTACCACGTCTTCTTTATCCGTTCGTTTGTCGATGGACGTTTAGGTTGTTTCCATGTCTTGGCTATTAATCACACCCCATCTTTAACTGTCCTGAAGTGAGAAAGACAGAGGAAGTGCATGTGGATTGAAGTGTGACTCAGGCAGGCCTCAGTGGGTAAAGGGGACCAGAGCGCATGGCATACTCAACTCTGTGTGTTGGTTACTGCCCTGCGGGACCCCATCCTGACCGTGCACTTGTGACCTACTGTACCTTCTGAAGATGTCAGACGTGCACTATGGAGTTGTCTATTTTGAGGGATTCAGCAGCTGGCCAAGGGTCAGGAGCTGCATAATATTGTTTATATATATGTAATCTCTCATGTCCCTGCTCAGGCTCTTAGAGTTAGTCTGCTTTCTGGTTACACTGGAGATACATAGAGGAGTACATAGATTTAAATGCAGTGATGTGCATGAAATTCACAAGCTTAACTCCTCTGCCTTGTTTTTTTAATTGAGGTATAATTGACAGATAACATTGTATTGGGTTCAGGTGTACATCATCATGATTTGATATTTGTATACATTGCAATATGATCACCACAAAACTCTGTAGTTACCATCCATCACCAGACAAAGTTACCTTTCAGGATTTATTCTCTTGGCAGCTTTCAAGTATGTGCTACGATATTATTGACTATAGACACCATGCTGTACGTTACATCCCCATGACTTACTTATTTTATAACTGGGAGTTGGTATGTTTTGATCCCCTTTGCTTGTTTTACCCACTCCCCATACCCCTTCCCCTCTGGCAACCACCATTCTGTTCTCTGTATCTGTGATTTTTGTTTTGTTTCGTTTGCTCATTTGTTGTTTTTTTAGATTCCACTTATAAGTGAAATCATATGGTATTTGTTCTTCTCTGTCTGACTTATTTCACTTAGTCTAATTCCCTCAAGGTCCATGTTGTTGCAAATGGCAAGATTTCATTTTACTGGCTGAGTAATATTCCACTGTGTATATATCACATCTTCTTTATTCATTCATCCATCTATGGACATCCTCTGTCTTGTTTTCAAGTAGGCCCTTGGGCTTATAAATTCAAGCTCATGACTTGGAATGAGGCCAGGTGAATTCTTACAGTGAGTAGTATGTGAGTAGAAAATTAAGTATTAGTGCTCATTTCATAAAGTTGCTTTTCTGCACGCATGTGTGTCATGGATGTCATAGATTTGTTCCTGAAAAGATCCTTGGAAATTGGTTCATCTCTGAAATGTAATTGAGTACTTCAGGGGATTGTCATTTCATGGTATTTATTGAATGGAAGGTAAATACTGAGTTGGCCAAAAAGTTTTTTCCGTAGCATCTTATGGAAGAACCTGAACAAACTTTTTGGCCAACCCAATATTTAATGGAAGGAATAATCTCTTTGTAACTTATTTGGATATGTATAGATTTTCTAAATAAGGATTGCCTGAAATGTGTTATGATATACTCTTTTTTTTTTTTAGAAAAATGAAGTATTTTTGAGCTTTCTATTACTGTTGTATCTTGTGACACCAAAGAGTCAGCTGATATTCCTTGGGAATTAGGAAATCAAAATAAAAATGTCAGCTTGTGAAAATGGGGACACTTGGTTAAAAGTAATTTGACTGTTTCAGTTTTCCTTGCCACTTTATAGGTACTATTGGAATTAGCAATTACTTAGAGCTGTTGGGCCTGAGTTTAATGCCTATATTTTTTGTAGTAATGATGCATAGATGGATAATTGAATATTAAATTAATGGAATATTAAAAGGTTCTGTGACTTAGGCAGAAAGTCCCAAAATACTGTTATAGGAGGTGGTAAATTTGATACGAAACTCTTAAGGGAAGTTTTTTCTTCACTAATCAAAAATATTTTCTGACGATAAAACATACTGCAAAACATGTAGATAGTCAGTTAAGATAATAAAATTTAGCTTCTTCTTTAGACCCAGAAGACTTACCCATCAAAGCCTTGCTTCTAGTTTCCATTAGGCCCTTTCTTGCTGGTTGCTCTGTAGTCAGAGAGTTTTGACTATACTTTGGATCTCTGTATTACTTTCTGCTGTATATTCACCTGACATTTTGCAAGCGCAAAGGAGTTTGACTCATGTGTATAAACCTCCAGAGTGTACCACACAGACAGGGAGCATGTAGGGCTGTGCCCAAGTGATGCAAGGGGGATGCTGGTCTCTGCCTCTTTCTGGACCACTTCCTTGACTCCTTTCCTGAGTGCAGCGCAAAGTAACGCAGCCCAGAATCACCCAAAGGTGAGAACGTGGAGATGAACCAGCCCACTGTGGGACAGCCATTCTCACAGCCTGCTCTGTCCTTGTCTGTCTGGCAGACACCTTACAGTGGGCCAAGCATTCATTCACAGGAAGTGTCCCTGCGTGGCCAGCTAGCAGAGTTTGGGGGAAATCTTTGGTGGTTTGAGCTCTAAAATCAGAAACTTAAACGAGGCCTGTTAACTTGCAGCTAGTGTAAATGTGGTTATGAAAACCCTCCAATGGAAGGGGTAAATTAGGAGGTTGGGATTAACATATATACACTACTATATATAAAACAGATAATCAACAAAGACCTACTGCATAGTACAGGGAACTCTGCTCAGTACTCTGTAATAACCTATATGGGAAAAGAATCTGAAAAAGAATAGGTATATGTATAACTAAATCACTTTGCTGTACACCTGAAACTAACCCAACATTGTAAATCAAATTACTTAAATGTAAAGTAAAATATTAAAAAAGAAGGTATCAAAAAAAAGAAAGAAAGAAAGAAAGAAAACTCTCCACCACAGGAAGATTTACGCTGTGCAGAAGAATTTTGGACAGAGATCTTATGACCTCACATATATGAATTTTAAAAAACATTTTATTTTGAAATTACCATAGACTCACAGGAATTTTCAAAAACAGTATACAGAGCCTCATGTACCCTTTCCCCAGCCTACATCTGTGGATTTTTAAAGTGTGGAGTGTGTGCCTCTGGCATCCTGGATTTTGTGGCCCAGAGATTAGGAAGACCAACCGGGGGATAAAAACTCACCCCTCTTGCTGAGGTGGCTTTGGTTGCTGTATCAGGAATCATGATTCAGGTCAGGGCATTGCCTGTATTTTGGAAATTGTAACTCTATGTAGTTGTCCAGATTTTTATATATTCTGTTGTGTTAAAAATTTAACAGTTTTACTTGTATGAATTATTAATCTGAAATTTATTTTTTTAGTTTTTAAATTTTATTTTATTTTTTTGCGGTACGCGGGCCTCTCACTGTTGTGGCCTCTCCCGTTGCGGAGCACAGCCTCCGGACGCGTAGGCTCAGCGGCCATGGCTCACGGGCCCAGCCGCTCCGAGGCATGTGGGATCTTCCCGGACCGGGGCATGAACCTGTGTCCCCTGCATCGGCAGGCGGACTCTCAACCACTGCGCCACCAGGGAAGCCCTAAATTTTATTTTTTAAGTAGTGAGAGAATACTAATATTTTTAAAAACACTACATGAGTGAACACATGTACATGAAGGAATGTTTTCTCCTTGTCCCCTTTCTTGTTTGAGTCTTAAGGGTGATCTGGGTTCTAGGACCGAAAATTTTAAATTGCTTTTTTCTGTGTAGGTTCGAAAACACGTGAATGATCTCTATGAAGACTTGAGGGACGGACACAATTTGATCTCTCTTTTAGAGGTTCTTTCAGGAGACACCTTGGTAAGTTTTAAATTTCATAATTTATTTTGAAGAACATGTAATCCTTTTTGCATATGACTAATTTGTTTTCAGCACAGACTGTTCAGAGTTTTGCAGCATTCATCTTTTGAGCTGCTGTGAATTCTGCCTGGAAAAAGTTCTGGTTAGATTATGAAGCATTTTCAGACTTTAAATGCTGTGCATTTGGGAGATGGAAGTACTTTGATGACCTTGCTTACATAATCAATTCTATAATTAAAATACTACTTCTGTTCTTTTTTACCTTTGGGTTTTTTTTTTTTCTTATCAGAAGTTAGATGCATAATATAACCCCCTATTAAAAGACTCACAAATAGCAAGGAAATAAGCATCACTTTCTGACAGATGGTCTAACCCCCTCCACAGGTGTCATCTCCTTTTTTGTGAACATTTCTCCCCCTTCTTGGTTACCTGGTCTCCTTCATTAAGTTCTGTTCATGCTCTTCTTTTCATTTCTGGTCTGTCTTGTGTCTTTGCTGTCCTATCTTCTGTCTGTTATATTCATTAGCCAAGGGAACGAGATTTTTTGAAGACCTTACGATTGGTGAGTGCCACAGAAGCATGCGAATATGAACAGCATGAGGATGTGGAGGATGAGGATAAGGGGGTAGGTGTCGCCCCCGTAACTCCACTAACCTAGCCTTACATGCGGTGAGCGCTAACACAATAGTGTAACCCACGGGTTTGGGCTCCTTTTTAGAAAACTGTAGAAAGGACCAAAACCCGCAGGGAGATGGATGTGTGTGTACCAGCAACTTGGACAAAGGACATATTTTCTCTTTAAATTTATTTCTGTATTTCTGTGCACTGCATGGTATTCGAACATATGTGGTTAAATTACAGGAGGGCATTTGAGCTAAAGAAATTTATATACCTTTTGTATAAGTATGGAAATCTTACAACCAGCCCACTAATTTTAATGCAGATCTGTTCCACTTCTGAAATTAATATTTCCAACATAACTGTCTTTTGTTTTATTTGAAGGAACTTACGGACATTTATTTAATGTTTAAGATTATGCTTTAAATCATTCCTACTGGCAGTAGGTATTTGAGGGACATTCTTTACCTACCTTATATGTCTCGTTTTATTTAGGGGGGAATACTTAAAATGCTAGAATCCTGACAGGGCTCACGGAGCTGTTTAATCCCGGTGACACTCAACTGACTCAGCCTACCTTTGCAAGACAGATGTGCTTCTTTTGTCATCACGTCCCTAGAGCCCCCTGATTTTATTAGAATTTGTGCTTTTGTGGATCCAGTGGGGAATTCATCACCATCATTTCTCCTGTTATATGGAACTTATTTTCCCATTCTGTGGTCTGCTGTCTGTTTTAATTCTGCTGCCTTTGGCTTCAGCAACCTATTCATGTTTGAGCAGCTCAGCTGTCAGTTTTCTTTTTTCTTTTTTTTCCCTTTGGAAGATATTATGTGGTAAATTTCAGCTCCATTCTTTGCATTTTTGTTGAACATTTTCTCAGGTCTGTTTCCTTACGTTTTCCTTCTGCTAACTTGTGACATTTCTTAAGGGAAATGGCATCAAGGAAAAGAGTTAACGGTTTGTCAGTTTTCCTGAGACAGCAAATCATCACGTCCATCCCCAAGCAGTGTAAAAGTATTAGCGAGTCCAACCGATTTTGTGCAAAACGAAAATAAAATAAAGAGGAAATATATTACATGGCCTTAATTGCTTTTCTCTCTTCCTCTATCATGGCTAAGTAAACCTCCACTGTCTTTCTCCTTCTTGGTGATTTTTATACTAACTGATGCTACTTTACCTCATTTTCATTAACATGCCATACATATATGATTATAAAAACCTTCTTGATTTAAAGTTTATTAAGAAGGCAAAATGGGGAATGGTATTTAATTCTTTTTGTGCATCTGTAGCTAATAACTGTAGGCTAGAATTATAAGATAGTGAATATGAAAAGTGTACGTGTTCCGTGGTATTTTCTCTTTTTCTTTTGTTTAAATATTTGGAATAAAGGATCTGTTTAAAATAAAATAATACTCAGAAAAATCCCAAGTTTAAATTCAATCTCAGATAATACAAAAAATTTAAAATATCATTAAAATATTTAATGGATCTACCCAAGCAGTAAATACTGTTTTGACATATTAAGATGAGCATACAGTATATTTATATAGGATATTCAGCATACGTGTATTTAGCATGATCAGTGGTATCAGAAAATACAGTGTTTTTTATACCCTGCATTTTTCTATTCTTAGCCCAGAGAGAAAGGTCGGATGCGTTTTCACAGACTACAGAATGTACAAATTGCACTTGACTATTTGAAAAGACGCCAGGTATGATGTTTTTCAAAGATTGTAATCATATAAACATACGTGACTGAATAAATATGCATAGGACCATGTCAGGGAATGAAAAGGTTAAAGTTGACTGTGAATTATAATCATTAAACTTGTGCTTTCATGAGACAGATGTTTTAAAATGTTTTTAAACATTTGTTCCAAAGAAAAGGAGGTTAATAGTAGGTGTAAGTGGCTACATTTCCATCTGAATAGGAGCTACTGAGTTTTCCTTCTGTTGGAACTGGAATGCTTTTGCCTAGGAATTTAATGACATTTTAGTAGCAACAGAATGTTAAGAATGTCTATGAACAGTTCTTAGTAGTGGGGAGACAATACTTTATTTTTTATTAAAATTACCTTATTTTTATAAAAGATAGTTAACATAATACTTTTAAAAAACTTGACATATGTATTTTTAATACATAGTAGTGAGGAAGCAATAGTTTATTTTTTATAAGTAGATACAACTGGATAATCTAGAAGTAGTTAAAAATAAAACAGTTCTGACAACAATCCCTGACTGGCTTGAGGTTTCAGAAGAAATGATGGAAAAGAATGAACAACGTATTGGATTTGATCTTGATTTGGTAGCATTGTGTATTATAGAGATATAAGGCAAATAATTGGTAATTTTCAATTAGTAGAAAAAGGAGGAATCAAAGAAACTCAGGATAATTGAAAGTTACTGAAAACAGTGAGAAATCAGAGGTGGCAACAATTTCGCTTTTTAATGGAGTAGGAGGAAGAGAAGAGAGGAGGCAAGGAGGAGCAGGAAACACTGTCTGTTTATTAGTCCTTCATTTAGTTTATTATGGCATCAAAGTGCTTTTAGTTATTAAATTCTAGCAAATACTCAGTGCTTATATTTTAAATGATATTGGTATTTGCCTTACTCTTCTTTATTCTAGTGGAAGTTTACAGAAGGATTAATGGTTAATTATGTCTCCTTGTCGAAATATTTTTGGCAGTGATTTGTCCAGGAAGTAAAATGTTAGGTATCATTTTCTTGAATTCATGATAGATATTTAATTCTTTTACCAGGAAGTAAATGTTAAATATCATCCTTACATTTATTTACCTGAATGCATAATTGGGCAGTTGATAAGCTTTAAGTCTGATTATTGTATTATTTTTAAAGTTTTGAACAGTCTTCCAAATGTCCAGTGAGTTATATAGTTACTTATCTTGGTAGCAATCTATGATAGACAAATAGAATAATAGTGCTAGTTGTTTTTTTTAAAATACTCTTTATGACCGAAGTGTAAGAAAGTTGTTAAAATTATTTGGTGGTTCAGAATAGTTTCCTACTTAATTGTAAAATAACGCTTGTTTTCAAAAGGCAAAATTATTTCTAATTTAAAAATCTTAAGTATTTAGGACTTTTCGCTTGAATTGTGTTTTTTGTTTTGACAAGTGTACTTTTAATACTTGCTGTAGAAGACAAAACCAAAATAATATTGAGGTTTTTTTCCTTTGTAGTTTCTCTATAATTTGCAATGAAAATGAGTGGGGATGGGGGTAAAACAGTAATTTAAGGATTACTGTTATTTAAATTATTCAGGCTTTTTTTTTGTATCTGTAATTTTGAATCACTTTTATATAGATAAAAATAACTCGTGCTGGTTTGAAAAATATTTTGTTTTATCTCTTCTTCACATACAAAACAGGTGAAATTAGTGAACATTAGAAATGATGACATAACAGATGGAAATCCCAAATTGACTTTGGGATTAATATGGACAATAATTTTGCACTTTCAGGTAAGCCTGATTTTCTTAACTGTCATTTCTTTTAGCCTCATTGCTAGTTTTCAGGTGGTTCATGTGAAGGGTGAATTACACATTCACATCCAAAGGAGGAAGATAAATTTCAGGCTTTCTTTCTTTCTTTTAAAATTTAATTTTAAATTTTATATTGGAGTATGGTTGCTTTACAATGTTATGTTCGGTTCGGGTGTACAACAAAGTGATTCAGTTATACATATATCCATTCTTTTTCAGATTCTTTTCTCATATAGATTATTACAGAATTTTGAGTAGAGTTCCCTGTGCTGTACAGTAGGTCCTTGTTGTTTATCTATTTTATATATAGTAGTGTGAATATGTTAATCCCAACCTCCTGATGTATCCCTCCCCCCACCTTCCCCTTTGGTAACCGTAAGTTTGTTTTCTAAGTCCGTGAGTCTGTTGCTGTTTTTAAATAAGTTCATTTGTATCATTTTTTTTAGATTCCACATATAAGTGATATCATATGATGTTTAGGCTTTGTTTCTTAAACAATATATTTGTATTGTTCCTCTCAGTAACATGCTGCTAATGAACTTGGCATCTCATTTCGTGTTGTTGAAAGCTTAAAATACTCGTAATCTCAGTGTTCGAAGACACTGTTCGAAGATTCCCTTTTTTTGAATGTAGCCACATTTCTTTGTTTATTGGCCAGCATTACCTGATTTAGATACATAAAAATTTTATGATTCAATCCTTATTTAGAATGGGTTTCATTGATATTACAGTTTCTCAACTATGCCTGCTGTTTTCTCCTAGTTTTGTAGACACTAGGTGGCAGTATCGTTCTCATAAAGACATCTCTTGAACTAGAACCATCCACGTTTCCTGTAGAGCTCCACTTTCTCAAACTAGGTTTAAGGAGAGTAAAGGCAAATATATTAACTATGAATTATTATCTAATTACCAGTGCCAGTTAAAGGCTGATCTTGATCTTTGGTTTTTATAAAATGATGCATTTTTAAAAAAATCATCTTCATTTGATTTAGGGTGAGTCCTAGTTTTGGAACTGGCTTTGGGTTTGTCAATCCCTTGTGTGACCACGCAGCATTGTGTGTGCAGCGCGCAGAGCCTGGCCTGTAGTGGGCACACAGCAGGTCTTACTGATTGACAGCTGTGTGGTGGACCTTGCAGGAGGAAGAGAGAACTTGCCAACTTCAGAAAGGAGCTGGGGTTTTGGACCAAGTTTTGGGAAGAAGAAGACTTATTTCTAATCTTTAAAAAATTTGACTGGGATACAGGGTTTGTAGGAGAATGTAGGTGGAAAATAATGTAGTCAGGGCTCATTTGGGAACAGGATAAATCTGGCAGGGATGGACAGGTATAGGAAGTAGAGTCTTGTAGGTTCCAGGACCTGGACAGGCAACAGAGTTGCAGCAGTAGGAATTTGGAGGAGGAGACCCAGGTCCCGGGAGACCAGGTAACCAGGTGTCAGCCTGCCAGACGACAGGGCAGCTAATACAGGTGAATGTCCACTTAGCTGTGCTATTGATGGCTGGGAGATCCAGTATCAGGAAGTGGAAGCAGGACCCTCATTACTAGAGGACCCCATCCTTAGGGGACCTGGGGTACTGAGTACTTACCCAAGGCAGGGATTTGGTCATGGAGCCAGACCCCAGACCTTGTTACCAGCACAGGTGAAGTCTAGCTAGAACTGGCCAAAAAAGCAGATTTCACATGGTGTTTCTCAGCAGCTTTCTCAGGGATCCAGAACTTACAGGGTTGAAAATGCAAGAGCCCCATATAGGGAGGTTAGAGGCCTGTTGGATGGAACCAATCCCATAGTTACTGACAGCTGGTGATACAGGCTGAGTCTGGATTTTGAAGGTCAGAGTGGGAACCCCTGTGGGGCACACCCAGGCTCTGGAGGGAGGGAGAGCTGAGTGTCATCGTTGGCTTTTTTATCTGTAGCCATGAAGGCATCGAGCAAGTCACCTAACCATTCTGTGGGCTCCAGTAAAAAAAATCAGAAATGATCACAGGCCACAGTCAGGGGTATAAGCTGAGAGGCTGAGGTGGTGCCCTCCGAGTGGAGTGATAGAGGCCAGGCAAGACTCAGATGGGGAAGAAAAGTTGAATCCAGGGGGTGGTGTTTTGAAGAAAGAAAGGAAGGGACTTGGTGACAGAGTGTGGAGGATGAAGGAAGGGGATTAAAGATGCCTCTGAACGGTTAAGCCTGGGAGATAAGAACCAGTAATGGAGGTGAGGGTAAAGGGAAAGGTGACCTTCTGCGTGAGTTTGACGTTCTGGTGGGATACCCTGGGCTTCTGTCTGCTGAGCAGCTGGAAATGTGTGAGCAGAGCGGAACTGGGGAGTCAGAGGTACAGGTGATAAACCTGGGAGTTTCCAGAATACAAGTGGTCCTTGAATCTGTCAGAGAGAAGGGATCTTCAGAGGATCCAAGGGAAGAGCACGTGTGGAGAAGAGCAGAGAGCAAAGGACAGAAATTTGGGGAAGGCCCATGATTAGGGGTGCAGGAGGAAGACGTTCCATCTGGGGAAACAGAAAATGAACAGTTGGAGACCTCTGGCTGGCAGCTGGCATCCAGCTGGCAAAGCCTATCTCTAATATCAGTGAGCATCTCCCTTTTTCTCTAACACCTTTCTGATCCTACAACACTCCTCTACCTCCCTCTTTTTATTTATATTGAGATAGATTCATCACAGCCCTAGGTGATAGTTTTACCAACATTCTCCCAATAGATAGAGCAGCATTCTTCATTTCTAATTGTAGTAACAAGAAAATGTAGTATTGACTAAACCAAGGGAAGATAATTGCAAGTAGAAAGGAATGGTGAGCAGTGTGAAATGCAACCGGAGAGCCTGAAAAAGTTAAGATTGAGTACGGGTTAGTAGTTTTGTCTAGGAAAAAGACATTGGGGACCTTGGAGAAGGTCCCCCCAAGTTCCTGGGAGAAGAAACCAGAAAGTAACAGACCAAAATGTGAGTAAATGGTTGGAAATTAAAGGCAGTATGGTTAGACCCTAAATTGAAAGAATTGTAAAGCAAAAGATCATTCAAAAAAGAATTACATATTAAGAAAGCTCTTTGGGGTTCAGGTGTCTTTGGAGGACAGAAGAGGACTAGCCACAGAAGTACCAAAGAAGTTTTGTTTCTTTTTTTTTGTTTCTTTTTTTTTTTTTTTTTGGTGGTACGCGGGCCTCTCATGGCTCAAGGGCCCAGCTGCTCCGCGGCATGTGGGATCTTCCCGGACCGGGGCACGAACCCGTGTCCCCTGCATCGGCAGGTGGACTCTCAACCACTGCGCCACCAGGGAAGCCCGTTTCTTTTTTTTTTAACATTTATTTTATTGAAGTATAGTTGATTTACAGTGTTGTGTTAATTTCTGCTATACAGCAGAGTGGTTCAGTTGTACACATATATACATTCTATTTCATATTCTTTTCCATTGTGGTTTATCCCAGGATATTGAATATCGTTTCCTGTGCTATACAGTAAGACCTTGTTGCTTATTCATCCTCTATATAACAGTTTGCATCTGCTAATCCCAAACTCCCAAGAGTTTTGCTTCTTAATATGATCCTGTGGCACATATTATGAAATCCAGTGTATTTTAGGACGTGAGTTACAAGATATTATGACTGTTAAATTATCACCAGTATTTAAAAGTTAGACCAAGATTTATTTAAAATGAAACATATAAATTTTTTGGTAAAATTAAAATTTTCCTTTTCATTTAAAGAAATACTTTTCTTAGTCCTATGATAATTTAAGATTAGAACGATTTTACTGGTTATGCCAAGACAGAGCCTTATTTATTGATTTAAAAATATTTGAGCATTGCAAATTGAATATGTTACAGAAGGTAAGCATTATCAATACAGTAATCCTGTATTATTTACCATACGCTAGATCCAGAGATACTAATTGTTACTGACCAGGGTTCTTGGCCTCCTTAATCAATAGAAATTGACTAGAAACCAAACAAGAAATTCAGGCAAGGCTTTATTGGGGCCCCTGCAGCAGCAGGAGGAACAAGCAACAGGTTCCCTTGCTTGTTCTTGTTCCCTGAGGCAGGACGAGCTTGTTCCTTATATGGGGAGAGGGTAGGGGTGTGTCCAGGACTCAGGCTGAGGGGTGGCTTAGGTGATGTTGAGTGCAGGGGGCACATGCCCGTATCCTGCTTTTTGCTCTGGGCTCTTCAAAAGTGGCAGTTGGGTTTTTTGGGCTCTTTGTATCTTTTGTCCAGAATTTGCCCCAACTGCAAAATGCACACAGTTATTTTTAGTCGCATATAGTTTCTTTGTATTTTGTTGCTGGAGGAGAGGTGTGTCCAGGTGCAAGCACTGCAGCACTGCAGCAAAGCCTGTCTCATTCAGATGATGAGGTATATTGTTCTATACTTGGGAGACTGCTTGTAAAACAGACTATAATCTGGGGTGATGAGTCTATCACAATACAAATAAGAATAGGGATGTAGAGGAGGGTGTGTTGTGGTAGGATTAAGAAGGTCTTAGAGAATAAAGGAAATTATCACTGATGGGCTTTGCAAGAGGAATGCCAGTTACCAGGCAGAGACTGAAGTGGGGCCATTCCTGGGGGAGGGAGCAGTGTGCAGTGGCCTGAAAATGGGCATTTGCTTTGTTTGGCAGGGCTGGAAGCAATTGCAAATCACTGGTTTCGCCTCTATCATCGTGTTAGTGTAAATACCAGCCATTATACTTTGAAATTCTCTTGAATAATGTTCCATTGCCAATGAAGACATTGAAAATCAAATTAAAAAGAAACAAACCAACAAACCTGAAGCTTTATTTTTACCAGCTTGTCTTCTAGGATATTCAGTTATTTTTCTGTTGGAGATTAATTTCCCCTTGAAATGATTAAGGAAATCCTCACCATGCAGGTCTGTTATTGACAAATATCAGCCACATTGCTAACTTGACTATTTAATTGAATATTTTTATTTAGAAAAATGAGTTCCATCTTTGATCAGTCTAAAGCCAACCTAAAGAAAGGCAATTATCAATTTCTTTCCATTTTTTAAGATAAATTTATTTATTTAATTAATTTATTTTTGGCTGTGTTGGGTCTTCGTTGTTGCGCACAGGCTTTCTCTAGTTGTGGTGCGCGGGGGCTACTCTTCATTGCGGTGTGCAGGCTTCTCATTGCAGTGGCTTCTCTTGTTGCGGAGCACAGGCTCTAGGCATGCGGGCTTCAGTAGTTGTGGCTCGTGGGCTCTAGTCAGCTTATGCAAAAGACTAGTCATGCGATACTAATTTCCTTTTTACCATATTGATGACTCAGTGTTAGAAATATGCACACTTTAGGTCATCGGGTTCCATACTGATTTATTATGTATACACCATGGCCCTGGTAAAACTGTGTAATATTTAACTAGGGTACAATTATAAAAGTTACAAGTAAAGTTCAACTGCCTTAATTCATGTATAAGTACACACAGATGTTTCTTCTGGCTAAGAGTTCCATGCTTTAAATCATAAAATTTATCAATTTCCTCATATGAAAATCCTAATGATCATAAAAAGAGAAATGGCTTGGAAATTTGTCATATGAAAAGTATGACAAACTATTCGAAGAGATTGATTTTAGAAACAATTTGAATAGAGTGTTTTAGGCATTTAGCATGTATTATCTCTCCTTCAGCTGTTGAATCATCCTGTTCTTTTTTTATGGCTGCTGTTTTTGAATAAGAGTCAGTACAGTTTATAGAGGTTTTTGAGCCCTTTTTTGGGGGGCAAGTGCCAACATTAGATTGTGTTTCTTAAGAAAAAAAATTGTATGGTGGAGAATCTCTGAAACTAAATTTGAAAGGCACTTTGAAACTAAGTTTGACTGGGATTTGCTTTCTGTTTGTGCTCGTGTTTGCTGAATCACCAGTGGTTCCAAAGGTTAATTCAAACTTTGGTAGTGTAACCGCATTTCAGAAAACTGAAAGTAAAGCAAGGATCAGAATTTTTTCGTGCAATAAAGTTAAGGGTTTGCCTTGAAAGCTCATCAGCGTGTCATTTGACAGTGAGCAGTGATGTTTGTCTAAGATGATTGGTGGCCAGAAGTAAGCCACGGGGTGTCTAATGAGACCCAGGGACCGGCTGGGCAGGATGCCACGGCATTTCTTGCGGGTGCCTTTCTCATAAGCAAAATGGCCTCATGCTGAAAAGGATGGTCATGAAGTCTGAGGAATTAGACTGCATGGAGATCTGAGTAAGCCCTGGCTTTTGAAATGAGTGACACTGAGCAACTGTGATTTCCTGCAAATCACATGGGGAATGTCTGTGGATGTGTCCGAGCGGAGAAAGAAGAACAATATTTAGATCCTGCCAAAACTCCTCTGAGCCTTGAAAAATATTCTGCTGGAAGAAGAAAATACTTTAGAAGAGAACCGACCAAGAAAACTGTAGGTGACACAAAGTCAGGAGAGCCAAACCATGAAAATGAAGGGAAGAGGAGTAGCATCCTGGTCTCCAGGGAGCAGGCAGCCCCCTGGTCCAAGGGGCTGGTGCAGGAGGGATGTACCAGCCCCAGCCTCACTCTGCAAGCGGGTGTCCAGCATGAGACGGTGAGCAGTCGGTGTCATCCTGGGAGCCCTTCTCCTCCTCAACACCAGAAAACAGAAGTCAAAGTTAGTGAACTAGAGGAAAGGATTTCAGAAAAAGACAGCACTCCCTACTGTGCAAAGAGGAAGGACCATTTCGATGATGTCAACCCAAGAGAAATAACATTCCAGAGAAGAACTGATAGTTTTTCTTTCCAAAAGGCAGCCAGCTTAAATTCCATTCACTGTGGTACAGAGAGAGTGCTTGAAAAAAGTGGGTTTTCTGAAGACCCATCAAAAAATGACTGCGGTGTTCAAGAAAAGCAAAACATGGAGAGATCTTGCCCTCATGCAACACATCATTTCCAGTTTGAAAAAAAGAGATGTGCTTCCCTCTGTGATAACGTGTTCTTTCCTTCCAAGGACACAAGTGGAAAGGAGGTAAGTGCAGCACAGAGCCTGAGTTTAACGTGCAAATAAGGACACCAGGTGCTCACACCTGGCTGAGGTTCTGTAATTTGTCCTTTGTAAACATTCTTTTCATATTCATTTATGTGAAAGCTGTAGAGTTCTTGGTGCATTTCATTTGTAGCCTTAGGTTTGATTACTATGATTTTATTTTTGGTGGTACATTCTTTAATCCCACCTTTATTTCAAACCCTATACATTTTTGTTACTGTTGGAAGACTCAGTGAACCACTGCTCTAAGATAACGCACGTCTTTTGAATTTCTGTAGTTCATGTGTCTTGACTTTTCCGATGGAATAGCCTTTGGAAACAAAAGTTAAATCAAAAAGCAGTTATGACAAGACAGATGTAGGGAGGAGATGCTACAATGATCAGTCAGCCCTGACCTGCTGATCTGTAAGTTTGATTGCTGATCCAAAACCCCAATTCTAGTTGTCTGTCCGTTTCCATACACAGGGACACTGACATAATTGCTTTCAGTTCCGTGTGTGTATCTGTGTATGCTTCTGTGTGTGTGTGTGTGTGTGTGTGTGTGTGTGTGTGTGTGTGCGCGTGCTTTGGGGGTGACAGGCACAGATGAAACTTCCCAAATCTATTCTGTCTCTTTGTTACGTGAGTTACTCCCCGGCCAAGTCTAAAATCAGAACTCACTTGGGCAACGGGTCATAGGAATCTGAATATGACTCAGGCTGCCAGGAAGTTGTGATCTTTATTCCTAACATGGATATTTAGCTTTAGACAAGTTGCTTCTCTGGGGTTTTTACTTGTCTTTAAAACGTAAGTGAATATTGATTTACTTGCCTGAGAAGTGCATCACCCAAGCAACGTCCTGTACGTGATACCACTTGGCAGCTGATGGCTTTTTCATTTAAGCTGTTCCTAACTTTGCCTTTTAGGAAAAAATCTGGACGTTAAGTGGTATATGGAACATGAAACATTCATGGCAAGATCGTTGTATTGCTGGGCAGAGATCTTTGACCCAGTGGTCAGATGAGGTTTTAGTAGGGTCTAGGTGTGCAGTCATCATTGGCCTTGGCCGCTTGTCCTCCTGAAGCTGGTTCCCCTGTTTGTATCCACCAACGCGGCTTGCCAATGTTATGTCGTGCATTCTATTTACATTTTACAGTGGTTACATTTAAAAAGAAAGCATCCGGTCTAGGCCTTGTCTATGTAGGCCTGGCATGAAGGTCAGTGAAAAAGAAAGCCGCTTGGCTGCTGTGTGTTTATGAATGTAACCACTTGCTTTGCTCACATATGTTTTCCATCTGTTTTTTGCATAATTTGGCTTCAAGTAAGCCTCACATGTTTTCATTAGTGGAAACTCATAAAATCTGTTTCCTAGTGGTGCATAAGCCTTTTTTCCCACTTGAATTATACTCATGCCAAGGATTTTACCCCTTCTTTCTACTTTGTGTAGCTAATGATTTTTGAAACTTCAATAGAAAATACATGTGAAAATAGGTCATAAACCTGTCAGTCAGATTTGTTAAATAATTGTGATATGGAGGTACTTAAAGCCTCTTATCTTCTAGGGAAATGCTGAATGAGATAATCCTTATTTTTTTTCACTTTTTAAAATTTTTTTATTTTATATTGGAGTATGGTTGATTTACAATGTTGTATTAGTTTCAGGTGTACAGCAAAGTGATTCAGTTATATATTTATATATATCCATTGTTTTTCAGATTCTTTTCCCATTTAAGTTTATTATAGAATATTGAGTAGAGTTCCCTGTGCTATACCGTAGGTCCTTGTCGATTATCTATTTTATATATAGTAGTGTGTATATGTTAATCCACAACTCCTAATTTATCCATTCCCCCCACTTTCCCCTTTGGCAACCATAAATTTGTTTTCTAAGTTTGTGAGTCGGTTTCTGTTTTGTAAATAAGTTCATTTGTATCAATTTTTTTAGATTCCACATGTAAGTGGTATCATATATTTGTCTTTCTCTCTCTGACTTACTTCAGTTAGTATGATAATCTCTAGGTCCATCCATGTTGCTGCACATGGCATTATTTCATTCCTTTTAATGGCTGAATAATATTCCATTGTATATATGTACCATATCTTCTTTATCCATTCCTCTGTTGATGGACATTTAGGTTGTTTCCATATCTTGGCTATTGTAAATAGTGCTGCTATGAACATTGGGTTGCATGTATCTTTTTGAATTATGGTTTTCTCCAGATATATGCCCAGGAGTGGGATTGCTGGATCATATGGTAGCTCTGTTTTTAGTTTTTTGAGGAACCTCCATTTCTGTTCTCCTTAGTGGCTGCACCAACTTACATTCCTACCAATAGTGTAGGAGGGTTCGCTTTTCTCCACACCTCCTCCAGCATTTATTGTTTGTAGACTTTTTGATGAGGGATAGTCTTTATTTTATCTGAGGCGTTTGATATCTTAACTTCCCCGTGGTCCAGATAAAGACTGGTGGCAGAGTCAGACCAACAGCTTGGCTGCTCGTAAATGCACTCTTCCCGGTACTTTGGAGGTGGACTCTGCCTAATTATCTTTGGTTAGAACTGTGCATGGCCCTCTTTATCTTGCATTGGATTCTCCATTTTTCATTGCAGAATTGGATGCAAATGAGAACTCTCAGCCCCTTCACTAGTATTCCATCCCAGAAATGGCCTGTTAGCCAGCATTCCTTTGCAAGACATTGTCCCTTCAAAATCTTTTCCATATCTTCTCTATTTGAGTCATTTTTACTCATTCATTTGTGTGTGCACGGTTGGGCTCAGTGACGTTTGGGTTAATCTCCAAAGTAGAATATTGCACAATTCTTTGAACTTATCTTAAGCTTAGACTTAGTTTAAGCCTCTGACTTGAACTTCCCAGGTCCTGTGATATTTGTCATTCTTAGTCTAGGTGACCAGCCCACCTCCTCTTTAATCCTTGCCATCGTAAGCCAACCTCGGGTGGCCCTCCAGGCCCTGGGGTTCTGTGGAGCAGACTCAGCCGCCCCTTCTTGGGCATCTACTGAATGTAAATCTCATAACCTGTGAAAACTTCACTAGGGTAAAGAGGTGTAAGTAAACAAAGGAAGCATCTTAGATTTGCATATTGCTTTGGAAGTGGAAAAACACTTTCAGACACGTTGTGTCTTTTGATCATTCTTAACAAGTGTATTAAATAGGTGAAATAGACAGTTCCTCTTTGGAAGGAAGAAATGGAAACTCAGGTTAAATAAGGTCCTTAAGGGAACACAGCAGATGAGAGTAGCTGAGTTTAAATGATGACACAGCATCCTACTTTGATGAGCTGTCAGAGTTCTGAAGGAGATGCTGTGAACTTGGAACAGGGGTTGATGTTTATAAGAGCTGATGTTCATCTGGGGAGGATGAGTGTTGCCAACAGAGGTGGCAGAGGCAGAGCACGTTTGGGGACAGGGAGTGATGAGCTCAGGGTCTGCACCTTGTGCAGGGCCCCTTCTTTGTCTGACTCACATGCTTCCCGGACTTGTGACGGGGAGTCCTGCCTTTCCCCTCGAGCTGCGCCCACAAAGCATTCTTCTTCTTGAGTTTCACAAATCCCACCTCTTCCCAGTCTTGTGATGTTGCTCTCAGCCAAGATTGTTGTTTTCTCTATTTATAGGTCATTGGTTCTCTAACAGACCACATGTAAGTGTCACCTAAGGAGCTTTTAAAAATATAGGTGCCTGGGGACTTACCAATGGTAAAGAATCCACCTTCCAGTGCAGGGAATGAGGGTTCAATCCTGGTTGGGGAACTAAGAACCCACATGCTTGGTGTCACCTAAGCCCGTGTGCCACAACTACTGAGCTTGCGTGCCTCAACTAGAGAGCTCACCTGCAGCAAACTAGAGAGCCCACTTGCTCTGGAGCCCACGCACCACAACTAGAGAGAGAAAACTCGCATGCCACAACTAGAGAGAAGCCTGTGCACCACAACTAGAGAGAAGCCCGTGCACCACAACTGGAGAGAAAACCTGCATGTCACAACTAGAGAGAAGCCCGTGCACCACAACTAGAGAAGCCTGTGTGCTGCAACAAAAGATCCTGCGTGCTGCAACTAAGACCCGATGCAGCCAAAAAATAAAAAACGAAAAAAAAGATAAAGAAAATAAATAAATAAAATAAATATTAAAAGAAAAATATAGGTGCCCGGATGTCAACTCTAGTGATTCTAATATAATGGATCACCGCGGGCCAATGATTCTGATGGTCAAGACTGTGGCTAGGGTGCTCGTTACTCTTCATATTCTCAAGTGGACCCCAGGGTCCCTGTGGTGCTAGAATCATCTCCAGATGAAGCTTTACCCTGGATTTAACTGTATCAGAATATCTTATGACGGAATGTGAGAGCACTGCATATGTTTCAGGCGCCCTCTCACATGTTTCTTGAAAACATGCTAAGTTCTGAGAACCAGCTTCACCCTTCATTTTCTCCTCATCATGGGTTTTCTGACAAGCAGCGTGGATCACGGGCCTGGAGGCAGGAGGTGTGAGTTCTCGCCAAGCTTTGCCACCAGAGAGCTGTGTGCCTTGGACGCCTTCTTCATTTCTCCGGGTCTCGGCTTCATTTTCCAGAAAAGGAGGATGTGGGACTGGATGACGACACGACTGTTATTAGGCATGGTATTTGTGGAGTCCTACTGCATGCCAGACACCCCCCACTGTGCTGTTTAACCATCATGAAATGGTTCTGTTGTTTGCTGCATTTACAGAGGAGGACATAGAGCCTCAGGAGACGTAGTGACTTGCTCAAGTCACTCAGCCAGGACGTGGAAGGGCTTGGATCTCACCCACAATTATCTCCAAGCTGAACTTTGAACTGATGTCATTTCCCTACCTTTCCCCACATACAGCTCTTTCACTTTTAAATTCCTACAAATCCATGCATTTCATTGCATACCTTTCTGTTGAGTGTTTTCACCCCTTCCTCCATCCGTCACTTCTTTGATTCCTCTACCAAACATTTATTAGGCACCTGTTATATACTGAACCAACACTAGGCACTTATATCCCATTGTTTGTTCATTATAAATGATGGGGACCGTGGCTATAAACTTAGTCACCTGAAAGGCTTTGGGGATGAGGATGCTTAATATAGTTGTTCCCCCTTTACCTGCAGGGGATACATTCCAAGGCTCCCAGTGGAGGCCTGAAACTGGATAGTACTGAACCCTCTGTGTATGTACTGTGCTTTTTCCTGTACTTACATACCTATGATAAAGTTTATACATTAGGTACATTAGGAGACTATCCAAGTTGCCAGCATCACTGCTTTTGCACTTTGTTATTAAGTTATTAAGTAAAATAAGGGTTCCTTGAACACAAGCAGTGGGATACCGCAACAGTCAGTCTGATAACCAAGACATATACGAAGTGACTAGTGAGATGATTCCTGTTGGGGGTGGGGCAGACCGGTATGGTGCAAGATCTCATCCTGCTCCCCAGAATGTCGTGCCATTTAAAACTTAAGAATTGCTTATTCTGGGAATTTTCCATTGAATATTTTTGGACCGTGTTTGACTTTGGTTATTGAAACCACGGAAAGCAAAACTGTGGATAAGGGGGACTGTTGTCATTTTAACGTCCCACCCTGTCATATAGCTGTGTTAACTACTGAACACTAAACTCTTTTCATGTTCCTTTTCATCCTTTGGTGAACTGCAGTAAACAGGGCACTGACATACAGGAGAGAAGCCAAGGAGGGAAGGGTGGCGAAGGGTGTGGATAGTGTACAAATTACATTATCAGCATCTGAGTAATGATGGGTTAGATATTTTCATTCATTGACTTTCTAAATTATAAAAACAAAATAATTGAGAGGTATCGCAAAATGTTAGAATAATACATTAATATTCAACCTCACTGAAATGTAATATTTATTCAGTATTTTTTTCTTTAACCAAGTCTTCTGTGAATCTTAAGCTATAGAAGCGTGCTTAGAATTCAAGGACTAGGGTGAAATCTAAATATTTCTACTTTTCCACGGTAGCTTTGCTCTATAGATCTTGAAAGCAAAGGTCATTTGGTTTATAGTTGACTAACATTTCTTTCTGAACCATTTCATCTTTTTTAATGAAAATGGGTTTATAGATTTTTAAATTTCTAGTCTTCATTTGGATTTCATGACCCAGTTTGTGAAAGTTTAGTTATAAAATCATTGCACAGAATTGTATCTCTATCAGCAATAGAATGCCTCTATCTTTTCAGTTAAATGAAGGACATGCCAAGTTTAAAATCCTTTACTATACAAGAAATATAGTCATATCTGTGTTAGTTTTCCCCCATAATTTGAATAAGAAATAAATGAGCATTTGCTAAAGGTAGCCATCAACGTAGAGCATTAGCACTTGAACTTTATCAACTTTTTACTTTTATCCTCAATTTAACTCTTCCTTTTAGGAAGGCAGTTTTTAACCAGATAGCATTTTCAAAATATGTGTGCTGTCTTTACAGTTAAGAATATTTTGTGGAGCCTTTTCACACATTTTTGAAACTTGGAAGCAGACTCTAAAAATGTGTTGATTACATTGGTTTCTGCCAAAATAGTTGAAACATTGTTAAAGAGATTATCTTTGGAAGCAAACATCTTGGCTTGGAAATATTTGAGTGTTTTGACACATTCAATGTGGAATTTGCTTTTGCCTGAATACAGTGTCAAGCAATGTGAGCAAAAAAATGTAGGGAATAATCCTCAGTCTGGTGTAGTCACTTCCACTCATGTGGGGCAGGCAGCATTCTGAACCATGTGTGCGTGTCGGCATCTTGATGAGAGGAAACCAAGGCCCAGTAAGCGGTGGGGTCGGGGATGGAACATGGGTCACCACCCTCCACAGCTCTGCACCAACCTTGCTCCCAATGATAAACTTTCACTCTTGAAATATGTTAAAAGAGGTGGAAGCATCTTGAGATCACCTTTTCCAACCTGCTGCTTTCATCCTTGTTAATACCTGAACTCTCTCAATTAGAGTATAAACTGTCGTTTATTTTAACAAAACTATATGAAGGAATTGAAATTCCCTGGATGATACTCGTGACTAGCCAGTAGGGATTTGGGTTCTGCAGGGAGAACATTTGACAACTACCATTCCCATATCCACTGTGTATCCCTTAAATCAGTTTTTCCTTCTGTAAAATGAGCTGGTTCATTGATAGATAAAACTCTTCCTGAAATGCTGTAGGGCGTCGCTACAGATTGGGTGTAGCAGAGGAAAGGGGACTTAGGAGCTCTTGAGTCAGAGGACTTAAAATTTTCTTTTTAAGTTTTATTTTTTTAATTGAAATATGGTTGATTTACAATGTTGTGTTAATTTCTGCTGTACAGCAAAGTGATTCAGTTATACATACATTCTTTTTTATATTCTTTTCCATTATGGTTTATCACAGGATATTGAATATAGTTCTCTGTGCTACACAGTAGGACCTTGTTGTTTATGCATTCTATACATAAAAGCTTACATCTGCTAATCCCAACCTCCCACTTCATCCCTCCCCCAACCCCCTCCCCCTTGGCAACCACCAGTCTGTTCTGCATGTCCATGAGTCTGTTTCTGTTTTGTAGATAGGTTCATTTGTGTCCTATTTCAGATTCCACATATAAGTGATAACATATGTTATTTGTCTTTCTCCTTCTGACTTACTTCACTTAGTATGGTAATCTCTAGTTGCATCCATGTTGCCGCAAATGGCATTATTTTGTTCTTTTTCATGGCTGAGTAGTATTCCATTGTGTATATGTACCACATCTTTTTTATTCATTCATTTGTTGATGGACATTTAGGTTGTTCCCATGTCTTGGCTACTGTGAACAGTGCTGCTGTGAACATAGAGGTACATATATCTTTTTGAATTATAATTTTGTCTGGATATATGCCCAGGTGTGGGATTGCTGGATCATATGGTAATTCTATTGTAGTTTTCTGAGGAACCTCCATACTCTTTTCCACAGTGGCTGCAACAACTTACATTCCCACCAACAGTGTAGAAGGGTTCCCTTTTCTCCACACCCTCTCCAGCATTTGTTATTTGTAGACTTTATTTATTTATTTTTGGCTGCGTTGGGTCTTCGTTGCTGCACACAGACTTTCTCTAGTTGCGGCGCGTGGGCTTTTCATTGCGGTGGCTTCTCTTGTTGCGGAGCACTGGCTCTAGGCTCGTGGGCTTCAGTAGTTGTGGCTCACGGGCTCTCGAGCACAGGCTCAATAGTTGTGGCACATGGGCTAAGTTGCTCCGCGACTTGTGGGATCTTCCCAGACCAGGGCTCGAACCCGTGTCCCCTGCATTGGCTGGCAGATTCTTAACCATTGTGCCACCAGGGAAGTCCCTGTAGACTTTTTAATGATGGTCATTCTGACTGGTGTGAGGTGGTGCCTCATTGTAGTTTTGATTTGCATTTCTCTAATAATTAACGATGTTGAGCATCTTTTCATGTGCCTATTGGTCATCTGTATGTCTTCTTTGGAGAAACCAGAAGACTTACATTTAATGCAGGTCATACTTCCCATGTCTGTGAACTAGGATGGTTTCTTGTTCTGAGGATTCAATGAAGTAGTATGTGGGAGAAAGACAGGAGGTTGTAGGCGCTTTATAACTTCTGTCTCACCACTGTCTTCTGCTCCTGTTAAAAAGGGGACACATGTTGTGACCATCTGTTGTGAAGAGCACTTCTTTCTTTCCTTGGACATAAGGTATCCTTCTGCACCAGCAGAGCTGCCTCTCATCCCCCAGGTCCATTCTTCTTTTGACTGTTTCTTCAGCAGATGTTTAGTGAATACCTATAACGTGTCAGAGAGTGTGTTCTCTAATTCCACCATTAGCTTAAAATTCTGTCAACCTCTTGGTTGACAGAAATAACCCCTGGGAGGGACCGAGTCGTAAAACTAATATGTTTATTTGCAGCTCAGTCCAGATGCATCCAGAGGGCCTATTGCAGCAGCTCTGGGAGAAGAGGAAGGACGTGAATCTAGGGACAGCTCTGCTGCTCTGTGGCGAGGCTGGCAGTCAAGGGCGTGTGTCTAGTCTAGTGAGGGAACCTCTGTGAACCCTGACGTTTGGTTCCTGTGAGAGATCCAGGGGTGGGTCCTCCTCTGAAAATGAGAAGTGTTCTCTGTAGCAGCTGCTTTGCCAGTGTAGAGGCTAGGAAGCTCCAGGGGAAGGGTCTTGACCTTAGGGTTGAGGGGAGCTGGGGGCTACCCCTAACCCTAACCCAACCCGGGTGCAGACATCTCTCCAGCATTGAAGAGTGAGCACCCACTGGGCCTCCTGAGGAAAGATCAGTCTGAGTTGTACGGGTAGATTTCTTTTCTAAATATGAAGGAGAGATTTCACTCTCCTCTTGCAAATTCTGAGTTGGAATTTAGGAGACATAGGTCCATCCCCTCGGCCCCTTCCTGTTCGAGTGCTGAGACCCTGGGCCAGTCCCCTCACCTCCTTTGGCCTCAGCTTGTTCACCAGTGAAACCAGGGAGTTGCCAGAGGGCTTTGTGACCTTCCAGTTTGAGTTCCCCGGATTCCTTAATCCTTTACTATTTTTATAGCCTCTCTAAGTTAAATTTCTCAGTTCTCTTAACCTCAGAGACATTGCCTTTCTGGTGTCACATGTCGATTATTTAAATAGTAAATTTGATTAACTTTTTAACCTTTTCAATAAATTATAGTTATTTAAAAAATTTTTTTAAGTTGCATATTTGCCTAGTATAGAATAAAATAAATAAAAATGTGAATAGTCTCCTAGGGAGTATGTGCGTCAGCTTTGGAAGTTGGCTGTTGGTGTGCCCTCCCCTCCCTGCATGCCAGAAGCATGACAACATCCATAAAAATCAGGTGTGGCTGTTGCCCAGTCATCTAGTGCCATTGACTTTACTCAGAGGACTTCCAGGCTTGCAGCCTCAGCTGACCAGAATCAGGAGGCTGTGGCGATTCCCGCAGCAGGTAGCGGGCCAGTCCGCTGTCAGCTGGGAGTGAACTCTCAGATGGGGGGTGATGGCTTGTTTTCTTCCATTGAAAAGGCATTTCAAGGCTATGTCCTGGGTCAAGTTTATGAAACTGTTTTACAGAAATGACTTCGATGACACTTAGGTAATGTGGGGCTCTCACTTTTTTTTTTTTTTTTTTGCGATCCTCAAACGTTTTATTGACAGCAAAACTTCCGGCAGTTGAATGTGAGCCACGTGAGGGTGGTGGGCGGGGGCTTGCGAGGCAGGGAGGGAGATGGGCAGAGGGCTCCTGGCAGGGATGCCCCTCCTCCCTTGGGACACTGTGAGGGGCATGGCGGTGGCTGTCACGGGCTGGGGGGGGCATAAATAACACTGTGTGCAGGACTGGGGCAGCAGGAGGGGGAGCGTGGGGCAGCCACCTCAGAAAGGCCCACCCAGGCCACAGAGACACCCAGGGACGTGGGGCCACGAGACACAGACATGGGGACACGGGGGGCCAGGAGTACGCAAAAGGGGGTGATGGGCGGCTGGAGACACAGAGGCGGACACACCCAGAGAAATGGGGATTGGTCAGGGCTCTGGAGAGTAATCTCTGGGGCTGGGCTCACCGCCCGGGCACTTCTGGGCAGTGGTCGGGGTGTTTGGTGATGATTGCAAAGTGAGCTTAATTGGCAGCCATTTACTTTCTAAGATGACAAGGTTTACATGAGAGACTAAAACCCATTCATACCAAATGAAAACGTGACACGTTTTTCTGATCTTTCCTCCTCGCCTCCCCCACCCTCCTCCCTCCTCCCTCCTCCCTCCCTCCTCCCTCCTCCCTCCCTCCTCCCTCCTCCCTCCCTCCTCCCTCCCTCCTCCCTCCTCCCTCCCTCCTCCCTGCTCCCTCCTCCCTCCTCCTCCTTCCCTCCTCCCTCCCTCCTCCCTCCCTCCTCCCTCCTTCCCTCCCTCCCTTCCTTCCTCGCCCTTCCCTCCCTCCCTTCCTTCCTCCCCCTTCCCTCCCCCCTCCTCTCCTTTCCTCCCCCTTCCCTCCCTCCTTCCCTCTTTCCTCCTTTCCCTCCTTCCCTCCCTCCCTCCCTTCCTTCCTCCCCCTTCCCTCTCTGTCTCCCACCCCTTACTCAGCAGATGGTAAGTGAGCACCTAGTCTGACCACGTTGGGCAGGGTATGGGGAGGATGTTCCAAGGGGAGAAGTAGCCTGAACAGAGGACCCGAGGAGAGAGGGAGTGTTTAGTCCACATGGTCTGACGTTCGTATGGTTTGATCGTGGAATAGAAGGAGAATGGCTTGGGTCTGGGCAGACCAGCCAAGACTGACCTGGATTAATGTGCCTGCGGAGTGAGAGCAGGGCAGACGTGGTCCAGTGCAGCTGGTTAGGAGGCTGTTACTCGTCCCGACACTGAGGCTTAGTTCCAGAGGAAGGGGAAGCTCTCCTGAGCCCGGTATTGTTGGTATTGACACTGGAGACTAGAGGCGATGGTCCTGAGTAAAGATAATAGTTGCTTCAGCTCATCGTTGGCCATGGGGAAACAGAAGAAATGGGGCTATAAGACCCTCTTCTCCCTTGAAGACAGTCTTGGGGCAGCTCATGCATCCCTGGAATCAGGTACTTCGGTCTCCCCAGGTTCGTGGGGAATTCGCAGATGAGCAGGTTTGGCAGAACTGCTGCCTCGGCAAGGTCAGGATGGGGAACTGGAGGAGAGACCGATGACCCTGTGCCGTCTCTCAGTGCCTCATCCCCTCCTGTGCCCACCACTTCCTCTGTGACGTTCCACCAACCGTCTAATTTCCTTCTTTCCTGAGAAAACAGAATCATGAGCAAGAACTCCCTCCCTTTTTATCTGGTCACCTCTCCTTACTTTTCGTGGAGTGTTTGGGGTGGAAGCCAAGTCTGGACGGGTTGAGGAGTAAAGATAATAAAGATTATAAAACACAGAATGGTTTTTTTTTCCAGTTGCTTTACTGAGAAGAGAGTTGGTGCTAAGTACAGAGGAAACTGGGTTTATGAGGGTTATTTGTTTTTATTTATTTTAGGATGGAAGAGCCTTGGGCATCTTATATACTCAGAGCAAAAGACCCAGGTGAGGGGAGGGTCACTGATAGTGAGACCCCCACCCCAGGAGGTGGAGGATTCACAGGAGGGAAGCAGGTCAGGAGGAAGCAAAGGTCAAGGGTGACAAGGTGGGACAGTGAGGGGGCTCTTATGTGTGTCACTGTTTTCTCTGTAAAGAAGATGAAAAAGTGATGCCAGATGTGGAAAGAAGAGGGGGTGGGGTACGAGTTTCAGGCATTTCGGGAAGAGTTGGCAGAGATGCTGTGAGGGATAGAAAAACCAGCTGTTTAGGACACTGCAAAGAAAAGGCAAGTTTCCTGGAGCCCCCGGCTGAGATCAGAGCTGGGATTCGTGGAGGCAGTAGTCCACGTGGTGGTATGGTTTCCTCTAGTTCAGGTGTATACTCAGGGCAGGGGTGGAGAAGACTCAGGGCAGGGTTGGAGAAGACATACCGCTGCCTGGATCAGGGTTGAGGTTTGGCTGGGTGGTTGCAAGGTGAGGACGGAGTGAGGGAGTTGAGGATGGTGGTTGAAGTGATGGATCATGTGGTGCAAACCGAATGGAGAAGGAGGTAAAGAGAGCAGAGGGCTCAGAGACGGGGCAGAATCAGGCCAGTGGAGGAATGTGAGATGTTGCTGAGCCTGGTGGTTGGTCCAGCTGGAGTTAAGGAATGAAAGTACTGGAAGAATGGACATTGCTATCAGAAGGTACAGACCTGAAGTGGACTAAGTTGGGTTCAAGGTGACAAGATCCAGGCTGTGGCCACAGGTGTGTGTGACCGGCTGACATGGAGGGAAGACAAAGCCCTGTGAGGATGGGGCCCTGGATGCAGACGGGGACAGCCAGCCCGGTGTCAGACCGCTGGGGAGTGTGGGTCATCTTGAGGACAGCAGGAAGGTGGTGGCACAAGAGTGACCTGCTGTGTGAAGGCAAGGTCTTTGTGCCCATGGATAATGGTTTGAAAACTACTGGTTTTCACTGGGAGCGTTCGAAACACATGCCCTGCCCGTGGGCCCGGTGGTGTCCAGGACTTGAGTTAACGCAGTGCAGTGGCGGGGCCTGGGTTTCAGTAAAAAGGCAGAAGCGGGGCAGGGTAATGATGCTGAGGCGGACTTGGTTTCCCGTGGAAGAGATACTTCCGGAAAGTTGGGAGTGGAGACAGTCTGGGTCTGGGAGATGAAGCAGAGATGAAACGTGGCCGGAGAGGCTCAGTGAGAGGAAGAACTTGCACTTGGGGGGCAGCAGCAGTGACCTGGATGAGAAGCATGAGGGCTTCCAGTTTCGAAAGGAACTTGGGTCTAAACGATCTTGTTTGTGTTAGATGCGAGCTGACAGATCGCTGGTGAGAGGCTTGAAGCAGCAAATACTGCTCATGAAGTTGTGGGAGAAGCTGACATTTGTAGAGTTTTCTATCTGCCAGGTCCTGTGCTGAGATAGTGCAGATTATCTTGTCTAAACTTTAGAACTGCTCCAGGAGGAAGATGTTATTATGGCATCATGTAAGTTTTAAAAATGAGGAGAATCTTTTCTTTGTTTTAATTGAAGGATAGTTAATTTACCATGTGGTGTTGGTTGTAGGTGTAAAGCAAAGTGATTCAAGTA
The DNA here is from genome assembly GCF_964374135.1 of Grampus griseus. Lineage (NCBI taxonomy): Eukaryota > Metazoa > Chordata > Mammalia > Artiodactyla > Delphinidae > Grampus > Grampus griseus. Next base: position 43,127,785 of record NC_139004.1, on the reverse strand, counting down.
TACATATATTTATATATATTCTTTTTTAGATTCTTTTCCATTACAGGTTATTACAAGATATTGAATAGAGTTCCCTGTGCTGTACAGTAGGTCCTTGTCGTTTATCTCTTTTATATATAGTCGTGTGTATCTGTTACTCCCAAACTCTTAATTTATCCCTCCCCCCCTTTCCCCTTTGGTAACCATGTTTGTTTTCTATGCCTGCGAGTTTCTTTCTGTTTTGTAAATAAGTTCCTTTGTATCATTTTTTTAGATTCCATAAATAAGCTATATCATATATTTATCTTTCCCTGTCTGATTTACTTCACTTAGTATGATAATCTCTAGGTCCATCCACGTTGAGTAGCTCTGGGTCTTATTCCTCTTAGTGGTTGCAGTTGGGATTTGAATGCAGGCATCAGGAATTGAAACCATCTCTGCTCTCTGTGTGCCTCCAGGATTCGAAGGGAGGAGCCTTGGTTACTTCCTAGAATCCCACGTGGCCTGCCCTTGATGGAAGAGTCAGGCTGTTTTGCTGAATGCACAGATTTTACATTAGGAGTCATGAGTGGCAACGGCAGACTTAACAACGTTTAGCGTTTGGTTTATTTTGCTTTTTAATTTTGTTTACACCGTATCATGAAAAGTTTGATAGACTCAGATAGGTAGTGGCTAGTGGTAACAGTATATCTAAAAATGCCTTGATTTCCCTGTGGGGTTACTACTCAGTTAATTGGAAATCCCAGGAGAAGCTGAAAGACTAAACGTGATAGTGGTCTTCGATATGTTAAAGTTTGGTTCAGAACATATTTGAAATACCCTTTAAAACTATAGCTTTTGAATCAGTGTATGCATGTGTAATGGTCTGATACAGTGTGTGTGAGAATAACGTGCTGAAATATGATTTGGGAACTTTCGGGAACTTATTTAATAAAATATATTATTTTCTCCTGGTTGATGTTTAGCCATATTCAGACCTCTAAACTCTTCTTCTTAATATCTTTCCCTGGATGTGCTGGGCAGCGCTGCAACTATTAAACTTAACCCTGTGGTTGAAATGTTTTGGCAGCCCTTGTTAATAGGTAGTTACCTTTGTGACTGGACTGGCGTGGAACGTTCTTGACCCGGCAGAAACCAGTCCCCGCCTCTGCCCAGCTATCGCCCCTTTCTTCATATAGCTATAAATATCACCCACGTAGCTCCTGTGTTCTTAGGGTTCCCAGAAGCAGCTGATTTTATATATATATATATATATATTTTAATTTTATTGAAGTATAGTTGATTAACAATGTTGTGTTCATTTCTGCTGTACAGCAAAGTGACTCAGTTATACATATATACATTTTTATATACTTTTCCATTATGGTTTATCATAGGATATTGGATATAGTTCCCTGTGCTATTTATTATACAGTAGGACCTTGTTGCTTATATCCATCATATATATTCTAATTTGCATCTGCTAATCCAAAACTCCCAATCCATCCTTCCCCCACTTTCTTCCCCCTTGGCAACCACAAGTCCAAAAGAAGCTGATTTTATAATCTGTAAAGGCTCTTGTGAAATTTTGCATAGAGGTTCAACTTTTCATTTACAGTTTCCTAGATTCGTTTCTCTGAACCTTGTTTTCAGAGATTTCAATTGGTCTGAGGCAACAAATTTGAAAACTTTTATCTTTTACTCTTTCCCTAAGAGAATTGGGAGAATAATAAAGCCAAGTATTTGCTTCTCCCTTTGTCAAAAAAAAAGAATAACCATAGCAATAAAATAGCCAACAAATTGAAAGTGTACTTACTGTGTGCCAGGCATTACTCTGTGTCCGTGTTGTTGAATTTGCACAACACAGTGTAATGACTGTTATCATCCTTGTTTTACAAGTGAGAGAACGATCTTAAAGCAGATAAGTAACTTGAACATGTAGGTGGTAGAGATGGGATTTGAACTCCTGGGATGTGCTGGAAAGGCTCGCCAGCATGATTTTAGGGCAGAATGTCAGTTGGAAGTTGGGCGATGTTTCTGCTCTTTTTTTTCCCCCATGTTTTAAAAAAAAAATTACCAAAGGGGAGAGGCGGGGGGAAGGATAAATTAGGAATTCGGGATTAATAGATACACACTACTATATATAAAAGAGATAACCAACAAGGACCTACCTTATAGCACAGGGAACTGTACTCACTATCTTATAATAATCTATAAGGGAAAAGAATCTGGAAAAGAATATATAAATATGTAACTGAATCACTTTGCTGTACACCTGAAACTAACACAGCCTTGTAAATCAACTATACTTCAATAAAATGAAAACAAAAACAAACAAAAAGAAATCCTTCCCATATATCCTATATAACATGTTCATGCACACAGTTCTTTCCTGTGCTGTGGAGATGAGCACAGATTCCTAGGAAAGATGACTAAATTGAGGTACACCTGCACTTTCAAATACTGGCCCTGTGTGGGGAGCCTTGCTCCGGCTGTGTCTGGGTGTGAGCTCCCTGGAACGGCTGTCTCACCCAGTACCGGATGGAGAGAGGCGTGTGGGCCTATATCCCTTCCACGGGGTGCTGGCAGAGCTGGTAGGCCTAGGGTGGGCTTAACTGCCACGTGTTCCTTCCCCACGTCCCTGGGTTGGCCTCTAGTCCTCTGGCTCCTGGAGCAGCGGTAGGAATAAAGGGCTTTCTGTTTGCACCAAGCAATGGCCAGTGTAAAAGGCTTTCTTTGTTTTATTTTATTTTTTTAAATGTTATTGAAGTATAGTTGATTGACAATGTCATGTTAATTTCTGCTGTAGATCAAAGTGACTCAGTTATTATACATATATATTATTTTTCATATTTTTTATTATGGTTTATCACAGGATATTGAATATAGTTCCCTGTGCTATATACAGTAGGACCTTGTTGTTTTTCCATTCTATGTGTAATAGTTTGCATCTGCTAATTCCAAACTCCCAGTCCATCCCTCCCCCACCGCCCCTCCCCTTGGTAACCACAAGTCTGTCCTCTGTGTCTTTGAGTCTGTTTCTGTTTTGTAGATAACTTCATTTGTGCCATATTTTAGACTCCACATATAAGTGATATCATTATGGTATTTGTCTTTCTCTGTCTGACTTAATTCGCTTAGTATGATAATCTCTAGGTCCATCCATATTGCTGCAAATGGCATTATTTCATTCTTTTTTTACAGCTGAGTAATATTCCACTGTGTGTGCACGCGTGCGTGCGTGCGTGTGTGTGCGTGTGTGTGTGTGTGTGTATATATGTGCCACATCTTCTTTATCCATTCACCTTTCTAGACTAAGGGCTATCTTTGGTCTGGGTTTTCTACTTTCAGTTGCCTGACTGCCTGTTTGGACCTTTGCCTTCTGTGTTGTTTTTACAGTGTCTTAGCCTCTCAGAGTTTAGACTGAAAAGAGTCTTGAACATTATCTGCTTCTGCCTCCTTCCTCCTCATAGATGAGAATGTTGACTCACAGATGTAAAATGACGTGTTCAAAGCTATGGGACTAGCGGCCAGGACTGGGGCCAGTGTCATGACTTCAGGGATTTTCTTCCTGATGCAGGATGACTTGCCCCCCCCTCCATTTTGCTTCCCATCTGACCCTGGCTGGCCGCCTGTCCTCTTGATCCCCTGGCTTTGCTCCTGCACTGGCTGAGGGAACAGTTTGCCGGTGTTACTCCCAGTTTGGAAATCACTGTGTGACCCCTGCCGAGGTCACTTGGTGCCTTAATGTCATCATCAGCAGGTTAAGTAGGACCCTTATCAAAGGGCGACTTGCAGATGTAAATCGTGTGAACTGGGGACCTGTTTTATTATCGTTTAATGGAAGAGACTTTAAAAAATTAATGAAAACAAAGTATAGGGAAAATTATTTGATAAAAGTTTCCCATTGAGTAAGCTGAATGAGGATTCATGAGAAAATTAGAGAGACCTCAAGCCAAAGTGTTATGTAATGTGGTTAATTGGAGAGGGTGCTGTTTTCCTTTTCTGTTCTTTACACAGAATACCTGTTGGATCAAGTTCTCTGCAGGCAGTAACGTAGATTAATTTATAGGTTCTGCTTTGATCCATTTGAACTTGGAAAAACATGTGCTTAAGTTGTTTGAACAGATCTAATTAGTAAAGTGGAACGGAGAATTTTCAACACTGGGACATTTTGGAATGAAAAATAAATGAGATGCTTGGGTTAAATCTGACTTTTCCATCTGTTAACCTCTTTGAAACTCAGTTTCGCTATATGTAAAATGGGGAAAATATACTCCTCTTACAAGTGAGAGTTAGGAGGATTAAGTGAAACAGCACTTGTAAAGTGCTTGGCACATAGTAGGTTCTTAATCTGTGTTAGTTTCCTTCCTTCCTAATGGTTTAATGTTTTCTGTTCCATTTAGATATCTGATATCCATGTTACTGGTGAGTCAGAAGACATGTCTGCAAAAGAGAGATTGTTACTGTGGACACAGCAGGCCACAGAGGGTTATGTGGGGATTCAGTGTGAAAATTTCACCACCTGCTGGAGAGATGGAAAACTATTTAATGCCATCATTCATAAATACAGGTATGGAATTTGTTGGGTTTTTTCCCCCTTTGACAAATCTGAGAAGTGTTTCTTTCATTTCCAAATTTTAAAATAACCTTTTATTATTAGACAAGCACTGAATGTGTATGGCAGAACATTAGAAATACAGACAAGTGAAAAAAAAATCACATTTCCACTACCCAGAGATCGTCACTCAGATACACAGAGCTATGGTGTGTCTTTGGATTTTGTCAGTGACTTAGTGGAGAGTAAGCTCTGATACGTAGAATCTGTAGGTGGAGGACCAAGATTGTGTATGTAGAGAACTGATGATTAGTGAGGTCAAGGTTCAGACTAAGCCTCACAAGTTTCCATATCATAGCGTCCTCATCTAGTTACTCTAGTAAGCAGCTGGGTTTAACGATGGCCAACTTCGGGGTGGTAATCAGTTTCCCGGTGAGAATTGTTAACCCCAAGATCTGAGTTAACACTGACGTAGCACCTACTAAGTGCCAGGTGCTGTCCTAAGCAGTTTACATATGTTCATTCACTCAGGCCACACAGCATCCCTAAGGGAATCTTGTCCTCCCTGAGTTACAGACAGAAACTGAGACCAGAGTAAATACTTGCTTCAGGTCACAAAACCATCGAGTGTCAGGCTTGGGATTCAAACCCAGGTACTTGCCTGTTGAGTCCACACTCCTATTGCCTTACAAAAAATGAAATTCCTGGAAATTCTTTACTGAAAATGATGTTTTGATCTCCGTTATTTTTCTTAGTTTTGCAAGGATTATGTCATGTCGTTGAAGAACTGAATATCTTCCCAAATAGAGTAACTCACTAAACTGACAAACTTATTGGATTGCAATAAAAACAATAGGCGGAATAGGTCATATTTTGATAACTTTCTGCATGTGAGGCATTCTGTTAAATGCTTTCCTTATGTTATCTCACTCATCTCCCAGAGTCCCATAAAGCAGGAGCTGCTGTCACCCACTTTTATAGATGGGGAACTTCAGGTTAGCCAGGGTCACACTGCTACCAGCTTGCAGAGCTAGATTCTCACCCAGTCTGTTTGCCTGGAACCCCATCTCTCCCTTTCTCTTTCTTCCTTTCCTTTCTCTCCCCTTTCTCCCCACTCTTTTTTATTTTGGAGACTTTGACATCTATAGAACTGAACTGAGTCTCCCATGGGTCCACACCCAAGAGTCCCCTTTAAGCGCTGTCATAGTCTGCTTCCTTTACAGGACAACATTTCAGTAGAGGTAGGTGTAGATTGCTGAGTTAAAAAGAAAATCCTGTGCTTGCCCAGAGTAAAGTGCCAGCTCTCCTTGAGGGACACGGTGCCAAGAGGGCTTCATGGTCACAGACAGTGTGATGATCACACTGTGTCCCATGTGACTTAGAACACAGGCCGTCAAGTCTCACCTGTTCTGTACCTGGGGTGGAAAGGTCTTCTTAGCCTTTGAATGACAGTATTTGGATTGTTACACCAAAGGATGTGTGTCACGATGCATTTTGAGGGTGTGCTCTGCTCTCTGAAGTTTTTTAGCTTAGAAGCAAAACATTTAGAAGCCAGCTATTCTTCTAAAATAATTGACTTTTAAAAACAACTGATCTCCAGGCATTGTCTCTTCAATAGTTAGGAAGGATTATGAGTACCAATTGGTATATACCTGCTGTGCGTTTTTATACTTAAATAAGTCACTGCTGTGTCACAGATCCTAAAATTTCCTGTTTAATGTTACAGAACTCACGTTGCTTTAGGAGAAGATTTGGATCTTGTGAAAGTGATTTGTTTTGAACTTTTATTTTGACAGAGTGATCATTTTAGAACATTGCTTAGCTTTAACTTTTTTTTTTTAATGGAAGTATAGTTGATTAACAACGTGTTAGTTTTAGGTGTACAGAAAAGTGATTCAGCTGCATATGTATCTATTCTTTTTCAGATTCTTTTCCCTTGTAGGTTATTATGAAATATTAGAGTTCTGTGTACTGTCTATTTTGTATATAGTAGTATGTTTAGCTTTAACTTTGAACTTGGATTTCCTAGTGTGCTTTGTTTTCCCTTGTTGGAGTTCATGGTAAAAATACTGAATATCAGGTTTAAATACTTCGAAGATATCTTTGTTGCTGAAGTTTTGTTCAGTTACCCTATGCCTAGAATTACTGTGGTTTCTTTTACTAGAAGAAATCTTTCATCTGTAGAACTGTATTTTTGGTAAGTTCTTGGGCCTTTCTCTTTACTTAAAAAACAAATGAGTACTTTTTTTTCCTAGTATGTGTAAGAATTAAGCAGGTGGCATTGAGCTCCACATGGTTTTCTTTGGTGAGAGCCTTGATTTACTCTAGGAACAAAGGAGACAAAGTTATGAACAATTATGAAATCACTGTTAGCGGATTTTTGGCTATTGGGCAGTACTAATCACATTTAGAGAGTAGTGTTTTACTTAGCAGTTGTTTTTACTTGATAATTATTCTCTTAAATTTTGTAATGTATTTATTTGGATTCGCTCTGGAAATATACCCACTTCATTGGGCTTTTTGGATTTTTTCAGATAAAAAGTTTTATTATTTATATGAATTTTACTTGACTTCTGTAATAAAAATCATCTGAGGTGGCACATGGGTTTGGTTTCTACTCAGATGCCAAGTCTAACCATATAGGATACTTTGTTGAGAAGGCCCTTAAGAGGGAAGGAGGGCTTCACAGGAAACAACCTCGTGATTGAGGCAGTGGATGGAAAGAGGGTTATGGTACTCCGATGTGACAAGGTCACCTGCAGTAGATAGAATGCGAGAGATTTCTCTGGAGATGAGAAGGAAAATAGTGTTTATCATTTAAGAGTAAACCAGTATTATTTGTAATAACTGATTTAGTAAGGTTTTTGTGTACAATTGTCCCCTGGTATCTGCCGGGGGGGTTGGCTTTAGGACCCCCGCAGATAACAAAATCTGTGGATACTCAAGTCCCCTACGTAGCATGGTGAAGTGTTTGCATATAACCTCACACATCCTCCATATACTTTAAATCATCTCTAGGTTACTTCTAATACCTAATACAATGGAAATGCTGTGTACATAGTTGCCAGCACACGGCAAATTCAAGTTTTGCTTTTTGGAACTTTCTGGAATTTTTTTTCAAATATTTTTGATCCATGGTTAGTTGAATTTGAGGATGCAGAAACCGTAGATACAGAGGGCCAACTGCATTTAGTATCTTCTAAGATTTAGAATTAAGATCTGAAATGGGAAGGTAATAGCATCCTTCAGATTCTGTATTGATGTGAATACTGTCAACAGTTGTGAGTCAAGCACGTGATTGTCTAGCATATTTCTATTAGTGTCCCCTTATACATTATGACTTTTGAAAGTGGAGAGCGTGTTTGTTAACCCCAGTAAACAGCACTTTACTAACAATTTACTAACTTTTATTCTAAAAGTTCCATAGAAGCTTAATTTTCTAAAATTCTTTTTTTCGAAAGAACTACTATATGAAATAAAAATGAAGAGAAATTTTCATAAGACTGATTTATAGATGTTACGCACTAAGAATGTTCCATGGAGGTAAAAAGAAAGTAACTGTCACATAGCAGGTACCCAGGAAATAGATGCAGAATGTTGACCAGGTATTAATTCCTGTCCTGCCTGTTTTTAATATATGGTAGCTTTTAAAATTATCACAGTCCTGTGAAATAGATGGCACTATTTCCATTGTTATCAATTTGTTATCAAATTGTTAAATTATTAAACTGAGGCTCAGAAGGTAACTCACGTGCTCCATATCACATACACTTTTAAATAATGGAGATGATTGCTCTGGGTTCTCAAGTCCTCGTATACTTCCATGTAAATACCTAGGTAATTTCCTGTAGGCAGACTGCATATCAAGAAATGGAACTTTTGGCCAGAGAAGCTGTGGTAGTGCATCCTTGAAAACTAATGATATTCAGCAAAGACATGTGAAAATTCTTGATGGATTTAAGAAATTGTTACCTGAAAACTGGGTTTGCCTTTTGGTGGGTGTCCAGCCAAAAGACACAACCAAACCAAAGATCGGGAAGGATCTATTTTACTTGCAGCAAGTAAGGAGAACACTGGAGATCTTTCCAGAAGCAGTGTCTCCACAAACAGCAAAATTGGGGAAGTTTTAAGCTAGCAGTACATGCATATTCATGAAGGGGCTTGGGTGGTGGACAGAGACCAAGCTTTAGTTGATTGAAGTCACAAGGGTCAGAAAAGGTCACCATCGTTATCCGTTAGGTTCTAATTTATCTGGTGGTTGAGCATTTCAGGCTCATCTTCACCATTGAAACAGAACTGGGAATCTTTACAACTGATATATTATCTTTGCTATTGTTACTTCTCTTGCCTGATAACAGGCAATGTTTCTGCTTTCTTTTGTTCCATTAAGATCATTAATTACTGAGATCTGTTCAAGGGCAAGCACTGTGGCCAGTCTTATATCACAAAATGGCTTAGACCAAAAATGGCTCCTCTTACATAAAGAAAGCCGTGCCTGGTTCTCTTTCTCCGGGGACCCCCTACCCTATCTGCTTACAAGATGACCAAATGAGCAGTATCATATATAACTGCCAGCTAAGATCTTGGTCCCTTGTTAAGAAATTAATGAGGACAGCATTAATTGTTTAACTTAGAATCAGCCATCTCTGAAAATAGCATCACCAACAACTGTAATGTAGTGAGGAAAGTTGTAGATAATAAGAGAACATTAAAATACTTAGTACCAGTAAGAGGAAAATCACAAATGGACTATTCTGTAGTTTTAGTGTGTCGTGTTATCCTACAGAGGGTGGATAGCCTGGATTGTGCAATGGATAGTGATGCTGAAAACTCAGCCTCTGTGCGCCGGTGCCAAACTGAATCTCAGAGACAGGGTTTTGGGTAGGGTAGGAAAGAATAGCTTTATTGCTCTGCCAGGTAGAGTAGGAAAGAATAGCTTTATTGCTCTGCCAGGTAAAGGGGGCCACAGCGGACTTGTGCCCCTCAAAACTGCGTGTCCCATCCCAGGAGGATTTGGTGAGGAGTTTTATAGCAGTGATACAAGGGTGGGGTTGCTGATAAGATTAGGGTGTGTGCAGGGCCTGCACTCCTTTAATCTGATCTCAGGTGATCTCCTAATCTTGATTAGCTTCTCTGGTTCCTTTAATCTGGCCTCAGGGGGTCTTCTCTGGAATGAAGAATGCTGACACCTTCCATTTATTGGGGGTTTTAGTTCTGTAAAGAGCTCAAAGATATTGATACGTGTATCCCTTGAGGAGGAACCAGGACGCTGCCCCAGGGCTGGCCCTCTCTTGTCTCTGCATCCCCCTCCCTTCCCTGATTGGCAGCTGTTCGAATCTGCCCTTTGGGACTCAGGGAAGATCATGGAGGCTGTAATCTGTTCCCTACAGACAAGAGACGTGGGACAGAAAAGCTTCCTTGCCCAGGAGCCCCACAGGGTGCTGCTCGATTTCAATAGTAAGGATGATAAAGTAATATGATTTAGTAGAAAAGATTACAAGGAATGGTTCTGTGGGTTCTATTTAAATAGGTCACTGATAAATACATTGTTTTTATATTACTTCTGTCTTAGGAAATTCTGTTCCTAATTCCTTCTAGGCACGTTTATTTGTTATATTCAGTTTTCCATGCAAAGGGTTCAAATAATAAAAATACCATATATCTATACTAGTTTCTGCTTGTTTTGTCTATATAGTTTAAATTTTCTTTAAAGCATATTAAAACCTTTTCACCAAAAATCACAACTGGTAAGATATCTTACCTTACTTTTCATTTGAAAGAATGACAAAGCAGACTTGGATTTGATGGACTTAGATGACAAGCATGTCACAAGAGCATTTGATGAGTAAGGAGCTTAAAAGCGAGAGAGGATGAAGTAGAATTAACTGAGAACCAATAGCCAGGGGATTCTAGGAGTATCCTCTAGACACCAGATTGGTAAGTCACCAGGAGTTAAGACACACACAGAGGAGTGAAATTCCTGACAGTAGCACATGTTCTTTAGAGGCAGGTGTTAACAGTAGAGGGTTCACCTGAGACTTCTGTGCTCTCAAGTATGCTCATACACACAGGAAAATGGACTTTTTCCTTTCTGAGAAATAAAGCTCTGATTTCCAGCTTGAATTCAGCCCCCAACTTGTCTGACTTTATCAGTCCCTGCCCTGGAACACTGATGAATGCCAAGTTCCAACTCAGCAGCGCCCAGCATCACTCAGCGTGAAAACATTTCTGTCCGACAGGCAGAGGCAAGAATGGGCACCCACGGGCCAGAACAAAGAGCACAGACTGTGCGGTGGGGCCAGGCGAGCCTCAGGTGGCCACATGTCAAGATACTAATAAGTATGTCAGGACTGAAATGCTGAGGGTGTTTTGTAGAGAAATTATTTCAGCTCACTAGTTTCTGCTTGTCCTCTTCTTGTTCTTAATTTATCGCATTCATTTATTTAACTCTCCTTTTCAAGCCCCTGGCATTCTTTTCACAAGCATGTTTTAAACCTATTACCCAAGTAAGACAACATTTTTGGAACAGGTTGTGTTTTAGAAGCATGCCATTTAAATATTTTCTAATTAGGCAGCCAGGAATTTTTCACTTCTCTGAGTGTGCAGTTGGGTAGCAATGATTTTTGTTCATTGTGTTCATTTGGATTTAGAATTTAATGGGACCATCCTATAGCATTCTATTAATTCTTTAAAGACGCTGTAATTGGGAAGGTTAGGCTGTAAGGCCGTGGTCAGTCATCTTCTTTAATAGGACCTGGAGGCTGTGATTCAGCCTCTTACCTGGATTCAGTCACACCTTACAAGCTATACTGGATTGGACTGGTTTAATACTGGGAGGAGGCCCTTTAGGGTTTGAAATGTTCCCATAGGAAGTTGGATTAGTGTTGACTAGGGATTCTTTCTCTCTCAGAACCTGGTCTGCCCTCAGGCTGCAGAACCCAGAGGTACGAGGGTGTGTGTGTGTGTGTGTGTACACGGGTAAGGTTTGTATGGCCATGGGCTAGACACAGACAGAGTCTTGATGGTTGTTCATTTTTTAAAAAGTCACAAACATTTCAGTTTGTGAGGCAAAATCAAATTGCTTGTTTACCTTACCAAATAAACTTAAAACACTTGAACTCTGAGGGCATACGTGGGTGACTTGTAAGCATTATCACATTTTAAAATCCATAGGGAGCTCACATGCATGGCTGGTAATGCATCTGTATCCATGAGAGGCATGTGAGTTAGTGTTCATACCCGGTGACCTTTTTTAGTATTCTTCTGTGTATTTTTTCTGTGTATTTAGAATACTAGCGGGGAGGGAGGCTGGTGTCTTGAGATAACAGATGAGAACGTGCCTGTCACACCAGATTTAGGAAGCATGTAATAAATGTCAGTTTCCTTCCCTCCCTCCAGGCTGCTGCTGACCCACTAATAACAGGGCTGTGGCTAGGAGGCTCCGGAGAAGATGGGCTTTGATTAAAGCCTCCCCTTACTGCGAACCTGATGCATTCTTCCTTCATCAACTTCCCCTCAGCATTCTCTGACCTTCTCCTACCCTGAGATTTCTCCTGCAGTGCAGGACCAGTGGCTGTGTGCTCTCCATCTCTTGTTTCCTGATAGGTCCCTCTGTTTTGTTGCAGCACCTCTTTTATTTTGGCTCATTGATAGATTCATATTCTCATGTTATTCTCTGAAAGAAGTAGTTTACTATTTTCTCCCAGAGTAAATAAGTTGATTCATCCCACACACACACCCCTTTTTTTTGTGGGGGAGGGTGGTATCTAGCCCCTAGATTTACTTACAATTTACTCTCATAAGGTCACTTAAATATAGGAACTGAAGGAGTTACTCTGTCAAAATCAATACTATTCTCTATGTTTAGTAAAGTCTGTGAGGCTGTTATGGGGTTAATTGTTCTTTGTGAAGAAGTGAGAGTTATAATTTATTAGGTATCTTCTAATGTCTCACGTTAGATTCTAATCTTGAAGTCCTAACAAAGCTTGCTGTGAATTATAGTGTTTCTTTTCTTTTTTTTTTAATTTCTTTTTTATACTGGACTGGAGCATAGTTGATTAACAATGTTGTGTTAGTTTCAGGTGTACAGCAAAGTGATTCAGTTACACATATACATGTTTCTGTTCTTTATAGTGTTTCTCATTCTTTGCTTTCTGCCTTGTTGGTAGGAGAGAGTCACTTTGTAGGAAAAAAAAAAGAAGAATATTGGAAGTAAATTCATACATCTCCTTTTGAGAAAAGGGAAAGTTACTTTTATAGCTTGTTGCTACCTTGGAGCTCTTGGCTTTGTTTCTTCAACACTATGTACCCAAATATGAGCATAAAGGACTGTCTACACCCAGTTACACAACTGTGGGTGGGTCTCCTGCACATTTGTAGTTATTTGCTGGGGGAGGGGAAGGACCATATTATAGGTCTTTTTTTTTTCCCTCTTGAGGGGAAGGGGCCGAGGTGAGATGCTTTTTCCCACCAAGAAGAACAGTAAGAATATGCTAAGCCTGAACACGATTTAGTCCAAACAGTCATCTTCAGGAATTTGTTACGGTGACTGTCCTGCCATCATAGACTAAGTGAGGCATCGTTAATGCATGTTTGTGTTGTGTGATGTATCTGAGAGCGGATGGAAGTGACACGGGTGGCTTCGTGCATCTGTGTGTGAGTTGGTGTGCTGTGTGCTGAGCACAGAGGTTGGGCTAAGACTGATGTCTAGGTGAATGGAGTGGGTTTCTCCCTCCTTCCCTCCCTCTCCCCTTCCTTCCTTCCTTCCCTCCCTCCATCCCCCTTCCCTCCTTCCTTCCCCCCTTCCTTCCCTCCCCCCTTCCCCCTTCCCCCCTCCCTCCCTCCTTTCCTCCCTCCCTCCCTCCTTCCTTCCTTCCTTCCTTTCTTCCCTTCCCTTCCCCCTTACCCCCCTCCCCTTCCTTCCTTCCTTCCTTCCTTCCCTCCCCCTTCCCCCTTCCCCCCTCCCTCCCTGCATCCCTTTCAGCTCCTTCCGTACTGCTGAGTACACACCAGTTTCCCAGCAAAGCCTGACCTGTCTGAGCCCAGCTCTCTGCTTGCTCTGTGCCTGTACCCAGCAAATGAAGCACAGTGGAGAAAGTCCAACTTCAGGGTGTATTCCCAATCTCATGGTTCTGCCCAGCCATCTCTTCTATACATGTTAATTCACCCCTTCTCTCCCTCACACCCTCTGTCCTTCCTCACTCCTGCTTTCAGAGGATTTTGAGGCCAGAAGGTAGAAAGTCTTTCTTTTGGCTCCCAAAGGTACAAACCTACCTTCCTCTACATCCATCTCGCCATCTTTTCCCTGGTTTGATGGGCGTCCTCCCTCCACCTGTCCAGGGCTGTCCCCTCCTCCCCTGCTCTGGACTCCATCCCAACTGTTGCCTCAGAAACCTTCTTTCTCCTTCTAGTAAACTTTTCTCTCTGAACAGATCTTTCTCACTGGATTTTAAGCCCACTGAAGCTTCTTCATTAATAAAACAATTAAAAAAAACCTCTCTCAACCCCATGTCTTTTTCCATCTACTGCCATAGACCATTTCTTTCCTTAAAGGGGAAGACTTCTCAAAAGAATTGTCCGCACCCTCTGTTTTCATTTCTTCACCCCATACTTATTCTTCAACCCACTTGAATCTGGCTTCTGGCCCCCAAATCCACCAAAACCACTTCTTCTAGGGTCATGAGTGATTTCAGGATAAATGTGGGTATCCAGGACACATTTTCCAGGCCTCATCTTATTTGTCAGTATTTGACCCTACTGACTGCAGGTATCTTTTCTTCATGAAATGCTCTTTTTCTTTTCTGGCCCCACCCTGCCCTGGTTTTCCTCCGTTTCCTGGACCATTCCTGCTCAGGACCCTTTCCACACTCGGACTGTCTCACAGGCTGGTGGACATGGGAATTCTTCAAGGTTGCCTGTCTGCCTTTCTCTTTGGTGTTGACTCTCGTCCGTACCTACACCCCTGGCTCTATGCATTTGACCTTCTGTCTCCCAGCCTATCCACTTCTCCCCACTGCTGCCACGTTCTTTTGCAAGTCACCCTGACCTCTCCCTGGATTCTCTGGGAGTACTTTCACCCTTTTACATTTCTTCTCTGTCTGACGTCAGAGCTGAAAGCTTAATCTCTTAATCCTCCTTAATGCATTTTAATAGTTTTCCATCGTTCTTGGGAAAACGTTCAAAATCCCTTAAGAAGTTCATGAGATTCTGCATCATCTTGGATCCTGCCATTCATCCAGCCTCGTCTCTCCCTGTGTCCCCCTGCTGCTTGCTGGCTTGTGGCCAGAGCACTGGTCCCCTTGTACGCACGCTCCCTCTAACACAGTGCACGTGTGTGCTTTTGCCTCCTGCCTGGTACTCTTCCACCAGGTTTTCTCCTGGTTTCCCCCCAGCTCCCTTCAGAGCTCTGAGCTCTCCATACACAGAGTCCAATATTCTTTAAAATTTTTTTTTAATTTTGTTGAAGTATGGTTATTTATAATGTTTTGTTAATTTCTGCTGTACAGCAAAGTGATTCAGTTATACATATATATATATTCTTTTCCATTTTGGTTTATCACAGGATATTGAATATAGTTCCCTGTGCTATACAATAGGACCTTGTTGTTTATCCATCCTGTATATACTAGTTTGCGTCGAAAAATGTGCAGAAGACCTAAATAGATATTTCTCCAAAGAAGACATACAGATGGCCAGTAGGCACATGAAGACATGTTCAAAATTGCTAATTATTAGAGAAATGAAATCAGAGTCCTGTATTCTTAATGCCTTACTGCCAGGCACATAGTAGATGCTTATTAAATATTGAGTGAATGGATGAACACCTAGTTTGTTGCCTGGGAAGGATTATTTATAATTAGCATACCAAAGCACCACATTCTGCTTCTCTGATTACATTGTGTTACATTGTTTGTGTGCCCATAGATAACTTCTTAATAACTTCTGTACATTGCTCTGTATACTTAGTTCCCCAAGTACTTTCATATGGATCTTCTCTTGAGACTTTGGGCAAATCAGTGGGGTTTTTCAAACCATATGGTGCAGCAGCCCCCAATGCCCTCCCTCCACCCCATACACATTTTTTGTAGACGGGAAGTGTGACACAGGTGTCTGGATGTGTGTTCAAAGTCAAAGCAAGTTAGGACTAAATCACAGCCCTTTGACTTTTTCTACCTCAGTATAGACTTTTTCTCTCAAATATGTAAAAATTTGTCTTTAATAATTTTTGGAAACTTTAAAAAACTGTGGTAAAATATATAGTCAACCCTCAGTATCCATAGGTAATGGGATCTGCAGATTCAACCAACCAGGGATCAGAAATACTACACGATCTGGGGCTGGTTGTATCCACTTATGCCGAACTGCCTATACAAGGGGGCTTGTAAAGGACTTGAGCATCCGTGGACTTGGGTGTCCTTGTGGGTCCTGGAACTGATCCACCGTGGATACTGAGGGACCATGGTACGTAACGTAAAAGTAAAATTGGCCATCTTAACTATTTTTAAGTATACAGTTCACTGGTATTAAATACATTCACAATATTGTACAACCATCACCACCGTCCGTCTCCAGAACTGTTTTCATCTTGCAAAACTGAAACTCTGTGCTCATTAAATAGGAACTCCCCCTCCCCCTCCCCCTAGACCCTGGAAACCACCATTCTACTTTCTATTTTTTTTCCAGCTAAGAAAGGAAATTATGGCTCAGTGTCCTTTCAGATGATCAGATATCTCAAACCACAAGGTTTATTTCAGTGGTTTTGATTTTATTTTTAAAACAATCTGTTATGAATCATGGACATAGAGAACAGACTGGTGGTTGCCAAGGCGAAGGGGGTTGGGGGAGGGATGGGGTGAGAGGTTGGGGTTAGCAGATGTAAGCTTTTATATATAGGATGGATAAACAAAAAGGTCCTACTGTATAGCACAGGGAACTGTATTCAATATCCTATTATATTCTGTAATGGAAATGGAAATATATATATATATAAAAGAATATATATGTATAACTGAGTTACTTTGCTGCACAGCAGAAATTAACACAACATTGCAAATCAACTATACTTCAATAAAAAAATAAAAATTAAAAGTTAAAAAATATGTTACCAAATGGTATCTTTTCCCGAAGTCATCATTTTATAGTGTCTTCCAGAGTTAGACCAGAATGAAACACCCCCCTCCGCCACTCCAGGCCTAAGTGTGTTCTTTGCCTCTAGATTTAAACAGTAAAAATCAACACTGGAAAAGAATGAAAAGGTTTGCTGTCTCCTGGTTGAGAGTATAAGGCATGTTTGTGATTGTCCTGTTTGTCTTGTTATATCTGATATTATTGAGGATTTTTTTTCCAGTACAAAATGTTAATAATTTTGAAAGGAAAGATTAGAGACTAGGAATTCTAAGATGGTTTAGTTCCCAACTTCCCTGATAAAATTCACCTGGAGGAAGGGGAGAACCTTGTTAAAATAGAGATGACCAGGCCTTCCGCAGTCTGGATCAAACCATTCCAAGTACAGGAAGCGTTCGTATATTCGATGAATACTTGTTTTGTTAACAAGCTGGAACTACATCTTAATGCTTACAGTTTATTTTTCTGAGTATGCCAGTGTGCGCACATACACTTTGTGGTGTTTCTTTCTGGGAATTACCATCATTATCATTTTCCCCAGTAGCAGAAGCATGAATTCATCTGTATTTTCTTTATCCTGATTTTTCAGCTTCATACTGGACACGACTGTTTGATGAGTTCTCAGTGTATAATGCCAGCAGAGTGCAGCATTTTGGCTCGGGCTTTGCATGGAGACAGAGCTGTGTTCAAATACTGACTGCTCCTTGTCAGATTCTGCCCTTGTCCAAGTTATGTAATGTCCTTAAGCTTCAGTTTTTCCGTCTGTAAATTCAGGACAATAACACACCCTGCTGCTCAGGGTTGTCAAGAAGATAAAGTGAAACAGTGCCTTTAAAGCCTGTAGTGCACTGCCTGCCACGTAGTAGGTATCAATACATATGAATCCCTGTTGTTGTTTTGTGACTGTTATTATTTTATAAGACATCCCAGCTGGGAACATGGCCAAAAGCTGAAGCTGAGTGCACATGAGAACATGAGAAGGGAGGATTCAGAGCCCAGGAGCAGTAATTAGTGCTTTTGAAAATGTTATAATTGATCCCTTGCATGTTGTTTTCACCCCAGGCCTATTTTCCAGATTGTTTTCAGTAGAGAAAAGCCCTTGGGAAACCTCAAAACCATGTGTATTTGTTTGGGTGATGGAGGAGCTGTGATATCGGATCCTATTCCCTATGGATTTTGATGAGGATTTCAAATCCTGATTGGAAGCCTTAGATAGTGGCTTTGTCTGTAGAAATTAGTGAAAAGAAAAGGATCAAACCTAAAATGGAGACTATCTCCAGAAATTTGAATTAGTGGTACTTTTCAGTCCCCAAAGCTCATCTGTTCCTTTATTATCCATTCATTCTTCAAGTATTCATGTGCTGGGCATTAGGCTGGATATTGAGGATAGAGATGTGGATAAAACATGGGTTCTGCCTTCAGGAAGCCTACAGTCCACTGTGAGAGATGGACAAATGCATAGTTGTAACAAACTGTGGTAACTACAGAAATAAAGGTAGCACAGAGCACTGGAAACAGAGAAGAGCATTTCCTGGAGGAGACAGTGGTGGAACCAAGTCTTGCAGGAGAATTTGAGTTGACCAGGTCGTGTCATCTCGTTGGGGTGAAGTGTGCAGTGGACATTTCCTGAGCAAAGGAGAGATAAGAAAAACCTGATGTTTTTGTTTTGTATTAATGGACTCTGCTTCTCTCCCTCATGTTTGTAAAAGGGAAATTTCTCAAACAGAGGTTGAGGGTTCAGATCCTGCGTAGCCAAGACTTAAGTCTATACTCACTCCATAAATGACTGCTGAGTGCCAACTGAGAGACAATACAACCCAACAAACTCTATGAAATTTCTTTTTATATGTACCATATCTTTATCCATTCATCTGTCATGGACATTTAGGTTGTTTCCATATCTTGCCTACTGTAAATAGTGCTGCTATGAACATAGGGGTGCATGTTTTTTTTCTTTTTCCCTTTTTTTTTTTTTTTTGCGGCACACGGGCCTCTCACTGTTGTGGCCTCTCCCGTTGCGGAGCACAGGCTCCGGACGCGCAGGCTCAGTAGCCATGGCTCATGGGCCCAGCCGCTCCACGGCATGTGGGATCTTCCCAGACCGGGGCACCAACCCGTGTCCCCTG
Source organism: Grampus griseus (assembly GCF_964374135.1). Classification (NCBI taxonomy): domain Eukaryota; kingdom Metazoa; phylum Chordata; class Mammalia; order Artiodactyla; family Delphinidae; genus Grampus; species Grampus griseus. The sequence continues at coordinate 43,109,020 of NC_139004.1, read as the reverse complement.
CATCGGCAGGCGGATTCTCAACCACTGCGCCACCAGGGAAGCCCTTCCTTTTTTTTAAAGTGAAGTGTAGTTGATTTACAATGTTATGTTAATTTCTGCTCTATTGCCTCTGCTAATGGCAAGCTCCCACTCCTACACTCTCCCACCCCCCACCCCCTTGGCAACCGCCAGTCTGTTCTCTGTGTCTATGAGTCTGTTTCTGTTTTGTAGATAGGTACATTTGTGTCCTATTTTAGATTCCACATGTAAGTGATATCATACGGTATTTGTCTATTTCTGACTTACTTCACTTAGTGTGATAATCTCTAGTTGCATCCATGTTGCTGCAAATGGCATTATTTCATTTTTTTATGGCTGAGTAATATTACATTGTGTGTGTGTGTGTGTGTGTGTGTGTGTGTGTGTGTGTGTATATCACATCTTCTTTATTCATTCATCTGTCAATGGATATTTAAGTTGTAACAAACTCTATGAATTTAAATCTTTTTTTCCATACTTTGGAAACAAATCCTGATTTGGACTTTGACTATTGATATTTCTTATATATGTCCTTTCAGCAGTTGTCACATTTTTGGTTCAGGATTTGGTAATCTTGTGTCTGCACTACTGTATTCTTTTCTTAGCTAACTTTTATCAGTGCCCTCTCTGGTATGTTCCGATGGCAATTTCTAAGGACTTTCTTTCCAGGTATTTTGACTTTGCTTCATGCTCCTTGTAGTTGGGCTCATTGGTGTTGGACGTGATAAAATATGGAAGCCTAATCTTCAGCCATTTGTGACACTAAGTCAGATTTTCTCTCAGAATCATATCTAATACTTATGTGAGCTAATATGTTAATAAAGTGTTTGAGGACTGCAAAGTTACTTGGGGTGTCTATACCAAAAAATCTCTTATAGAATTTTAATGTTCCATTAGTTTGGCTATCAATGTGGGTGATGATATCTTTATATTTTACACACACACACACACACACACACACACACACACACACATCTCTCTGTCTCTCCAAATGCCTCTATATACATAAATACCATACATATATATGTATATATGCTTGTGGGTGTATATATATCTTATTTTGTCCAGGGAGAATGCACTTTTAAAATGGGTGTTGTATGCAAGATAAGCATTACTTTTATCCAAAATTATTTTGCATTATGACAGTTACTGTTTCATTTGATACCTTTTTGTCCTGTATTTTTGGGAATAAATCAAAGACACTAAGCATGCGTAGAAGTGGTTTGCAATTTTTGGCCTTTCTTTCAACTTCATCTTATGGCCTTATCTTGGTTTTATATTTCTAATTTAAAATGTATGTGACCATCTCTTGTTTTTATTTCTTTGTAAGTTGTTTTTACTCATTTAATGGGAAAAAGATGGGATATAAATATGTTTTAAAAACTGCTATCCATGATGATCGAGTCATTGAGAAAAGATTACAGTATCATAGAATAATAATACAAGTAAGAGTCACAATGGCTTTTTTTCCATAAAAAGACTAGTATATATTATTTTAGTGGCAGAGGATTACATTATACGATTTTCAGTGGTCTTCAGTGAACAGGGAAATTACACTAGTTAACACTCAACTATCTAAACTAATACAGGAACTTCACTGCTCACAGCCTTTGCTTAGTCAAACCTCAGATGGGAATAAAATTTCCTGTGAAAGTGCCCCAAAAGGGAGATGTTACAGTGAAATGGAACCTTTAGAATGAAAATAAAAATCTTCTGTAGGTGGAAAATAGTTGAAGTTTTTAAGGGTTATATGATCCCAGTGAGGTGATGAAGGAGAAAGAAAGGTAGGTCACAGCACATGTGACTTCTGGAAGCTCCAGACAACTGAGGAAAAGCAGGATGGGAGACTGAAACGGGACCCCAGGGGAGGGTAGAATTATGACAACTTGGAGGCTGCTACTTTTTTGCAGTAGTTTTAAAAAAGCATTTTCCTTCATTAAGATTTGTCTAACTGCAGTCTTTCAGTGGAGGAAAACCATTGCAGCTTTTGTGCCATTAAAGGGTTAAATATCATGAAAAAAGAGGTGACTTACCCCAGATTGATGCATTACACAGCTGCTTTTGTGCTGAAACAACTATGTCATTCTGAAGGAGGTTTTATGTTTTGTTCTCTCAGTGGAGAACTAAATTCTTCAATGACTTTATTCATTCTCGGGGATTACTCAGTGTTTACTTTCTTTGCTAATGGCAGGCTTTGCATGGTAACGTGCCCTTTCTTGTCGGGAGATTTGGCAAACTCAGAAACGTTGGTTTTTTATTTCTTTAAAATGTCAGAACTTTGTGGACGCAAAACAATTTTTTGAACTTCAGAGGTTTGTTTTTGTCTAGACTATCATCCACACCTGTTTAGTAATCTTGAAGTTGGAAGATTCTTCAAAATACTTCTGTGTGAATAAAAAATGTTATTTTTAGGTATGTCATTTACCTATGTTGTTGTCAGTAGATTCATAGTTCGTGTAATCAATGTGGGTTCCCTTTTCAGTGATCATATTGGTGGTAATGTGAAAAGAATTAAAGAATTTCCAAATAATTCCTGGGAAATAGGTAGGTAGGTAGTTACATTTCAAGGTTATGAACACTTCTCGACTTCCCTGGTGGTGTGGTGGTTAAGAATCTGCCTGCCAATGCAGGGGACACAGGTTCGATCCCTGGTTCTGAAAGATCCCACATGCCGCGGAGCAACTAAGCCCATGCGCCACAATTACTGAGCCTGTGCTCCAGAGCCCGCGAGCCGCAACTGCTGATCCCATGCACCACAACTACTGAAGCCTGTGTGCCTAGAGCCCATGCTCCGCAACAAGAGGAATCACTGCAGTGAGAAGCCCACGCACCACAATGAAGAGTAGCCCCAGCTCGCCACAACTAGAGAAAGCCCACGTGCAGCAATGAAGACCCAACGCCACAAAAAAAAAAAAAAAAAAAAAAAAATCAAGGTTATGAACACTTCAAAGGGCTATAAAACTGTGAGTAGATTTCTTTGGAGGTCTGCTTTCTCATCAGATAAAAATAAGAGTACAGATTTCTGTTTCCCTCCCTAAGATAAATGATATATTTTCCTCATGTAAACAGTCTTCTCATAGTATTCAGAATAATTGTGTTTCATCCTCCCATACTACCTCTGAGCCCTCCCACTCTTTCTGCAGACCCTCAAAGGGTTATTTTGAGAAAAGCAGATTGCCCTTGGAGGTTGGAAAGAGAGCCTTTCCTTAGATGTTGAGAAACAGGTTCTTAGAGATTTTAGAGGTGGGTGCCACTCTTTTTGAAGACTTTACTGTTTTCACATTTGTTTCTGCATTTTTTTAATGCTTTGGTTTTGAGAGGAAAGTTTCTTGACTGGCTTCTAGCCTTGAGTTAAGTTTCCAGCTACTGTGTTTTGTCACTTTGTATTCAAGGAGTATTCAGGAAGTCTTTTCTTGTCTTATGTGTAGATAGAGCCAGCCTCAATTATCCCTGTGGTTTAGAGCATCATGGAAGTCTCACAAATTAGAAAGAGGTGAAATCTGGGGTGTGTATGTGTGTAATGTGTGCTCGTGAAGATATAAGCTAATGCTTATTTTAGTCTTTCATTTATGGTTCAATTTACTAACCAACCTACTTACCAATTTATTGGTAGATATTTATTAAGTGTCTACAATGTATACGCCACTCTTTATCTCAGCAGAAGGATAAAATACAGAGGTTCATTAAAACCACATGGTTCTTGCAGTCTTAGAGTTGACCAGTCAGGAGAAACAAGATGTGCCTGCACATTGAACAGTGAATTTAGAGGACAAAGAAGTATGTGATTATTCCAGGTGCCAAATTAACTGACACAGGCCCAAGACTATAAAGAGTTCAGGGAACAGAGGGGAAAGAAATGAGGGCTGGAAAGATGAGTGAAGGCACCACAGAGGAGGTGGGGCTTGATCTCTGCTCCCAGGATGAGAAGAAGTTGGATTAGATGGATGCTTTTGAGGTAGTGGGGTTTAAACAGATTGAATGCGACACATATTCATATATTGAGTAGGCCAAAAGGTTTGTTGCTTTTTTGCATTAAGATGCCTCTAATAGCGCTTAGTTGTCTTTAACTTCATTCGAAGCAATTTTGTTAGCTTGTATTGTGACAGCTATCATATCAGCGTGCATTTAAAAAAAAGAAACTTGTCAAAATTGGTGAATTTTTGTGTAGCCATTTTAATATTGAAGATGGAAGAAAAAAAGCAACATTTTTGGCATATTATGCTTTATTATTTCAAGAAAGGTAAAAACGCAACTGAAACGCAACAAAAGATTTGTGTAGTGTATGGAGAAGGTGCTGTGACTGATCGAATGTGTCAAAAGTGGTTTGTGAAGTTTCATGCTGGAGATTTCTCACTGGACAGTGCTCCACGGTCGGGTAGACCAGTTGAAGTTGATAGTGATCAAATCGAGACATTAATTGAGAACAATCAACCTTATACCACGCGGTAGATAGCCAACATACTCAAAATATCCAAATCAAGCATTGAAAATTATTTGCACCAGCTTGGTTATGTTAATAACTTGGATGTTTGGGTTCCACATAAGTTAAGTGAAAAAAACTTTCTTGACTGTATTTCCGCATGCGATTCTGTACTTAAACAAAATGAAAATGTTCCGTTTTTAAAACAAATTGTGATGGGTGATGAAAAGTGGATACTGTACAATGATATGGAACGGAAGAGAAATGAACCACCACCAACCCCACCAAAGGCCGGTCTTCATGCAAAGAAGGTGATGTTGTGTATATGGTGGGATTGGAAGGGAGTCCTTTATTATGAGCTCCTTCCGGACAAACCAAACGATTAATTCCAACAAGTGCTGCTCCCAATTAGACCAACTGAAAGCAGCACTCGACAAAAAGTGTCCAGAATTAGTCAACAGAAAATAACTCAGGACTGCATGTTTCTTTGGTGACCTGGCAAAAATTGTTACAGCTTGGCTGGGAAGTTCTGCTTCATCCACCGTATTCCCCAGATATTGCATCTTCGGATTTCCATTTATTTCAGTCTTTACAAAATTCTCTTAAATGGAAAAAATGTCATTTCCCTGGAAGACTGTAAAAGGCACCTGGAACAGTTCTTTGCTCAAAAAGATAAAAAGTTTTGGGAAGATGGAATTATGAAGTTGCCTGAAAAATGGCAGAAGGTAGTGGAACAAAACGGTGAATACGTTGTTCAATAAAGTCCTTGCTGAAAATGAAAAAATGTGTCCTTTACTTTTACTTAAAACGTGAAGGAACTTTTTGGCCAACCCAATATATTCTGATCATGAGGAATTTGTAGACTTTGCTGAAAGTTTATACATTAAAACTGTTATATTTTCCTACATTTGCTTTTGGCACACAAAAGTTTCTGAGAGAAGCGAGTGTCGACTGAAAAATGTACAACCTAAAAGTTGAGAGTTGTGTTTTATTTGGTGGACAAAACTGAGGACTTAATCCCAGGACACAGCATCTCAGAGAGCTCTGAGGGACTGCTCTGAAGAGGCAAGTGGGGAGCCAGCAAGTGGGGAGCAACAAAGACCAGGGAGTTGGAACATCAAATGATTACTGTTAATTAAAGAAAAGCAGACATCTCAAGTTAAGGAATTTAGCGCTTTTCTATGGGAAGATGCAAGAGTCTGGGCTTACTGAAATCATTCCTTTGATATGCACCTCAGCAGTCTGGGACCAGTATCCTGCTTTTCTCATTCTGAGTCTTCTCAGGGTGCATCATCAGGGGTGACTGCAATGTCTAATGGTTTGATGGCGGGCATCCTGTTTCCTTCCTGAGTTCCCTTAGGACTCAAGGTCGGGGTGGCTGTAATGTGATGGCTTCAAGGCTGCAACATCCTTCGTTTACTGATATGGCAGGGGGCGTTTTTAGTTCACAGACTGGTAAAGACTGGATGAAAAACTCTGTATTTCAACACAGGCTTCGTAATAATATTTGCAGGAGTTGTTATGTCAATAGGTACACATGTAAATTTCATGTTGAATTGGCAAGTGAAAAACACCATTAATATGGTGCCTTTTTTCCTAGGCCGGACCTGATAGACATGAATACTGTTGCTGTTCAAAGCAACCTTGCAAATTTAGAGCACGCTTTCTATGTAGCAGAAAAAATCGGTGTTATAAGACTTCTGGATCCTGAAGGTGAGTGATTATTTTGACCAGATGTCCACGGGCTGGAAAGTCTGATACAAAGTAATTGATCAGCATTTTGAAATAATTCATGTTGCTGCTTTTAGATGTTGATGTCTCCTCACCTGATGAAAAATCAGTAATAACTTATGTATCATCTCTCTATGACGCATTTCCCAAAGTCCCTGAAGGTGGTGAAGGCATTGGTGCAAACGTGAGTATTGATTTTTCCATTCTGAAGCTGCTGACTCAGAACTGACTGAATTCTCTGACAGTGCTTTTTACAGTTTTTTAAATATGACTTTTTAAAATTGAAATATAGTCATTTACAATGTTGTGTTAATTTCTGCTGTACAACAAAGTGATTCAGTTATACACACACACACACACATTCTTTTCTTTAATGTTACTTTCCATTATGGTTTATCATAGGATATTGAATATAGTTCTGCTGACTTCAACCTCCCACTCCACGCCTTCCCAAACCCCCCTCCTTTGGCAACCACAAGTCTGCTCTCTATGTCTGTGATTCTGTTTCTGTTTCATAGATAAGTTCATTTGTGTCATATTTTAGATAGCACATATAAGTGATATCATATGGTATTTGTCTTTCTCTTTCTGACTTACTTCACTCAGTATGACAATCTCTAGGTCCATCCACATTGCTGCGAATGGCATTATTTCATTCTTTCTTACAGCTGAGTAATATTCCATTGTATGTATACGTGTCACATCTTCTTTATCCATTCATCTGTCAATGGACATTTAGATTGTTTCCATGTCTTGGCTATTGTAAATAGTGCTGCTATGAACATTGGGGTGCATGTATCTTTTTGAATTAGAGTTTTGTCTGGCTATACGCCCAGGCATGGGATTCCTGGTTTATATATATATATATATATACACACACACACACATATATATATATATATATATATATATACATATATATATATATATATGTAGTTTCCTTTGCTGTGCAAAAGCTTTTAAGTTTCATTAGGTCCCATTTGTTTGTTTGGTTTTTTTTTGTTTGTTTTCATTTCCATTACTCTAGGAAATGCGTCAAAAAAGGTCTTGCTGTGATTTATGTCAAAGAGCATTCTTCCTGTGTTTTCTTCTGAGAGTTTTATAGTGTTCAGTCTTACATTTAGGTCTTTAATCCACTTTAAGTTTATTTTTGTGTATGGTATTAGGGAGTGTTCTAATTTCAGTCTTTTACATGTAGTTGTCCAGTTTTCGCAGCACCACTTATTAAAGAGACTGCCTTTTCTCCATTGTATATCCTTGCCTCCTTTGTCATAGATTAGGTGACCATAGGTGTGTGGGTTTATCTCTGGGTTTTCTATCCTGTTCCATTGATGTATATTTCTGTTTTTGAGCCAATACCATATTGTCTTGATTACTGTAGCTTTGTAGTATAGTCTGAAGTCAGGGAGCCTGATTCTGCCAGCTCCCTTTTTTTCCCTCAAGATTGCTTTGGCTATTCAGGGTCTTTTGTGTCTCCATACAAATTTTAAGATTTTTTTGTTCTAGTTCTGTAAAAAATGCCATTGGTAATTTGATAGGGATTGCACTGAATCTGTAGATTGCTTTGGGTAGTATGGTCATTTTCACAATATTGATTCTTCCAATCCAAGAACATGATATATCTCTTCAACTATTTGTGTCATCTTTGATTTCTTTCACCAGTGTCTTATAATTTTCTGAGTACAGGTCTTTTACCTCCTTAAGTAGGTTTATTCCTAGGTATTTTATTCTTTTTGTTGCAGTGGTGAATGGGATTGTTTCCTTAATTTCTCTTTCTGATCTTTCATTGTTAGTGTATAGGAATGCAAGAGATTTCTGTGCATTAATTTTGTATCCTGCCACTTCACCAAATGCATTGATTAGCTCTAGTAGTTTTCTGGTGGCATCTTTAGGATTATCTATGTATAGTGTCATGTCATCTGCAAACAGTGACAGTTTTACTTCTTTTTTTCCAATTTGGATTCCTTTTATTTTTCTTCTCTGATTGTGTGGCTAGAACTTCCAAAACTATGTTGAATAATAGTGATGAGAGTGGACATCCTCGTCTTGTTCCTGATCTTAGAGGAAATGCTTTCAGTTTTTCACCATTGAGAATGTTTGCTGTGGATTTGTCATATATGGCCTTTATTATGTTGAGGTAGGTTCCCTCTGTGCCCACTTTATGGAGAGTTTTTATCATAAATAGGTGTTGAATTTTGTCAAAAGCTTTGTTTGCATCTACTGAGATGATCATACGGTTTTTATTCTTCAATTTGTTAATATGCTGTATCACATTGATTGATTTGCATATATTGAAGAACCCTTGCATCCCCTGGATAAATCCCACTTGATCATGGTGTATGATCCTTTTAATGTGTTGTTGGATTCTGTTGGCTAGTATTTTGTTGAGGATTTTTGCATCTATATTCATCAGTGATATTGGTCTGTAATTTTCTTTTTTTGTAGTATTTTTGTCTGCTTTTGGTATCAGGGGGACAGTGGCCTCAAGGAATGAGTTTGGCAGTGTTCCTTCCTCTGCAATTTTTTGGAAGAGTTTGAGAAGGATGGGTGTTACCTCTTCTCTAAATGTTTGGTAGAATTCACCTGTGAAGCCATCTGATCCTGGACTTTTTGTTTGTTGGAAGATTTTTAATCACAGATTCAATTTCATTACTTGTGATTGGTCTGTTCATATTTTCTGTTTCTTCTTGGTTCAGTCTTGGAAGTTTACACCTTTCTAAGAATTTGTCCATTTCTTCCAGGTTGTCCATTTTATTGGCACAGAGTTGCTTGTAGTAGTCTCTTATGATGCTTTGTACTTCTGCGGTGTCAGTTGTAACTTCTCCTTTTTCATTTCTAATTTTATTGATTTGAGTCCTCTCCGTCTTGAGTCTGCCTAAAGGTTTATCAGTTTTATCTTCTCAGAGAACCAGCTTTTTGTTTTATTGATCTTTGCTATTGTTTTTGTTTTGTTTCTATTTCATTTATTTCTGCTCTGATCTTTATGATTTCTTTCCTTCCACTATAGCTTTTGTTTGTTCTTCTTTCTCTAGTTCCTTTAGGTGTAAGGTTAGATTGTTTATTTGAGATTTTTCTTGTTTCTTGAGGTAGGATTGTATTGCTATAAACTTCCCTCTTAGAACTGCTTTTGCTGCATCCTATAGGTTTTGGATCGTCATGTTTTCTTTGTCATTTGTCTCTAGGTATCTTTTGATTTCCTCTTTGATTTCTTCAGTGATCTCTTGGTTATTTAGTAACGTATTGTTTAGCCTCCATGTGTTTGTGTTTTTTATGTTATTTTCCCTGTAATTTATTTCTAATCTCATAGTGTTGTGGTTGGAAAAGATGCTTGCTATGATTTCAATTTTCTTAAATTTACCGAGGCTTGATTTGTGACCCAAGATATGATCTGTCCTGGAGAGTGTTCCGTGTGCGCTTAAGAAGAAGACGTAATCTGCTGTTTTTGGATGGAATGAATTATAAATATCAATTAAATCTATCTGGTGTATTGTGTCATTTAAAGCTTGTGTTTCCTTATTAATTTTCTGTCTGGATGATCTGTCCATTGGTGTAAGTGACGTGTTAAAGTCCCCCACTACTGTGTTACTGTTGATTTCCTCTTTTATAGCTGTTAGCATTTGCCTTATGTATTGAGATTCTCCTATGTTGGGGGTGCATATATATTTGTAATTGTTATATTTTCTTCTTGGATTGATCTCTTAATCATTATGTAGTGTCCTTCCTTATCTCTTTTAACATTCTTTGTTTAAAGTTTCTTTTATCTGATATGAGTATTACTACTCCAGCTGTCTTTTGATTTCCATTTGCATGGAATATCTTTTTCCATCCCCTCACTTTCAGTCTGTATGTGTCCCTAGGTCTGAAGTGGGTCTCTTGTAGACAGCATATATTTGGGTTTTGTTTTGGTATCCATTCAGCGAGCCTGTGTCTTTTGGTTGAAGCATTTAATCCATTTACATTTAAGGTAATTATCGATATGTATGTTCCTATTACCACTTTCTTAATTGTTTTGGGTTTGTTTTTGTAGGTCCTTTTCTACTCTTGTGTTTCCCACTTAGAGAAGTTCCTTTCACATTTGTTGTAGGGCTGGTTTGGTGGTGCTGAATTCTCTTAACTTTTGCTTGTCTGTAAAGCTTTTGATTTCTCCATTGAATCTGAATGAGATCCTTGTGAGTAGAGTAATCTTGGTTGTAGGTTCTTCCCTTTCATCACTTTAAATATATCATGCCACTCCCTTCTGGCTTGTAGAGTTTCTGCTGAGAAATCAGCTGTAACCTTATGGGAGTTCCCTTGTATGTTGTTATTTTTCCCTTGTTGCTTTTAGTAATTTTTCTTTGTCTTTAATTTTTGTCAGTTTGATTACTGCATATCTTGGCATGTTTCTCCTTGGGTTTAACCTGCCTGGGACTCTCTGCGCTTCCTGGACTTGGATGGCCATTTCATTTCCCATGTTAGAGACATTTTCAACTATAATCTCTTCAAATATTTTCTCTGGTCCTTTCTCTCTCTCTTCTCCTTCTGGGATCCCTATAATGCTAATGTTGGTGCATTTCATGCTGTCCCAGAGGTCCCTTAGGCTGTCTTCATTTCTTTTCATTCTCTTTTCTTTATTCTGTTCCGTGGCAGTGAATCCCACCATTCTGTCTTCCAGGTCACTTATCCGTTCTTCTGCCTCAGTTATTTGCTATTCATTCCTTCTAGTGTATTTTTCATTTCAGTTATTGTATTGTTCATGTCTGTTTGTTTGTTTTTTAATTCTTCTAGGTGTTTGTTCTTTAATTCTTCTAGGTCTTTGTTAAACATTTCTTGCGTCTTCTCGATCTGTGCCTCCATTCTTTTTCTGAGGTCCTGGATCATCTTCACTATCATTATTCAGAATTCTTTTTCTGGAAGTTTGCCTATCTCCACTTCATTTAGTTGTTTTTCTGGGGTTTTATCTTGTTCCTTCATCTGGTACATAGTCCTCTGCCTTTTCATTTTGTCTGTCTTTCTGTGAATGTGGTTTTCTTTCCACTGGCAGCAGGATTGTAGTTCTTCTTGCTTCTGCTGTCTGCCCTCTGGTAGATGAGGCTCGATTGCCGGATCTTATGGTAATTCTATTTTTAGTTTTCTGAGGAACCCCCATACTGTTCTCCATAGTGGCTGCACCAATTTACATTCCCACCAACAGTGTAGGAGGGTTCCCTTTTCTCCATACCCCCTCCAGCATTTGTTATTTGTAGACTTTTTAATGATGGCCATTCTGACCAGTGTGAAGTGGTACCTCGTTGTAGGTTTGATTTGCATTTCTGTAATAATTAGCGTGGTTGAGCATATTTTCATGTGCCTGTTGGCCATTTGTATTTCTTCTTTGGAGAAATGTCTGTTTAGGTCTTCTTCCCTTTTTTCGATTGGATTATTTTTTTTGCTGTCAAGTTGTATGAGTTTACAGTTTTTAATTATCAAATATTTTTTAAAGGATTTGAGTTAATAGGTCACTTAATTTAGAGATTTTCTTTTTAAACTTACTGCTGTTTTACAGCTGCCCTACTTGGTATCCTTCTCTGCAGAGAAGGTATGCAGAGAATATCTCACTTTTGAAATCACTTTCAAGTTTTTTAACTTACGTGATCCCAGGAGGTAAGGTAGCTCTGAGTTGGTTTCTCATTTAAAGGTGAGGCCCAAAGGAGAGCGATTTGATTTTGCTAAATTAACGGAGCTTCTTCGTAGCAGGACACAGTCTCTGACGAGTAGCTTTGGGCTCTTTATTTAGTCCACTGCTTCCTAAAGTCTGTGCAGTTCATTTCAGCGGTGCGTTTTGTGCTGGTCCTGCTGACAAGTGCTGTGCATTTCTGGAGGACAGGACACCCTGTACATGACGTGCATTTGGGGGGACCCCCCTCACCCTGACTTCTCCACTCCTCCTGCAGATTTCTCCTTTATTCTGTCTCACTTTGAAGGTTTGGGAGCTCCCCTTTTGGGTCTCTTATTTCGCCTCTGTGTGCTATTGCTTGAGGCTTGTTTCCATTCTCTCCTCATGTTCTTTCTCACAAAGGCTGGTCCCCAGGTGACTTGGTCCCATGCTCCCCCTCTGCTCCAGTGTCTGCCAGTGACTCAGGGTTGAGTGTTGCTCCAAAATGTTATTGTGGCCGTTCCTTGCTTGGTCTTCTCACTGCCTGTACCCAGTTCCTCACTCTTATCCCTTCACTAGAATGAGGATGAGAGCTTTCTTTTGGCTTACTTTCTCCATTGTTTTTCTCTTCCCATGAACTCTGCACATTGTCGCCACGTGAGCTAGAAAAACTTCCGTGGCTCCATGTGGCTTGCAAGGTTCAACCCAGTCTAGATGTTCTGACGTCCACAATTCTGCCTTTTATCAGTTCTGCTTACCCACATCATTCCCCACGTGAACTGTTTGTGGTGTCCGGGGCATTTCTGTTTCAGAGTCCTGACTCCCTTGACCCCCATCCCCCATCTTTTCTCTGCTCCTTCTGCCAGCCACCAACAATTACTGGTCATTGTACAACTGCTCAGGGATTCCCTCTCCCAGGAAACCTTCAGTGATCATTTTGAGGCACATTTATGCTCACCTGATTCTTACCTCAGTGCCTCACATGTACATACCCGTTTCCGTTATTTCAACACTTCTTAAATGCTGCTTTTCGTTTTGCGTAACTGTTTATATTATGACTCTCTGAGTCCTCATCTAGACAGAAACTCTTTGATAAAAGAGATCATGTCTTGAAGTATTATATTTTTATTACAATGCTTAGCACAATGCTTTGAACATCATAAGCAGTCATCAAATACTTAATTGAGTAAGGCAGTTTACAATTTTCCAGTCTCCTCCATTTTAAAAAAAGTTTGCCTAACAGTACTTGAATCATCCCACATGTACATTTCCTCTAGTTTTCACTCCTGTCTGGTTTCCTATGTATCGCGTAGCTCTTTGACTTTCAGATATAAGGTGGACTTAGAAAGGTTGGCAGAGAGGGCAACTAGCCTGGCTTATGCAGGCTATAAGCCTTTTGAGTGCCTTTCTTGAGTACCTGGAAAACACCCCAAATTGATCACAGTGTTCTTTTTTTTCTGCTACATTTCAATGCAGCCTCTGAAGCCTTTGTAACACAGTGCTTCAGGCAGCCTAGATCCCTGGATCAGAGCTGGCACTCCTTAGGCTAGTCTTAGTGGTCAGATGTTGATCGTGTGTTTTTAAGGCTGTTTAAGTGGAAAGGATTGGGACCGGGTGGAAAGGAAGAAAACATGGAGCTGGTCCTCTCCGTCAGGCTTAAAGCCCTGCAAATCCACAGAATGACCTCTGGCCAGATTGTGTTAGACGTGAATGTTACAATCTGCAGATATAGACCTTCTCTGCCATCTTCTCGTTGTAGGATGTTGAAGTCAAATGGATTGAATACCAGAATATGGTCAACTACCTCGTCCAGTGGATCAGACACCATGTGACCACTATGTCCGAGAGAACATTTCCTAATAATCCTGTAGAACTCAAGGTCTGTGTCCCTATAGAAGTTAAGTAGGATTGAGTTTATTATTAAACTTTTAAATAATGCTGAAATGGTTCTGTCATTTCAGAAATTGAAGAAAAATTGCCCTTGGCAAGGTACTAATCATCAGGCAAATTATTTATTTATTCGTCTCCTATTGTACAGAGAAAATGGAAGTCAACATTAATAATTAAAAGATAATAGTGACAACATCTTAAAGAAATTTGTAGTCCCTTTGGTTTGAATTGTTGAGAGTTTTAAGGTTTAATTTGGGAAGGTTTCTGGAAGTGACGTTGCCAGATTCTTTTTGGTGCCTGGGAGATGCCTGGAGACAGCAGATGGCTGGGGCACGAGGGGGGGCGGGAGCTTGTGCAATGCGACCGTGGCAGGGCCTGTGCCTGTTGTCACATCCTGTTAAAAAACAGCCTCAGAGGCTCCTGTGGTACGGCAAGAGGTACATACCGTCTTTCACCATGAGTTCGAAAATACATATCTGACTCCCAGAGTAAATGAGTTCCTGGTTTAGTAGAACATTTACTACTACCTAAGAACCTGGGTCCATCTCTTTGAGCAGAGACATTATAGAAATATTAAAAGATAGTACAGATATAGAAACGTATTGAAGATAAGTTGTCTCATTTTGTACATTGGGATTTGTCATAGCAAAGTAGTGTACTTTATTTCAAGAAATGGGTAATGCGAATATGAACAACAAAGTCTAATTCCTTGAATTGCAGACTTTGTTTTCTGGATCAGACTAGCATTGCAAAAAATGGTCCTAACCCAGGGTGGGCCCTGTTAACGTTAGTAATTGTGTCCATGCGTCTATACGGAACATCTGTGGAATAGCTTTTATTCATGTTGCCACGGGGAACTTGTCCTTGGCGCAAAGTTCCTTGGCGTGTGTCGATGTGATGCTGTTTAAGTTCTCTCTGAAGCTGTTTGTGTGATGTCTCCCTCTGTGGCTGGAACCTCTCCTGGCAGGAAAGCTTTCCTCCCCCTTCTATCAGCATGTCTACTGTGAACAGTGGGTAGCCCGTGATGGCATTCCGTGCTTATTCACCTATGGACATCCTGAAATGGTGCATTTTGAGTTTAAACCAATTTTCAGATTTCAAGTTCCATTTATTTCCAGATGGATTCCTTTTGTCCAGACATTTGAGTAAATTCTTGCTGGCTTCTGATTAATACAGATTCTTAAATTATTAAAGAAGTTCGAGTGACCACACAGATTACTGACTGTTGCCTGGGATAGGACGTGATACAGGAAAAAAATATATTGTGGGGAAATACCAAATAATTTTATTAGCCAGCAAAACATTAAATGGAATCCTTCAAAGAAATGTGTCTGCCTGAATGTTTGCAGGGACTTGTCTTAAAGCAGCATGAATTAGGATGAAATAATTAGTATACACTTATGAAATGTGGAGATGCTTTATCAACATAATTTTTATAAGGTCCTTGTTAATAAATATAATAAACATATCTAAGAAATTCCCAAGTTAATATCTATAAATTAGATAGTAATTTAATTATATGGTTCAAACTTTTATAATAATAGCAGCAACCAATAGCATCTGTCTCGTTTACTTATAAGATCTGCTTCATTTGGCCAATGGGATATTGAAACAAAATTTTAGTCCTATCTATCTGATGAGAATTCTGTTTTCAAGGATAGACCATGAAATAGAGGAGAATGCTCCCCACCCCTTTTTATGGGAATTGCATCAGATGATTTTTCCAAAAACTAAAAGCTAAAGTACGGCATTTGGGACGTGGATCTTTTAAAGTATGTATTTTCTTGTTTGGATAATGAGAGATTGTCAGTAGAGCCATAGTAGATACTGCTGTGGTTTTCACTATCCAGATGGCTGGGTAGCCTATGTTGAATCAGGGCTCATAGCCATAATTACACCCTCCTCAGATCCCATACAGCCTGGTTACCGACTGGCTGGGAATCAGCAGCGTCCTTGAGTGTCTGTTTTATAAAGGAATGCCACGAGGGCACGCGACAGAGTAAATAGCGTTTGAAGTGGTGACATTATGTGATAATGAAAACAGGTCTTTGAAGTTGGCCCTTCATTTATTTTCCCTTTCTTTTTAGGCACTTTATAATCAGTATTTACAGTTTAAAGAAACAGAAATTCCACCAAAGGAGACAGAAAAATCAAAAATTAAACGCCTGTATAAATTATTAGAGGTAAGCAGAAATTTCCTTTGTATTGTCAAATGTAATATTTTAAAAAAATTTTATTGAAGTATACTTGATTTACGTGTTGTGTTAATTTCTCTTGTACAGCAAAATGATTCAGTTATACATATGTGTATATTCTTTTTCATATTCTTTTCCATTATGGTTTATCACAGCATAATGAATATAGTTCCCTGTGCTATTACACAGTAGGACCTTGTTGTTTATCCATCCTATATATAATAGTTTGTGTCTGCTAACCCCAAACTCCCAATCCATCCCTCCCTCACCCCTCTTCCCCCTTGGCAACCACAAGTCTGTTCTCTGTGTCTGTGAGTCTGTTTCTATTCCGTAAAGTTCATTTGTGTCATATTTTAGATTCCACATATAAGTGGTATCATAAGGTATCCAATGTTATCTTTAATAATATACCTTGATGTAAGAAACATAATTTTTTATGTCTTTGCTTCACATTAACTTTTTTGTTGTTGTTTTCTCTAGATTTGGATAGAATTTGGACGCATCAAACTCCTTCAAGGTTATCATCCCAATGACATAGAAAAGGAGTGGGGAAAGCTCATCATTGCCATGCTTGAGAGGGAGAAGGCTCTTCGTCCCGAAGTGGAAAGGTGAGTGGGGATGGCCTCTGCCCTGGGTGTCCAGTGGGAGGGGTCAGCCTGTGTCATGGAAAGAACTTAAGCTTTGGAGACCAACATTTACCTTTTTCATTCACTTGGCTGTGTGACCTTGAATAAGTCACTTAGCCTTTCTGATTCTCCATTTTCTTATCTAGAAACTCTTCCAGGAGGTTTGAGGAGGGATCGGTGAAGTAGTGTTTGAAGAGGGCCTAGGTTGGTGTGTGAAATCTCATCTTGTACGATGGTTACGGTTTTAAAGCCAATCAGGATGACCCATGAGAATTTCTCCAACTGACTTTAAAGTTGCCAGGGCCTGGATCCAGAAGTTCATCCATACATAACATAGACTAACCATGAACTTATCTTGTTTCTTGTTGTATTTTTGGCTACAGCCCTCTTTCTACGGGGCAGTGAACCCTCTATTTGAAGGGCAGTGAGGCCGCTTCTAGAGAACACTTAGTAAATGCTAGCTTAAGTTCCCTCTCTGCTTTTTTGCCCTGAAAACATCACTGACTTTCATCCTTTCTCTCCCGCTACACCCAGCTGCCGGGGAAGGTCCTGCTTGGTCTTCAGGACACATTTGTTGGATGGATGTGTCTCTGGGGTAGTCCTTACCTCCCAGCCTGACTTGTGGTGTGTGGGGCTTGTGTGGCCTGAGTCCATGGGGCTGGCCTTACAGCCTGGGGACCGGTGGCCAGGCCAGGCATCGCCCTCAGGCGATGGCCCCACGCCGCCTCGCTTCTGCAGTGCGGTCACGCCGTCTGCCTCTCAGGAGCTCTGACTTGCCAAGGTCCCAGCCTTCCCCATTTATGAGATCTCTGCACTGTCTGATCCTTTGGCTGGGAAGTCTGTTTCATCCCCTCTTCACTCCTCGTCTTTCTCAGATCTCGGCTTTAATGTAATTTCCTCCAGAAACTTTCCACAGTCTCCCAGGTTGGTTCAGACGTCTTGGTGATAACCCTCCTGTTTATATGGATTGCTCCTTCATAGCCGTCATCTCCGTTGTAATTTTGTATTTGTGTCTGTGATTGGTTAAGGGCTGCCCATTCTACAGTTGTGAGCTCTAGTAACGTGGAGACAGATTCCTGTTTTTGTAGTTCCTCGTGTCGCCAACACTTAACACCCTGCCTGCTATCAGTATCCTGATGCTCTCTGCGCCTCCTCGTAACTTCCACATGGAAGAAATATGAACTAATGTGTTGAAGATACAGGGGCAGGTCTAACTTGTCAGGCCTTTATTAAATCACTGATGACACTGTTGTTAAAGCAGCATATTCTGTCTACATAACTAGATCATTAGAACCAGAACAAGCTTGAAATACCCAGGATGAACCTTTTATGGAGGAGATAATTCTGGGTGGTTCAGATGGGATGCTCAGCATCTCATGGGAAAGAGTGGAAAAGGATGCCACAGAAAGAGTACGCAGTAGATTTTAGTCGACAGAATAGCAGCTGGATTTTAATATATGTTAATGAAAGAATGCTATGGTTAAGAGTTCGAGGTCTAGGAGCCAGTCAATCCTGGATGAATTATTAGCTCAGTGTACAAGCCCTGTAATCTTAGATTCAGTAACCTCTCTAAGCTTCAGTTTCTTCCTTTGTAAACAGGATGTAATAGGACCTACTGCATTTGGTGGTTCTGAGTGTGTCTGTAAAATGATTAGTTAATTTCCTGGCATGTAACAATTGCTTCAGAAATGTTAGGTGCTGGCTGCTATTACTATTTGTGCTTTTCTTTTTACTAACTATATCTGACATGGCACTCTCAAATTTCCTTTTCTTGCCTTGTGAAAAGAACAGTATCTACCTCTAGGTGGAGAAGCAATAGTTTGGCCTTGCAGTGTCAGGGACAGGAAAATATTTAGGAGCTTGGCTGATTCAATGCCTTCATTTTTCTTGATGCAACAAGTTTTTTTTTGGCATTAACTCTGTATTGCAGAATAATAGCTGTGCAGCGTGGGAGTGTGTAAAAAACAGATGCGAAAGAGCCAATGATCTTAGGCCAGGTAATAACCTATAGGAAGGAAAAATAAGCACAGACAAATTAAATTTGCAAGCATTGCACTGATATTCTTCTTAGCACTTTGGCTTTTAAAAATGTAAAGTAACTTCAGTACGATTAGACGTAACATTCCTGGGAGCTCATCCTATAAAGAAAGGTAAACGGACAATTTTCCATTAATTTAACCTAATCAACAAACACCATGGTGGTTAAAAAGGAAAAGTACTTTGCTTCTCCTCAAACTCATTTGTTTATAGGTGCTTGTAAGTATCAGTTTTTAACCCTGTGTTCAGTACAGACCTGGCCTTTTCCAAAAAGCTGTGATCAGGATCTGATTGACTCTTTGTGTTCTTTTAGCTGATGATTTGCCGGAATAACCTTTTCTAATCGTACCTGGGCTCCTGGGAGGCATCAGAGTTGTTTTTGAGGCAGTTGCAAATGGATGACTCTTGGTGAAAATATTTGGCAAGTCTACTCCAGTGACGCCCCAGTCAGCCTGCCTTGTCCATACTTGTAGGGCTTTAGTGCAGGCTACAAAAGGCAGACCTCAGCTAGTAAAGCCATGGCTCTAGGCGAGATTCTTCTGAATAGCTATCAGTGTATTATTTGCTGTGTGTTGAATATGCACGTTGGAGCATATTTAAGGAGCCATTAAAAGCTGTACCATTCAGCCGCCACTCTTCACCGTTAGAAGTAGCGCTTTTTGTAGACCGTCTACTTTTGAGTCTACTTTTAATGGTGGAGGAAAGAACATCATTGCAAGGATAAGAATGCACAGCAGTAGTTACAGTTACCGTAGCAGTGATTCTGTGTTTAGTAACACGACTAGCACACGAACCAGTCTTGATTCAAATGAAAATTTCCTCTCAGTTCATTGTGGTCCAACGCTGATCAATTCCTGCATTAGCTTTGGCAATGAATCCTTTGATGGACACAGGTATGGAGTCATTGGTGTGGAATTGTGTTTTTTCTTTTGGTGGGCTGCATTTTTCAGGGATGGCCAACTCTATGACTTTAGAGGGAGAGGCTTTATTTTATCTCGTTCCTTCTTTTAGATTGGACATGTTGCAGCAGATTGCCAGCCGAGTTCAGAGGGGCAGTGTCATTTGTGAAGACAAACTGATGCTTGCTCGAAACGCTCTCCAGTCTGTAAGTTCATTTCAGGAGCTGGTGGGATTGCAGTAGGTGGGTCAGTGTGTTCGGATGAACTAAAACTTTTTATAACGTTGGGTAGATTGGTCTACTGAAACAAAGTTTGTTAAAGATTATGATTACTTTGCTTTCTTGAGGGAAAACATGTTTTTGAAGCAAAAGGGAAAACAGAGAAAATCCAAGTAGCTTCTGTTCTAATACTTCGAGTTTTATATTTGAGGCTAGTTTTGAAACTTGTTTAATTAATTAATTAATGTAGAATTAATATTGAGTTCTTTTAAAAATACAGGATTCTAAAAGATTAGAATCCGGGGTGCAGTTTCAGAATGAAGCAGAAATTGCCGGGTATGTCCTTGAATGTGAGAACCTTTTACGCCAGCATGTAATTGATGTACAGATTCTTATTGATGGAAAATACTACCAGGCAGACCAGTTGGTACAGAGGTAAGAGTGCTTGTTGGTCAGCCCTGTCCTTCTGGGTGACTGTTTCATGGCACCTGCATTAAGAATTTAGAGTGTGACAATTTTATGAAATATTTCTTAAGCTCTTTTTTGTTGAAAATGTGTGTCATGTTAATTCTGTCATATTTGGGTGTGTTTAGTAGGTTTTGTTCTTCAAAGGTAAGTAATAGAAAAAAATTTTATGATACATATAATATTTAACTCTGTAGTAACTAACATACAGTTGAAATATTCATGTGTGATATTTGAAAAAGGGACAGTATGTGAAAATTATCTTTTAAGTCAGCATTTCAGTTTTCTGTTTATCTTATCATGAAAATGTTCCTAATAAAGTATTGGAAGAAATATATGTGCATAAACATCTGTATCTCTGAGAAGTAGGTTTGGGAGTAGGGATGGAACCTTTCAGGTTGAATGCTATATATATTATATATGTAAATATCTAAATACATGAGATATATAAAGCAAAAATTATAAATGATGCTTTGACCCAGTAAGTCCACTTTTAGGAATCTATAGTAATTCTAAATATAGAAAATATCTAAATAAATATAGGGAAAAAAGCCTTTGTTCATGTCAGAAATATTTTATAGTAACAAAAATTTGGAATCCTACATGTCAAATAGTAGGAGAATGATCATATTATAGTGTAGTAATTGTGTTCATTATAAAATATAGTTATAAAAATCGTGATAATATTCAGTGAAAAAAATTGTGATGCAAACTTTTATCAATGTGATTACAATGACATTTTAAAATAGACTTTATTTATTTGAGCAGTTTAGGTTTATAGAAAAATTGAGTGGAAAGTCCAGAGTTCCCATATCCCCCCTCAAAGCCCCTTCTCCTGTTAGTAATGTCTTGCACTAGTGTGATGCATTTGTTACAGCTGATGAGCCAATATTGATATGTTATTGTTAATTAAAGTCCCTAGTTTACATTAGAGTTCACTCTTTGAGAAAAATACCTCTTATATTATAGCTTATCCCTTTTGATTTTCTTTTCAGGGTTGCAAAACTGCGCGATGACATCCTGGCCTTAAGGAATGAATGTTCCTCAGTGTACAGCAAAGGCCGCGTGCTGACAGCAGAGCAGACGAAGCTCATGATATCAGGAATCAGTCAGAGTTTAAACTCAGGGTTTGCACAGACCTTAAATGCCAGTCTGAACTCAGGGCTGACCCAGGGTCTAACGCCTTCCCTGACCCCGTCCAGCGTGACCTCAGGCCTGTCATCAGGGCTGACTTCTCGCCTGACCCCATCTGTCACTCCTGCATATACACCTGGCTTCCCATCAGGATTAGTTCCAAATTTCAGCTCAGGAGTGGAGACAAATTCCCTGCAAACTCTGAAGCTGATGCAGATCCGAAAGCCCCTTCTCAAGTCGTCTCTACTGGATCAGAATTTAACGGAAGAGGAAATCAACATGAAATTTGTTCAGGATCTTTTGAATTGGGTTGATGAGATGCAGGTAAAAATATTTACTTTACCTGAATTTCAGGCTTTATTGCTACCAGTTTCTTTTTCAAACTTTATATCTTTCTATTTAAAGGTGCAGCTGGACCGCACTGAATGGGGATCAGATTTGCCAAGTGTTGAAAGCCATTTAGAAAATCATAAAAATGTTCACCAAGCTATTGAAGAATTTGAATCTAGCCTCAAAGAAGCTAAGATCAGTGAGGTATGTGAATTTGAAATCTGTATGTATTTCATCCCAGCTTCTGTTCTCTCTTACTATGAAGACCCTGTTGCAACAGGGTAAATGATACATTGCTTGTGAATCAGAATTCCTTAAGATTCCTAACCTTGCCATCTTTTTATCCCATGTTATAGATCCAGATGACGGCACCTCTTAAACTAACTTATGCAGAAAAGTTGCACAGATTAGAAAATCAGTATGCAAAACTCTTGGTAAGTTTTTTTAACTTCCTGTTCCCTTTACCTCTATGTGGCAAAGACACGATTCTTACAATGATTCTCCTTGTAAAGAACACATCCAGGAATCAGGAACGGCACCTTGATACACTCCACAATTTTGTAACTCGTGCAACTAATGAGCTTATTTGGTTGAATGAAAAAGAAGAGGGGGAAGTTGCTTATGACTGGAGTGAAAGAAATACCAACATAGCCCGGAAAAAAGATTACCACGCTGTGAGTATGACTTCTGTAACTAGATGTTAAAAATGCATTTCAGGTTTTATCATTTTCTAACATATTTCTTGCTTGTTTCTTTAAATTAGGAATTAATGAGAGAACTTGATCAAAAGGAAGAAAATATTAAATCAGTTCAGGAGATAGCAGAGCAGCTGCTTCTGGAAAATCACCCAGCCCGATTAACCATTGAGGTAAGTCAGAAAGTGTAATAGTCACAGTGGAATACAGACATTTGATTATTACCCTTCAGATTCTTCTATTGTTGATAAATTGAAAAATGCAAACTATCAAACTTCTATTATAACCTGAATCAAAAAGAATGTTTCTGACAGATCATACTGATTTGCCTTCAGTTCTGCTGAAGTGTGTCACCCACTCATCACTTCCAATAAAGGTACTTTGTCAACCCCTGTGGCCAAAGAGATGTAGTACAGTAACTGTAAAGGACCTTGACTTGACAGGCTTTGAGGTTGATATTTCTTCCTAACCATATGACACTGCCCCAGCGATGTAACCTTACTCGGTCCCATTCACTTACCTAAAATGGGGGAAATTGCTTCTAACCCATAGAGTTGTGTGAGAAGAAGAATGTACTCTTACTATTTAGTTCAGTTCTTGGTACACAGTAGGTTTTCAAGAAGTACTAGTTATTATTATTTAATTTACTAATTGTATTCATGATCCGGTTTTGTGAGGTGTTTCCTCAGGGTGTAACACACACATTTCAGACCCAGAAGGGGAGGGTTGACCTAGGGTTTATCAGGCTGCCTGTGGGGTGGTGGGGGGTGGGGTGTGTTTACTTTTGGGGCCTGATATCTACTGGTTAGAGTTAGTGACTGTCTGAATGTGCAGGGGGTGATGTAAGAGGGCGAGAAGCATGTAACATGGACAGATGTGGTGTATTTCCAGAGGAAGAAAAATGAAGCTATGCTTAACAATGGGACACGCAATTGAAGAAAGGGATCTGAGAGTCTTTGTTCACTGAAATAAGTCTTCATGACACAAAAGATTCATAAAATTCTAGGCCTCACTTGGTGGTCTTGGGAAAATTATAGGTGACCTTCTTTCATATAAAAATGTGGTTTTCATCCCCAGGAAATGCTGCATAGGAATGTTAAAGACACAGAAGGTAGGGTGGCACCAGGGAAAGGAAATTAGAATCATGAAGGGTCTGGATATACTTTTCTATGATGATCAACTAAAAGTGGGATAGATATTCTTTGGAGTAGAGGCATGAAAGCTGTTAGGAAATACGATTGTAGGTTGAGAATTTTGATGGGAATGGAAAATGTGGATGTGAACCTGATTACTTTTAGGTAGAGCTGTTAGTCTAATTAACTGAAAGTCTGGAACAATAAAATTAAGCCGTAGTTGTCCTTATGATTCCATGGGCCCATCCAATGTCTTGTGGGCAATGGATAATAGTTAATTATTAACTCTTTTATAGTTTATGTGAAAAAGAAACTAATAATCTGGCCATGCATGATGTAGCTTTTATAGCCAATTTACTCAAGTAGCTTAATTGGAGGGAGCAGGTAATGTGATCCAGATGTGTTGCCAGATTTCCAGTGCTGCCTTATGCATTCCACCCAAAAAGCTGCCTGGACAGAGCTCAGCAGGAGTGTTTTTTCCAGGAGGAAGGACAGGCTTACATAAGACAGTCATTAGAGCATCAAGGGCGCCCTCTTCCGGAAGCCAGTGAACTGAACCTTAAATATGAAAGGGTGTTTCTTGCGTATTTTCTAGTAAGTAGGTGTCTTTTCTACAATATTTTTCCTCTCAGGAAAGAGGCACCAAGTGGTAAATAAATATTCAAGTAAAAACGTATGAAATAAAAATTCCTAGTATTATCTTTTCTATTTTTAAATTTTTGGCCGTGTTGGGGTCTTCGTTGCCGCATGTCAGCTTTCTCTAGTTGCAGTGAGCGGGGGCTAGTCTTCGTTGCGGTGTGCGGGCTTCTCATTGCGGTGGCTTCTCTTGTTGCCGAGCACGGGCTCCAGGCACGTGGGCTTCAATAGTTGTGGCACGTGGGCTCAGTAGTTGTGGCTCATAGGCTTAAGTTGCTCCGCAGTATGTGGGATCTTCCCCGACCAGGGCTCGTACCCGTGTCCGCTGCATTGGTAGGCAGATTCTTAACCACTGTGCCACCAGGGAAGTCCCCCTAGTATTATCTTGAATGTAATTCCAGAATTACACTAATAAGGGATTGCTTATGCCCTTTTCCACCCTCCCCAAACAGTCCCAGTAAAAACAAACAAATAAATCACCCCCACCCCTGCCAAGAGCTTCCAGACTAGTTTTGGAAGCAAAGACAGAGAAAACTACAGACCATGTATTTTTGTGTCAGGAGGGGTATTTTATGATCCAGTAATAGAAAAATTCAGAAAAAAGAAAGATGGAGGAAAATGTCATGAAAGAGGCATATCTGAAGATGCCATATAGGCAAGTGTTGGCAGGTGGAGGGTTGGTTTTCTAAAAAGCTGGGATAGCTTGCATCCATTTCTAATATTAAAGAGGTTTTCATGGACAAACAGCCAGAGCTAGCTTTTTCCATATATTTTAAGAAAAAAATGTCAAGAAGCTAAAAATTTGAAAGAAAGTGACTGGACTGATTGAAAAATTTATATTTAAACTTTTAGGGCTGGCTTTGTACAACTGGAAACTCATAGTTTAGAGGGACATTTGACTACCCCGATTTTTCAAGTCTTACTCTGTTAAAGAATTCTCATCATCTATGTAGACACTAGAGTCTTTTATGCTTGAGAAGTAAGTCGTGTGTCTTACTGTCCAGACGGCAACAGTGGCTATGTTTTACCTGTCAGGCCTACCGAGCGGCGATGCAGACGCAGTGGAGCTGGATCCTGCAGCTCTGCCAGTGCGTAGAGAAGCACATAAAGGATAACAGTGCTTATTTCGAGGTATGGAGGCAGAATCACCATGTCGATCGATGGTATTGCAATTTTGGCTGAGTTACAGAAAACATTTCCATAATGTACTGTTAAGATGCATGTATGTAGTGTTCAGGGGAAAGAAACCAAAATGTTTTCTTTGTAGGGTATAGGGATATATGTTCTTCAGGGTAAATGGAAGCATTCTAGTAAGGAAGAAATACTTTAAAAATGCTTAAAATGTCAGAAAATCTTAATTTTGTCCATGCTTCTCTTATTAAGGAACTATTTCATTACAGAGAGCTTTCTTTCTGTTCTTCAGAAATTTTAAAATATTCTTGGAATTTCACCCCTGATTAACACTTGTTTGGACCCTAAAGTGAAATAGAAGTTCAGTCAAAATAATATCGAACCAAAACCACAGTATACAGAGAAACTTTGTTATATATATATGTATATATTATTTTTCATGTTCTTTTCCATTTTGGTTTATCACAGGATATTGGATATAGTTTTCTGTGCTATACAGTAGGACTTTGTTGTTTATCCATCCTACATATACCAGTTTGCATCTTCTAATCCTAAACTTGCAATCCATCCATCCCCCCCCACCTTCCCTCCCCCTTGGCAGCCACCAGTCTGATCTCTATAGACATAAACTTTGGATGGACAGTTAGAATTCATTCATCATCATCCAAGTTCAAGAATTGGTGTTTGGTTAAAGGAATGATTTTGGCTAAGTTGTCTTGTGATCATATTCTGTTCCCATGTAGGAGGGGTCCACACAGGGCTCTGGTACTCGAAACTGACAACTCTGGGCTTTGCTGACATTACGTACACTTTAACTGCCAGTTTTCATCTTTCCTTAGTTTTTCAATGATGCCAAAGAAGCCACGGATTACTTGAGGAATCTAAAAGACGCCATTCAGCGGAAGTACAGCTGTGACAGGTCCAGCAGCATTCACAAGCTGGAGGACCTCGTTCAGGAATCAATGGTATGAACAGGAAAACCTGCAAGTTTCATCAGTGATGTATAGTGAGGACTAGATTAGTGCTTTATTATATTTTCTATGTGCAGAACTTCATGTTTCATTGGTACTCTTGATATTTCTGCCTCAATCAAGCATTTAAACATTCAGTTTTAGTGTTTTTTGGTAACAAATACAACAAAAGTGTTTTTCATGTGATTGCCTGAATATTTTAAAATGCTTTCACTGTGTTGTGTGTGTCTGTGTTTAGTCATTCATTCCATAAATACTTGTTAGCATTTCTGTATCCCAGACACTATTTTAGGTGCTGGGGATAGAACAGTGAACAAAACAGACAAGAATCCTGCTTATATGCCGGGGATGGGGCTCAATAAACATGATAAATTAGTAAATATACATAGTATGTTAGATAGTGGTAAATGCGAAGGAGGAAAGAAACAACCAAACAAAACAAGGGAAGAGAGATGTCAGCGGGGGTGGGGAGGGATTGAAAGCTTAGACCAGGTGGTCAGGGAAGATTCTTCTGGAGAAGTTCGTTTAGGCAAAGCCCTAAAAGAACAGAGTGCACACGTTTTTACTTTTAAAATCCATCTGATTTATTCCCTAGGAAGAGAAAGAAGAGCTTTTGCAGTATAAAAGCACAGTCGCAAGCCTGATGGGGAGAGCAAAAACAATCATTCAGCTGAAGCCAAGAAATCCTGACTGTCCACTCAAAACTTCTATTCCGATCAAAGCCATCTGTGACTACAGACAAATTGAGGTACTTTAACTCCTAGAAACAGACCGGATTCTGGCATTGTTCATATATTTAAAAAATGAGGTCATATTGCTCATTAGTGGTAAAGTTTTCCACCTCAAAAATACAAAAAAAATCCCAAGATTGGATGTGGAAAAAGATGAGTACCACAGTGACCTCATCTTGTTATTCTGTTCTTCTTTTAAAACCAGATAACCATTTTCAAAGATGATGAATGTGTTTTGGCGAACAACTCTCATCGTGCTAAGTGGAAGGTCATCAGCCCCACTGGGAACGAAGCCATGGTCCCGTCTGTGTGCTTCAGTGTCCCTCCTCCAAATAAAGAGGCGGTCGACTTTGCAAACAGGTTTGTGCACACTAGCTCCAGATGTAGGCCTGGCTGTGGAATTCTCTGAAGGTTAAAGAAACAATCAGTGCTTTGACAAGGCTCATAGGATCAGGAGGACCTAGAACTAGGAAACCTAGTATATGTCACAAACACAAAGAAAAATTGTAGCATGTGTTCAGAGGGAGTGGAAAGGCTGAATCTGAGTTTTCTTTCATATATTTCAGAATTGAGCAGCAGTATCAGAACGTCCTGACCCTTTGGCATGAGTCTCACATAAACATGAAGAGTGTGGTCTCCTGGCACTATCTCGTCAATGAAATTGACAGAATCCGAGCTAGCAATGTGGCTTCAGTAAGTATAAATCTGCACATCCACCTAACCTGTCCAAAGATTTGGGCCCCTTGTCTCGAGGGGTGGGTTTTGTATTTTCTCTGGGGTAAGATGGAGTCGAGCAGATCCATGATAATAGTCATTCATTCAATGAATATCTGTCCTATGTCTGCTGTATACGAGGCATCTTCTAAGGACTGGGGAATCTGGAAATCCCATACTTCATTCAGGGCTTACATTTTCATTGGGAGACACGGTATAGTGTTTGGGCATATAGAGATGGGTGTAGCTTGATTTCATTTATTAAATTTTATAGTCTTGTTTTTTCTCATCTTTTAAAACCTAAGATTGTAAATGAAGAAAAAATTAATTTCCAGTGGTTTTCTATTTATGACTATTAACATAAACTCATGTCCCATGAGACCCACTTGAGATCTGTCCTTTTGAAATTTTACTCTTAGTTCTATAATGGATCACTGGTCTTCTTTAGATAAAGACAATGTTACCTGGTGAACATCAGCAAGTTCTGAGTAATCTACAGTCTCGTTTTGAAGATTTTCTCGAAGATAGCCAGGAATCCCAAATATTTTCAGGTTCAGATATAACACAACTGGAAAAGGAGGTTAATGTGTGTAAGCAGTATTATCAAGAACTTCTTAAATCTGCAGAAAGAGGTAAAGCATGGGAATCCTTGCCTTTTTTTCTCCATGGGTGTTTAGTCCAGGCTATTTTCTGCTGTCAATGGGAATCTCAGTCTTAGGTATATTTTGTCAGTCCACCTGTAATAGATAGAAGCAATGATTGGAACATTAAATGCCTGTTTGAGGTAGGAAGATTCAAGGAGGGATTCAGTTATCTCCAAATGATGAATTAATAAAAAGATGTCAACCAAGTCGTATGACAATGAATTCTTAGTGTATCTACTTTTAAACATTTTCACTGTTTTGCAATGTAATGTTCAGAGTGATGATCTTTTAGTTTCAGAAAAGTTTCAATTATTTTTCCGTATACCAAACTTGGATTTTTTAAAGACTTTTTCTTAGAGGAGTTTTAGATTCACAGCAAAACTGAGAGCAAAGGTCAGAGATTTCCTATAACCAAACCTGAACTTTATACAGGGGTTGAAGGAAAAGATTTTGTCTTGTTAACTTTTGTTAAATATAAATTTTATTCCAAACACTTGATATAACTTAGAGACCAAAAAAACTTAGTAGTAATACTCTATTTAAAAAATTTTTAAACATTAACATAATCTTTACCTTTCATTGTAAAGGATTTAATTTAGTTTTTATTACTAATCTGCTACTAACATAATTCATATTTTTGTGAACACAAAACAGAGCAATATATTACTTTCCTTAGACATCATAAATCACATATTGGTACTTTAAGTGGCGTTGGGGAAATTTTATTAAATCTTCATAAATTGTAATGTCCACGATTTCAAGATTTATATCCTTGGGGTGGATTTGTGGTGATAACTGGTAACATTAGTTTGACTAGCTGTGTTTTAGTAGTAGAAAAACTGCCATGTTAAATCATGAACGAGAACATCCAAAAGATAGAAAATGAGGTATTTTCTAAACATTACATTTGTTTTCACAGAGGAGCAAGAGGAATCAGCTTATAATCTCTACATCTCTGAAGTCCGAAACCTCAGGCTTCGGCTTGAGAGCTGTGAAGACCGTCTCATCAGACAGATCCGCACCCCCCTGGAGAGAGACGACCTTCACGAAAGCGTGTTCAGAATCTCAGAGCAGGAGGTAAGGATGAGAAGCGCGTGGGGACAAGATTAGCACAGATTACTGTCTTAATGACCTTTACTGTCGACTCTGCGACCTCTCACACGCTCCCTTTGCCAGGGGTCACTTGGTGAGGTCTGCCTATGTACTTAACGCTGATGGCAGACGAGGATTCTGTAATTCAGTTCTCTCCCTTACTTGGGTAAACACAGGAACACGTGCTTTCTCACCCATTTATGTGGAGGCTGCGAGGGCTTCTCACAGTTTCTCACCTGCTCGATGCACAAGCACTGAATTAGATGTTTGGGCCCGAGGATATGGACAGTGAGGGAATGATTGATTATGAAACTTGACTACTTTGGCTTCATTTCTTTGATAAAGTAAAAGTAAAGAATATGTAAATGTCTTGCAACTAGAGATGATCATACTAAGTGAAGTAAATCAGAAAAAGACAAATACCGTATGTTATCACTTATATGTGGAATCTAAAATACGACACAAATGAACATATCTACAAAACAGAACCAGACTCACAGACATAGAGAACAGACTTGTCGTTGCCAAAGGGAAGGGGGGTGGGGGAGGGAAATACTGGGAGTTTGGGATTAGCAGATGCAAGCTATTATATATAGAATGGATAAACAATAAGGTCCTACTGTATAGCACAGGGAATTATATTCAATATCCTGTGATAGGGCTTCCCTGGTGGCGCAGCGGTTGAGAGTCCGCCTGCCGATGCAGGGGACACGGGTTCGTGCCCCGGTCCGGGAGGATCCCACATGCCGCGGAGCGGCTGGGCCCGTGAGCCATGGCCGCTGAGCCTGCGCGTCCGGAGCCTGTGCCCCGCAATGGGAGAGAGGCCACAACAGTGAGAGGCCCGTGTACCGCAAAAAAAAAATAAATAAATAAAAAAAAATAAAAAAATAAAAAAATATCCTGTGATAAACCATGATGGAAAAGAATATGAACAAAATGTATGTACGTGTTTAACTGAATCACTTGGCTGTACAGCAGAAATTAACACAACATTGTAAATCAACTACACTTCAATTAAGAAAAAAGAATACGTACGTGTTTTAAGTTAAGGGTCATAATGGGAAATGTGTATTTTTAAAGTGTTTGAAGAAAGAGACACCATCTGGAGTGATAGCCTAATCCTCATGTTTGTTCTCTGTTGTGTAGAAACTAAAGAAAGAGCTGGAGCGACTTAAAGGCGATTTGGCCACAATCACGAGTAAATGCGACGACTTTTTCAGTCAAGCGGCCGCCTCTTCCACGGCTCCCACCTTGCGATCCGAGCTCAGCGTGGTCGTCCAGAGCATGAACCACGTCTATTCCATGTCCTCCACCTACATAGAGAAGTATGGAACCACTGCCTTAATAGAAATCATCTAAACTGGCTTCATAAAAGTGCCACATATATATATAGGCTGTTTAGCCAAAAATGTTCATTTTTAAGAATACAAAATATTTTTCTTAATAACAAATATATTAAATATTTCTGTGGACTTATGATGCATCTTCATGCTGAAAGGGAATGTGAGCTTCAGAGACTAGAGCATTAATGATCTTCCCACATGTTGCCTGTAGTTTTGGTAGCTCAGCTGTTGTAGCCTATAGAACTTTCCTCCCAGGCTTGGTCTAAATTAGGTTTGAAAGAAGCCCCTCTGCTGTTGGAATCTCCTGCTGAAGACCACTGTGGGGGCAGGACATGGGTTCTGTTAGAAGACCGTTAGCAGGATGTTAATCCTTTTTTAAAAATTTTATTGAAGTATAGTTGGTTTACAGTGTTGTGTTATTTACTGCCGAGTCACCGCTACAGAAAAAGTGATTCAGTTATACACATATATACATTCTTTTTCATATTCTTTTCCATTGTGGTTTATCCCAGGATATTGAATGTAGTTCCCTGTGCTCTACTGTAGGACCTTGTTGTTTATCCATTCAGTATATAACAGTTTGCATCTGCTAACCGCAAACTCCCACTCCATCCCTCCCCTAACCCCCTCCCCCTTGGCAACCACAAGTCTGATCTCTATGTCTGTGAATCTGGTTCTGTTTCGTAGATAAGTTCATTTGTGTCATGTTTTAGATTCCACATATAGGTGATATCATATGGCATTTGTCTTTCTCTGTCTGACTTACTTAGTGGGATGTTAATCTTGTAATAAAAGTGTCAGTGTCTCGGGATGAAGACCATGCTGCATCATGCACCCTCATGGTGCTTTGGGACTGTATTGTGGGAAAATAAACACTTACCAAAAGGGGGTGTTGTTTAATTCTCTTTTTCAGGTTGAAAATTGTCAACTTGGTGTTAAAAAACACTCATGCTGCAGAAGCCCTTGTAAAATTCTATGAAACTAAACTGTGTGAAGAGGAAGCAGTTATAGCTGACAAGAATAACATTGAGAATCTAATGAGTACTTTAAAGGTATGCCTTTCACTGCTGGCTATTTTTTAAGATTATCCTTTAAAAGTATTTCTCTAGCACTTGGCCCAGGTCTTCAGACATCAAGCATTAAATACCTGAACTTGAATACATTTCTGTCCATTCCATGTCCTGTCTCTGTAGTACCATGGCTTACTGTAAATGAGTGTGTTCATTCATTTTTAGTTTGAGGTGAGTTCTTTTCATTTGAAGTTTGGATCTTTTTGACAGTAGGTTTTTATAGTCTGTTCATGTCGGCAGCAAGAGGAGTTGAAGCTAAAAAGTAAATTATTGATAATAGATTTTCTTGTGGAAAGAGGCAGTTATTTTAAGAAATCAAGATGAGTAGAGTAGTTAATCTAAGAAGGAAAAAGGCTGATAGTTATACTCGTCTGTTTCTCTTCTTCCATTTATAAAGCTCTGAGTAAAGATATTGTAAACCAATTGTGAGAAGTTTTCTCAGTGATTTTTTAATGCATGTGTTCATTTTTAAACAATGAGATCAGTAGATATTTAAAAAACAAACAATGAAAAAGACTTACCGAGGTAGCAGACTTGCTTATGAAATATATTTTATTTTATTGATGTGCAAATTTCGTTAGACTGAACTCTATAAAACTGTTGGTTTTTTTAGGTCAAAGTACAGTCAAATATTGGCAATTTTATAAGGTTCAAGCTAATGTAATATTTTGTATATGAAAGATATCTTTCCATTGTCTGATTTTATAGCAGTCATTTGTAAATGAATGGTAAAATTAGGTGAATAATGTGTTTACACAATGAGCGGTTGATACGTTTTTGTAACTTTATAAATTGATCTATTTTAGCAATGGAGATCTGAAGTGGATGAAAAAAGAGAAGTCTTCCATGCACTGGAGGATGAGCTACAGAGAGCAAAGACCATCAGTGATGAGATGTTTAAAACCTACAAAGAGCGTGACCTTGACTTTGACTGGCACAAAGAAAAAGCAGATCAGTTGGTTGAGAGGTGGCAGAATGTTCATGCTCAGATTGACAACAGGTTAGCACCCTTTTCATTCAGTTTTAGCTCAGATTTAATCTCTGCATTCTGGGTAAAGTCTAAATGTATTAGGCTTTTTACTTCCGTATGTAATTCATTCCATAGAGTTAATTTCCATATGTAGTTAATTGTGTTAATTGCAAGAGCTCTGTCCAATTACATTTCTTTTTTATAGGGTGGCCTTTAGTAAGATATTTAACTTCCAAGTAAGTTATTTTTCTGTTCTGTGTTATTACAACTGTTTATGTACTCTGGCATTTATATAGTTAATCTACTTGCCTTTTCTGAAGGAAAAAACAATGTATTCTCTAATTATTAGAGAATTCTCTAATTATTACCACTGATAATATCAAAATAACCATAACTTAGTAAGAGGAGGGTGGGTCATGCATTTCCTAGGGCCGGATGTAGCATCTATACTAGACAGGAGGCGTAAAGAAACTGAAATGTCCTAATGCTCATTTTAATCAAAGAGACAAGAAAGTCAAAATCATTTGCCCACTGACTGAAATAAAAAAGTGAAAAGAAATGGGATGGTTTTGGGGGCTCATCTTAAAAGAAATGGAATAGTGTTCCTTCTCATTCATTTTTTGTTTTTATTAATGCAGCTAAAATGCATTTATTATATAGTACCATTTGTGAGAAATAAATTATGTTTAAATATTTAGTATCTAATCTCTAAAATACATGATCTGTAGGTTTAATGTAGTGGTTTTAAAATCATAGAAACTGGGGTGTTTAATCACAGTTCCTAGAAAGTACCCTCTGAGTCCATGTTGAACCATTCATTGCTACCATGTCATTTTTTCAGAAGTGAACTGCCATTGCTGCAAACTTTAGGTCTTCAAGACTTGCTGATTGATAATTATTATGGTTAACTTTCCAGTTTTCCTGCTTTTTAGCTTTAGTCTCTCGGGCTTGTCCCTAGAATAATCAGTACCGATAAATTGCACAAGTCCTGGAGAAAAAGAATTTGTATTCAACCCAAGGCAGTGTAGGTGCCCTTGGAGATGGGCCTGGGATGCTGTGGCCTCGAATTCTCGACACACCCCTGTTGTTGTGCTTAGTGCATCTTAGGACAGTAATACTTTGTCCCTCTCTTTTTTTCTACACCTTCCACCTTCCTATTGGTTACTCTTGGAAACCGTGACTATTCCTTTGTTAACCTCTTAGGTTACGGGACTTGGAAGGCATTGGGAAGTCGCTGAAATACTACAAAGATACCTATCACCCTTTAGATGACTGGATCCAGCAAGTTGAAACTACTCAGAGAAAGATTCAGGAAAACCAGCCTGAAAACAGTAAAACCCTAGCCACACAATTGAATCAACAGAAGGTGTGTAAACACAGTTCCTTGTGCTAGGGTTGTGTCTGCATTTGGTCACTCAGACCTTGACCTTTCTTTCTCTTGTTAGTAAGATAAGTCAGCAACTATTTCAAGGAAGGCAGGGAATAAATCAGAAATGTTAAAAATTTGCACTCAAACCTACATCCATCCCTTATTTTGATTTAAGAAAGTTGCATGTTGCGACAGTTCAAGTTTCTAATGATCCTTTAATCGTAGGTATGGAAATGTCTCTGGTACTTTGCTGGCTGCAATAGTTTCATGGGATCCTAAATTTAAAAAAAAAAAAGGTTAGTCATAGAAAATTAAACAGCCACATGTGACCAAGAGTTAAATGCTTTGAGATTTTTGTTCCATCTTGAGGGCCAGTAATTTCTAGCTCTCTTTAGATCAGGATTAGGTGGGGGATAAGGGTTTCAAGTCTACTTGTGGATAATTCCCATGGAGTTTAGTAATTTCTGCTTTGGAAGCCTCATGAGGGGGTGTCACATAGTGGCTTAATCTTGAAAGCTTGGACTTTACCCAATGAGGCAGATGACATTAAGTGCAGTGGGGTAGAGGGAATTCCCTGGCAATCCAGCGGTTAGGACTTGGTGCTTTCACTGCCGAGGGTACAGGTTCAATCCCTGGTTGGGAAACTAAGATCCCATAAGCCATGTGGTGCAGCCAAATAAATAAATCAATCAATAAATAAAGGCTACAATTAAAAGAAAAAGTGCAGTGGGGTAGAGAGCTGTAGTCTTAAGTGATGTAGATATTTCTTAGTGCCTGAGATCTCAAGTTGTTGGATAGTATAGGGTTCCTTGTCCTTTTTCTCCTAACCTGTGTGTGCTTATAGATGCTGGTGTCTGAAATAGAAATGAAACAGAGCAAAATGGATGAGTGTCAGAAATACGCAGAGCAGTACTCCACTGCAGTGAAGGTGAGAAGACCAGTTCCTTGCATCAGATTTCATGTTCGGATATTCAGGGAGGTGCTTCTACGGTATACTTTTAAAGCCTTTGCAGGTCATTCAGTCTGTGTTAAAAAGTGAAACAGAGAATCTTCACTTATCTGTTAATTCTTTATGAAAGTGTGAGTCACGTGATGACTCCTGGTTCTTTCATTCTCTCTCTGTGTCACACACGTGCACAGCCTGGCCACACCCCCATGTGCACCAGAATAAAATGTAGCTCTGTAATCCGCCTCTTACCATTTTGCTTCCCCTCTCCCCTCCTTGCTGGAGTGTTCCATGCAAGTATTGCTGGAGTACTCCATGGAAGTATTGCTGGAATATTCCATGGGAGAACGTCTACCTTGTGCTCTAAGTCACCACACCTCAGCTTCACCCATTCAGATCTGGAGTCCTGTTTCCTAACTAGAGGAGAGGGAGGCTGAAAATAACTGGCACGCTGTCCCTATATGTCTCCATGAACTTCTAAAGAGACTTAGGAACTTTCCTGGCCACCCTAAATGTTTCTGATTTTTATTACCACCTTGGAAACATGTCAGGATTGGATTGATTCTTGAAAATGTAGTTTTGCAATATTTTCTTGACTTACTCAGTGAAAGTAGATGCCCTTTCTCTGCATCAAATCACTATAGAATGAAGGGTTAGTGCTTTGCTTTAATTAATCTTACCATTTCCTTTATACAGGACTACGAATTACAAACTATGACCTACCGGGCTATGGTGGATTCACAACAAAAGTCTCCAGTGAAACGCCGGAGAATGCAGAGCTCGGCAGACCTCGTCATTCAAGAGGTGATACCCGTCCAGAGATGGGGAGGGTGTAAAAGAGAGAAGCAACACCTTAGCAATTTTACATTTATATATTTGCATTGTGGTAAAATGTCCATAATAGAAAATTCACCATTTTAGCCATTTTTAAGCATACAATTCAGTGGCGTTCAGTACATTCGTAATGTTGTACAACCTTGAACACAATCCATTTCCAGAACATTCCATCATCCCAAACAGATGCTCTCTATCTATAACAATGCATCTTATTAAGGGTTTTAAAAAACCTTTGAAAATCTTCATTCAAGATGAATGAATTGCAGAGAATAATAAATGTGTATCATGATCAAATTTAGAAGAGGATTTTGCCATCACTGTGGTTTGCACAGCAGTAATCTCGTTCCTACTCGGTTATCATTGCTGGGGAGTCGTGAACTTCCCTGTCCCATAGACTAGTTAATATTTTAATTATTACTCAGTGTTCATTCAGCTCATTTAGGGCAACTGGAGATTCTGTTTTTATTTTTATTTTTCCTTACTTGCAGTTCATGGACCTGAGGACCCGGTATACGGCTCTGGTCACCCTCATGACACAATATATTAAATTTGCTGGGGACTCATTGAAGCGTCTGGAGGAGGAGGAGGTAACCATTAACCATGGGCAGGTTACTGAAAAGGAGCCACGGGAGGGTTTCATGATAAACTCACGTGGTTGAGAGCTGATGTATGAGTGATTAATTATAAAATTACAGTGAAAAACAGTAGAGGCGTAGGATTTTTTGGTTTGTTATTAAGATTCTCTCGAACTGAAAAACATTACAAAAAAAAGAGAAACAACCTTTTAGGAAAAAAAAAATTTTATTTTTACTCTAGATCTCTAGTATGAGAGCGTTAATGTCGTTAAGTGGTTCTATTTAAATTATGGAATGTTGGCAGTTTAGCAGAATGTTTTTCAGTTTTCTCACAGTTGAGAAGTATTGTTCTTTGAAGTATAGTTACTACTGTTATGATATCTGCAGAAATATTACATAAACACATTTGTTTTATGCATTTTAAATTAATTTACATCTTCAAGGATTTAAAACATGAAAGCCATTAAGTTAGAAGTAGCAGGTGTTTATACAAAATGGTAGTACTTTTTAAGAATTGTGGGGGGGGTTATTTTGGTTTTGTTTTTAGCTTTGCCAAAAAGATATGGTGTATATTAAAAAGACTAAATACCATTCTAATTTGGAGAACTTCAGTGCCTTTGATTATGCATTTAAAATATATTCAGAAACAGAAAGAATAAGGAGTTATTTATGGAATATATGGAATATATTTTCATAAAAGGCTATTGTATCTAATTTTGAAAGTATGCTCTGCTCTATTATCTTAATGTGCTTTCTGTTCCTAACCTCAGAACAGACAAAAATAGTAAACCAAATGCTGTAGTAAG
Organism: Grampus griseus; assembly: GCF_964374135.1. NCBI lineage: Eukaryota > Metazoa > Chordata > Mammalia > Artiodactyla > Delphinidae > Grampus > Grampus griseus. Next base: position 43,071,783 of record NC_139004.1, on the reverse strand, counting down.
TAAATTGTGGGGCATTAGCCATTTAAATTAGACCGTTGTTGAAATTCTGTAGGTGACTGTACTTAGTATAACTCCATTCATATAATGAGAGAACCAAAATGGTAGTAAATGTCTAATAGATGTTGCTTTCTTAGTTTCTAAAATTATGACCGCTTTTGTAAACTACTTTTGTCTGTTCAGAGTTAATAGTTTTCGGCAACTAAATCACTAACATGGCTACTTGCAAGTCTTTATAACTAACTTCCTTTGGGTTTAGAAAGGAGAACCAGAATATTTTCACATTCAAATAATTGGCATACACTTCTCATCTATGAAGGAAAGTCTATATTTTTTTTACATTCTTAATTTTTAAGAGATATATATGATTCCATTTTAAATGGTATACAGATCTTTTAAATTGTGTATTTTGTAGTTAAATGTAATATAAATAATTTAAGCCCTTCCCTTTCTTACAATGTATGTCTGCACATATATGAGCCAATTTGCTCAATGTATCTGATGAAGTAGAATAGAAGTTGATAGAACCAAAAGATATTTCAAAAAGCCTGAAATATATCCAAAATTATGCTTGTCATCCTTTGAAATATAAAAGTATGTTGAATTTAAAGTCAAAACAATGTAGCTTATGGAAGACCATGCAAAGATTATTATAATTTAAAGCATATTTTAAAATTCCTTGTTAAAAATTCACCACTTAAGGATATTAATAATAGAATATCTTACAAAAGATACATAGCTCAGTTTTCAGATTCCAAAGAGTAGTGTTTCTGAAACTGGGTCTATCTATACTCACATGAGAGATCTTGGTCAGAGAGCAGAATTTTCCATGGTAAACATGAAATCAAAGAGGGATTCAAGTTAATTTCAAAGATAATACCAAATTAGTTACAGAAATATTAGTAGAGTGTCTGTAATAGATAGGTGGATAAAGATATTTCTCCAGTCTTTGTTGATCACAAAATATATTAAATGTTAATTGCTGAGATTAAAGGACAGCATGTCTCCTTGGGGAACATTTAGATAAAACTTGAAGTTATTTTTATTTGAATAAGTTTGAGATATACAAGAAAGCAAATCAGCAATAGGACTAAATTGTTTCTAGTAATTTTTCTAATATTTGCTAAAAAATTCAGAGTTATCCAGGCAACATGAGATTATTATCAGTCACTAAAATGACTCCAAAACACTGAGAGTTTAACAACAGACATTTTTTTCTGAGAGAATTTTCATTTTTTTAAACCTTAGAACATGACCAAGAAAAAAAGGGAGGGACTCACAACTTCTGAGCAACAGCTAAGTTTTAAACAGAGTTTGATGAGGAATTGAGAAAGACCCTTTTAGAAATCATCTGCTGAAAACATGTTGAACACCTAATGTGTAAGCAGATAGAATGCTTCAGTATCACTGAGAGTTGACCCTGATAAGAAAATAAAGAAAATAGAACACTAAATATTGCAGGCTGTGATGAGATTTTTTTTCATATGAATTCTTATTAAAAATCATATTTAGGTTAGCAAAGGAAACATCTAAAATTCTCATCAAGATTATTGGGGATCAAGAAATGAGAGGAAGAAAAATAAGATGCATGGTCTATAATACAAACTAAATTCTTGAGATTTACCAGGACTTTTCAATGAAAATAAAATCTGCTATTTAGAATAATTTCCCTCCTTTTGTTTAAATTATTTCTAACTATGATGATTTTGAGCTGATGATATGACACTAATAACCTTATGGTATTAATAAAGAGAAATTAAATTGTGATTATAAACTAGCCCTGATCATGTTCTGTAGTCAAGTGTATTTCTCCCAGCTGAGATTGATTCTGTAATCAGTAGAGTAAACACATTTTCTTAATTGGATCTGAATCCCTAAGTACACTTTTACAAGCATTTATATTTAACAAATATCTTTATGTTTATGGAGTATCTGAAGGTTCTTGTCAAAGTGGATTCATATGAGCCATGTCATTAAGGACAACAACAAAATCAGTGAGTACATGAAGCACATCTTTTCTAAAGCCACCAGGGACTATAGGTGCCTTTGCATTAGCAATTCTGACTATTGTAAGTATCATAGTAGGGCAAATATAAATTAGTGAGGCATTTGATTGTAGAAACTACAGATTTTTATATAATTTTCCTCCTTCCTTATGTTAAGTATTATTTCCTCAATTGGCTCTCTGTTCCAAAGTTCTGTATCTTGCTTCTTTCACCATTAAGACAGGAGAATGTAAATATCATTTCAAATTTCCATTGGGCTAGAAAATGAAAACTAAATTCTCTAATGTCATTCAGTTCCTATACATTGTATGTTCTTCTCAGCCCACAGGACTGAGTTGTGTGTGAGAGCAGAAAGAGGACTGTTGTGAGAATTTTGGTTCCTACTTTGTCACTTGCCTATTGTGTGAGTTTTCAAAATTATTTAACCTCCCTAGACCTCAGTGTCCTCATCTGGGGTGAGGGTCATACTGTAAGCTTCCTTCTTGCTGTAAAATTCTGAGCTAGCTAATTTTAAAAGCAGAATTATTCCTAAGAGACCAAAAAAAAAAAAAAAGAAAGAAAAGATTCCTTGATTTAGAAAACCTGACACGCAGGGTTTTTTGTCTTCTCCGACTGTTGACTTTCTGAAGCTTCTTCTCTGCAGATGGTGGTGGGGTTGGTGGTGGGGTTTGTTCTGCCTTTGGTTTCACTGGTCTGTGTAAGTCCTTTCATGAGCATGGCTTCAGATTCTTAAAGACAGATTGGAGTCGAATGGGTTTGACCCTTCTGAACGTCTCTCATAGATGAAAAGGTGTCAGGAGGCTTCTGAGCACGGGGTGTATTCAGATCTGCTCCAGCGGCAGGAGGCGACGATGCTGGAGAATCGCAAACTCACGGGGAAGATAACAGAGCTGGAGAGGATGCTGACTGAGCTTGAGAAGCAGAAGTCCCGGGTTGAGGAGGAGCTTCCAAAGGTCAGGGAGGCAGCAGAGAACGAGCTCAGGAAGCAGCAGAGGGATGCAGCGGACATCACCCTGCAGAAGATGCGGGCGGAGGGCGAGGCCCAGAGGTACCGCCGGGAGCTGGAGGCCGTTGAGGGGGAGAAGGAGGCGGCGCAGCGCGAGCTGGAGCGCGTGCGGAGGCTCGCGGCCGAGGCCGAGGCCCAGAGGGAGGCCGTGCAGAGGAACCTGAGTGGCTTCCGGAAACAGCTGGAGGAGCACACCGCCACCAGGAGGGCCCTGGAGAACCATCTGAAGAGGAAAGACTCCAGCCTCCACGAGGTGGAGCAACAGAAAGATAAGCTGATGGAGGAACTAAGGAGAAAGAAGGACCACGAAGAGGAGCTCCTGAAGCTGGTCGAGCAGATGGAGAAAGACCTCACGTTCCAGAAACAGGTGGCGGAGAAACAGCTGAAGGAAAAGCAGAAAATTGAATCGGAAGCCAGAAGAAAAATAATCGAGATGCAGAGTTCGTACAAAGAAAACCCACTGCCAGCTTGTACGAGCACCCAGGCTGAGGAACTGAAGCAGCAGGTGGATGAGCTGACAGTGGCCGATAGAAAGGCTGAGAAGGACATGAGGGAGCTGAAGTATGAACTCAGTGCCCTGCAGCTCAAGAAAACTTCATCGGAGGAGAAGGCTCGCTTGCTCAAAGAAAAACTGGGTGAAACCAGCAATGCACTGAGATGCCTCAAGCTGGAGTTGGAAAGGAAGGACCAGGCGGAGGAGGGGTTCTCTCGGCAGCTCCGGGAGCTGGACAGGCAGCTGAGCCAGACCACAGGGAAGGCAGAAGAGGTCAGGCAGGAGGCCAATGACCTTAAGAGGATAAAGCACAACTATGAGCTAGAACTGGAATCTCTGCAGGAGGAGAAAGGGAAGCTGCAGAGGGAGGTGGACCGGATCACCAGGACACAGGCCGTCACCAAGAGGAGCATCCAGCATTTAAATTCACAAGTTACTTCTTTGCAGGATGACAAGGATTTCTCTGGCGAAAGAGCACGATCCTGCCAGAGAAAGTCAGATCACCTGAAAGAACAATTTGAGAAAAGCCACGCGCAGTTGCTTCAAAATATTCAAGCCGAAAAGGAGAATAATGAGAAAATCCAAAAGCTTAAAGAGGAATTGGAGAGAAGTAATGACTGTGCAGACACACTAAAGCACAAAGTGGATGAGCTCACCAGGCAGAATAACGAAACCAAGTTAATGATGGAGAGAATTCAGGCAGAATCGGCAAATGTGGTCTTAGAGAAACAAGCCATCCAGCAAAGATGTGAAGCACTGAAAATCCAGGCGGATGGTTTTAAAGACCAGCTTTGTGCCACAAACAAACACTTGCACAAACAGACGAAAACGGAACAGGATTTCCAGAGGAGGATCAAATGCCTGGAAGAAGACCTGGCCCAAAGTCAACATTTAGTGAGTGAATTTAAGCAGAAGTGCGACCAGCAGGACCTCATCATCCAGAACACGGAGAAGGAGGTGCAAAGTCTGAGTGCTGAGCTAAGTGCATCCAAAGAGGAGAAACGCCTTGGGGAGCAGGCAGTGCAGATGCAGTGGGCACAGGTGCAGGACCTGAACGACAGATTGAAAAAGGTGCAAGACGAACTGCACTTAAAGGTCCTAGAGGAGCAGGTGACCCACAGGAAGATGGTTCTGTTTCAGGAGGAATCTGAGAAATTCAAACGTTCTGCAGAGGAGTTTCGGAAAAAGATGGAAAAACTGATGGACTCCAAAGTTATCACGGAACATGATATTTCGGGCATCCAGCTTGACTTTGTGTCTCTCCAGCGGGAAAACTTCAGGGCACAAGAGAACGCGAAGCTCTGTGAAACAAATATCCGAGAACTTGAGAGGCAGCTCCAGCAATATCGTGAGCAGATGCACCGAGGGCAGAATGGGGAGGCACATCACTACCAGAAATGTCGGGAGCTCACAGATGAGCTGGTCGCCCAGAAACGGGAGGTGGAAAACCTGAAGCAAAAGATGGATCAGCAGATAAAAGAACAGGAGCATCAGTTAGTGATGCTCCAGTGTGAAATCCAGAAAAAGAACCCAGCCTTCAAGACACATCTTGAGATGGCAGTGAAGGAGTATCAGCGCCCAGGGGACTTCTCCTCCTCTCCCTCCATGGCCAGGTCCCCTCTACAGAGGTGGACTCAGGAACCACAGCTTTCGGAGGAAAGATGGCAACATCGGGGTGCTGAACAGATGCAGAAGGAGGGCCAGGGCAGGCCATCAGGGGCTCCGGTTGAGAAAGAGAAGAGTCAGCAGTGTTACTCTGAATACTTTTCTCAAACAAGCACCGAATTACAGATAACTTTTGATGAGATGAACCCTGTTGCAAGACCGTCAGAAATCGAGAAGCTAAGAAATCAAGGTCTGTACAATTCCAGACACGCTGTCAGGTGTCAAGAAGACAAGTGTGAAATAGACCTGGTGACGCTTCTGGCACCCTTAGAGGTATACCCTGGATTCTGGAACCTTGTCAGCTACCCTCTGTCGGGTTTCCACTCTTGTTTCCTTTCTCTGCTAGGCTACATGTTTTAACCATGTTGAATGTGAGTGGCTCTTTGTAGTCCAACAGAAAATCATGCTATCATTTTCTAGTGATTTACTTGAATCTTTACTACAAACTACAGTCTTCAATTTTTAAATGTTTGAGATGAAAAACACAGAGGTCATGGCTATCCTGTCATATCTGTGGGATTCTATTCCGAAAAATTTGACCCTAAAAAAAAAAACTAGAAAAACCAAGCAGTTAACTTTAATTTCTAACACGTTTTGTGGACAGATTTTACCTCCTGTCTTTTTTAGACATAACATTTTAATACCTTAATTGTCATCTAAAGTTTAAACTTCAGACTGTCAAAATAATATTTCTTGTTCCTGAACCCTCTTGGGCTTGAAAGTGTTCTTCTCTTATCTCATCTTTGTTATTCTAGGAATTATATTTGGATTAAGAGTGGGTAACATGACAATGTTCTTTAGATGACTTTTAACGTCTTATAAATTCCCGTTACAGATAGCTAAGAACAAGCAGTATGCTATGCACACAGAAGTCACGGCATTAAAGCAAGAAAGGAGCCCAGTCCCCGGTGCTGATGAATGGCTGCTTGAAGGGTGCAGGGCACAGGGTGGACTCAAAAGAGATTTTCTTAAGAAGGGCTCAGAACCAGAGACCTTTCAGAACTTTGGTGGTGATCATGCATGCTCGGTCAGGGATGATGAGTTTCAGTTCCAAGGGCTCCGGCACACTGTGACGGCCAGGCAGTTGGTCGAAGCTAAGCTTCTGGACATGAAAACAGTTGAGCAGCTGCGACTTGGCCTTAAGACTGTTGAAGAAGTCCAGAAAACTCTGAGCAAGTTTTTGACAAAAGCCACCTCCATCGCAGGGCTTTACCTAGAATCCACAACAGAAAAGATTTCATTTTCCTCAGCTGCCAAGAAAATCATCATCGATAAGATGATGACTTTAGCATTTTTAGAAGCTCAGGCGGCCACGGGTTTCATAATTGACCCCCTTTCAGGGAAGACCTATTCTGTTGAGGATGCAATCCTTAAAGGTGTGGTTGACCCCGAATTCAAAATCAGGCTCCTTGAGGCAGAGAAGGCGGCCCTGGGGTATCCATGTTCTTCTAAGACACTGTCAGTGTTCCAAGCCATGGAAAATAGAATGCTTGACAGGCAAAGGGGCAAACATATGTTGGAGGTGCAGATTGCCAGTGGGGGCGTCATCGACCCCGTGAGGGGCATTCGGGTTCCTCCAGAAGTTGCCCTGCAGCAGGGGCTGCTAAATAACGCCATCCTGCAGTTTTTACATGAGCCATCCAGCAACACTAGAGCCTTTCCCAATCCCAATAATAAGCGAACCCTGTATTACTCAGAGTTACTGCGCATGTGTGTCTTTGACGTAGACGGGCAGTGCTTTCTGTTTCCATTTGGGGAGAGGAACATTTCCAATCTCAATGTAGCGAAAACTCACAGGATTGCTGTCGTCGATACTAAGACAGGAGCAGAACTGACTGCCTACGAGGCTTTCCAGAGAAACCTGATTGAGAAAAGTACCTACCTTGAGCTGTCAGGGCAGCAGTATCAATGGAAGGAAGCCACGTTTTTTGAGTCCTATGGGCGTCCCTGTCGTGTACTGACCGATACTAAGACAGGATTACAGTTCAGTATCAGCGAGGCCATAGAGCAGGGAACCATTGACAAAGCCTCCATCGAAAAGTATCAGGAAGGCTTCCTCACACTCACAGAACTTGCTGATTCCTTGCTGAGCAGGTTAGTCCCCAAGAAGGACTCGCGCAGTCCAGTGGCAGGGTACTGGCTGACTTCCAGTGGGGAAAGGATCTCTGTGCTAAAGGCCACACGTCGGAATCTGGTTGATCGGATCACCGCCCTCCGATGCCTTGAAGCCCAAGTCAGTACCGGGGGCATCATTGACCCTCTGACCGGCAAGAGGTACCGGGTGGCCGAGGCCTTGCACAGAGGCCTGGTGGACGAGGGGTTTGCGCAGCAGCTGCGGCAGTGTGAGTTAGTCGTCACGGGGATCAGTCACCCTATCAATAACAAAGTGATGTCAGTGGTGGAAGCTGTGAGTGCAAATATCATAAGTAAGGACATGGGAATCCGCTGTCTGGAATTTCAGTACTTGACAGGGGGGCTGATTGAGCCCCAGGCCCAGGCCCGCTTGTCAATTGAAGAAGCCCTCCAAGTAGGGATTATAGATGTCTTCATTGCTACAAAGCTCAAAGATCAAAAGTCCTATGCCAGAAACATCCTCTGTCCTCAAACGAAAAGAAAGTTGACATATAAAGAAGCCTTAGAAAAAGCTGATTTTGATTTCCACACAGGACTTAAACTCCTAGAAGTGTCTGAGCCCTTGATGACAGGGATTTCCAGCCTCTACTATTCTTCACAATAGGACCTGTTTATAGAACCAGAGTCAGGGGTGATGCTGTCTAGTTCGTCTGCTTTGTCCACAGCTTGATGGTATGAGATCCACGGCCTAGTAATTGTGTGACATGCTTGAAGCACTGTTAATTTCTTGAGGGCTGGAAACACCTGACTGCTCAGAAGAGAGAATACTTTTAATTTAAAAATTTTTTAAATTTTTTTAGATAAAGTTTTATTGGAATGCAGACACATTGTTGTGTACATATTGTCTTTGGCTACTTTTGGGTACAAGGACGGAGTTGAGTAGTTCTAACAGTAACCATATGGCTCACAAAGCCTAAAATATTTGCTCTCTGGTCCTTTCCAGAATAGTTTGCTGTCTCCTGATCTGGAAGAATTTGCATCACTCCTTTAGACTAAACGTCAGGAGGCTTGGATTTTAGACTCCATTCTGCCCAAGAGAGAATACTTTTAAAATGGAAAATAACAAAAGATTTACTGCTCTTCATAATGGTTCCATTTAGCTTTGAGATTCGTTTTTTGACTCCTACCCAAACTAAATAAAAGTATTTTACCTGGAATATGGGATAAGCTTGAGGATCTCCAGCGAGTTTACAGCATCCTTTCTTCAGAACTCTGCATCACTGCCTGGATCCAGCCTGGTGTCAGGGTTCCCATTTATTAAATGATTCATTACACTCACTGAAAGAGCACTTAAAAAAGAACCGTGGAATCGCAGAGGAAAATGTAAACTTGTTCTCACATCCGTGAGGCTGTAGTGTTTCAGATTGCCTTGAAAAATGAACATTTTTAGTTTTTCTGTATGTCGTAATCTTCTTTACATATTATATTTTACCACCATCTCCCATTTCTAGTTACGACTTTGTAATTAAAAGCAGCATTATGCATGGGTTATGTGTTGGAGGAGAGGGAAGGTTTTTCTTCGTTCTATGTATTTTTTGTTTTGTGTAGACTTTATTCTTTCAGCTTTCCATTGTCTGTTACTTTTCTGTCATGACAGTTATGATTGTAATGCTAATGCAAAGGCAGCAATTCAGATTTCTTTTAGTGCTTCATGAATAAAGTTGAGTTTTTAAATGTGTTATATTAATAGACTAGCTAGGAGGTTAGGCTGATCATTCAAGACTATTTCTCACAGCTTGCTTTGCTACCATAAACATTTTGGAAGTACATCTGCTACGTGACGTGTTGAATATGGTAAAAAATGAATAAAATATCTCGATAACCTGTGTGTGATGAAAAAATATTTTTAAATCCTTGTTTTCTGTGGAGATCACTTTAATGGCTCGGTAATTTACTGGAATATATCTTTTTTTTTTTTAACCACTCACACCTGTCAGAAGTCACTGGAAGAAGAAAAGAAAGAGCATGTTGAAAAAGCCAGAGAATTACAAAAATGGGTATCAAATATCAGCAAGACATTGAAAGACGGAGAGAAGGCTGAAAAGTCTTCCTTCTTTAAGCAAAAGGTACTCACCGAGGTCCTGGTTTAATAATAATGATAATATCAATAATTATAGTGGGGAGAATTTACTGAGTTGATACAGTCCACCTAAAAAAAAAACCCTTTAATTCTTTAGTTTCCCCCACTTCTATATGCAGTTATAATGAGGATCAGAGACGTTAAGTAACTTGCCCAAGGAATCACAGTATGTGGCAGAAGAAGCTGTCTCTGCTTCCAAAACCTGGACTTCATCAATATTAGTCTCACTGTTAGTCAACCAATATGTGGGACTGCTTTTCCTCACAGTGAGATCTGCTTCCTGATCGCTTTGATGAACGTTGCAGGAGAGCAGAGTCACTCTGTTTGGTGCCCTGAGTACATTCATGCACTCTGTGTCATAAAGAGTTGCAAGCTCGTTCTTAGAATAGAAACAAAAAGTTTCAAGAGCAACAAACTGCAGACCAAGATGTTAACATTTGAGGGTCGCATTTAGTTGTGCTTTTCTGGGTCTTTTCTATTTCCGAAAGAAGTGTTCTCCCATCATCCACTGGAAATTCTAGATTCTTTCCCTTCCCTAAATGAAGTCTTTAGTTCTGTAGGCTGTGTTCTGAACCCCACTACTTGACATAAGTTGAGTGGCCACATTTCGTGAGATGTTACTGCTCTGAGGTGTCCTTTGGGCTGTCCCACCTGAAGCTCTTAGGGCACTGAGTTAAGCAGTTTTGCTGCTGCTACTGATAATGCTGGAATTGCTACTATATTTTAAAAAATAAATTTCCACTAAGTAAGCAGTATTTTTCTCGATTATGTTTCCTGCACTGCACTGCTGCTCCTGCCTGACCTGTGGAAACTACAGAGGCAATCATTAGCTTTCCCTTCCAGCTCTGCATCAGTACACACTTGTCATCACTTGAAACAGACATTTTTGACATAATCCAATAACAGAAAGCTTCAACATCTTGTCTCATTTCGCCTATGGCATGAGGCAGATGAACCTTATTTGAGGTTCCCCCGGGAGAGGTTTATAGACCTGAGTATTTACTTGAATTCTCATTCAGTTGAAATAAAGCCAGCTTAGCTCATAGTCTAGCAAACTACATTTTAATAGAGTGTGGGGGAAATAAGTTGGAAAGGAAAATTACATTTAGTGTTTTAAACCCAAAACCTTCAAAGCAATTTTATGCGAGTATTTAGTTTAAAACATCTTCTTCATTTTCCCCCTGTCAAATAGGAAAAGAGCTAAAATAGGGACACAAACTTAGCAAGGATTTCTTGAGAGAACAAGTTTCTTTTCAGGAACGTGGTTTATAAACGCTTGGTATTTCCTCATTCTGTAGTTCTAAATTCTCCAAAATTTTACCGACCAGTGTTAGTTTTAGACCTAGCAGACATAAAAGTAGACAGATACCTTTGCAATGCAGATCATGGCCCCAGTTATAAATCTTGAATAACACTCGATGGTCTCTCTGTTGAAGGATATTTAAGGTAATTTGATGTCAGTAATAAATGTGTCTTTCAAAAAATCAGTATTGCCTCATGATTACCTATAGCCATGAAAAATAGACTTTAGGCTGACTCTCAGTAGAATACGTCTGGGGAAAATACACCTTTTCATTGTCCCATCATTTCATTTCTGCTCACTTAAAAGAATGGCATTTACTTTCTGATATTACTTTCTGATATTCAGAAATGATACAGAGAGGAATTAGGAGAAAGTAAACAGGTCAATTTTATTTCTCTGTCTGTCACAGGCGACTTTTGCAAGTGAAGTCCTAGTAATAGAAATTATTTAATCTTGACCTGCAAACCTAGAGAGGAATACTTCTAGAGAGGAATTTTTTTTCCAAAGGAGCTTTGTATCCAGGAGCTTGGGGGAAGGAAGGGAAGGTTTTTGTTCCATGTTCATGTATCTTTTTGAGGATGGCAATGTTCTTCCAGTGCTGAACGTCTGGCCACCTGGGGTATCATTAAGGCATTCTCTATTCGTGGTTGGGCTGGGACAAATGCAAGAACCATATCATGCGGTATTATTATTTCCTCGTGGAAATGATGGCCTTAGGGTTAGAGGGAGGGACTTTCCTTCATCGTGCATTCTCAAAAGCAGTCTTCTTATCCAGGCCTGTGAACCAGTAATAAGTGATGCGTATTTACTCAGATCACCTGAAAATATTCCCATCGTGTGGGTCTTGATGAAAACTTGGAGTTTTTTAAAATGACTGTTGTGTCATCTTTGTGAAGGAAGAGCTTGAGTGTGTTTTCTTTACCTCGCAGATTTCCAGTGAGGAAATATCAGTCAAGAAGGAACAATTATCTGAAGCACTGCAAACTATGCAGCTCTTCCTGGCTAAACACGGAGACAAGTATGTTGGTTTTCATTAGGTCTTTTATTTGAAGTAGGGGAGTGGTCTTCAAAACTCTTAGCAAAGTAGAGGATGGTAAATTGCAATGTAGAGTTTAAAAATGGGACTCAATCACAAATTTACTTAGTAATATAATAACCTAAGACTATAAACTTGGCTATTTAATTGTCGCTTTTCATCACTCTTGGTCTTTACCAAAACCCTGAAATGTACTTATTACCCCCATATATTGCTGATGAGGAAACAGGCTCAGAGAGTTTAGGATCTGTAGCTAGTGAGTAAAGATGCCAAGCCAAGTCTTGATTCTGAGTAGTACTTACTCTCCAAGACCTACCTTTTGGAAAATGTGTGTAAATACGTTCTTCATTTTCTTAGCTGAGAACTGTGGCAACTTAATTTCTTGTGGTTTGGTCCTACTTTTTGCAACAAGGCACTTCATATATTTCAGCTAATGCCTCAGACAGGGAAGGAATCTACCCTTTTCTTAAATATTGTTTGTCTGTCATCTTTAGAATTACTCTAGAATGATTTTATATTGTACCTTAGGTTAAATTTATAAGGAAATTGGGTTAATTTCCTTATAAATTTCCTCTTTATTCATCCTTCTGCTTGAACAAGTTTCATCTTGAGTCGTGGTACCTTACTTGTCCCTTTTCCATGTTGGAACTAACAATGGGATCTTTCCCTCTGTCAGACAACAGCAGTTGTTATTTTAGAAATTTGTATATGCTAGAGAGGTGCTGATATATTAGTTTACACTCTTTTCCTTTAGTCCTTTTCCAGGCAAGAGAAGGATTCCTGGATGTTTTTAGGGTCATAAGGGCCATCCTTAATTTTCATATACAACCATTCTAAGACCTGAGTAATCTGTATATGAGATTATATTATATTTTATGACCCTATGTTAATTTAGGAAAGTATTCTTTGCAAAATCATCGAGGCTAGTGTGTCATCTTTATCACTTGAAGACTTATATTCGTCTTTTCGTACTTTCTGGTTATTTTAGAATGACAGACGAAGAAAGAAATGAATTGGAAAAACAAGTGAAAACTCTCCAAGAAAGTTATAATTTACTCTTTAGTGAATCTCTGAAACAACTACAACAATCACAAACCTTAGGAGATATAAAGGTAGAGGAGAAGGTAATGTTATTTATTTAGAACATGAGGCTGTTTTAAGACTTTTAGTTTAACTGCATGATTGTAGAAATATATGTCAATGACAAAGAAATGACCTTGAGTTGTGTACATGGAAGAAACATGGGTGGGGTTTATTTAAGTACTAGGAGATTTCAGTGTTTTTCATTAAATGCAGTCTTACACTTGCTGTCATCAATTTCTGTGACATCTTAATCTCTGCCTTGCATGGTAAAAGGAAGGAATCATTCATTTTTCTAACTCTTCTCTGTCAAAGCCATTCCTCTACTGTTATATAGATATATGTTATATAGATATGATAGATATTCTACTATATAAATATGATGGTATAAAATAGTCTGTGAGTCACCTCTAAACGTGACATTGGAGTATTAGGGGATTTGTCTGATTTTCAGAGATATCCATGAGATTTCTTTGAGAAATACTGGGCCATATGTTTTAGCAAGGATGCTCTAGCATCTTCTTAAAATATAACAGAAATAGCTTAAAATTTGGCCTATCCTTAAACTTTTAAAACTTGACAACACATATTCAATACAAAATCCAGTGTTCAAAAAGTTATCTTTATACTCAATTCCCTCACTCCCTGAGTACTTTACATACTATTTGTCGTATTTTGAGGGTATGTAACGATTTTCCTGGCTCATGGGTTTTGACTATCTGTGAAGAAGTCTGTATGCTGTAAACATCAATAGCATGGGGTTTGAAACTCTCTCTTGTGTCAGGAGACTAATCTCACCCGATTGCAGAGAGCATGGTTTGCCTTCTAGGTGTGTGTCCTGTTTCCTCACCCTCATCATTTCCTGTGTCCTCACTAACCTTCTTAATGTACACGATATGAAGTTTTCAGTTCACAGATGCATGTCGTTTTCAAAGCTTTATCACATCCTGTGCTCTCGAATAGATCACTGACATAGATCACTTGTGCATTTGAGCTGCTTAACACTCACAGCCTTGCCGCGTCTTGGTAAGTAGAGGATTTTTATGTCGAAGTGTCTTTTTTTATAAGAAAATGCAAACTAAGTTTCATGACGCTCTGCCCACCCTCATGTCACTGACTGAGACTTCATGCTTTCCTTTCAGCTGGATAAAGTCATCGCAGGCACCATTGATCAGGGCACGGGAGAAGTCCTTTCTGTCTTTCAGGCCGTGTTAAGAGGCCTCATTGATTATGACACGGGGATCCGATTGCTTGAGACCCAGCTCATGATTTCTGGGCTTGTTTCACCAGAATTAAGAACATGCTTTGACCTCAAAGATGCCCAAAATCATGGCCTTATTGATGAGCAAGTTCTTAGCCAACTCCGAGAACTCAGTGAAACGAAGGAGATTATTTCTGCTGTGTCGTCCACCACAGTTCCAGTGCTGGATGCTCTGGCTGAAGGTGTGATCTCAGAACCCATGGCCATCAGAGTTCTTGAGATCCTGCTTTCCACGGGCTCTCTCGTTATTCCGGCCACAGGAGAACAGCTGACGCTGCAGAAGGCTTTCCAGCAGCACCTGGTTTCCTCTGCCTTATTTTCTAAAATCCTGGAACGGCAGAATCTGTGTAAAGATCTTATCGACCCCTCCACCTCTGAGAAGGTGTCTTTAATAGATATCATGCAAAGAAGTATTTTACAGGAAAACACAGGGGTGCGGCTTCTGCCTGTGAGGCCACAAGAAGGAGGCAGGATAACGTTAAAATGTGGGAGAAACTTAAGCATTTTAAGGGCAGCTCATGAAGGCCTCATAGACCGTGAGACCATGTTCAGGTTACTGGGTGCGCAGCTGCTTTCAGGAGGTCTGATCCATTCCAAGTCTGGTCAGAGAATGACTGTAGAAGAAGCCGTGGCAGAGGGGGTGATGGACAGAGACACTGCCAACAGTATCCTCACCTACCAGGTGGAAACAGGCGGAATCATCCAATGCAACCCCGCCAAGCGTTTAACTGTCGATGAGGCAGTCCAATGTGATCTGATAACGTCCAGCAGTGCCCTTCTGGTCCTCGAGGCTCAGCGAGGCTACGTGGGCCTCATCTGGCCTCACTCTGGGGAGATATTCCCTACATCTTCTTCC